>NC_081846.1:48508266-49154829 GCF_963259705.1 Myotis daubentonii
TATGTTTTCTTTTTAACAGGGAGTTGATCTTTTTCAACTTGGTTAATATGTGGATACATTTAATGCCTCTGCATATTTTTTTTTTCCTGTTGTGTACCTAATACTTAAATGGGATACCACAGAACCTAAAATCTAGTGATTTTCAGAATGTATGCTATCATTTTTTGGGGAGGGGTATCACAAATGAGAAGGGTGCTCTGTTATTCCTGGCCACTCAGTTAACTAGAGATGATGTTAAAGGATGATTCATGCACTCACTGGTAATTTCAGTCACTGTGGAGTGGACCAGGCCCTGGGGGTACTGAGCAGCCCTGCTATCCTGAGTTCACAGTC
Source organism: Myotis daubentonii (assembly GCF_963259705.1). Classification (NCBI taxonomy): domain Eukaryota; kingdom Metazoa; phylum Chordata; class Mammalia; order Chiroptera; family Vespertilionidae; genus Myotis; species Myotis daubentonii. The sequence goes on from NC_081846.1 coordinate 48,508,600, forward strand.
TGTCTTATCTCACTAGTCATTCCCAGACTGGGCTGATTACAAAATAGCAGAAAGCTAACCTGAAACTTTTGTTTTGAGATAGTCCTAGAAACTTTAAGGTAAGCTAGGGATATTTTAATTAAACTTTATAGAGTCAGCAACACTTCCTGACACCTCTGTTGAATGTTGAATCTGTCAGATACTCAGCAGCATAAAGTAGTTGGCTTTGTGGTTAACAGATTGGAGCAGGACCATATCTGCTAATGTTATGCCACCATCAGCCCAGTCCTACAGAGGACTCTTCCACTTCTCTATTTGACAACCTTAAGGGTAAAGATCCTAAAATGGGGATGAGGGAGTTTGCTCCCTAGTTCTACCTACGTAGTAGCTGGCCTGCCATAGGTGCTCAATAAGTGCCTGCTGAATAATTAATAAAACATTGACTGTGAATATGTGTATTTTATGGCCCTACCAGGTGTAAAAAAAGCAGAGCAATTAATGATTTGCAGGAATAGAACTAAGTATTAAGAAAGTAAAGCCAGAATCCTTGTGTGAGGTGTGGCCCCAGAATTTCCTATGTGACATCATCTTAAAGGTGGAATTGTAGCACATATTTCATCTTTCATTACCCCATTGTAGGAAGGTCAACTTTTCCTCTTTGCCCTTGTTTGCCTGGGGAAAAGTGCCTCCTAAGAATTGTATGTGTGATTCCAGGGTAGTTTGGATAGGAAGTTGGGTGGTTAACTGCACTGTTTCACAAACAAAATGTCTGCATGAGTAACTCCGGGCTCTCCATTTCAGAAAACTTTACTGGGTGGATGCCTACCTGAAGTGCCTCTCTGTCTCCGACCTTGATGGTCGATACCACCGCAGGCTGGTCGAACACTGTTTGGATGCCAACAACACCTTCTGCTTTGATAATCCCAGAGGAATTGTCCTTCACCCTCAATATGGGTATTGTCTCCCTGTAATCTTGGGCTCTTCTTTCATGCCCTTATTCTGCCTCTGTTATCTCAAGGCCAATATCTTGCTGGGATTTGTCTCCTGCTTTTTCTACCTGGTAAATGGTTTAGTAGCATGGCTTATTCAAATAATATTCATGAGCTTTTCTGTTTTCATTGTCATGACTCATTATTTCACTTTTTAAGTCACATGTTTTGGTTGCATGAAAAAAAAAATAGTAAAAAGAAAAAATAACCCACCTTTACTGGAATTTCCCTTCCAAGTCCACTGAAATCCCCAGTTATCATGTTCATTCTTGAGCATTATCTGTATATCTTCCCCCTTTAGATTATTTTCTATTAGTTCTCTTTTCTTAGGATAGTTTTTTTAGAATGTAAACTTTATCTAATTGGAAAAGAGCCATGTCTTTTGGCTGTTGACTTCTTTTGGCTTCAGGAACTGACCCTTTGTGTTTGCTCCAACAGGTATGTCTACTGGGGAGACTGGACCCGCAGGGCATACATTGGGAGAGTAGGCATGGATGGAGTCAATAAATCTGTGATTATCTCTACCAAGATAGCGTGGCCCAATGGCCTCACCATTGATTACACCAATGATCGACTCTATTGGGCAGATGCTCACCTGGGTTACATTGAGTACGTATACAGAAAAGAATAAAGCAAACTGGGTAACTGTTTATGCCAAACACCAGGACATGTGTTGCCAGGCAGCTTCTAATTGGCCTGTGAATTGGAGATCACTCTGAGGTCACTTCTATCTAAAACTGCCCATAGGCAATTCACTGAGCTCTGTGGTATGCTACAATAGAAGGAGAGTGAATTTTGAAGTCATACAGATCAGGTTTTTGTCCTGGTGCTTTCTTTTTTTTGTTTTCTTTTTGTTTTCACATCTAAAAAAGTGGAGCTAGTCATCTCTCTTCTATGATAGTTTAGTGCTCAATCTATCCTAATTCCTTATCCCTTTATTTTGCTCTTCCCTCCCAAATACAGGGTTAATAAATACGTTTTAGCATGTGAAAAAAGAACAAAGTGTTAAAAAGATTTTCCCTGATATAACTTTAATGCATTCATTGATAAGTAAATTGATGTGTTTTATATAGCCTTAGAATTTGTTGACGTTTATTCAATATGATAATGCATTCAAATCATTCTAGTAAAAGCAATTAAAAAGTGTTAAATATTATACTGTTCAATGAAAAATACTCATTGTAAAAAGGGTAATATCCTTTCTTAACCAACCAGTACATGTTTATTTTGGGGCATTGTTAGTTATGTTCTAGGTCAGTGATGGCGAACCTTTTGAGCTTGGTGTGTCAGCATTTTGAAAAACCCTAACTTAACTCTGGTGCCGTGTCACATATAGAAATTTTTTGATATTTGCAACCATAGTAAAACAAAGACTTATATTTTTGATATTTATTTTATATATTTAAATGCCATTTAACAAAGAAAAATCAACCAAAAAAGTGAGTTCGCGTGTCACTTCTGACACGTGTGTCATAGGTTCGCCATCACTGTTCTAGGTGGACTGTAGTAATGTCTTCTGGGTAAACATTTATGAACAGGTACCCAGATACATTCAATAGGCTGTTACATTCAAAAGCATAGAATTGTCATTAACTCAATAGAATTATTTTAAAAGGCCTTTAAAGATTTTGTCATTCTTTTCAATTTATTTTACTGCCAAAGTCAGTGTGGAAATGTTTGAAGTTCTCCCATTCCATGTTCTCTTGGGAACATGCCATTAAGAAGGGAAGAATACGTGGCACACATTCTAGTGCTCTATCCTGTGCTCATGGCAGACATAGTTAATCATAGTTAACTGGGACAGTTCCTTACACTTCTCCCCTGTTGACTCATGAGATGAAGACTCTTTGGGATTCCTATCCTAGAAAGCAGAGGACACTGAATTGTTTTGATAGGCTATGCCACCAACCTCTGCTTCTCTCTAACACCTGTTTTGAGCTCAGTGGAATTACCTTAATGATTTTAGTTTTAAGATATGTTTAGGGGTCAGTAGGAAAGGACTTGTAGGTTCTTCTTAGTCCTTTAGGACTTGTAGGTTATTTTTGGTCTTGAATGTTTGGAGGTTTAACTGAAATAGACAGTGTACACATAGTATTTTAAGGAGTTTTAAAGGCATAAAGGAATTTTTTAGCTACTTAATATTCTGCTCCCTTTTTTATAAAATTTGTGTAGCTGGGTTCTAAAATTGAGGCAGTAGGTTACTGCTTAAACGTCCAATCTTAATATCAGGCACTGTGATCTGGGAATGAATGAATCTTTAATATTCATGTAGCCATTTTGACTTGATCAACTCTTGGAGAGGTAGCAATGCCTGTGTTGAGAAGTACATTTCATGGACTACATAAGTAAACACATTTTTATGGAACATATAATTCATTCTTGAACATGTTGGGATGTGTTATCACATATCCTTTGGAGAAGTGTCTATTCAGATCCTTTGCCCACAGATAGTGATTAAGTTCTGGTTATTTATCTACAGTCTTATTAACAGAGGCTAAGGAGGTCTTCAACTTTTTTTATAAGTTACCATCAATCATGGTGTTTTGGAGAGTATTTCTGACATCACATGGCTAGCATTATCAAGTTTCTTAGTTGCTAGCTCATTTCACCTCCTGTTTGAGTTTTTAGAGTTAGCTCCAAAATTTAAAAATACTTAAAATATCAATATTCTGATAGACTTGCCCTAACTGGTTTGGCTCAGTGGATAGAGTGTCTGCGGACTGAAGGGTCCCAGGTTCAATTCTAGTCAAGGGCACATGCCCAGGTTACAGGCTTTATCCCCAGCAGGGGGTGTGCAGGAGGCAGCCAATCGATTATTCTCTCTCATCATTGATGTTTCTATCTCTCTCTCTCCCTCCTTTCCTTTCTGAAATCAATAAGAATATGTTAAAAAATTATTCTGACAGACTCAGAGAAATGAATTAGATGGAACTAGCAGGACCTAGATAGTTGGCTGTGGATGCTCTTGTGACATCTTGAAATCAGAGAACCTCCTTTGGAGGTTTATTTATCTGGAAAAGTATTCATTAATAGTGCCCAGGGGATGATTAATAATAATAAATATGCTGCCAGTATATGCATAGTCAAACCTGCAGGCCTATAATTTAATTCAGCTAGTATATGCCGCTCAGGTTATACTGAGAACCCAGCTGTCTCCTAGAACAGCTTCTCCCCCAAAATGTTCACGAGAAGGCAGAATTCCAGCTCTGTATTGTTATCCTCTGATTTCTTCCAATGACTTAGGAAACAAAACCGGTTTCATCCCAGGATATCAAAAGGATGCTTAATGGAGAACATACGATAGCTGAACTAGCTGTATGTGTAGGAAAACAGCTGTGGCTAGGAGTTTGTGATTATTTAAACTTCTCTGGCCATCCCTATTTTTAAGGCATTGCCTTTTCAACTTTTACATCCTTAGTTCAGTCGGAATATCCTTTATTTATTAAATAAAACCGTGACCTTCTGGTTCATAGGCCCATGCTCAACTAATGAGCCACACGAAGGGACTCTTTTGACTGACTTTCTTTTCCTACCCCAGGTACTCTGATTTGGAGGGCCAAAATCGACACACCGTGTATGATGGAACCCTGTCTCACCCTTTTGCTATTACCATTTTTGAAGACACTATTTATTGGACAGATTGGAATACAAGGACAGTTGAAAAGGGAAACAAGTATGATGGATCAGATAGAATGATGCTGGTGAACACAACACATAGACCGTATGACATCCATGTATATCATCCATACAGGCAGCCAATCGGTGAGTAGATGATCCAGAAGTTTGACACAGTTGCTTTAGGTTCTTGTGCATGACATTCTTGTATACTTCATCACTAGAGGCCCGATGCACGAAAATTCATGCAAGAGTAGGCCTTCCATCCCCTGGCTGCCAGTACTGGCTTCCCTCCAGCACCCAGGACCAGGGCTGCTTCCCTCTGGACCCAGCTTTGTCAGGAAGGATGACCGGAAGACATCTGGTCTAATTAGCATATTACCCTTTTATTATTATAGATTATTATAGACTAGAGGCCTGGTGCACAAAAATTTGTGCACTCGGGAAGGTATCTCAGTCTGGCCTGTACCCTCTCGCAGTCTGGGACCCCTCGGGGGATGACCACCTCCTGGCTTAGGTCCGCTCCCTGGGGGATTGGGCCTAAGCTTGCAGTCAGACATCACTCTGGCAGCCCGGGAGCCCTCAGGGGATGTCCACTTGCCAGCGGGGAGCAGGCCTAAGCTGCAGTCGGACATCCTTAGCGCTGCTGAGGAGGCGGGAGAGGCTCCCACCACCACCGCTGTACTGGCAGCCATCAACCTGGCTTGTGGCTGAGCAGAACTCCTCCTGTGGGAGTGCACTGACCACCAGGGGGCAGCTCCTGCATTGAGCATCTGCCCCCTGGTGGTCAGTGTGTGTCATAGTGACCAGTCATTCCCAGTCGTTCTGCTGTTAGGGTCAATTTGCATATAACCCTTTTATTATATAGGATAAACCTCATGATTTATAAAGGGAATGGTGTTACTTCTTAATCTTTTCTACAGAACATATGTTGAAAGCTGAGGGTATGGAATATCTTTAGAGTTTATTCCCCTCCTAAAAAGGCTGCTTATAACTCTTTTTCTTAACAGTGGCTCTATTCCTAAAAATCAATCTGGATTTTTGTGTATGGTGAGGACTAACAGTTTTTATACTCCCATATTTACTTTGTCAATTTTGGTTAAAGTACTGAAGTATTTTAAAGTGAATTAAAAAAATCGTCACATTTCAGTCTTAAATACTTAAGGAAGCACTTTTGAAAAATAAGAACATTTCCTATATAGACACAATAAATTCTAATACCTAAGAGATGTATTATAATTATATAGATGTAGTTATAACAATAATTCCTTAATACTAAGATCGATCTATTGGAATGATTGGTCTAAAAGAAATTTATAATTATAAAACATCATATATTAAATGTCAATATGCATATGACATTTGTGTGTTCTGTATTTAATGTATGTTTTGCTTGTCTTCTGGAAGGTCAAAATGTCAAGAACAACACATTTCAGTGTATCATAAGTTAGGGAACTTGTTTTTATTTATTTGTGAACTAATTTTCCCCTTCATGCAATTAAAGTCATATGATTCACAGATAGTCTAGCAAAAGTATATTTTGAGGGTATAATGGATTTTATGAGCCTGCATGGTGGTTGTGTTTTTCTAAAACATATGGTAAACTTGGAAATAAGAAAAATAATTGGAAAAATAAAGATATTCAGTATTTCTTTCTAGAAGTTAGTATTCTTCTATTATTTTTTTCAAATTAGTCTTTATTTCCAAGTGGCAGCCCAGAAAATTAGTAAAGATGCCGCTCAGTTTATCGATTCACCTCATCCTTGGCCATAATTCTGTTGCCTGTATCCTTAGAATGAGAGAATATAGCATCTGCTGGAAATTAAAACTTTAACTTAGGTTCTGGATATATGAATGTAAGCTAAGTTCCCTACCTACTCTCCAAGGTCTACCCCAAAATACCAGTGGGTATATCTCACTTCTGGTAGCATACAAATCAGTTTTCTCAAAGCACAGTGTTGCTTGTGCAGCTCTCTCATCTGTCCTATTTACGAACTTGTGGAAAAAGCATGAAACTAGGATAATGACTTTTCTTACTGAGAGGTGATGAGTTTGGTGAAGTGGGTAATCAGCTCATTTGTGCTTGATAGCCTCTCTCAGTGAATGAACATATATATTTTCTTTCTTCTTTCACTAGTGAATAATCCCTGTGGTACCAACAATGGTGGCTGTTCTCATCTCTGCCTCATCCAAGCAGGAGGGAGTGGATTCACCTGCGAGTGTCCAGATGACTTCAAGACCATCCAGCTGGTGGACAGCACGCACTGCTTGCCCATGTGCTCTAGCACCCAGTTCCTCTGTGCTAACAATGAGAAGTAAGGCTGTCTCTCCATCCCTGGGATACACATTGAACTTTAAGGCTCCAGGGGACGGGAATTTTCAAATGAATCAAGATTTTGGCTAATTAATGTGGTTCATTAGCCTCACCACAGTCTATAATTTCAGATCATTTCTTCCATGAATGGAAGGAACTTATTAACCAGTGCAAGTTTTTATATCTGTGGAAAGGAAGCAAACAATGTTATTGTTTTGTTTTGTTTTCTAATAAATTGTCCTAAGTGTCAGGGCCAATATATATTAGATATGTGTATACTGAAAAATAGCCCTCAAGAGTGACAGAAGTTCTCTTGTCTTTTGCATGTACACTGGCCTAGCTTCCTCGCTAACTCTGCCAGAGGATCCAGGGTTATAAATGCAAATTCATTTTTGATCATGTGTTTGCTGTGAAACATGGCCACAGATTATTGATGACTTGGGACTGGGTCAGAGAGTGGGGTGAGGACACGTGTTAATGCAAATCATAGCATCTAAGATTCAATGGCAGATTATTTTGATGATTAAATAAGATGTCTTAGATTAAGAATCTAGCGTATACCTATCATGACTTAGGCGCTCAACAAATGTGAGCGACCTTCAACTTCCCAACCAATATCCAATGTCTTTTATATTGCCAGGCAGACAATTCCAGACCATCACTGATACCAGAACCACAGCTCCAAATGCATACTCCACTGTTTGTTGTGGCAGAATTTAATCATCATACTCAAAGCATTTTTCCAGCATGTATCTGAATCTTAACAAACCTGTTCTATCTCATCTAATTATGTTTTCTCTGAAAATATCCCACAGTAACCAAGATTTAACTGATTCTCTTCTCAAGGCATGTGCATATCATTACTTGGAATTCAGTTTTGCCTCTTTTCTCCAGATAACCATTGAAAACTCCTCTACCCACCACTCCTGGGGCTTTGCTAAGAGAAGCGGTATATTTTCTTCGTGCAGGTGTATTCCTATCTGGTGGAAATGTGATGGACAGAAAGACTGCTTGGATGGTTCTGATGAACCCCCCACTTGCCCACAGCGCTACTGCCAGCTAGGACAGTTCCAGTGCAGGGATGGCAACTGCACCAGTCCGTACTTCCTATGTGACACTCACCAAAATTGCCCTGATGGATCTGATGAAGACCTCGTTCTTTGTGGTATGTTGAATTGCTTTATGCCTTCTTTGCTCATTTCTATAGTTGACTGTGTACAAATGATTCTGTGGGGATTTTCTGAATGTCATAAACCTTTTTATTCTTTAAATATATTTTTATTGATTATATTGAGGAAGGTAGAGGGAGAGAGAGATAGAAACATCAGTGATGAGAGAGAATCATTGATTGGCTGCCTCCTGCATGCCCTACTCTGGGGATTGAGCCTGCAACCTGTGTATGTGCCCTTGACCGGAATCGAACCCGGGACCTCCTGGTTCATAGGTGCATGCTCAACCACTGAGCCACGCCTGGCCAGGCAATGTCATAAACCTTTTAAAATCCAGTCCAATGTCCTAAGAGAAAACTCCACCCTATATCTATTTTTATAAAGGCTTTTTTTTTTTAAGAATACCTAAGGGCTTTACAAGGCAAATGGTTGAGGTAGATAGTTGAGTGTATTGGTGTTTCTTTACCATATGCTATACGTAGAATCCTCTTCGACAGCTAACACTGGGGGGAAATGAGGGTTTCCTACCCCCATATTAATCAGGACTCTCAGTTGTAATGTTTATTTATGTTTCCATTTTTAAAAAGTAAAAAAACACCGAAAAAAACCCCTCCAATCTAATAACAACATAACAACAGCAACAAACACAAAGTTTTTGTATGTTTTTTAAACACTAACTTTGAAAAACATTGTCCATTAGGGCAATAGGGACTTGGGAAGATGAAGTTAGTAGGCCATACATTTTGTATAAGTGATTCAGTCCTTATCCCCTAATTCTGCATGCAAGAAAAGATATTTAATAATTTAAGAGACGGTATAGTCAATTGCCCATGTAGTAGTACTGTTGGTAGTAAGTGCATGAGGACATAATTCCTCTAAAAATAAATTATGATTGAGTTCTCCAGGACCTATCAGCGTAAAATAGTAGCTTCTATTCCTGACACCTTCCAAGCTGATAACCAAATGCTCTTGCCTGCAGAGCACCACAAGTGTGAGTCCAATGAATGGCAGTGTGCCAACAAACGTTGCATCCCAGAAGCCTGGCAGTGTGACTCAGTGAATGACTGCGGGGATGACTCAGATGAAGACAGTTCCCACTGTGCCAGCAGGACCTGTCCTTCTGGTTATTTCAAGTGTGCCAATGGCCACTGCATCCCTCAGACCTGGAAGTGTGATGTAGACAATGACTGTGGAGACTACTCGGATGAGCCCGTCCATGAATGCAGTAAGTGCCTGTAGGAGGGGCATGGCCTGACCAGGGGCACAAAACAAGGAGAACCTCTGTGTGGATTGAGAGATGTTGAGCCTCCTGTTTCATCCCTGTGGGACACCCTTCTTGGCTTTCTCTGCTCACTCTGGCATGGCAAGACAACCTGTGGCCTGCAGGTTGAGCCAGACTCCTGTTTCTGAATGCAGTGATTTCTCCTCTTAATACATTGAATGTCTATCTGTTCAGAATATGATGATGAGAACTTCTAGTACTTTCTCATTTGAGCCTCTGAGAAATATCTGAGGTCAGGAATGTGGGTGTTACTAATTCCCATTTTACAGATGAGGAAACTGAGGTTCACATTTAATGGATGGTCATTTTTTTTATTTCGTGGCAGAGCTGACACTTCAAACCCAGTTTTATTTGGCTCTATCCACTGAGCCAAACCAGCTAGGGCTCAACCCCAGTTTTTAAATTTCAAACCCAGTCCTTTTTCTTCCCACAAAGAAAATGCAAATGAGTAATAGTAAGAGAAAACTTCCTTCCTTGGTGAACAGTTCACACCTAAAACAGACACATGTTGCCAGAGTCAATGTAGTTGATGTTGATACTCATCAGCACCATTTCCTAAATGTGACAGTGGAAGGTATTTTTTGGTGCCATTTCCTGGCAGGACTGAGACTTCGGTTTTGACATTGCTTCTTCCTCTTTTCAGTGGGCCCTGCCTATCGCTGTGACAACCATACAGAATTCAGCTGTAAAACAAACTACCGCTGTATCCCAAAGTTGGCTGTGTGCAATGGTGTCGATGACTGCAGGGACAACAGCGATGAGCAAGGCTGTGGTAGGAGGGGCTGCAGGGAAGTGGGAGGGACAAGAAAATGTAAGTGTCCAGTGCTATTATCAGAAGATGAGAGTGGATTTCCCATGTAATCTTGCCTTTGTTTACACCTGGAAAAAGACTATCTATTGATTCTTCTAATAACATGTTACATTTTTATAGCATTTTACAGGGTTATTTGGGAAGTTTAATTGATAGCATCTTGAATGAAATCTCATCCCAAAGGATGCTATACTAGTAATTAGGGAAGGCATTATTAAGAAACTAGGGGCCCAGTGCACGAATTCGTGCACCTTGAAAGGAACCATGGGCCGTGAGGCTGTGGTGGGCACAGGGGTGGGTCTTGGCCCATCCTCTGCACCCCTACTCGCCCCCCCACCCCCTGCCATGGCCCCTGGTCCCCTGTCTGCAGGCAGCACTGCTCCTGCCACCACCGCTCCCATGCACTGATGGCACCGGCTCCACTCACACCCACTGACAGCATGGAGCCATTGGGGCTGGCACCAGCAGCAGGTACAAGCGGGGCTGGCACTGTCAGTGGGTGCTAGCAGCAGTGGCTGCCCCGATTGCTCCTCAGGAGCAGGGGGAGGTGGAGAAGCCCTGAGGGGTGATCAGGGCTGGCTCCGGCAGCAAGTGCAAGCACCCGGTGGGACCATCTTGTGCGGGAGCTAAGAATTTTCAGTAACCACCAGAGGCTTGCTCCGATGACAGCGATAGGCACCCCACCTTTGTCTGGCACCCCCGCTCACCTGCTCTACCATACAGCCACAACAGATGCCCACCATGTTGTGCGTGCACCCCCTGGTGGTCAGCGCATGTCATAGCGACCAGTTCGGTTCTGCCATTCAGTTTATTTGCATATTAGGGTTTTTTATATATAGATTAGGAACTTGTAAAACTTTTCCTAAATTGAATCCTTATTTACACTTGATAAGTTTAAATTGTTTATCTGCTCTTTTAGATTGGTTGAAATTGATGAGGCTAGAGAAAAGATTTAGCATCTACATGTAAAAGGGTATTTCAAAGTCAGTGTTTCTTATTTGGAGAATTTTATATTCTGAATGTCTCTCTGACTTTCAATATCATCTATTGTTCAGCTGTAGTCACCCTGGCAATAAGAAATAACTTATGGGCAAAAGCCAAATGAATTAATGGAATTTATGAAGATTAGGCATATATTCTAACTTGAAACCAAAATGACTACCAGTGTGTTAGATTAGTTGGAAGAACAGTTAGGAAGAGAATGGGTTATTTTAATAAAACTGAATCTAATCAAGTGAAGACAATGTGATAGAAATGTTCTGTTTGCTGGTGGCACCACTTACTCTTCCAGTGTAGGCCTCCGTTGCAAATTACAAGCCAGATACCAATTCAAATCTCATCCCAAAGGATGCTATACTAGTAATCAGGGAAGGCATTATTAAGAAACTAGGGGCCCAGTGCACGAATTCATGCACCTTGAAAGGAACTGAAAGAAACAACTGTTTCTACAAAAGAGAACGGATGTTTCTCTTTTGAGTTTCAAGTGGTAGGATAGGTTCAGCCAAAAGAGGATTATTGACAGTGAGTGTTGCTGGCATTCCTCCCTCTGGGAGCTTTGAGAATATGGTAGCAAATTCTCATAAGAAAGCCATCGCTCCTTTGGCATTTCTTATAAGTACCGCGCGCTAACCGATTGCGCCACTGGAGCTCCGGCCCTTTGGCATTTCTTGACCATTGGCTTCTGAAGTCTTTGCAATGACTGTGCTTTGCAGAGGAGATGACGTGCAAACCTGTGGGGTTTTTCCGCTGTAATAATCACCTATGCATCCCTCTTCGCTGGAAATGTGATGGGCATGATGACTGTGGAGATCACTCAGATGAGGAAAGCTGTGGTGAGTGTTCAGGGTTCTATCATCTGTATGTGCCACCAGAGCTGTGATGTCTGCTTTTTTGTCCACAATTCAACTGTCTATGCCAGTGGTCCTTTCCTTCTGCTAACTGGTACATTTCTACTTTGTCTTTAACTAAGGACATAAGCATCTCCTGAGATGCCTATAATCAAACTTTGGGATGAGGATGTTTATCTGAGTATATCTTTTGTTTGTTGAATTTATTTACACCCAACTTTTTTTTCCAAAAAGAACTTCAGGTGACTTACAATAAAGGGCAAATATAATATGATAAATAGAATAGAAATAAATCAGGACCAAGAGAAATACAATAAGAAAAGTTGCTAATTCAAAGATCTTGCTCCCAAATGTCCTTAATAGCAGAGGAAAGGAAACTTGTATTTTAGATGGTCATCCTACCTGGAATAGTGACTATATTAGGTCTAATGGTTAAATAAGAGGTCAGGTTTTGATTCCTCTCTCCCAGTGAAGGTGCTGACGATAAGAAATTAGACAGGAAGGATAAGGTAAGGAAACCAAACATCCGGATCACACCAAACTAGATAGAATAGTTAGATGTGTTTTGAAAACAGTTTTAGTGAGAGCCTTTCCTGAACATACACCATCGACTCATAAATATATGTTAATTTCAGATTGACTGATATGAAATACATTCTAACTTTAGTCACCCTGTGGAAGTAAGAAGTGATTATTATTTGCCGTAGGCAATTGAGAACATCAGTATACTGATTACACCACAAATATCAATTGACCATAAACTTCTTATACAAAAGGGCAATCCAATTGTCATCTTCTTGTTTATAAGAAAGTTTATGTTGAGTCCTGTAGGAGGTGGTCTAGAGCAGGTGTGGGCAAACTTTTTGACTTGAGGGCCACAATGGGTTCTTAAACTGGACCGGAGGGCCGGAACAAAAGCATGGATGGAGTGTTTGTATGAACTAATATAAATTCAAAGTAAACATCATTACATAAAAGGGTACGGTCTTTTTTTTTAGTTTTATTCATTTCAAACAGGCCGGATCCGGCCCACGGGCCATAGTTTGCCCACGGCTGGTCTAGAGCCTCATGAAATAAAAATTTATCTTTAGATTAAGTCACCTCTTACTGAGTTAACATTGGGGTGGGAAGTCTATTTTTGGCGGATGGACAGTCTGTCCAAGCAGACCTCTGTGACTTGAGACCCCAGAGAGCTTTGGGCACCTAGGGCTCTTAGGCCTTCTCACCAACCTGTGCTGAGTGATTCCTGGTACCCACTGATGGCCATGTGGTTTTCCTTTTCAGTCCCTCGGGAGTGCTCAGAGAGTGAGTTTCGGTGTGACGATCAGAGATGCATTCCCTCTCGATGGATATGTGACTTTAACAATGACTGTGGAGACAACTCGGATGAGCGGGACTGTGGTAACTGTCACAGTTCTCTGGGAGGCCTTCTGTAGAGTGTTGTACTAAAGTCAGCACATTTGACAGACTATTTGTAAGGTTTTTAGAGTAAAATGATTTTTGTGTAACTTACATAATATATAAACCTTAGCATTGCATAGAATCTTCTGCTCTGTTTTTCTATGCTTCATTTTTAACTTATAGTAGTCTAGATAAATAATAATAGGGGGGAAAGCAAGAGATTTTTTAAAAGTCTTATTTTAACTTAAACATTTCCTAGGTGCAGACTTTAATCTGCATCAGCCTAGTAAACAAATAAAAGCATTGGTTCCTACTGTTCCCCAGCAAGTGGCCCTAAGGGGAGTGGTACTGTAGCTCTCTGGTATGGAAGGCAAAGCATTGGAATAGGAACTAGAAACCCCATGTAATTTTCATAGCTCTTTACCGAGTAAGGGTTGGGTCTGAGAAAAGTCAGCAAACATTAAAAGTTGGGGAATTTAGATTGATGAGGAAAAACTTCAGAGATAGAAGAGAAATAGGTACTTCCATCTCCGCCCCTTGAATGGGGAGGTATGATTTTGAGAGATTATTCATTGTTTATTCTAACTGTAAATTGTGGGTTTGTTGAGAGCCAGTGACAGGGTGTGGATTGGAATTTGACTGAGTTCTTACTACTCCCCCTGGAGCTAATACCTGTCTGAGAATGCCAAGGCCTTCTGAGAATGACAGTCTTTTCTCTGCAGAGATGCGGACCTGCCATCCAGGATACTTTCAGTGTAAGAGTGGACACTGCGTGCCCGACGAGTTGAGGTGTGATGGAATCAGTGACTGTTTGGATGCCTCTGATGAAGCTGTTTGTCGTAAGTTCCTCTACACCTGTGGCACTGCTTATATGAATTGTACAGATATGACAGTTAGACCCTACCTATTCGTCAGCCACCACTTCTTAGATTAAAAGGCCATAGGTATTTTCTACTTAGCACTCAGTGATAATTATCAGTTCACCTGGGATTTGAGTCCCCATATCCATATATATTCACAGTAGTCATTCAAGGCATTAATAATATTTTAAATAAAGAATATAGTAAGTATTTGTGCTACCAAAAGTATTTATAATTATCAGCTATTATACAAATCATTAATTGGGTAAAAAATTGCAGGTAAAAAAATATTTGAACAATGACTAAATGGGTATAGAGAACTTGGATTACTGAATTTACGGTGTTAAAAATTTTTTGAATTGCATGATAGCATATGAAAAATGATTTAAAATGTAATGCCAATAATGATTGATCATTCACGTTTTACTCTTAATAAATTACTGAATAAACAATAACTTTTGATGAATATTCATGATAGATATTGTTGATGATGAGGTTGTCATAAAACCTGCTTTCAAAGAGACTAACTACATAAATGCATCAGCAGTAGAGCTGAGGTTCTGCCCTTACCTCTAAAGAAAAAGTCCAGTGCTAGCCACAGAATGACTCAGGTCATTGGAAATTGGGCTTGGACAACTGTCCTTCAGAAATATTTCATCAGAATTTCAGGCAGTTCAAGGCCACAGTACATCTGGATGAGTAAGGAAGAGCAGATGATAATGGAAAGAGCTAAAGGAGCAAAAGAAGGTCAACTTTCCAAAGCTAGTAACTCCTCTAATAATTTAAATATGTGTCTTCCCACCAACAGCCACTCGCTTTCCCAACGGTACATACTGCCCAGCTGTTATGTTTGAATGTAAAAATCACGTCTGTATTCAGCCATTTTGGATATGTGATGGTGACAACGACTGCGGCGATGGTTCCGATGAAGAACTTCATCTGTGCTGTAAGAGGGAGGGAAATGGAGTGCGTGGGAGTAGTATTGTCTGGCAAAACCTGTTTCTGATGTGGAGCATGTGCTCCTGGAGGCAGTTGCATAATTCTGAGTACGGGACACATGATCTGCTTCACTGTGATTTCACTTGGCCTCCCTGTTTAGTTCTCTACTCGGGACATGAGAAAGTTGGGCAAACATCCATGGTTTTAAACATTTTATGGCCTTAAAACACAATTTCTTCTAAAGAAGTCTTAGTTAGAAACCCATTGTGCATAACTGGAGGCACATCTATTGTGCCTGGAGTCTGGTCGGGGTGTTGTACCTCTCCTACTCCATGCTATTTCCAGTGCCCCTCAAAGTATTTCTTCCAAACCCCTAGAGCAGCGGTTCTCAACCTGTGGGTCGCGATCCCTTTGGGGGTCGAACGACCCTTTCACAGGGGTCACCTAAGACCATCGGAAAACACATATATAATTACATATTGTTTTTGTGATTAATCACTATGCTTTAATTATGTTCAATTTGTAACAATGAAATCGGGGGTCGCCACAACATGAGGAACTGTATTAAAGGGTCGCGGCATTAGGAAGGTTGAGAACCACTGGCCTAGAGCTTCATAGAACACAATAGGTGATTGTAAGACTAGTGCATCTTTAAAGTCACTTTCCTTCATAATACTTCAAGACCATCAAATTCCCTTCTGTTGTATGATGCATATTTATGTTTTAAACCAGTGAATCTCAGTTTGGGTTCACATCAGAATCACTTGGGAAGAAGTGTTTTAAAATCACATGCTCTGGCCCTGACCCAGGCTTGGACCTAATGAACCAGAATCTCCAAGGATGGGGCGTGGGAAGATGTCTATTTTAAAAGCTCCTTAGCATTTAATGTAATCCCTTGTTGAGAACTACTGATTTTAACAAAGTGAATGAAAACAGGTGTTGTTAAATTATTTTGCTACATGTTTGGAGTCACTGTTGAGACTCTAAGACAGTAGTTCTCAAAGTTACCTCCCTATACTGGGAGAGTCCATCATATCTCTTGGGAACATGTTAGAAATGCGAAGTCATGGGCCCACCCCAGACCTGCCTCACCTAGTCTCTGACAGTAGGGCCTACCAATCTCTGCATTTAATAAGCCCTACAAATGATTCTGAAGCAAGGTTTGGATTAAGAATTTTTTGTAAGTAAAAGCCCTTAACACAGGAGAAGGCACCCCCAGAAACACTCCTGCTGAAACTATTGATTAGCTCCCAGCCCAGTGATGGCGAACCTATGACACGCGTGTCAGAGGTGACACGCGAACTCATTTTTTGGGTTGATTTTTCTTTGTTAAATGGCATTTAAATATATAAAATAAATATCAAAAATATAAGTCTTTGTTTTACTATGGTTGCAAATATCAAAAAATTTCTATATGTGACACGGCACCAGAGTTAAGTTAGGGTTTTTCAAAATGCTGACACGCGGAGCTCAAAAGGTTCGCCATCACTGTCCTAGCCTGACTCCGCTGCTCTTTGCTTCTGGAGTTCATATCGTCTTTTCCATTTGGTTTCTTAGATCCATCACTATTCGTTTTTAGCCCAGGGATTTGACTTTGGAAAATGATGTATCAGAATATTTCCTTCCCTTTAGAGAACTGTAATTAGCATACATTATATTTTTGCAGTGGCATCCTTACATTTTTCTTGCCACCTTTTTTTTTTCTTTTTAAAAAAATATATATTTTATTTATTTCAGAGAGGAAGGGAGAGGGAGAGAGAGAGATAGAAACATCTATGATGAGAGAGAATCATTGATTGGCTGCCTCCTGCATGCCCCATACTGGGGATTGACCTCGCAACCTGGGCATGTGCCCTGACTTGGAAATTGAACCCTGACCTCCTTGTTCATAGGTCGATGCTCAACCACTGAGCCACACCGGGTGGGCACCATTTCTTTTCTTGTTAATAACTAACCATGTTTTGTTTTTATTTAATGAATCTTGAAAAATATCTTAAGCATATGTAACTTTCAAAGAAGAAGTACTTAGGAAGTTGCTTCCCTCTATAAGGTAAAGTGCCCATAGCTAGTAAAATTAAACTTTGGAGAGGTGGAGACACAGCCACATTAAAAAATGACCAACACTATTTTATTGTGTTGCACTTGCCTTTCATAACAAATAATTCTATTAACTGTACTTCCAAGAACCAGCTCTTGGATCTGACCTCCCTCTCCCCCCCATAACCAACATCATTATAAGTCTCTCCTCTTGCTCCCTGTGTGTGGTACAAAGAAAGAAGGGAATCAAACAGCCCAAGACCTCCTTGTGAAAAGAGAACACACATGTGTGTTGAGCTCACTGACTTCCTGGTACATGCATAGAGGACCATGCTCCTGTACCAAATAAGTAAGGGACCTGGGTTCTACCCTTGGGTTCCGCATAGGTGCACCAGCACCAGCTCTGGATAACAGAATGAATCTGTGTTGGAATGTGAGATGTCAACTTTAAATGTAATTGATGAGGGAATTCAGGAAGGCGAGTCCATCATTGTGTAAAACTTCATTCTCTGGAGGCTCAATGACAACTGATGTCAGAGGGACAAGCAATGGCCTCTTGACTGAGGCTAAGAGCTCATGCATGTCCACTACTGTCCTCACTCTGTGCTCCATCCACAGAGACCTTTTGTTCAGGCCCCAAACCTACCATGCTCTTTTCTGACTCGGACTCTTCCCTTGTGAATGCCTCTTCTGACCCCTTATCCCCAAGATAGATCACGTACCCTCAGGAGATGCTTCCATAGCATATCTCCTTTGTGGCTGTTTCACAGTTGTAGTTGAATAGTTAATTTGTAAAGTCCATTTCTCTGCTAGAAAGAGAGTTCCATGAGGACAAGGACTGTGGCTTTCTTGTTTCCCATTGATGCTGATGTCTAGCACAGCACTGTGGTGTATACCAGATACTCAAGGTATACTAGTATTTGTCTATTGGTGAATTGAATGAACAAATGAATGGCTGAATCAAGCAAATGTGGTGCAGACATATGGGCCTTTTATAGAAATTGACATTATGTTCTACTCTTAACCTGTATTTTTATTTTTCTGTCTTTTGTTTTAGTGAGTGTTCCCTGTGAGTCACCACACCGTTTCCGGTGTGACAACAATCGCTGTATTTATAGTCACGAGATGTGCAACCATATGGATGACTGTGGAGATGGAAGTGATGAGAAAGCGGAAAACTGTAAGTCAGAAGAAAGAAGGGAAAACTAAAGACCCAAAATTGTCTGCAATCTTCAAAATGTACCTCTGGGATTTCTGTTTGTTCTGTAGAGGCTTGCGCTGCACCTATGACTGCAGATCTCTGCCGACATAATTGTTTATACCAGACCTTGTAAACATGCATTACTCAGATGCAACCCTTCCCCACTTATTCCTTTCTCATTTGAGCAAGCTGTTGGCAAGTCCCTTATAATTTCTGTTTTTGTTTGAATATTCGGTTCTTATTTCTCTCCTCTTTTCTCTTAAGAAAATGGAAAGAAATATGAAATACTGGTTGAGTCACACTCATAGGTTAATGGTTTATTTGTTTTTAAAGATGAGGCTTGGCCACTCTTCGGGCTAAAGTTATTAATTGTTACTATGACTGTGAACTTATCAATGCAAAGCTGAAAAGACTGTATGAAATATGGCAACACTGGTGTTAGCTTGTCTAATATTCTTTAAAATGAAAATTTATTGCTCAGAAGAGAAAAATGATGGATTGTTTTAAGATAGAAGTTTCAAACTGGCTGAATTTAATGTTTTTAATATTGAAAAAATCTGTGCTTTTACATTTTGAGAATGTTTTAAAATCTATCCATTGAACAGGAGAGTTGATTAATTATCTGGGCAATTTAATTTATCTAGGAAAAAGTCAGTAAGAAAATTATTTCCCTTGACTCCAGTTACTTTTTCCCTAAAAGAATATCTTCTGGGAAAATTTACATAAATGCCTAATTTTTCTATTTTCGGCCCTTGTATTAATGTGGCCTTAGAATGCTTATGGCCAGCTTGCATCCCAGAGAGGACAGTGTGCTGGAGAGGACTCTGACACTATTGCCAAGTTCACTTGTTCTCCCTGTTTTCAGTAAAGATGAACATGTGGTTATAATGTTGTTGACATGTTTATTTGAGGCATAGCACAATAGGATGAAAACTTGAAGCTAAAACATTTTTTTTTTTTTTTTTACAATTTGATCACCTTTTCCTGTCCCACTTCACCTACTACAAATGTCATTTTTTAATGGAGCAAGACATTTGTAGCATGTGGTCAAGTTCAAGAGTGGAAAAAAGAGGTAGTAAATACTTATTCTGCCCAAGGAGCAGGACATCAGTCAGAGGAATCATTGCTAGCCGTCACTCTAGGCCACATTTCAATGGCTTCAAATAGCAGGGAGTGATTTTTCACTCATGTAAAGTTTGATGAAGGTCAGGCTACCCTCCCTCATCCAGTTATTATGCCATCTGGATGCTGGGACAGGAGAGAGAAGTGGAGGAGGCACACAGGTTCTTAGTTTCCTGCGCCTGGAAGTGACAGACATTTCGTGTTCACAGTCCTTTGGCTGGAACTGCAAAGGAGACTGGGAAACGCAGGGAAGTGCATGGATATTTAGTGAACAATTATTTCTACCATAATGTGTCCTTGTGCCACTAAAAATCCCTTTTTGCTTTTCTTCCTACACTTGGAGAACACCCTTAACCTATCCCCACGGGACATAACTCATGGTCCCATCAGTAACTGAAATCCAGGAGCTCTGGGTACTGGGCAGTAGTCATGCCACCAATTCTGGATGTGATTGCTTTTGGTCTGGAGACCCATAAACCAATAGACCAACTTTATTTGCACCCCCACCGCCTTCCCCCCAATAGACAATGCTAGAACAGGGGCAGCATAATAGAAATAAATATTCACATTGGGGAAGGAAGAATTAGAGACTCATTGTAGTCACCAGTCCTAAGAATTCTGAAAAGCCACTGGGCTAAGGTGACACTTTGGCCCAGGACAGTCCTGATTTATGCCTATTGTCCTGGTAGAATTATCAAGAGTGCCCCTTTCACTCTCAAAAGCACACTGACTTGGAGAGCAAATGACTTGATTACCCTCTGAGGACATTATGAGGGCTCTCTCTATGGGAGCACAGGAGGTTCACTGATGAGTGATAGCTGTGCTCTGGAAGGAGCACCTGTGTCCACTGCTTCTTACTGATTCTGCCTCCACCCTTTGGGCGGGTTTCCTTGTCTATTGTCCTTTTCAAACGAAGAGGGAGTGGAAATATGCCCTTCTTAGGTGCTGCACAGCTTTCTCAGCCCACTCCCTGGCTATAGAAGGTTCAGGGCCCAAGAGCTTTTTGAGTCTCAATCACAGTATTTTGTTTTATTTGGTCGTGTATTTCTCTCAGAAACTGAGCAGGCTTTGGATCTACCAGTATTTGCCAATAACCTCACTCAGTGATTCTTACGAGACATAGTTCTTGAATCTGCTTTGTTTCTTTTCTTTGTTTCCCTCATGCACCTTCGCCTCAACTGTTTGTCAGTTACATTCAGGCCATCGTGAAAAATGAATGGGCAGTCATTTCATCCAACCAAGCTTTTACTGGGCCTTTGTGTCTCAAAGCTTTTTAAACTTTAGACTCTTATTGTTTGGTATATAAAAGCAATCAGATTTTCCCATACTCCAAATTTCTGGACTTTTCTTTCTTTCAGTTCTGATTGTAAATCAATCACTTTTTCCCTGAGCTTATTTCTTTCTTATACTGCCTTGCCAGACTGAGGTGATGGCAAGCAGTGTATATCACTAACCCTCTGTTTTCCAACCTCTTTCCTGAGACTGACAAGTGCAGCTAGCACGTGGTCTGCCTTCCAGTGTTTCCAGGGTGACAGCCTTACCATTGCATAACCCAGGTCTCCATCTCTCCTGCCTCCAACATCAGTGTCCTCATTGCTTGCCTCCTGATTGTGAAGCCAAGACCAGATAGTTGATGTTTTGTTAAGAGGCCGCCTCAAACACATGGCTTTCAGGGTTGCCAAAGGGGTGGGGGGTGGGGTGGGGGGGGGGTGGGGGGGACAAGTGAGCTTTCAATTGCTTCAGCCCAGGATGACCCATGTCACTTCCAACTCAGAATCTATTGACCAAAACTAGTCTCATGGTCCTAACATAATTGCAAGGGAGACTGGGTAATGTCGGGAAGCACGAGGTTATTGGTGAGTAGCCACTGTCCCTGCCACAGAGGGAAGCCTCTGGTTTCACAGAAGAAAAAGTTCTGACTTTAATTCGTTCTTAAATTACAGGTGTAGGTCCGACCCCGAGACCTTGTGCAGAAGATGAATTTAAGTGCAGCAACAGGCAATGCATTTCACAGCACCTTGCATGCGATGATGTTGACGACTGTGGTGACCAGTCTGATGAAACAGGTTGCAGTAAGTAAAGACTTATTTTTATATTTCATTGTGTCAATTCAGGTTTACCTAGTGAAAGCATGAGTAACATAAAGTAGATGATAGCTGCGTGCTTCTCTTTAATTGACTGTGTACGCTGAGCTGCATTCAAGCCCACAGCCGCCTGTTACTGAGCACTTACTCTATACCAGACACAGTGCTACACACTACATGTGCTATCTCATTTCATTCTTTTAACAATCCTATGAGCTCTCTCTCCTTCTCTCTCTCCTTACAAATGAGAAGCCCAACTTTGAGGTTAAATAAAATGGCCATGTCTTTCTCTCAGTAAGAGGTTTAGCTAGGCTTTGACCCGACTCCGATCTACCTATCTGCAGACTACTTTTTTTCTTTTTTAAAAATATATTTTTATTGATTTCAGAGAGGGAGAGGGAAAGAGAAATAGAAACATCAATGATGAGAGGGTCATCAATCGGCTACTTCCTGCACACCCCCTACTAGGGATTGAGCCCGCAACCCGGGCATATACCCTTGACCAGAGTCGAATCTGGGACCCTTCAGTCCTCTGGCTATGAAGCTCTATCCACTGAGCCAAACCGGCCAGGGCTGCAGAGTACTTCTTCCCAGTTCACTGGGTGCCTCTCAGCTACATATGTTGTTTGTCTTCACATTTTTTTCATTTTAAGCCAAATGCAGTATCCTTGGCACTTAGGGGAAAAGCTTCTAAGGCAGTGGTTCTCAACCTTCTGGCCCTTTAAATACAGTTCCTCATGTTGTGACCCAACCATAAAATTATTTTCATTGCTACTTCATAACTGTAATGTTGCTACTGTTATGAATCGCCATGTAAATATCTGATATGCAGGATGGTCTTAGGCGACCCCTGTGAAAGGGTTGTTCAACCTCCAAAGGGGTCGCGACCCACAGGTTGAGAACCGCTGCTCTAAGGATAGTTGGTAAAGATGAGAATGTCACAGGGGACCTTGGAAGGAAACATTTATTTTTATTTTTAAAGTAGAGGGAGAAGTTTGTGTGGGAAAAAGGTGACAAACACAATCAAGGGATGGCTCTATCTGAATATTGTCATGGAAATGTTGGAATGTCATGTTAATAATTCACACTTTTGTAGTCCTTTATAGTTTTTAGGAAATGCTTTCACACATATTATTTAACTTGTCACTCAAGTTAGCCCCATTGGCTCGCTGCTATTATGTCCCTCTACATAATAAGGCTCAGAGAGCGTAAGTAACGTGCTTGAAGTCACATAGAGTGACAGAGGCAGAACCTGAACAGTCCCATGACTCCGGGCTAGGAGAGCTGCCCTTGAGTTCCTCTGCCACTCGCTGTGCCCCTTTAGGCAAATACTGACTTCTCCAGGCCTGGGTTTCTTTTTCTTTTCCTTTTTTTAAATCCTTACCTGGGGATGTTTTTCCATTGATACTTTTTAGAGAGAGTGGAAGGGAAAGGGAGAGACAGAGAGAAACACCGATATAAGAGAGACACATTGATTGACCCCAACCAGGGTTGGGAGCCTGTAACTGAGATTCATGCGCTTGACTGGAATGGAACCTGGACCCTTCAGTCCACAGGCCGATGCTCTATCCAGTGAGCCAAACCAGCTTGATTTCTTTAGAGGAAAAAGGAGGGAGTTCTTCAAACTCTAGGAGCCCATGTCTTAGTCACCTTAGTGCCACATGCTTTCAACTTCTTGGGCTTTAATCACTTTTTCCTGAGGCATCCCGGAGACGTTTTGGCAGCTTTGCTCCTATATTGAGCAAAGGGGTATGGGTAACCAACCATATGAAGTTGACTTGCCCTTTATTTCATGTACTTTCTCAGTGGGGTTTGTAGTTTTTTTTTGTTCGTTTGTTTATAGTGAAGTATTTGATTATGTACATTTAAAAAGTATTAACATGACAGGATTTGCAAGGGAGCAGTTGGTTTGGAAATTTTTTAACCTCTTAGAGCCCCTAATCACACACAGATTTTGGAGCTGAGGGAGATGACAGAGCCTAATAATGCACATGAGGCCCAGGGTAAGTGATGGGGCCCAGGGTATGTGATGGGGCCCAGGGTATGTGACGGGGCCCAGGGTGTGTGATGGGGCCCAGGGTATGTGATGGGGCCCAGGGTATGTGACGGGGCCCAGGGTATGTGACGGGGCCCAGGGCATGTGATGGGGCCCAGGGTATGTGATGGGGCCCAGGGTATGTATGTGATGGGGCCCAGGGTATGTGATGGGGCCCAGGGTGTGTGATGGGGCCCAGGGTAAGTGATGGGGCCCAGGGTATGTGATGGGGCCCAGGGTAAGTGACGGGGCCCAGGGTATGTGATGGGGCCCAGGGTAAGTGATGGGGCCCAGGGTATGTGACGGGGCCCAGGGTGTGTGATGGGGCCCAGGGTATGTGATGGGGCCCAGGGTAAGTGATGGGGCCCAGGGTATGTGATGGGGCCCAGGGTATGTGATGGGGCCCAGGGTAAGTGATGGGGCCCAGGGTATGTGATGGGGCCCAGGGTAAGTGATGGGGCCCAGGGTATGTGATGGGGCCCAGGGTAAGTGACGGGGCCCAGGGTATGTGATGGGGCCCAGGGTAAGTGATGGGGCCCAGGGTATGTGACGGGGCCCAGGGTGTGTGATGGGGCCCAGGGTATGTGATGGGGCCCAGGGTAAGTGATGGGGCCCAGGGTATGTGATGGGGCCCAGGGTATGTGATGGGGCCCAGGGTAAGTGATGGGGCCCAGGGTATGTGATGGGGCCCAGGGTAAGTGATGGGGCCCAGGGTATGTGATGGGGCCCAGGGTAAGTGACGGGGCCCAGGGTATGTGACGGGGCCCAGGGTAAGTGACGGGGCCCAGGGTATGTGATGGGGCCCAGGGTAAGTGACGGGGCCCAGGGTATGTGATGGGGCCCAGGGTAAGTGACGGGGCCCAGGGTATGTGACGGGGCCCAGGGTGTGTGATGGGGCCCAGGGTATGTGATGGGGCCCAGGGTAAGTGATGGGGCCCAGGGTATGTGATGGGGCCCAGGGTATGTGATGGGGCCTAGGGTATGTGATGGGGCCCAGGGATTGTATGTGATGGGGCCCAGGGTATGTATGTGATGGGGCCCAGGGTATGTGATGAGGCCCAGGGTATGTGATGGGGCCCAGGGTAAGTGATGGGGCCCAGGGTATGTGATGAGGCCCACGGTATGTGACAGGGCCCAGGGTATGTGATGGGGCCCAGGGATTGTATGTGATGGGGCCCAGGTTATGTATGTGATGGGGCCCAGGGTATGTGATGGGGCCCAGGGTATGTGATGGGGCCCAGGGTAAGTGACGGGGCCCAGGGTATGTATGTGATGGGGCCCAGGGTATGTGATGGGGCCCAGGATATGTGATGGGGCCCAGGGTATGTGACGGGGCCCAGGGTATGTATGTGATGGGGCCCAGGGTATGTGATGGGGCCCAGAGTATGTGATGGGGCCCAGGGTATGTGACGGGGCCCAGGGTATGTATGTGATGGGGCCCAGGGTATGTGATGGGGCCCAGGATATGTGACGGGGCCCAGGGTATGTATGTGATGGGGCCCAGGGTATGTGATGGGGCCCAGGGTATGTGACGGGGCCCAGGGTATGTATGTGATGGGGCCCAGGGTATGTGATGGGGCCCAGGATATGTGACGGGGCCCAGGGTATGTATGTGATGGGGCCCAGGGTATGTGACGGGGCCCAGGGCATGTGATGGGGCCCAGGGTAAGTGACGGGGCCCAGGGTATGTGACGGGGCCCAGGGTGTGTGATGGGGCCCAGGGTATGTATGTGATGGGGCCCAGGGTATGTGATGGGGCCCAGGGTATGTATGCTAATAAAAATAGGTCACATTTGTTCAGCAATGTAGAGGAGGCATCAGTACCTGTTTTACAGCAATTTAAAAGATAATAAGGGAATACTGTGAGAAACTTTGTGTCAACCAATTCAACAACTTAGATTAAACGGACAAATTCTTGGAAAGACAGAAAACACTAAAGCTGATTCCAAAAGAAATAGAAAATCTGAAAAGACTTATTTATCAATGTGTAGTTATTAAGAGTTCAGACTTTATTATAAGGCTTTCTTTTTTTTTTTTTTTTACATACGTTTTATTGATTTTCTACAGAGAGGAAAGGAGAGGGATAGAGAGTTAGAAACATCGGTCAGCTGCCTCCTGCACGCCCCCGACTGGGGATGTGCCCGCAACCAAGGTACATGCCCTTGACCAGAATCGAACCTGGGACCCTTGAGTCTGCAGGCTGATGCTCTATCCACTGAGCCAAACCAGTTCTGGCTTTATTATAAGGCTTTCATGTGTACAGCTTTGAAGTATGAACTCCAAGGGCAGCATTCCATTGAATGCCATTGTGCTTTATTTTGTGGCTTTTTTGAAACTCCCTGATTTTAGTTTATTTAAACCACATATATAGTCACTGTACCCTAAGGGACTCTGAGAAGTGATGAAGTTCACTTCTTTGCCTACTGTAGAAGACAGAGAAAAATCTACCTGAGTGGATAACAATGATGCTGTATGTTTGTACTATGGAATACTATGCAGCTCTATAAAAGAGGGACCTCTTACCCTTTGAGACAGCACGAAGGGACCGGAGAGTATTATGTTAAGTGAATTAAGCAAATCAAAGAAAGACAAGTATCACATGATCTCACTCATATATAGAATCTAATGAACAAAATAAGCTGATGAACAAAATAGATCCAGAGACATAGAAGCATGGGACAGACTGACGAATCTCAGAGGGAAGGCGAGGGGGTGGGGGCTGCGGGAGAAGGAGGTAGAGAGAGATCAACCAGAGCACTTATATGCATATATGCATATCCCATCGACACAGGCAATAGTGTGGTGAAGGCCTGGGGGTCGGGGGTCGGGGGAGGGGAGATGGGATAAAGGGGGGGTCAATGGTGAAAGAAAAGGGGACATCTGTAATACTTTCATCAACAATAAAGATACATTTTTTAAAAAAACCTATTTGGATTTGAAAGAATTGAGCCAGGAGATACCACAGTCACTTTGACTAAAATATTAAGCCTGTGATGAAGACACATTTCATTTCAGAAATAGATGAAACTTAAATCTTTTATGGAGAAAACCACCTTTCCCATCCCAAACCCTCCCACCCCCCATTATCACTCAGGATAAAACAAGCAAACTGATAAGAATGACAAGAATGAAAGCCAGATAGCTTGGACAGATACTTGCAGAGACAGGAACTGGGGACAGTGATGAGCAACAGAGTGTCCTGAGTAGAGTCCTAACTATTAAAAGGCAATCCTGGAGGATCTGGGCCCCAGAACAGCAGGAATACTGAGTCATTCATATGGGCCCTACAAAGATAAACTATTAGATGATTATTTTTATTATGAAAGTTATAAAATCCAGAAAATATATCAACAATCAAAAGTAAAAATCACGTGAATCACATCGTTAAAAGAGAACTAATCTCCAAATTTATTGTACTTTTGTGTACATGTGCAAAAAAGTATTTCTTGATATTTAAAAATTTTAAAGAAATATTTTATACTAAATAATATTACAATCTTTTTTCTCCATTTTTACTATAGATGTTTCCTAGGTCAAAAGTATCATTTGAAACCATGAATTTTAATGATTACATTACAATCCATTTTGTAGATAATTATAAATAATAAACATTGATTCTAAAATGCATGTTTAGTTTCACTGTTAATATCTCTGAAGCCAGGATACATCTTACAATTGATAACATGCCGTAGTGTAAGTCCCAGATCTTTTCTATTTTAGTGTTGCATAAAATAATGGTGCACTAGAGGTACCTTAGATTTGATAAAATACAGTACACCATAATTTATTCCCTATTGTTAAATGGACACTCAAGTTGCCTTCAAAATTTTCTCATTATAAATAATATTGTAATCCTTAAACATAAATCATAATACATATGTTTTTTCCTTCTTGAGAGAAAAATTTATTAATGTGGAATAACTGGGTAAAAGTATGAATATTTTGAAATCCTTGATATATACATACTAGGGGCCCGGTGCACGAAATTCGTGCACTGGGTGTGTGTGTGTGGGGGCGGGGGAGTGTCCCTCAGCCCAGCCTGCCCCCTCTCACATACTGGGAGCCCTCAGGTGTTGACCCCCACCACCCTCCAATCGCAGGATCGGCCCCTTGCCCAGGCCTGACGCCTCCGCCAGAGGTGTCAGGCTTGGACAGGGGACCCCCATCTCCCCCTGATCACTGGCTCTGGCCCCCGCACAGGCCTGAGGCCTCTGGCCCAGGAATCATGCCTGGGCAGGGGACCCCCATCTCCCTCTGATCGCTTGCTCCACCCCCCGCCCAAGCCTGACGCCTCTGACCCAGGCTTTAGGCCTGGGCAAGGGGACCATCATATCCCCCCAATCCCCAGCTCAGCCCCCCGCCCAGGCCTGATGCCTCGGCCAGAGGAGTTGACCCTCATCACCCTCCGATCACCAATCACCGGATGGGCCCCTTGACCAGGCCTGAGGCCTCCGGCAGAGGTGTCAGGCCTGGGCAGGGGACCCCCAGCTCCCCGCGGTTGCAGGCTCCGCCCCTGCCCAGGCCTAACGCCTCTGGCTGAGGCGTCCGGCCCGGGCAGCGGGGACCCGCAGCTGCAGCAGCCCCGCGATCGTGGGCTTCGCTTTAGGCCCAGGCAAGGGACCCCTAGCTCCCGGGACTGCCAGCTTTGACCGTGTCCAGCTCCCATTGCTGGCTCCACCCCTACTTCCTGCTATCACTGGCCAGGGCGGCAAAGGCGCCTAATTCTCCGATCATGGCTGGGGGGCAGGGCAAAGGCGGCCCCAGGGCCGCCATTGCCCTGCCCCCCAGCTCTTAGCTCCCCCCTGGGTTTCTGATCACTGTCAGTGGCAGGGGGCTTCTTCCTGCTTTCCCTTTCGCCTCCCTGCATTGTGCCTACATATGCAAATTAACCGCCATCTTGTTGGCAGTTAACTGCCAATCTTAGTTGGCAGTTAACTGCCAATCATAGTTGGCAGTTAATTTGCATATAGCCCTGATTAGCCAACGAAAAGGGTATCGTCGTACGCCAATTACCATTTTTCTCTTTTATTAGATAGGATTGCAAAATTCCTCTCCATGTATACCAATTTATTGTTCTATTAGCATACATATGACTAACATACGTATTTTATTGTGCTCTGGCTAACACTTATTTAGCAAAGAATAGTTGTGATTGGCCTGGTTTATACCTTCCATTTGTAATATTGTGATTTTGTTTTTCAGATAAAGGAAAAGAAAGATCATGTGCTGAAAATCTATGCGAACAAAATTGTACCCAATTAAGTGAAGGAGGATTTATCTGCTCCTGTAGACCTGGGTTCAAAGCCAGTATTTCAGACAGAAACTCCTGTGATGGTAGAATATATTTCCTCCAATTCCTATTAGGAGAACCTTATCCTTTTTATGTTCTTCACTCATTCTCTATTATTAAACCACCATTTAATTCCCTGAATGGGACTAAACTCATTGTTCTAGCTCATTAAAGTACTCAGGTGCACCAGTAATTTTACTGTTAGGTGTGGTGATCCGTTCTCAATCTGGTTATATGTTTTAAAGTAATTAAATATATATAGCCATAGATGACAAATATCAAGATGTATTTTCCTCATTAAATTTTTGGGTTGTGAGAAAACACACAAAAATTCAGGGATCCAAGTGCTTTTTTTCTATACTATCTTATCAGTGCCTGGCAGGGTGCTAGGCAGATAGCTCATCCTCAGTAATATCTATGAAATTGATATGACTTATGAATGCTTCAGTGATGATGGCTGTTTATCGTATCACTATGTGAGATCAAATTATTTTAACAAGCACACGCCTTAATTTTTTATCTTAAATCGAACAGCATATATATTACACACCTACTTAGGTCAGACATGAATGAGTTTAAAGGTATAGTCAGAAGATAGCTCTTCAAGCTCTTAAGTTAGAGTATGATTTTAAGTTTCTTTTATTATTTGAATTTACTGTTTCTAACACATGAAGTGCCATACTCAGATGACTGGAAGAGTTATTTTGGAAGCTGAAGCTTAAGAACTCAATTGAAAAACCAAATCAATTACTCCCATTTCTGAAGTTAGTTGGCAGAAGGGGAAGTGGTGATGACAACATCTCCTTCCCCAAAGGGAAATGTTTGTTCTGCTTCAGTTTAAAACCTGTTTTCATTGCTTACCAGCTTTGAGACTTTGGGTTTAATAACAATCCATACCTCATAGAGTCTTTCTGGATGATTAAATAGGAGAAATATGGAAAGTGTTCTACAAACGTTGGTATCTGCTTGTTGTTTTCATCTGCAGTCTTTTCAGTCCTCATTGTGAATACAGATTTAAAAAGAAGCAGGGTTTCTAAAGAATGGATGGGAGCAGATGTTGCATATTTGGTTTTATTTTGCCTACAGACATCAACGAGTGTGAGCAATTTGCGACGTGTCCACAGCACTGCCAAAACACTAAAGGAAGTTATGAGTGTTACTGTGCCGAAGGCTTCAGGTTCTTTAGTGGCATCCATGGAAATCGGTGTGAAGCTGATGGTATGATGGGTGCATGTCAGGATTGATCGACACTCAGAGAAATAAATGCTGATGAGTACAATATACCAGAAAATAAATTTAGACTTAAAGTCTTATTTTTAATTCATCAGTGACTTATCTTCCAACACCCATCCTGTCTCTTCTCCTCTTTCATCCCTTGCTAGATTAAAACAAAAATTACAATTTCCCAACAAATAATTAGGGATTCAAACAAGGGTCAGGTGTTACTTTTTATTCTGGACTTAGGCTCTTGTCCACCTTGATAAAAACTTCAGAAGGTAGGAAAGATGTCACCTTCCAGAAGATTCAAACAATGAAAGCATTCTTTTTAAAAATATATTTTTTATTGATTTTTTTTACAGAGAGGAGGGGAGAGGTATAGAGAGTTAGAAACATCGATGAAAGAGAAACATCAATCAGCTGCCTCCTGCACACTCCCTTCTGGGTATGTGCCTGCAACCAAGGTACATGCCCTTGACCGGAATCGAACCTGGGACCCTTGAGTCCACAGACTGACGCTCTATCCACTGAGCCAAACTGGTTAGGGCAATAAAAGCATTCTTATAGGATGGTCAATAATATAAGGAAATTAATGAAGCTCTCCGACTTCCACTCTACTGAGATCAATGTTTGAGGCCCTGTAATTCAAGATGGATCACAAACAAAGTCACATTCAACTGAGGAACATCAAAGACACCTTGTTGACATATCCCTATTTTATTGTTCATGGACTAGTGATCATAGACAGAAAGAATGTGCCAGAAAACCTGGCACATTCAAAATTTCAATCATTACTTCTGCATTTTAGTTAATTCAAGTATCTGAGAATTAGTTTTACAAAAAGCAGTAACAAGTACTAGATAGAAATGTACAAAAGAGAAAGATTGTTAGGTTAGAAATATTATAGTCCAAATTTCCAGGGGTCTGATTGAAATCAGTATATCACATTTAAGGGGTATAGGATTTCATGATCTTACGGATTTGAATTTAAAGTTTGTACTAAGGTTTAAGGAATTTGATTAAAAAAAAGTGGCATTTTACTTTGAAAATTAAAGGTAAAATGACTTTAATTTCTTCATACAAGTTGGACTTTTATTGCATACATTTGACTACCATACTTAAGTGTTTTACTCTATAAACATTTTTGATACTGAATGAAAATTAGGGCAAAGGCATTTGAACAGTTGGTCTGGTAATTAAGCAGCAAATTTAAAAAGTGTTTCAATCTTTTAAGGAGATGACTGAAATAAATTAGAATATTCATATAAAACATAATAATGTCAAGATAGGAAATTTATAAAATAAACTTCCATAAGTTACTTAAATTAAATTTGATTGACATTAGGCAAGTATATAAAATAAAAAATTTTAGACACTGCAACTCAGGATCACCATTAAAATAGCTGCTTTAGGTAAAAAAAATTTTTTTTAAATCAAGAACAAGCTGTTTTTTGTCATTAGCTAGGAGCTAAATTGAGTCATGGAGCTGATTACCTGTTAAAAGAATCATAAAATCTGTCAGTAAAGAGTTAGGAATGAGGACTTTCTGGTAAGCTTTTAGTAAGACTATACATAATTGTATTTCTTCTGTGAGACTGAATGTCTGCCATCTTGTCTGTTTTATTGCTGGTGAATAAAGAACAAAAAATAGTGGAAAAGAGGACACTTTCTAGGGAGTCTCAGTCTTGCCTTGCTCTAAAGTGTTGTTCACTGAGGACAAAGAATAAAGACTGGATAATGCCCCTAATAGAAATGCTAGCTTTCCACCTGAATGGAGATAAAAATGTCCGCAGTCATGGATTTTGCAACCCAGTTGGATAGATAGCTCTATAGGAGATAGATTCCTATAAAACCTCATTTTTTTAAAGGGGGGAGGATACCTGCTATTTTATAACCTACTTTATATATATAAAAAGTTCAGGTAGATAACAAACAGATAAAGCAGCCCTTCATTTGTTTGTAGGTGACCCCCCTTTGTTGCTACTTCCTGAAAACGTGCGAATTCGAAAATATAATCTCTCATCTGAGAAGTACGCAGATTATCTTGAAGAACAAGAACATATTCAGGCTATCGATTATGATTGGGATCCTGAGGGCATAGCTCTCAGTGAGTATGAACTTGGGTATTTGTCATTGATATTAATGGAATTAATTGATTTATAAGGTGTTGAACTTCGGGGTTTATTTGTAATGAGTCAATTTTGTTGTGTGAGTGGAAGCAGAAGCTTATTCTATCCAGCGTGGATACCTTCTATCCAGATACCTTAGCATGGCCATGAATCCCAGCCAACTTTTCCTAAGTTCTCACTGAACCTTTTCCCATCCCAGGAAAAGGGATGGGACCATTCATAGCCCTTTGTTTAATATCACCTTGTCTTTGCTCACACAGATCTTGTTCTTCCCTATTGTTATACACTTGGAAGGTTTCTACTGAAACTTTAAAGACCCAATTCAGATGTCACCTCCTCTGTGACAACTTCCGTAATTCCTCCTGGCACAGTTTTGTTATTGGTCACCTCTGAACCAGTAACATTTTATACATGCTTTTCCTAAAGCATGGGTTACATTGAGTTATAGTTATTTGTCCACATATTTTTCTCCCAACCTCTTTCTTAACCGTGTGCTCTTTGGAACCAGAGGTTGAATCTAATTCATGTCTACATGCCTAGCACCTGACCAAACATCTAGTAAAGTATACATGGTAGGTGCTCAAAAAACTTAGTTTAATGAATGAAAAATTGAATAATGCTTATGTGGAGCCTTTCATGTCTCTGAATGGTGTGTGGGACATGGTCATGAGGCAGCAGTCAGGAAACATGCCTTCTATGCCTGTCTCCCTCATCTACTAGCTTTGTGACCTTAAATAATTGTAACAGTTCTCTGGATCGCCATTTCTTTTCTTTTTTTTAATAACTGTTATATATTTTTAAATATATTTTAATGATTTTTTTAGAGAGGAGGGGAGAGGGATAGAGAGTTAGAAATATCAATGAGAGAGAAACATCGATCCGCTGCCTCCTGCACACCCCGCACTGGGGATGTGCCTGCAACCAGGGTACATGCCCTTGACTGGAATCGAACCTGGGACCCTTCAGTCCACAGGCTGACGCTCTATCTACTGAGCCAAACTGGTTAGGGCTGGATCACCATTTCTTATTTGTAAAGTAAGAGCAGAAATCTCATTCTGCCCGCCTGCCTCTGAGAGTTATGTTGAAGATCAAATGAAATCATAGATACGAAGATGCTTTGCAAACTATCAATAACTGGGCAATGTATGATTTGTTATTATGTTTTCACACAGTTATGCAATACAATAAGCTTTCTAAGACTAGTATATACCTAGGAAAGTATATGCCTTAAAAGTCACAATTGTCCTATGCTTTTCAAAATGTCTGCTGCCTACTGTCTTTTAGTCTGTACATAAAATAAGACTTCACATCTGCATGGCTCCTTGATTGTCACTGTTATTTTGTATGATTTCAAACTCTCAACAGCCTGCCCCTGGTTTATCTATCTGTTCTATTTTGGAAACTAGAACTTGATCCTAACGAGAGTAAATAGGCTCTTGGCTGAAATATGTTTTAATGAATTACCTTTAAATAAAAACAATTAAGTCTGTATCAGTATTACCAATTGAAGTATGTGTAGCTAATAGCTATTCAAGTATGAGAGGTTTTAAGGTTTGATCATATGGGTGTAATTGAATTATTACTAATATAGGAGCAATGAGGAGGTATAGATGTCAATAAATGAACAGTACTTCATCTAACTAGACCCCAGGTCCTCTCTTACCTGATGTTCTTAACATAAAACTGACGTGTGTGTCTTGCCTCTGCAGGTGTCATATATTACACTGTGCTAGGGCATGGCTCTAATTTTGGTGCTATCAAACGTGCCTACATCCCCAACTTTGAATCTGGCAGTAACAACCATGTGCAAGTAATTGACCTGGGCCTGAAATACATAATGCAGCCAGATGGATTAGCAGTGGACTGGGTTGGAAGGTAAGTTCAGTGCAGGGGTCCTCAAACTACGGCCCGCGGGCCACATGCAAATACAAATACTGTATTTGTTCCCGTTTTGTTTTTTTACTTCAAAATAAGATATGTGCAGTGTGCATAGGAATTTGTTCATAGTTTTTTTTTTAACTATAGTCCGGCCCTCCAACGGTCTGAGGGACAGTGAACTGGCCCCCTGTTTAAAAAGTTTGAGGACCCCTGGTTTAGTGTATATTCCCCTATTGCCCATTCTATTTACCTGGTCAGAGCTCCTTCCTGTTCTCCTGGGCACATGAGTTAAGCTGGACCCGGATATGGGTACACTCAGCCACTGGTACAGCTGGAGAATGCCTGGGCTTGCTCTAGCCACAGCAGCCACCTCTGCTTACACCAATGTGCCCTATAAATATTACCATTTTCTTTATACTAGAGGCCTGGTGCATGGATTCATGAACCTGTGGGGTCCCTTGGCTTAGTCTGCGGGGTTTGGGCAGAAACTGGCTCTCTGACATCCCCTGATGGGTCCCAGATTGCGAGAGGGTGCAGGCCAGGCTGAGAGACCCCACTGGTGCACGATTGGGGCTGGGGAGGGATTTTGGGAGGACTCCAGGGCGTCTCCGGCCCTTCTCGCCCAGTCCCAATTGGCAGGACCCCAGCAGCAAGCTAACCTATCATTGGAGCATCTGCCCCCTGGTTGTCAGTGTGCGTCATAGCAACTGGTCTAACGGTTGGACACTTAGCATATTAGGCTTTTATTATATAGGATGTGCCATGAAAGAGTCTGGGAAAGAACAAAGGTGAAGACTCTATATTTATATCTAGGAGAACATTCTTGCCAACAGTGTTCTGGATCCCAAAATTATCTTGTGGTATGGCAGAACTATTCATTTTGTGAAGAAATGAGACATACTCACAATTCTCCCAGCAAAGCAGTTGGGATGAAACATTTTTCTCCTTGGTAATTATTTCAGGGAGGAAAAATCCACACCTTGAGTTTTGGGCACACTGTGTTGTCTAAACAGATTGGAAATTTGACTTTGCTGTAATCTTTGGGTTGTTTGTTAATAGATATATCAGCTCCATTGTCCTCTTAGGTTTTCTAGAACCCCAGGGAGCAGAGCCACACATTTTGGATGGTTTGTCATAAGGTAGATGCATGAGATGCAAACTGATGTGGAAAAGTCAGTAAGCTCCTTCTTCATGGAAGAGCCTTGCACTGGAGTGACATTGGTAGCAAGCGGTAACATTAGAACCAGAGCTCAGGCATTCATAGAATCCCCTTGTCCTTGAAAGTGAACTAACAGTGGGAAAATGTTTGCAAGGGAAGGCTTAGGCTTGCTGCCTCTCGGGGAGAATGGAGAGTCACTTGTCATACTAAATAATTTTTACCTTTAAACAACTTGTCTGGTGTTCCTGGAAGATTTGAACGTCTCTGAAGTTAATGAGGTCCCCACTGTGGCTGGAGGCTAACAGGGGAGACGTATTCTAGCATGTTCTGCCATGAATCTAGGCCTCAGCGAATTAGGAACTTGAAACTCTTGACTTCAACACTTCCTCCGCAAAACCAAGCAGGCAATGCCAGATCTGTTTTCCTGTTTGAAGTTTTACCTCTTTCTCAGCCTTAATGAATGAGTGAATTAAGAAACAGAAATCTTTCTGCCTGGGAGGGACTGAGACCTGCAGTCTTAGGGATGGAAAAAGGGCAGGATGGCCTCAGTCTTAGACATGGGAGAAGGCAGGATGGTTGCAGTGTTAAGGATGGAAGAAGGACAGGATGGCCACAAGTTTAAGGATGGAAGGGGCAGGATGGCCTGGCTGAGTTTGTTATTTTGAAAGGCTATTTCCACTCATCCTTGGAAATGATGCCAGATTCCTACCGATTCCAATGGGGTTCCTGGCTGAGGAGGAAGCCGACTCATGGGCAATCAGAATGAAAGGGCCGTCCAAAAATTGCTTAAAGCTTCTACCTAGAAGTACATGTCTCGTAAGAATGCCAGATGTGAGTCCATCATCATTTGATCCTGGCTGATTCAGCTGCTTTGACTGATCAAGCAGGAGTTCCCCCGTTCCCCTCTCTTCTCCACTTGTAACCTTCCACAGATGTCCCCTTGGCAATCCCCAGTGGGGGAGACCATGCCCAGGTCACTAGCAACTGAGTAGCTGTCATGCCAGCCGGGATTTCCAAACTAAATGTTCTCACCCTCAGAACTCCTAGAAGTGACCAGTCTAGACTTTTTGGTTGTTTAACACTGTCCCTCTAAATTCAGGCATATTTACTGGTCGGATGCCAGGAGTCAACGGATTGAGGTGGCTAAACTTGATGGGAGGTACAGAAAGTGGCTGATTACCACCCAACTAGATCAACCAGCTGCCGTGGTTGTGAATCCCAAACTAGGGTAAGTACTTGAAGGAGCATTTAATGTTCTAGATATTTTCTACTTAGATTCTCAAAAAAAAAGAAAATTTACATGTATTTGATTATTTTTTCCTAATTGCACTAAAATTGTCTTTTGACTTTTTTGGAGTGACATCTATGACTATTTTCAAGAATTATAATATGCCCTAAAGATCATTTAGGACCAACCAGGCTTCAGATCTATGCTGTGTAAGGGGAAGGCCTCTGGCCACATATTTTCCAGACCCCAGCTAATCTAAATTCCACACATTCCTCAAAAGAATTTAAGGATGGATCTATACCTGATGATTGGTTTAGACTAGAGACTGCAAAGTGGTGGCTGGTAGGCTAATATGGCCCATAAGCATATTTGACTTACTGAGTTGCTTACATTTTTAAAGTTTTAAAAATCTGTATTTGGTACTTGAAAAATCAGAAGTGATAACACTAGGTCGGTATGTCTTCCTTGAGGTAGTTTTGCCTGGAATTTTTAGACAAGACCTTGTCTGCCCTTCACTTCATGTGTATAACTACTCTGCTCCATGCATTTATCTTACCTGCCTGATCCTTTCTAGGGATTTGAAGTGGCACAATCCCTGGTCTACTCAATTCTTTCATAATTAAGCCTTAATTGGATGCAAAATGATGCCTTTTAAAAGAGTTCGATGGTAAGCTCCCTGAGGGTAGGAATCCTTGTTTGATCTCGGAGCCATCCCACACCCAGAAGAGTGCTTTTTGCACAGAGGCATTCACTAAATATTTTTTGAAGAAGGAACAGCTTTTTTAATGATGTATATATTTTAAAGGGTCTGGGTGTATATCATTGGGCAGGGCTGCCCAGTTTCTATTGAGAAGGTGCAGTTTTCAGGAAGGAGAGATCACAGGTGCCCTGGCTGCCCCTTTTCTCTATGTCTTCTCAAGTAAAGTGTAAAAACAGCATTACTTAGCACTAGGGCTCTAAGAAAAACAGCTGGCTTTCCTGTGGGAAGTCCATGCTCCACTTCAGGGGAGGAGCCTCCCTAGATGAAATGCTACAATGAGGAGACTTTCTGTTACAGGCTTATGTACTGGACGGACTGGGGCAAGGAACCGAAAATCGAGTCAGCCTGGATGGATGGGCAGCATCGGAGCATCCTGGTCCGCGAGGACCTCGGTTGGCCGACTGGTCTTTCTATTGATTATTTGAACAATGACCGAATCTACTGGAGCGACTTCAAGGAAAAAACGATTGAAACCATAAAATATGATGGGACTGATAGGAGAATTGTTGCCAGTGCAGGTTAGAAATTAGTTCGAATTTAATGTTCAATAATCAATTAATATCTTTCCAATCTCTTTGCCTATTTTCTCAGAAAGGAACTCCAATTTTAAGAAGTGGTTTATGTTAATTCTTAAATATCACTTTCCCCAGCTCTCAGCTGCTGATTTAAATGCAAATGAACTCCTTAGCAATGCTGTAATTAAGTTCTTTTTACATAATTTTTTTAAAAATGCTCTCAGCAGCAGATATTAAAATGATTAAGGTTCCAGTTGGGTTACCTTGAGAGAGGAGGTGGTCCTATGGACCGGGCTAACCCATGTCTAACCACTTTTAGACACATTTGTTCTTATCATGCTGGATTGTTCATTTTGCACAACTGGAAACACCTAGAAGGAGACAAACATATTTTTTCTTATCCAGATTGTCGAACTGCAGGAATCCAGCACATACCAGGTTTTCCTGATAAGCTGTGTCTTGTTTTCAAGGAAAAAAAATTCACTGCCATACAAATTGTTTTCCAAAAGTAAAATAAAATCAGCAACTTGAAAGTGAGCAAGTCCCCTACCATGGGGATTAATCAGTGGGCACTCATCTAGTTTAATTTTTGTTATCTTGATCTCTCAAGAGAGCATACTTCTGCGGTTTTGTGTACAGAAAGTCTGCTTGACTGTTCTGGATTGTCAAGCATTGCATTAGTGATTAATTCACACAGAATGAAGGCTGACACAGAGGTGGGGTTAGGTTCTCTTTTCAGTAACCTGTTTTTCTTTCTACCTGTGGATAAGCAGCAGTGGACCCTTACAGTCTTGACATCTTTGAAGGCCAGTTATACTGGGTATCGAAGGATAAAGGAGAAGTATGGACACAAGATAAATTTGGGCAAGACAAGAAAGAGAAAATGATGACTGTGAGCCCTTGGCTCACTCAAGTTCGAGTCCTTCATCAACATAGATACAATCAGTCAGGTAACCACTAACCTTGGAATACGAGGTTCCTCATTCTTTCAAATTAATGGCTATAGTGTTGGAAAATGGTCGTGGATTATAATAGGCTGATCTCTTGGTGCATGAAAGGCGTGTGTGTGTGTGTGTGTGTGTGTGTGTGTGTGGTTTTTATTGGAGGTTGGATGAAATTATTTATGCCACAAGCAGATATGAAGTAACAATATTTCAGTCCTTGCCGTTTGGAGTTATGGGTATGTATTTCCAGGCCACAGCATCCAGCAGGCATGAGACCCCTGCTAACTATGAGTTGCGTTAACAAGTCACAGTGTGGGTTTCTGCCGGGAGCCGGTCCATCCTTGCTGTTTCAAGGGACCTGGCATATATGGCATACGGTTCTTAATATGTTTGCTCACCTTCTTGGCGCTGTGTTTTAACCAAGGTCACCTCTCCGAGAAAGGTTGAATCCCCAGGTAGTGATTTTCCCCTGAAGTTAGGGAGGGAATAAAACCCCTCAACTAAGTGCCAGGCGGGTAATTAATCAATTTAACTACAAACAATCATGCTTAAGCTACATAATCTTTACTCCCTGGAATGGAGATAAGAAACGCCCTAACCTTTGTAATAGAGATTGATAGGATTGAATCAACTGGTATAAATACAGATGTAACAAGACAGAAAGAGACAGAGCTTAGAAGAGAATTCAGAAGACAGAACCTACACGGAGCCTGGAGACAGAAGAACTTCACTGGAGAGAACATGGCAAAAGATCCTGGACTGAACCTGACTATAGAACATGGCAAGAGAACCTGACTAGAACCCGGTGACTGAACCTGGCTGGAGAACCTGGACAGAACCTGGCTGGAGAACCTAGCAAGGGAACATGGCCACAGAACCTGGCTGGAGATCCGAAGCAGAACCTCTCTGGAGATCGAGACCAGAACTTGGCTGGAGATCCTGGCTAGGCTGCTGATCAACTGAACGCTGTCTCCGTGTCATTCCTTCTTCGCCGACTCTGTCCACACCTTTGGGGACCCCTGGACCTGCTGGGGTTGGACCCCGGCAGGTTTCCTGGACATCATCAGTTTGACCCATTCCTTGCAACTAGGCTAGTCTTATCCTGGGCTGTGTGAGCCTTAGTCTGAGATTGTCCGGCAGGTGCACTTCCATCCCTCCCCCTTTTTCCTATTTTCTTAGTTCTGGTTCCCGCTTCATCAGGTTACCTGTGTTCTAATTCATTGTAAGGTGAAAGGGAAGGGACATTTTTGAAGTGAGGAAAGGACATAGACTCTTAAATTCTAAATGTCAGATTCTCGTGTCACATAAGGAAACTGAGGATAGGAGAGATTCAGTAACTCATATGCCCAAGTTGCACAACCAGCAGATGCGTTTTAAACTTAGAAATGATTTTAAAATTCAATTCCATTGAACCCAGAGCTCAACGTCTTTCCGGTCAAGCTGTGATCAGTATACCTCGATCCAGGTTGAATTCTGTCATGGGGGGACCTTCGATAAGTTGCTTCCCTTCCCATCCTGTATGCGAAACAAAGGTGGAGCCTGAGGTCCCCTTAAGTTCACTGATCCTCTGAGACCCCGAATCAGACTTAACAAATTGGAACTCAGGGATAAACCTCCCAGGAGATGACACTGGTGGCACATGCCCTTTCTGAGGCTTCACTGCCTTGTGTGGCTGCTAGTGATCGCTGGTTCTCCAGCCCTTTTCCAAAGCACCCCAGCTCTCCTGTCCTAAGCGCTCCTGCAGCTCTCACGCTGGACGGTTCTAAAGGCAGAGCACAGGTACCTGGCGAGCCTCTGGCCCCCGTGGAAATGGCTGCCCAGGAGTCAGGCAGAGGAGAATCTGGAGACTCTCCCTGAAGGAAAAGCATCAGTCAGCTCAGGCTCTGGCCGCTTTGGAAAGTGCTGAGCGCTGCTGTGTAAGCCAGAGGCCCAGCTCCAGCTGTGCCAGTTACATTTGCTCTGGACCCATAGTTCTCCTCGTTTAGCCTGCGTCAGGGTCATCTAGAAAGCGTGTTGGACATATTGCTGCCTCATCCACAGGAATTCTGATTTAACATGCCGGAGGTGGCCTGAGAAGTTTGCCTTTCTAGCAAGTACCCAACTGACGCTAAAGTCGCTGGTTGCAGGACCCCATTTTGAGAATCCCTGCTCCAGGCCCTGCTCACAGTGTGGGCCATGGGCCAGTGGCATGGGTAGCCTGTGGGAGCTGGTTAGAAATGCAGGTTCTCAGGCCATGCCCAGCCCTTTAGAGTCAGATTCCCCAGGCCTTTTGTATGGCATTAAAGTTTGAAAGCTCTGCTCTCGAGAGCTGAAGAAATGGTAATGGGATAGGTTCTGAATTAGGCTTTTGGAATGTGCCTTTTTATTTTATTTATCGCCATGCCTTGTCTATAGTTACATTTTAGGTGACCGAGAATCAGGATCACAGAATGTCAGTGTGAGAAGGAATTTAGAGATCATCCAATC
The DNA here is from genome assembly GCF_963259705.1 of Myotis daubentonii. Classification (NCBI taxonomy): domain Eukaryota; kingdom Metazoa; phylum Chordata; class Mammalia; order Chiroptera; family Vespertilionidae; genus Myotis; species Myotis daubentonii. The sequence goes on from NC_081846.1 coordinate 48,549,872, forward strand.
CTTTGATAAATCTTAATATATGCTAAGATAGAATTTAGATGGCTCTGTAATTATGTGAGGGACTTTTTAACAGTGGTAATGGAGCCCTATCCCAGAATAATGTAAATATAAATTTCTGTGACTGGGCAACCATCCTTGTGAATAGCTCCCATCTGATTCTGATAATCACGGCTCAAAATCCCCTTGTCTTACAAATAAGGAAACTGAAGCCCAGAAGGAAGTTCTCCTTGGAGGGTGAGGTGGAAATCATATCTAGTATATGCTTGGGATGGACCACGCATTCTGACCTATTCAAATGATAAATCTTGCTGCTGTATTAATGGAGTCTCAGCGGTTTTTTGAACTATCTCAAATTGCTTAGCACTGATTAGTTTTCGAGTGATCAGGCACCTATCTGTCAAACCTGCCAGGGCAAAGAGGAGATAGTGATGCCAATAGAAAATGGGAGTGGTGCAGAAGTAGGGTGGAGGGCACAGGGAGGGACTGTGTCACTTTGGTGGGGTGGCAGGGGCTGGCAGTGTAAATGAGGGTGAATGGCCAGGTGGCACATGGCCTAGAGGTGTTGGGATGTTAACTGTTAGGGCCACAACTCGGTCGATGGGCATATCCTTGGTTGGGTTCATCATTTCCTCCTTTAATCCTAACCGAGGTTCTCATCTGCTTTTCAGTGCCCAACCGCTGTAAAAATGTCTGCAGCCATCTCTGCCTCCTGAGACCCGCAGGATACAGCTGTGCCTGTCCCCAGGGCGCCTCCTTTTTGGAGGGGAGCATGACTGAGTGTGATGCAGGTAGGGGCACTGCCTGGACAGCCTCAGGGGCCTGGGAGAGCTGTCTGCCTTCTTTAGGAGATTCCCTATCCGTGCTTCACCTCCTCCAGGAGCCTGAAGAATCCTGTGTACTAGGTCCATTGCACAATGGAGCGGTGATGGCTAGGAGGAAGGACGAGAGATGGAGGAACTGTGTCCCGATGATTTCTGAGAATTATTTGCTAAGAACTTCAGAGATAGGTTCAGTGCCCATACATCTATAGTTGTGTTGTTTTGCAAAGACATTTTGGAAATGGAATTTTCTGTACGGCCTTCTTTCCCTTCCCACCGACCCTGGATGACTACACCCCTGAATCCATTCAGCCTTACCTGGGTTCCTTTAGGTGGAGGACCAGGTTCCTGAAGTGGGGGCTGGGGGCTTATAGAGGGGAGGGCTGTTTTCCTCACTTGCTCATTTCAAAGTTTTGACCATCACAAAGGACCACATTATAAAATATACCTGTGCTTTTGGGAGATGGAGGCCAGAGTAGGAAATGCTATGGATAATCTATGCATGGCAAGACATTTTTTCAATGATCTTAAGTTAAGGAGCTAATAAGCAATGGGGAATAACTAGTGTCTATAACTAGTATCCAGTACTTGATAAGTTCTTTAAAAAAAATCATACTGCTGTTGTTCACTAGTGGCCCATTTGATGGCTCACATCCCCCAGTTTTAGACAGTGGGGGATAAAGAGCATTAAGGCACTACCTTGTGACTCTTCCCCACCAGGCTGAAATGTTGGCAGGTTTATAGAATGAACTCAGGGTAAAGAAACTGCATCCCTCGGCCTCCCTTCCCCTATCCCAGTGATACTGGGGAAATACTGGCAAGACTACACTATTTTGCAATATTTTGAGACTTATTCTATGCTGTAGATGGGTGTTCTGACATTTATTACAATCTTACATTGAAGGAGCGATGTCTAGGTTGTCACTTCATCTACTACTTTGCTCATTTACATGTAATTGCCAAGTGGATTATATTAAGATTCTCATTTAAAAGAACTTGAACCAAAGGTAGCACATTAATGATGGTAGTCATTTGTATGTGGTCTTGGTTTGGTATATTAATCAATTTATTTGATAAATATTTACTGAGTGCTTACTATGTGCTAAGCACTGTTCTAAGGGTTGGAGATAGTGAACAAAACAGACACATTCCCTGCTCTTGTTAAGCTTATATCCTAACAGGACAATAAATAGAGAACCCCATAAATATATGATGTCAGGTGGTGAAAGGAGAAAACTAAAGCAGGGTAAGAGGGGTGAGGGTGGGGTAGGATGGGATAGAGAGTTCCAGAAGGCCTCTCTGATAAGGAGTCCTTTGAGTAGAGACTCAAATTGAGTAACTGTGCCAGAACGGTATTTGAATAAACACATAGTACTTATTGAGTATCTTCTAAGTGTTACACATGGACACACCAGTGACCCATCAGACACATCCGGGGAGTACTTAGGTGCAGGGACCCAGAGCAAGGGCAGTTTTGGAAGACTTAAAAAATGAGGTCTCTAACCAGCTGTCTGTCAAGCATCTCCATGTCTGTTTATTGGTTAATGGCTTGCTGATACTTTGGAGCCTTTAGTTGAAGTTTGGAGGTGTAATTGAACTCTTGATCTTAATGGGGTTGACAGAAGAGAATTATGAACAATTTGAATGAGAAGGGAATTCCTAAGAAACTTTTTTTTTTTTAACCATAGTTCCTTTGAACTATTAATGTATGTGCTGGGGTCTAATTGTTTTTGAGTGAAATTATATAAATTGCCTCCTTTTCCCACGAAATGTATGTTACTCTCCAAGACCTTATTATTGATAAGGAAATTCATCTGACTGAAGGGGAAGGGAAGGTTTTGATAGGGAGAGTAATTAGACGTCCTGCCCCAACCACCCCACCCCCACCCTAGGCTGGAAGCAGGATTGCCTAGTGTGGGTGCTTTGCTGAGTACAGCCGACACTAACACGTGCATGGCTTTCCCTTTCTGCAGCTGTGGACAATCCTATCACCATGCCGCCCCCATGCAGGTGTATGCACGGAGGAAATTGCTATTTTGATGAGAATGACCTCCCCAAATGCAAGTAAGTCTGAATGTTGAGGTCTGAGCTATAGGATTTGCTTTTGGGGTAATTCTAGACCTTATAGAAAAACAAAGATAGGAACCTTGCCAGTTCACTAATTATCCCATCTTAACCAGCTTGCCCTCCCTTGGGGAATCCACAGACAACTAAGGCAGTGCTTCTCAAACTGTACGGCACCTAAGGACCACCTGGAGTCTGGATCCAATGCCCCATCCATTTTATTCACAGGGATCCCACATTTCTAACAAGCTCCCAGGAGGTACCACAGCATTGTGGGCCACCCTTGTGGGGAGAAAGGAGTTAGAGAAATGACAACTACCACATTTTCCTACTCATCTGGTCTTGTCAATTACAACTGGATTATGGGAGAGGGGCTGCTCAGCAGAGCTGCTTTAAGACCAGGCATACATGAGGGGCAGAGACTGAGCTCAAGACTCGGGAAGGAGAGAATTGTTGAGAAAGCTCTAACACAGAACAAGATAAATGGAGGTATTTAAAAGTAATGAAATCACATCAAAGGAAAGGACACAAAATGGTTTCCATTTTTACTCCTTAAGGAAAAGGCTGATGGATTAGAGAAGACACCAATAGGTTTATTTGATGAGATTGACCTTATAGATGCCACAGCTATTTCATTGAAAGTGAATTTCCAAAGTCAGATTATTGTTCATTCTGCTCTTCCACTCTTGGCAGAATAAATGGAAGTCATGCGAGATATATTGTTCAACATATAATTTACTCAGTCAAACTTCTCTCTACCTCAAGATGTGCTTATAAAATTGCAGTAGATGCCTAAGAACACAACATCTTGTGAACAATTCTTCTTTTCCTTTCAGGTGTCCCAGTGGCTACATGGGAAATTACTGTGAAATAGGGCTTTCAAAAGGCATTTCTCCAGGAACAAGTAAGTTTGAAGAATATGAGCTATCTGGAAATACTTCCCAGTGCCTAAATTGAGTGCTATTTATATTCTGTGTGACCCAGTCTTTGAAGAATGGATGGTGCTAGTCCCCAGCTTCTACAGCTAAGACTGGCTCTTCTCCTTCCCATGTTAATGTGTTCGCTTCTTCTCCCCTCCTCGATGGCAGCAATGGCCGTGCTGTTGACAGTCATCCTGATCATCATCATTGGAGCTCTGGCAGCGTTAGGATTTTTCCACTACAGGAAGACTGGCTCCCTTCTGCCCTCTCTGCCCAAGCTGCCAAGGTCAGTTCCATTATGTGGAGCATTTATTTTAGAAGCCTGTGTGATTGGGACCACGCGAAAACAACGAACTTGGTTGTGTATTTTTTTTTTTAAAGTTAAAAAAAGCACAATACATAGCTCACCTGTTCTGCAGAAACCAAAGGGAGGGAACTTAAAGCAGTCACTTCAAATCACAACTTCCTAATCAAGTGCTTCAAAGAAACCTGAAGGCAAATCACATTTTCTAGTCCACGTGGTTGTGCCTGCTGGTGGGCATTCAGGTTAGGCGGAGAGCAGTCGGCTGTGTGACGGGCGAGGCTGGCCCTCTGTTAGATCTCAAGCTTTGCCACTTCCAGGGGGCCCAGAGGATGCACTAGAGTGGGAACCCTGAACTGTCTTCCTTTTAGTAAGACTTAGCAATATGGAGGAAAGGGTACTCTTGCAAAAGGCTGTTAAAAAAAACAATAACACTGTTTCGATGGCTTCTTTTTTCAGCTTAAGCAGTCTGGTCAAATCCTCTGAAACTGGGAATGGGGTGACCTTCAGATCAGGGGCCGATGTTAACATGGATATTGGAGTGTCTGGTTTTGGCCCTGAGTCTGCTATTGACAGAGCAATGGTGATGGTGAGTGTGGTTTCAAAATGACTATGTGGAGGTTCTCATTTTTACTGTTTTACAAAAGAAGCACTTTTTAAAAAATAAAGAATAAAATTAAGCTAGAAAACAAAAACAAAATTGTATGCCTCTCAGAAGAAACTCTTCACTATACATACAAACTAGGAAACATCAGGTTTGTTGCAGACAGAAATGTGCCGAAAAATGGTAAAGTTGAAACTTTTTTTGCTCTGTGCCACTCTGTTGAATTGGAATCCTAAGCAGTCTCAATTAAGTTTAATTAGAATCTTAAACAGATTTTTGGGAGAGGAGGGGAAAGAGAGCATGATATTCTCTTCTTATTTGATGATCTTTGTATTTTTAAAGGAAGGAATAAGGAACTACATGTTCCCTGGTGTTGTTTATTTTCCCACCAATGATTAGTGATGGAATAAACAGTGATTTTAGAGTCAGCAGTTGGTTGCAATAATAACTCTGCTTCCTTCTAAATATGTATTAATAGGCATGGAGCTCGACCGCTCTGCACAATGCGTACAATAATACCTGCCTCCACCTGCAAAATGCCTCCTGTGAGGACCAAATAGATGTTTCATGAGTGGGCTAGTACAGGTTAATCAGTACAGTGGGGCCTTGACTTAGGAGTTTAATTCCTCCCGAGACTGAGCTCGTTAAGGAGCTGGTTAACTCAAATTACTCTATCAACTCAATGCAAAAAATCGGCCGAGAGACAGCTGGTATCTCAAAAAACTCGTTAGCCGGGACACTCGTAAGTCAAGGCCCCACTGTATAGGGAAAGCAGTTTCAGCATTCTGCCTTTCCCCCAAGCTTTCATTTTTGCCCCTGCCTAAAAGCACACAATTATCCCTTCTTTCCCCCTCCCTCTTCTCTACTTTGCTCTTTTTCCACTACCCACCCTTTTCTCTGTTGTTCAAACCCAACCCCCAAGTATTAAGATGCCTAGACATAGGAAGAGTGTTTCCATTTTCTTGAGCTGACTGGTTAGTCCATTATGTTACTTTACATCAGCAATTTTCATCCCGTGTGCCGCAAGAATTTTTAAAACATGCCATGCTTAATAATTTAGTCAGGGGCACTGACCTCTTTTCCTTTAGTTGGTAAAATAAAATAAAAAATGACAGCAGCCAACACAACAATAGCCATTTGATGTGAACGAATCAAAATTATATCTATTTTTTTGTCAGTTCAGCAAAAATATCTCTTTTTCGGTGTGCTGCAGAATTTTAGTAATTCGTTTATGTGTGCCATGAGATGAGACAGGTTGAAAATCACTGCTTTACATAGTGGTTTGCTGGGTATAGGTCTTATATCTCTGCTGGGGGTTATTTATTTACGTATTTTTGCCATTTGGGGGAAAATTTGACATAGCACCTAGCATGCCTCTCGGCATGAGGAGAACACCTTCCTGTATGTGTGAATCAGGTCAGTATGGCATAACCTTTCTTCTTTTACCAGAGTGACCACTTTACCATGGAGATGGGGAAGCAGCCCATAGTCTTTGAAAACCCAATGTATGCAACCCGGGACAGTGCTGTCAAAGAGGCTCCGCAAGCCCAGGTGAGCCGTCACACGGGCCTTTCTTTCAGGTGCTACGACTGCTGGACCTTGTTCTTTTGAGGAATGAATGCTCCCCAAATGGAAGGAAGCATGTGGTCCAGTCCTCAGCTTCACTATCTGTAGTCACAAGACTGACCCAAGGACATGAGACCTGAATAGAACCAGAATCCTGTTCTGTCGTACAGTTGTTGATTTTTGGCAACCATTCTGGGGGTGCTGACCAAGAACCTTTTCATTTTGGGAAAAAAAATGTTTTTATTGATTTTTAGAGAGAGGAAGGGAGAGGGAGAGAGAGATAGAAACATTGATGAGAGAAACATCCATTGGCTGCCTCCTGTACACTGGGGATTGAGCTCAAAACCCAGGCATGTGCCCTGACCCAGAATCGAACCAGCAACCTCTTGGTGCATGGGACAACGCCCAACCAACTGAGCCACACCGGCCTGGCGAGACCCTGTTTATTCTGAGTGGTCAAAGCAAGAGGATGCACTCTGAATCCATTCAGAGGCTTGGCAAACACAGTGCCTGACTCACGGGGCTCCCTATAAATATTAGAGAAGTAAATGAGTGAATGATCGACAGGTCATCATGCAGAGATTTGGGCTGTACTCTCTGGGTTCTTACTGGTATCACAAATGTGTGATTTGAGGTGATCTCCCGATGCTTGCCTTTCTCATACTTTTCTGAAAAGTAAAAACATCTCCAAAGAGGCAGATACTGACATTTCTTTGATGAAGCCCCACTGCTCACTTATCTTGCAGAGGAGCAGGGAGATGAGGCAGTGTATGCATGAAGGGAAAAACTTTTCATTAAGAAGGAGCCCCAACACCACTTCCAGTGCGTGTCCGAGGTTAGCCTGTGCTTCCTTTGTCAAAACCACTGTGGCCTCAGTGAAATACAGTTTTAGTGTTAACACCTAAACTTCTTTTGTAATCACAAGATAATGGTACATTTTAACACAAGATAGGAATGTTTATTTTATGAATAGCTTCCTTAAGATCAGAAATGTTTGAATCTTGAAAGCATTTCACCTAATCCTTTGGCAGCCAGGTAGCAAAGCTTTGGTTGCATGGTAAGATCAATATGATATTTAATTTGACATTTTCACTTGAAATAAAATGAGGCCATGTTTACAAACACATACCCAAGTTCAAGAAGAAATGAAGGGGGTGAATGCAAAAATATAGGAAAAGGAGGGAATTTCTATCCTGTAATTTATTGATTATACATATATCCATGGTAGTTTGGGCTTAAGAGGGAATGTGTGGAGGAATATTACTAGTAATTCCATTATACCTCATTTAAAAGATGCAACCCCTGGTAGTTACAGAATAGTCACAGAGATGTAAATTACAGCATAGGGAATATCGTCAATAGTACCATAATAACTATGTGTAGTGCCAGGTGGGTACTTGAAACATTGGGAGGACCACTCTATAAAGTACATGATTTTTTTCAACCACTATGCCATACATCTGAAATTAATACAGAATAATAATGAATGTAAACTGTAATAAAAAATTTAAAAAATATAAAAATGTAACCCCTGTTAAGCAGTCTGCTGAAATTATTAATTTTATTCTAAATATCCAAAGATAAGATTCTTAGTTTACTAATGAGTTTGGTAATAATTTATGCTGATTTTGGCTGCCAATGTACAACCAGAGTATCTTTTATCCCAAACTATGGTCCACAGTGGGAAGAAGGGGGCATGGAGATAATAACAGAAATTGCTGTTACTGAGCGAGAGTGTGACCAGTGGTGGATGTATTTGCCTCCCAGGATTAAGGCATGAGATAGATGACTTAGTGGCTGGTGCTCCTGACTCTGGGGAAATGGGAGGGGAATTTATTCCTGGCTTCCAAGGTTAGCCTCCTATAATAAAATTGGTGCCTGACCTTGTCTGTGGGCAAAACCGAACCAAGGACTCGATAAGAAACTTTACAGCAAAAATTGTTTCAAAACTGGATAACGGCCTCTAATGTTTACGCAGGTGACTGCATCGGAAAATGTGGAGAACAAGAACTATGAATGTCCCATAAACCCTTCTGAGATAGCTCCAGACACAAAGCCAACTCCCCCAAGTGCTGAAGGAACTCAGGTAATGGGCTAATCTCTGAAATGACATGGGATTTGGAGAGGACTTTGGAATTGCTGGGGTTTTTTTATCCTAAGCAAACTAGGGAGACCCCAATAGGCTCATAGAGCCCAAGATGTGTAGGCAGTTAATAAAGATAATTTTTGAGAAATTATGTTAACATTTCCCCACCAAATAAATCTACATTCTAACACTGAGATGGGAATGATGTTCTTTGTGACATGGGAGATCACACAGAAGAGAAGGGCAACAGACTTCTGGGTCCAGCATCTTCAGACCAGAGGCATTTAATTTGAGAGAATGACTGAATATTAATAAAGAGCTCCCTGCGTCAAGGATACATACATAGAAAAGACCCTTTCCTTTCCTGCGTAATGTAGTTTTTCTAAGTGTACATATTCCCTTAATAATGTATGTTGTTCTTAGTTCTACTACTGTCACCTATGTTCACCACTAGATGGCACTAATTTATACCCTCTTCATCTATCTGTCCACTGTCCAACCATTATTGCCCTCATTGTGCCAGACACAGTGTTTAATACTGGAGATTAAAAGAAAAAACTAACCATTATATAGAGCTTCCCTATCATTCCTATAGTCCCTTGAAATTTTTAGATTTGGTCTACAGAGAGAAATTCAATAAATAAATTTATGTAAAACTTTAAAAAAATGTTTTTATTGATTTCAGAGAGGAAGGGAGAGGGATAAAGAGATAGAAACATCAATGATGAGAGAGAATCATTGATCGGTTGCCTCCTGCACACCCCCTACTGGGGATAGAGCCCATATCCCTGGCATGTATCCTTGACTGGACTCGAACCTGGGACCCTTCAGTCCACAGGCTGATGTTGTATTCACTGAGTCAAACTAGCCAGGGCTTTATGTAAAACTTTGTATCACTAGTTTTCTTGGACACATAAGAAGGTATCTGAGATCTAGCTGTTTGATTCTGAGCAAACTCTTTTACCTCTGAGCACTAGAGTCCCTAATGTCTCCCCTTGAGGGCACCATTGGCAAATTGGTTGGGATGATTCTTTGTGGTATGAAACTATTCTATGCATTTTCGGGCATTTTAGAATTCCTGGCTCCTGTCCACTAAGTATCATCAAGTGTCCCACAATGCACTGTGATGCCAGGCTGAAAACAATAGGATCTGAATGTCTCAGTTCTAAAGTTCTATGTCCTCTTCTGTGAAGTAATACAAACGAACACAAGTCTAAGGGTAGTTAGAAATTTTATCACTTTATATAATCCTTATTTCTCAGTACCTCAAACTTTTGTTCTTCTTGTTCAGGTCAAAATAAAAGTAGAAGGTGACCTAGAGGATCACCCTAGGTCAGTGATGGCGAACCTTTTGAGCTCGGCATGTCAGCATTTTGAAAAACCCTAACTTAACTCTGGTGCCGTGTTACATATAGAAATTTTTTGATATTTGCAACCATAGTAAAACAAAGACTTATATTTTTGATATTTATTTTATATATTTAAATGCCATTTAACAAAGAAAAATCAACCAAAAAATGAGTTCGCGTGTCACCTCTGACACGCGTGTCATAGGTTCGCCATCACTGCCCTAGGTTGACATTAATGTACCAAAGAGGCTCATAAATTTATCTTTCATCAGTAAATCTGCTCAAGTGACTCAAAGAACATGAACTATACCTAAGCTCTGTCATTTTCTAAAAGTCGTGTTGACCTGCATTGGATTTCCCAAGGATATAAAAATGAAAATCATGCCCTAACTGGTTTGGCTCAGTGGATAGAGCATTGGCCTGTGGACTGAAAGTTCCCAGGTTCGATTCCGGTCAAGGGCATGTACCTTGGTTGTGGGCACATCCCCAGTGGGGGTGGGGGCAGGGGTGGGGGGTGGGAGGGGGTGCAGGAGGTTTCTCTCTCATTGATGTTTCTAACACTCTATCTCTCTCCTTCCTCTCTGTAAAAAAGTCAATAATAAAATATATATTTTAAAAAATGAAAATCACCACCATTTCTTTGGTTAGTAGTTGCTTAATTCTAGGCAGCCATTCCATACTAAAGCAATGACTTTTAAGAGTTTGGGCCTTTCCCATTTAAGTGTAAGTTTCCAGAGGGTGGGCTCTGACACGAATGCCTTCATCTTCCCCTTGGTGGTGGCCATGTGTAGCATAGGTCCACACTTAATGTGGGTTGAAGGGAATGGTCTCTTCTACTTCTCCTATAGTCAGGCGCTCCCCGCTCTGCATATTGGTCTCCTATTTTCACAGAGCAAGAGGCACCCCATAAAATGAGATACCTTAGCTACCTGAGAGACTGTCTGTTCCCTGTCTGCCCTTCCCTGTCCACTTTCATCGGGCAGCCAGACCTGTGCCAGCTTTGCCGCCACCAGCAACTTTTCAGCAAGACAGGGCCCGCCCATCATAGCCTAGGATGATTTCTCTTGGGATTCTTTTGTTTATGGGCTCTGAGTCCTGTAGTCTTTGCCTACTCTTCTACCTACAATTCAGTTATATAATCTTGCTGTGACTCCATGTTGTCATCTGTAAAATAAAGATAATAAAGAGCACCTGGCTCACAGAATTATTGGGAAGATTCAACAGAAAGTCCCTGACACGTAGCAAGCTCTCAGTAAATGTTAGTTGTGTTTGTTATCCCTGTTATTACTATAATTACAGAAGGAAATGACGAGGGAAGAAGGGATATGCTTGAGTTGACCAGGGATCAAGATATTTTATGAAATGAGTTACAATATGACTTTTTCTTTAAAATTTCAGCAGCCCCAGAAGAAACCTCTTCCCTATCTCTATCAAAGCTTCTAGATATTATAGATACACATCCTATGAACTATAAAGTTCAAACCACGGAAATGTTTTAAAATTATTCAATGAAAAGAGCCCAAAGAGTTTCAGTTACTGTTCAGGGACCATTGGAAGAGGAATTGAACCGTTCACCACATGAGCCAGGTCACATGGTCCTAGCTCCCAAATTGCCTTTTGCTTCAGTGAGAAGAAATGTTAAAACCTAGACAGGGGTGGAGGTGGGGAGGGTGGAGGAAACCCATAAAAAAATTACTGAAGGTTTTCTGATTCCTCTTTTTCATTTAGGCAACAAAGTGGAATATCTTCAAACGAAAACTGAAACAAACTACCAACTTTGAAAATCCAATCTACGCAGAGGTAATTTTTTAACAATTTTTCTTAGCACAGGTGTTCCTTCTTAGCAATAATCACTTGCTTGGCTGACTTGGACATACAATCAGAATATTCTGAGCAAACTGGCAAAGATCCATCTTCTTTACACAAAGCTGTTTCTGGTCAGGTTGGGGGAGTAAGTGGCTAATTCGTGTTTCCTTGTGGTCTCAGATGGAGAACGAGAAAAAGGAAAGTGCTGCTGGGACTCCACCTCCATCCCCTTCGCCCCCTGCGAAAGTGCCTGCGAAAGGAGCCCCAGCGCCTGCCTATACCGCCACAGAAGACACTTTTAAAGACACAGCAACCCTTGTTAGAGAGGACTCCGAGATGTAGCTGTGCTACAGTTATTTAGGGAATAATTAGGAACACACTTTTGCACATATGTTTTTTACAAACAGATAAAAAATGTTAACATTCAGTACTTTATTAAAAAATATATTTTTTCCCTGTTCACCTGTAGTTGGAAATGTCTGTGGAAACTATGCCTTGTGTGTCTTATTTTTTTTTTTACTTAATGCCATCTCCTATTTTTAAAAATAATTATCACAATGTACTATATGTATATCTTTGCACTGAAGCTCTATCTAAAGGTAATGCTATAAATATATTGTACATTTGTAAATTTGGGAAAGGTGATCACAACATTAAATTTGCTAAGGAAACTACCTGCTGAATTGGTCGGCGGTCACCCCAGAAAATGACCCAATGAGGAGAGGGATGGACTTGCGGTCCTTAGCCGAGTCTAAGAAGAGGCTCCACTCGTACTCCCTGTAGAATTGCCCAGGAAGGGAATCCGGGCCCCACCATGAGGTCCATGTTTACACATCAGCACCTAATGTTCAGTATCACCGGTAACCTGATTAATAAGCACATTGGCAGAGGGCACTGTGTGTTGCACCTCAGCTAATGCAAGAAGGTGGAAAAAGCGCTTTCATTTCTCCCTCCCGCGTATTTGCATTGTCTAACCAGAACGCTGTTTCACGTTATCTCACTAGTCACCAAGGCGACATTTTTATTTGTCGTGTCTATGAAAAAATCCCATGTCGTTAAGCACAAGTTAGTTTGCAGAGAGTCTGTGTCTAATCGAATGACTTGTTTCCCTTGACGGACCACAGGGTGACTCATGTCCTGGCCTGGCTTCTCAGGTGGTCACCTGCCCTAGACACGAGCTCAGTAGTTGAATTATTAAAACCAAATCTGTGACTTCATAAAGTAAGGTGCGAAACAGCTACCAGCTAAGCAAGGCCTCAACTGGGTTTTTGTTTCTGTGTGTGAAAATATCATTATAATGACTATTTATTTCCTAAGTTGAACATGAATAGAAAGGGAAACTGTTCTTATCGAGCCTTTTTGTAAGGTTCTTTGGCTAAATCATACATTTCTATCAGAATGCACTGTAGAGTCCAGCTCTGCCCTTGAGTAATGGGTCTAGTCCAGCCGTGGGCAAACTACGGCCCGTTTGAAATGAATAAAACTAAAAAAAAAAAGACTGTACCCTTTTATGTAATGATGTTTACTTTGAATTTATATTAGTTCACACAAACACTCCATCCATGCTTTTGTTCCGGCCCTCCGGTCCAGTTTAAGAACCCATTGTGGCCCTCGAGTCAAAAAGTTTGCCCACCCCTGGTCTAGTCTCTACAACCAGAACAATGGCAGGAATATCCCATTGTCATAAGTAGCATTCCTGGTTCTCTGTGCTAATATTGCACATTTTAAAAACAATGAATGAATGAATGGACGGATGGACGAATGAATGAAACATGTACTACTGATTATATTATTCCTGAGCTCTCAAAATATTTGTTGCTCAAATTTTGAGGGCTCATTGTAATTACTTTGAAATGTATTTTGATTAGAAAAGCAAATGGAAATGATGCTGCTGAAAATTTTCTAATAAATGTGTATTTTATCAGACTTCTTTTGTGTAATTCTCAAGCCTGGGCTATGAATCTTGTGTTTTGCTGTGCAGAGAGCTTGGGGCTTTGAGTGCTAGGGAACCTGAGAGAGGGTCCAGGCAGAAGCAGAGGGACTGTGAGCATTCAGCCACAATGGGCCCGGCGGGGGAGCTCTCAGAAAGAAGAGTCAGCTAACCTGCCCCCCCCCACCTTCCCCCCGCCCCGCCAGAGCAAGCCCATGCCCTTCCCATCCCTTCCCTCTTCTCCTCTCCCTCTGGCCCCAGTCACGTTACCATTAGCTTCCTCACTCCCAAGCTCAAAGTGCCCTTCCTTTACCTCTAGAACTTGTTTCCTAAGCCTGTTTCTTCTAGGAACTACTTTTTCTACCTCTGTAATTTACCTAATAGGAGTTCTCTTACAAAAAAAAATAAGCCAGCCTAAAGACTTCCTCTAGGTTCCCACCTGGACTCTGAGTGGGCAGCCCCTTTAATTGCCTTTCAAAGCCAAGTCCCACCGCGCCTTTTCCTTCCTTATACCCTAGGCCGGGAACCAGGTTCCCCATTTTGTCTCTAACTGTGTCCCAGGGCTTAGCATTAAGTACCCACTGCTGAGGGTCGTGGCGATGGTCCCAGCTGGGGAGGGTTTGGTTCAAACTGGGATTCCACGTCAGTGGGTGCATTCTGATGTCCTCACTCTGGGGAGTGAGCGCTGTATCAGGAATTGAATATCAGGACTGAAAAGGAGCCGAGAGAACCTGTTCTTGAAAATGCTGGCAATCGCCAGCTTTCATATTTGTCTGGAGCTTTAAGCTCAATAAGAATTATTCTGGAGAATCTATTTTCTGAGAGTTTCCTGCTTAAGTTCATTTCTGGGTTACTGCCCAGCAGCTTCCTAGTCCTAAAACCTTTCTTAACTCTTAGCAAAACTTCCTGTCCAGAGGAAGCCTGCAGTGACTTGGAGGCTATTGAAGGCAGAGAAATCGATGCTGGCCCATGTCCACCACTATCTTGCCTTCAGTTAACATGAATGCAAATTGATAAAAGCTCTTGGAGGAGAGGGCTTCGCTCACATGAGGGACCTCCTTGTGCTGGACTGGCTTTGGGGTGCTCCTTCCCAGTGGGTGCTGGCTTCTCCCGCTATGAAGGGCCAAGCCAGCCCTGACTAGCTGCCACTAGCAGTAACTTCTTCTTTGCATGAGTTGTTAGCATTTACATACATAACAAACCAATGCCTTGGCTTATTCTGTAGAGAAATAAATCTGCCAGGACAGGCTGACTATTAGTGGTCTGCCTCCTGCTGTGTCTGATTATGCAAGACGCCGGTTCCCGGGAAACAAAAGAGGCAGGCAAATATGAGTTTTTCTGAGCTCTGCTTCGAAATGGAGGGTGGAGTCAAACAGCTCAGTTAGCTAACCTATCCTAATTTTTATTTGTAATTTCCTGGGCGGTCTCTCCTTAATCAAGTGGATGCATGTCCTTTCTGCACTCTAACAGACCTTCCAACTTCACCTCCATTCTAGTCTTGTCACACATTATAATCGTCCTTCCAGAATCTCTCTCCTACCCTGTGTGAGTACTAGTATATCGGGGACAATGGCTAGCTTCCACTCCTGTATCCCATAGCCCCTACTATTGCACCTGCCACTTAATCAATGCTGAATGAACATTAGCTCCACAAATAAATACAGTCATGCACTGATTAACAATGGGGATATGTTCTGAGAAATTCATTGTCAGGTGATTTCCTCATTATAGGAACATCATATAATGCCCTTACACAAACCTCGATGGTATAGCCTGTTGCTCCTATTCTATAAGCCTGTTACTATACAAACATGAAGTTAAATCAAACACAAGAGAAAATGATGCAATAAGGAGGCACAGTGAAGATGTATGAGGTGGCTACTGTTTTAGGGCAAACTTTTTTTTTAATAAGTAGAAAGAATATATTTAAAATGATAAAAGGTGTAGTATAATAAATACATAAATCAGTAACATAGTCATTTATTACTATTACCAACTATTAGGTACTCTCCATAATTGTATTGCTGTACTTTTATATGACTAGCAGTGCAGATTTTTTTGCACCAGCATCACCAGCATTGTGCTGTGATGGCTACGATGCCACCCGGCCATAGGAATTTTTCAGCTTTATTATAATCTTGTGGGACCACGTCATTATGTGGCTCATGACTGTAAAAGAAGTACTTTAAGGCTAAGGCAAGAAAGAAATCCTCTCAATGAATCTGGAGCTTGCAGGGAAAGAGGAATGATGTCATGGGCATACATTTGTCCTGCCTGCCTCACAGGCTGGCTCAGAGGAGTTAATGCGTATGATGCTGTGCTGGTCACCATAGGCACCATTGACCCTTATAGCTTGACTTTTTTCTTCTTCTAAGCTCCTGGGACTTATAAAGGCGTTTGATTGACTAAGATGGTAAAATGTTGTTTAAAAGACATCTGAAGAGTTAACATCAGACCATTCCAGAAAGATTCCTGAGAAGAAAGGAGACATTACTAAAAGTCCACCTGGATGTAGGTAGGAAGCTCCATCTTCCGTGTCACTTAATCCCTAAAACTTACCAGTGAGCCTGTCCAGAAGAGGGCTGCTGAGAGCCACTCACGAAACCACTCTGGGTTCTGGCCTTTTGAGCCCAGGCTCTGGTAGCTGGTGTCCACCCAACAGTCAGCACGTGCTGTTCTGTAGACAGTACAGGGGGCCCACTAACGTCGTGTGAAAATTCCTGGAAACTGCGACTCTAAGCAAAACGACTTACAACAAAACCAATTTTACCATAGGCTCATTGATAGACACAAGAGTTAAATTCCTGTGGTATATTTCTGGTCGCAAAAAACATCACCAAGCACTAACTAAAGACCCCAAACACTCCTAATATTAGACATTAAAATGTGTGCTATATATACACTTAAGAAAGATTCATAAAAACAAGTAAGGTAATGATTTTCCAACCTGCTTATTCCAGTTCAGGGTCACAGGACATGGCAGTAGCAAGCGTCTAGGTCAGTGGTCGGCAAACTGTGGCCCCTTGAGTGTGGCTCTTCCACAAAATACCAGTGTGATTGAAACTTTGTGGCCACACTCAAGGGGCCAAAGAGCCGCATGTGGCTCGCGAGCCGCAGTTTGCCGACCATGGGTCTAGGTAATTGTGAAACCGAATGAGAGAATGCACAAGAATGTAAGCTCCATGAGGACAGTGACCTTTTTCATTTGTGCGATAGTCCTAGTGCTCATTGCTCTTAGTTCCCAAATCCTGCTGAATGAATTACGTAGTACATACCACTTAGCCCAGGGCCTGGAGCTCCTCCATCCTTGCTTCCCCACGTGGGAGGCCAAAGCACAGTCAGCCTCATACTTGATCAAGAGTTGATTTTGCTGCCTTCCGTCTACAATTCAGAGAGAGGGCTCAGACTTATCTTGCTGGTGGGTGGGGTCCTCTTTGTTAGAGGGTCTGTGAGGTGGAGCAGCAGGTCTAATGTTGGTGCCTGCAGAATGCTCTGGCGTAGGCCAGCCTGGGAGGGGTGACTAGCTGAGGGATTTCAAACAGCGGGAGTCCCAGAATGCTTGAGTGGGGCCATTAGGTCCCGGGGGAGGGGTGCACAGGAGAGATGGCAGGAAGCCAAAGATACTACGTGCTTGGTTTGTTTTAGGAACTTTCCCAGGACCAGCCCTGTATGCAAGAAAGGAGAAAGATGTTTTCCTATTTTTTTTTCTTCTATATTCCCCTCTCTCTTGGTTGTGTGACTTCTGTAGCCAAATCACAGAACAGAGCTGATTGCATTAGTTGTACAGCTGAGCCACACTTGGTTCAATGGGCTCTCGCTAGCTGGACAGGGACCCAACCTCCAGATGACACATTGTTTCCATGAGAAATTTACTTTCAGTTCCAAACATATGATTAATGGGCTAGGCCTCAGAACGAAGCCCTTTCTGTACCCTGTCCTGGATCAGTCCAGGCAAACCAGGACTTGTTTTGGGTGGTGGGCATTGGGAGTTCTGTTTGCATAGTAAAGACTTGGCAGGCCCCCAGGGAGAGTGGAGGCAGAGCTGACAGTCAGCCCCATGGCAGGAAATTTGATAAATTGGAGGGTGCAAACATTCTAGAAAGTGTTCTAGCTGAGTTTCAGCAGCAAGAGTGGCCATGTAAGTGTTCATATTCTCTCCCAGCCAGGCGCCTAAGGGGCCCGGAGCACATGCCTGGGGAAAGACATTAAATGGCAGGGAAGGCCAAGGAAAGACGTACAACATGATGGGTGATCAAGAAACCCAGAGAAGGAAGTCCTTTTTTAGGGATCCCATCAAAGGTTGATCATGCTAGTGGGCGGGGCCCTCTCACTTGGGAGAGCAGACACTGGGGCCACATCAGGGTTGGGGAGGGTGCGGGGGATGGTGGACCATGACCGGATCACGCTTCGGCAGTGGAGGACTCACCTGGTCAGCACAGGGATGAGGGCGGCTGAGAGAGGAGACATAGGTCCCGACAGTCTCCGGGTTGCCTGAAGGACCTAGAGCCTCACCCACCCGCTTGAGTGTAACCTCTGTGGCTCCTTTCAGAACTGGAGCTATTCTTACAAAGAGATTTCTGGAACACACAGCTTTTAAAATGTGGGGATTTACCTACGGATTTCAGTGTCGGGTCTCCTCCCACTTCCCCTCTCATGAGGAGCAGGTCAGATGGGCAAAATGTTAATGGACCAAACAGGTTGCATAAAGCAAGACTGTGTCCTGTTGGTTCCCTGCCTCCCCTCGTGAGCTGCAGCAAACTGCTTTGATGGAGTTTCACCCAAAGGACAGCCGGCTTGCTTCCCACCGCCTCCTTCTCCCTTCCTGCCCTCAGTCAGAAGGCTAGGAATTGTTGCCAACGGGAAAGAGACACGGGGCACTGGGGGCTGACCCAGCGAGCAGAGCTCCCAACGTGCTGTGTGGACCTTGTGTGTCTCTAGAGCATCGCAGTTCCTTTGACAGATTATAAAACATTAAGTTATCTCTCAAAAGCATGCCAGCGCGTCCCAGTTAATCCCGATGATGAAGGCGGAGGGGGGAAATTGCACGAGAGACGTTAAAAGGTAAGTCCTAAGCCTAAAACTAACAAGTGGTTTCGACCCCACCCACACCCTTGCACCCACCCCATCAGGAGACTTGCCAGAAAAAAAGCCACGTGTGTCCACAGCCCAGTGGAAGCTCTAAGGCCCTGAGGTGACTCAAATGATCTTCAGGGAGAGACAAAAGGACACGGGCCAAGGGCACGTCCCCTCAATCGGGAGTTAACTGTGGCCTGGAGATCCTCTCGCGCCAGTGCTGCCCTCTGCGCTGATCCTCTGTGCCCTGAGAAGGTCATGTGTGGTCCCTGGGTTCACTTTTCCCGTCGAAAACATGTGACTCCTAATACCTGTGCCGATCTCAATAAGGAGATAAAGCCCAAGAAACATTAAAAGGTGTTGAAGGCTCAGGGAAGGTTTCTGGGAAGGGTGGTGCCTAAGAAGCAGCAGGTGCATATTGTTTGTGCTTCATACCCAAGTCAAGGTCAGCTATCAAAACCAGGAGGAGAATCTGGGGCTGGGAGCTGGAGAATGTTGTTGGAAGGGTGTGTGTGGGTTGGGGACATGCCAACCAGCCTGGGGCCTGGGAGGGTTTCTCTTTCATTCCTGTTGGTACAATGATCACGTTCCATCTGACAGCAAGGCCACCTCGTCCGGTTCTGCTCCAGCGCATAAAGTACAGCCTCGGCCCCATCTCCCGCCCTGCCTCTCATGACCCTCTCCTTGCGGCAAAAGGTTGAAATCCCCCACTTACCAATATCAAGGCTGAGAAATGTCCCAAATGCTAATTCCTCTCAAAGGGTGCCAGGAATTTTGAATACGGGTGTAATTCATCTTCTAAACAAGCTTTTTGTTTCGTCAGCATTCAGCTGTTTGTATTGGGCTTGGTCTGACAGTTGAATCAGGCCTTATTTAAACATGTCCCTTTCCCCACAGGCAGGGTGGGTCAGTGCGTCAGTACCTGCTGTGTGCCGGCCCCTGTCCTCAGTGTGGTGGGGACAGGGGGGCCTCACCACTCGCCCTTGCCTTGGGAAAGCGGTGGGGAATGATGCAAACTTCTCTTTCATGGTTACGGTCAGCCGGCACATTCCCCAAACTCACTGTCGCTTCTTGTTATAGAGACGCGCCTGCCCCTGAGGTGCCTCCCTCCAAGCCCGTCTCAGGGGAGGGGACACACAAAGAAGGAGTATGGAAGCCAAAGTGATTATTGGGACCAGAGTGACAGGATGGAGAGGCTGTAAGGAAATGATACGCACAATTAGCGGCCTGGCAAGTTTACAGACAGTACTCATTAAGCCTCGCCATGATTTCCCTGGATACGTTGATGGGGGCTTTGTGGCCAACTTTAGCTTTTATGCATCTTAGTGGCAGTGAAAACGGAGCAACGACGGCTGATTGACGGAGCTGAGTGGTGCCCATTTATCCACCCCGCAGCTTTTGTCAGAGGGGAGGTGGAAGTGTCTGTAGCACTTAGCGGCCCCATCTCCTCATGGAGACCCCAGCCGTCTTTCTCTCTCTTCTGAAAAGTGCTTTGGCTCCAGCACAAGAAGGTCAGTGGGAGAAACGAAGGGAAGGTCAGACCACTTTTTCTTTCTCCTCTATTTTTTGTTAGTCATGGTTAGTGGCTGAATTTTTAAAAAGATCCAAAGGCATGCAGTGGGAGACGTGAGTGTTCTTATTTGCATATTCATGTCAAACCTGTGTTGCCAGCACAGGATTTCAAAGGGTGTTGCCGAGAGCCCAGCTTGGAAAGGCAGCCTGTGGGGGGCACCTGGGGCCTCTGCAGGGGGCTTTGCAGGATGAGGACACCCTGCCACTCCCCTTCTCTCTGCGGCTCCCTGGGCTCCTCTGGGCGGGAAGCACAACAGCTTCTCCAAGTGGCTGGCTTCACCCATCCTCACCCCTTGCTCAGACATGTAAGCACAGCCAGCGATGGGCACAGGAGATGGGCAAGGCCTTGGAGGTGGGGGTAATTTTCCTTCTGTGCCTTGGAGTATGTTTTATCTCCTTTTTAAAAAGTTACATTTATCATTGGTTGCTTGTGATCTGTATTATACTGGCTTATCCTTTAAAAATATATATATATTGATTTTAGAGAGGAAGGGAGAGGGAGAGATAGAAACATCAATGATGAGAATCATTGATTGGCTGCCTCCTGCACGCCCCCTACTGGGGATTGATCCTGAAATCTGGGCATGTGGCCTTGGCCAGGATCAAACCTGGGATCCTTCAGTCCACAGGCCCACGCTCTATCCCCTGAGCCAAACCGGCTAGAGCGTACTGGCTCATCCCCGAGACCAGCAGTAGCGGGGCTGGGAGGAGGATGGTTTTCTATGAGACAGAGGGATCTGTTCTTACACGGTCTTCGCATAGCACTGAGCTACGGGCATATTGGATTCAGGTGGTCTAATAGGAAGCCTTCTCCATTAGGAAAAGCTATTGAACAAAGACACGAGTGTGTTGGAAAACATGGTAGATTTTGATCCATTAGAAGTGACACTTCCTAGAGGTAGAGGGATAGATTATGTTCCGTTCCAGTAACATAAACAGGAACTGCAGGACCCTTCTTGGAAATCCCAGGGATTTTGTGAGCACCAGGCGCCCCCTGGTGTCCAAGTGGCAGAGTGGGTTTCCTTGTTTTTAATTCTGACCAAAACAGCGCAGGGGAAGGAGGGCTAATCTCAATTTCATTTGTGCCTGGGGCCGGGGAGGTTGTGGGGAGTAACAGGACAGAGGGAGCCGGCTTCAGAATGTGGCTTATCCAGTCCCCTGGATGCTGTCCTGCACCCAGACCCCTAGGAGTAAGAGCCAACAGTGCCCATGGCTCCTCATTCACTCTGACCGCACGGAGACCAGGCCCATACTGTGGAGACAGGCTGGATTTGGGAACTAAAGATACTAGCGCTCAATCTCTAGTTCAGCCACTAACAGACAGTGTGACTTTGCACCAAGCACTTACCCTTTAGGAGAGCGGCCCCTTCACCATGGGCGGGAATAAGGTGGCTCCCGGTTACTGTGAGGATGAGAAGGTGGGAAGTGCCTCTCAGTAAATCCTAGTCCCCTGTGTCTCTTCCCTGCCCCGCACCCCACATTTGAAACAGCTTCCTAGATCCAATTGCCTCGACACACAGGCATGGGCTGGCTTCATGAACGTGCTATTTCTACCTATAAAGATATTATAAAGATTTGTGAGGTTTTGTGGATTATTATTTTTTTTTTTTTTTGCTGGTTTCATTGATTTTAAACAGTAAATCTCCCTCGAACCTGACCCTGAAATAGCTCGCGCAACCATTTCCAGCTGAGATGTGGCCATTTGCTCTTTGACGATTATGAGGAACTGCTGAGCTTTCAAGCCAGCGGTCAAATGAGGTGATGCACTTGCTTAATGGGCTGCCCTGGAGTTGCCAACAGACTCTCTGACAGCAACAGCCACAGCTCTCCCCTGGCTGCCATAGTGCTTGTGGCTTCACTAAAAGTCAGGAATAGATTTTCCTAGTAAGTCACTCTGATGTAACATCAAAATATTTTCCTAACAGGTTTCAAATCTGGTTAGTTTTTACTTTTATTTTTATTTGGGGCAGCTTTCTATCACAGAAGAGCCCAGATGGATTAGAAGACTTTTCTACACTGGGAGGTGTTTCTCAGTGGTTAGAGTACCAGGCACCAAAGGGTTGTGGGTTCGATTTCTGGTCAAGGGCACATACCTGGGTTGCAGGTTTGATCCCGGCCCCAACCAGGGTGCGTGCAGGAGGCAACCAATCGATTGTGTCTCTCTCAAGTGGATAGTTCTCTCTCTTTCTTTCCCTCCCTTCCAGTCTCTCTAAAAATCAATGGGGAAAAAATATCCTTGGGTGAGAATTAACAACAACAACAACAACAACAACAACAAAAAACAACAAACAAACAAAAAAAGGAAAAGAAAAAAGAAAGAAAGAAAAGAGAAAGGACTCTTTTGCCCTCCAGTTTTACTAAGGAGGGAGGAAAGAGGAATCAGTGGTAAGCCTACATGGTAGAGTTAAATGCAGAAATATTTTACTGATTTACTTCTTTTACTGTAGCCTTAAAAGAAAGGGGAGTGAATTAGAACACATGAATAGATCACTTTGAAAACTTGCCTCGTGTGTAAGGGAAGGGGCAGCAGGGCACCCACTAGTGTCTGATGCACCAGCACTGAGTTCCAGGTCGCTCAGGTGTGTGTGTGTGTCTGTGCATGTCTTTGGGCATGATACTCAACCTCTCCTAATTCCCTAGTTTTCTCTTCGGAAAATGAGGCATCATAATAGTGCCTACCATAAGGTTGCTGAGGAAATGATATCTGATAATGCATTATGGCGCACATTCACATAAAAACTGTTCAATAAATGTATGTCTACTATTATTCATTCACATTTTCTTCATTAACTTATCTTGGGTTCATAATGTACCTTTCACAAGTTTCCTTGGCAATTTACAGAAGTAAAGGTGGCCTTACTTCACTTCCTGCTGCAATTGAAGAGCAGCTGCTACTTTAACCACCTAGGGATGAGATGTAGAGGGAGGTCTTAAGCAATCTTGTCACAATTCTGCCAGCCCTCCACTTGGCTCTGAAAACAGAAGGTGCTGAGGAAATGCTTGTCTCTTAATTTAGAGCCAAATGCATGCTAACTGTTAGAAAACATGCCAGTACTTACACATGCAGTCATCTTCCCATGTTCTCTTCTGCCAGCACACTGCTTCTGGGAGCTGAGGGTTGTCCCAAATGGGGTGCCCCTGGTATGCTCTTAGTTTGGGTTCAAATGGAGACATTTGTCATTAAGTGCCATAAGTCAGGTTCTCCAAGCAATGTTTCATTTGTCATCCCCAGGCACTGCTTTGTCACCTAAAGAAGGACCAGAACCTTTCATTATGTTACCCCATTTATTTATTCTGCAGTGTTTAAGCCCAAGTTCAACACCTAGCCACAGTATTTCCTGCCACTTAATTTCATTGCACCTTACTAGAAAAGTACAAGAGGAAATACTGCTATGTCATTATCTTGATGAAAAGTGAAGATTTCAGCAAGTTTACGGTAGCACAAAAGCAAGCAATACCAGAACCAATGTCACCAAAGATTTTGTATGAGAACCAAGATGGTTGTGGTGGTTACCTTTGATAATGTTAGTCTTCACAAACTCTATATGGAAGACCACATGAATATACTTCACTGATAAAAAAATATACAACTTCTTATTGCTGAGTTGGATGTTCTAAAAATATATACTCACAGAGCAAGCTTCTGTTGCTGGTGGCTGCCTCTAAGAGGCTATCCAAAGTAGGCGCTATGGTCCTCACTGCTATTCCCCAGCTCTAGGCACTGGGTAAGTTGAGTACCCTATATGAGCTCTGATTTTCTTTGTAACCACTTTGTAATATTGTTGTATGAGAATTAAGATGAGGTAATCATATATACATAGCAATTAACACAGTACCATACATGTGGTAGTTGCTCAGTGTTAGGTATATTTGGTGATATTATCATCATCATCATTATCATTTCTGCAGCCCTTGAGGGACAATGATGTTGGGCTCTTAGATTTTTATTTAGTCATTCTCTGGGGTCAGTCTTCCTTCTATATAATAGAACTCTCTTATCTTTCTCACCACAGGGGAAGCCTATTTCCTTGCTCTTTTGTAATCTGACAGATAATCTTATCAAGTCTCCCTACCTTTCAGGGTCTCTATTCTCTTTTCTTTAAAATGAGACGATAGGTCAAAGATCTGAACGGCCCTGCAACTCTGCCACTCTTGACTCTAACACCTTCAAGTAACTGAAGGCTCTGTCAAGCCAGTCCTTCACCTCAGACTTAGGCCTTTTTTAAAATATATTTTTATTGATTTCAGAGAGGCGGGGAGAGGGAGAGAGAGATAGAAATGTCAATGATGAGAGAGAATCACTGATAGACTGCCTTCTGCATGCCCCCCACTGGGGATCAAGCCCACAACCCAGGCATGTGCCCTTGACTGGAATTGAACCTGGGACCCTTCAGTCCACTGGCTGATGCTCTATCCACTGAGTAAAACCAGCGAGGGCTCAGACTTGGTCCTTTGTAATGACAGCACATCAGGTAGGACTCTCCACACAGTGGATGCCGAGGAAATTGTGACCAGCAGATGTTCTGTGTGGCTGTTCTACTTTTCATCACTGAGTACTCTCTTGGAGGTCTAATCCCTTCTTATCATACTAAACTTATAAAATTAAGAACAAAAATTGCTCTTGTCCTTGTCTTTGGCCAATCCATTTCAAATGCCAGGCCAAGATAGGGCTGACCTACAGCTAAGTTCTGCCATGTACCTAAGCTAACAAAATGTGCCAACAAGATGAAAATAACAGTAGCTAACATTTATTGAGCACTCAGCTTTGAGGTGAATTCATTAATTCTTATACTGTCTGAAGTAGGCACTCTTGTTATCCCCAGTCTACAGATGAGAAAACTAAGGTTTACAGAAATTAAGTGACCTGCCAATGGTGAAGCCAATGCTAAGGGAAGAAATGAGGTTTGACTCCAGCAACGTGATCCAGGAGTCTTTGTTCTTCACCACTCGTGAATCAATTCTAGACAGATTTATCACAATTTTTAAAAGGCAGTCATCTGGGAAAGATGCTTAGAAGCAAGAAGATGGACTAGATAAGCTCCTAAGATTGCTTTTACTCCGTGATTCTGCCAAGCCAACGCCACATAAGCCTCCCCTTCCCTGTGCTGACCCTGGGGCTACCTCTGAGCCTAGACTGAAGTTTTTCTCAAGTTCATCTTGATGTCTATTATCTCCCCCATGAGCATTCATTCTCTCCTTTCTCCTTGCCAAAGGCTAAGACAAGCTTTCAAAGGCTTAAGGAAATAAAATGCCAGGCCTTGTGTCTTCCTCAGGCTTTAGAGACTGGAAATTCTACATATACTAGGATGTGTTCTATTTGAGGAGAGCTTCTGGCCCCAAACACAGAATCTTAGGTTTGTGAGAATCTTCAAATGTCATTCAAGTCAGCCACCCTGACCTCATATTGCTTGAGTCCTTCCCAGCATCTCCACTCCTGGGAAGGAAAAGGGCTGTCTTTCTTGTGCTTGCCCACCAGCTGTGCTTGCCATTCTGTCAAGTTCTTACTGGCCAAAGAACTCCTCCTTAAATGGTGCTAAACTTGAACTCTATGTAACTTCCTTCCATGACTCTGGTCAAGGACACCATTCTATGCCACCTGGAATGAGCTGAATTCCTGTGAGGGCCCTTCAAGTGGGCTGCCCTGTCTCCCAGCAAGCTCTTCTTCCAAGAAAACGACTGCAGAGTCTTTAGTTCTATTGCAGCTAAACTGATCTTCAGATAACCTTGATCTTCTGGCCACCCTCTCTGGCATGTCTGTGGCTACATGAGAGTGAGCTTCCCAGCGGCAATGGCAAAAGTTTACCATGCTCTGAGCAGTTGCAAGTACACATAACCATCACCAACCTTGCTCTATATGTTGCTAGTTTAAAATTTAAACCAAGATCAAAACATCATTTACTTTCTTTCTTTTTTTTTCCTTGCAGGGACAGGGTCGGGGTAGGCAGTTACATCATAGCATTGCATCACTCTGTTGACTCACTTAGGGTGTCTATTGCATAAAATACCTCAATCATTTCCACGATGTGGCTCTGGATCCCATGCTTGCTTTTTTGGGAGCCACAGCAAAGCCCCGGGTTTCTCCCGCTATCACTCCATCTTGTTAACCCATGGTTAGAACTCAGAAACATTTAGATCCAGATTCTATCACCTCATGTATTCCCCTGGTGGGTTTACAAACCTGCCTTTGTGTCTTTATTTAAATCAATGACAACAAGTGCTCCTGTGAAGGACAGAACTCAGGTCAGATTCCAGTCCACTTTGGAGGTGAAGTGGCCGGTGGGAGCAGGGGTTCCCAAGGAAGACTTGAGTGCTTAGAGAGTTTTCTGACCAGACACTTTTATTTACTTTATTCAGAATATACATTGCAATTTGTAAAGTATGGAGATAGCTGTTTACATTTCTGCTCATGAAGAAACACCCTATTTGTTAAAAGGGTGTTAGCAGCAGGAGGCGGAAAGTGAGTAGGAAAATGAGAAGTGTCTATATACACTGGTTATCATTTTTCTCAAAGGTCCAAGAGCATGCAGAAGCTGACAGGGGATCACTGGCCAGGAGGCTTGTCTTGTGCTTTCAACACTCAGAATTTCAGAGTTGTTCCTTTAGGATGGCTCCACACCCTGAATGAAGTTTAAGAAAGCATTTTGGCTTTTAAAACCCACTGTCTAATTTTACCTTCCTTCCCTTCCTTCCTCCCTTCTCCCCTCCCTCATCCTCATAAATTGTGGCTGCACTTAAGTTGTCACAATTGATTTATAGATATTAAAAAGCTTTTCATTTTGAGAATATTTAGCTATTTCCTCTACCGATGAGACTATAATCTCTCATGCTCTTGAGAATTATTGAGATTAATAGTATGGAAAAGATCCCAAATTGATCACTTTTCTTACAAGTTCTCCTCATTAAATATGGGCTGGGTTGCCAAAGAAGTTATGGAGTTTCTGGGGAGACTTTAAATTGAAGAGCTTTTCTTCAGTCTGGATGGCTTGGCCATGTCCTGTCCACAGACAGAGAAATGGATACAATGATCCCTGAAGCTCTTTGTTCTGTGACCACTGGGTCCCAGACGGCTCACCATGGAGGGAGGCTCCACCGCAGTGTTTCTGGACTAGCAGGTCATGAGAAATCACTATGGCAACACTGAATAGTCTCTGAGAAACCATAGGTAAGGAGTCCCTGTAGAAGCACTCAACGGCTTAAGGAAGCTACAGGATTTTAAATGAACTGACACATTGATGGCACAACTAATGAGGGTGGCAAGCTTGACCTTAAGTGATAGATTGCCCCTTCGCCAGAAAGGCTGATAGAGGCTGATTTCTGAATGCATTCAACAAATATTTATTGGACACAGGTCTATGTGCCAAATGTACTATGAAAGGGAATACAAAAATAAGCAAACACCATGGCTCCTGATTTCGTGGAACTTAACATCTGATATGGGAGACTAATATAAACTAACTAACCACACAAATAATTACAGAGTTGGTAAGTGTAAATTACAGGACACAGTGGGATGTATAAGATGGGAACCTAGCTGGGATGAAAAGGTGGTGGTCAGAATTTGGAATTGTACGGGCTTCTCCAAGGAAGAAGATGAGATCTGTAGGAGGAGGAAACTGGACAAGCAGGTAAAATTGGAACATTCCAGGTAGGATCATGGGCACAGACCCTGAGGTGGCAAAATGAGGACAGCAGCCTAAAATGAGGTTCGTGAGGAGTGCCAGGGCAAGGTAGTGCATATTATGCATTTTAGTCTTTAGCCGAAGTGCAATGGGAACACATTCGAGGGTTTCAGAAAGTGGTGGCGAGGAGAAGAGTGGAACGATCAGATTTCAATTTTGAACAATTCTGACTGTGAGGGAAAATCTCTGAAGGTACACAGGGATGAATATGCTACGTTGAGATAAGAGATGACGGAAGCTTGAACAGATGATTGCACTGAAGGTGACGAGAAGTAGAGGGACTTGAGATTTCCTTAGGAGACAAAATTAACAGTAGTTGGTGCTGGACTGGGAAAGTGTATTTGGGGTAAAGGAGCTAGAGACTTCAGATCTGTTTACATTGTGGGTGTCTACATACAGGACACTGGTGCATTTTTAGATCAGATCAGAATGAAAGTCCAAGAGATTATCCAGGTTCCTCCAAAATAAATGAGGAAGGATTCCCCCAGGCTAGAGGTGGTAGAAGACAGCATCTGCGTTCGTCTTGGTCATAGGTTCCTGGAGAAGCTCCTCCAACGCATCCTGAGTAGTGGCTCCCAGTTTTTGGATGATAGTAAGTTCTGTGAAGGAAGGGACCATATCCACTGTGTTCCATACTGCAGGCCAGTGCTTAGAAGAATTCCCAGCACATATGTCTCCAAAAATATTATAGATAAAAATAATTTTCCCAAGAGCACAGAGAAGAACATAAGCAATGGCAAGATATAGGAACTCACACCTCAGCCTCCTGGTGCAGCGGCTTTCCGATGTTCCTATCACCTCCCTCTCTGGTCTTGTGCTTCTGTTGAGACTTATGCTTTTATACTCCAAACATCCACCTTTTCATTTAGTTTTAAAAGCTTTGAAAGCTGTTGGGTGAAAATATTTGGTTTTATTTTGAGGTGCTATCATATTTGGAAGCTTTCATTTAAGTAGAACTTTTCTTTCGTTAGATGAAACAGGGAGTTAACAATTGTAACTACTGGGAGAAATGAGCAAAGAAAGCAGGTCTAGGCAGAACAAAGGATATAATACTATTAGGTAGGCCCCCAAACAGTACTAGAATGGTTGAAATTCAGCAAAGGAGGTTCTTTCAGGTTCTAAAAGTCTTCCTGGAGCCCTGGAAGGTCAGAGAGCAGCAGGCCAGACATTTTTAAAGCAATAAAATGAAAGTAAATTTTTTTTAAAAATATATTTTATTGATTTTTTACAGAGAGGAAGGGAGAGAGATAGAGAGTTAGAAACATCGATGAGAGAGAAACATCGATCAGCTGCCTCCTGCACATCTCCCACTGGGGATGTGCCCGCAACCCAGGTACATGCCCCTGACCGGAATCGAACCTGGGACCCCTCAGTCCGCAAGCCGACACTCTATCCACTGAGCCAAACCGGTTTTGACGAAAGTAAAATTTTAAAGCAGTAAAAAGCCAAGGTCTGGGAATTCAAGGTGAGAAGAAAGAGCCCCGGCAAACAACATTAATGAACTTCAGTTCCAAGGACAAATCGAGTGAGGGTTGATTGGTGGTTAATGTAACCAGAAGAAATTAGAGATAAACAGATGAACTGTCTTTAGGGCCAGGGCCAAGCTGCCCTTTAACTTATACCAGTCACATAACACTTCATAACCCTTCTTCTCCTGCCCCATCAAAGCTCACAGAATGGAGTTCCAGTCCTTCAGAGTCTTATTCTCAGTAAGATAACAGAACACATCTAATTCACTTATGAAAGTAGTCTAGTTATCTCTGAACATTTTGATAAGGGACATATATTAAACATTCAGGAATGGGGGTGGGGAGTATGAGTTAAGCAGTGGTAGAGATCATTTTGGATGGGGAAACCTTTACATTTTTCTTACATCAGACCAAGCAGGCAAAGTCTAAATATTGGGCAGGTACCATTCCTGCCCTTCTTTTCAAGGAAGGCTTGAGAAGGGACTCTGGGATAGCACCAGGGTTGGTGGGATCTCTTCATTTATCAAAAGAAGCATGATCTAAATGAGTCCAGGTTGGATTAGGTAAGGAATAAAATTAAAAAGGAGATATGTCCTTGATATCAGCCAAATTCATAGCCCGCAGCAGACGTTTGTGGTTAGCTGAGTCACACTGCCTTGGGATTAGCCAGCTCTACTTTCTGTTTCAACAATAAAAAGTCTTGCAACACTGTTGGCATGTGAGACAGAGGTATCCAGAAAGTCTTGGCATCTTTTCCAGCAGCATAACGGGTCTTAGGGAAGAGACTTGTGAGAGCATGGTCCATGCACTCCACCACCAGGGAGAGGTCCACGTTCACAAAGGAAACAGTGCCCCTCAGCTTGTCCATACCTGTACAAAGAGAACAAGTGTGTTTACTCTTTGGCGAAAGGGGAAAAGGAGTCTGTAGAGGTGAGGGTACAAAGGGGAAGATGTGTTAGTGGGAATTTTGAATTTGCCATTATAATAGAGGCCCACTGTGATGGGTTTCTATCTATTTATCAGGAAATAACGCAGCAATACTTTCTCCAGCGGTTCTCAACCTGTGGGTCGAGACCCCTTTGGGGGTCGAACGACCCTTTCACAGGGGTCGCCTAAGACCATCGGAAAACACATATATAATTACATATTGTTTTTGTGATTAATCATTATGCTTTAATTATATTTAATTTGTAACAATGAAAATACATCCTGCATATCAGATATTTACATTATGATCCCTAACAGTAGCAAAATTACAGTTATGAAGTAGCAACGAAAATAATTTTATGGTTGGGGGGTCACCACAACATGAGGAACTGTATTAAAGGTTCGTAGCATTAGGAAGGTTGAGAACCGCTGCTCTAGACCGTTGGCTGTCAAAACTGAGTGGGTAGCAGAATTCTCTGGAGGGCTTGTTAAGGCCCAGATCCATGGGTCCCACCTGCAGCAGGTGTAAGGTGGGGCCCAAGAATTTGCATTTCTATCAAGTTTCCAGGTGATGCTGATGGCACTGGTCCAGAGACCAAACTCGGAGAGGCACTACTTTAAAGCAACAAGGGAAACAATGTCATAAAGTATATGAGGCTCCTGAGCCCACGGAGTTATGGGTTTGATTTTGGGTGTGTTTCGAGGGAGTCCCATGTTTACAGGAAATGTGGGAATGCATGTGCACTTAAGCATGTGTGTGCGTGCACTCATGTGTCATGTGCCTCTGTAATCCAGTGAATAAATAGAGAATCATCACTCCAAAGCCCTGACTCAGGAAGCTGAAGAGATCCACCTTCACAGGTAAGTGAAGTGTTTGAGTAATGAGCTAAGACACTTTTGAAGAGGCTGGTGTGTCATCAAGGGATTGGTAATGACTTGGAACATTCCTCCTGTGCTCTTTTTGTTGTTGTTGTTGTTGTTGTTGCTAATCCTCACCCAAGGATATTTTTCCATTGTTTTATAGAAAGAGTGGAAGGTATGGGGAGAGTAGAGAGGGGAACATCGATGTGAGAGAGACACATGGATTGGTTGCCTCCCACATGCAACCTGGGCCAGGGACCAAGCCTTCAACTGACTGGAATCAAACCCAGGACCCTTTAGTCTGTTGATGCTCTATCCATTGAGCCAAACCAGCTAGGGCCTCCTGTGCTCTTAAAACATACCTGAGGTCCTGGCTGGTTTGGCTTAGTGGATAGAACATTGGCCGAGGGACCGAAGGGTCCCAGGTTTAATTCTGGTCAAGGTCACATGATCAGGTTGCAGGTTCGGTCATCAGTGGGACCTGCAGGAGGCAGCCGATAGATGATTCTCTCTCATCATTGATGTACCTCTCTCCCTC
Organism: Myotis daubentonii; assembly: GCF_963259705.1. Taxonomy (NCBI): domain Eukaryota; kingdom Metazoa; phylum Chordata; class Mammalia; order Chiroptera; family Vespertilionidae; genus Myotis; species Myotis daubentonii. Next base: position 48,581,435 of record NC_081846.1, read on the forward strand.
TCTCTTTCTGAAATAATAAAAATATTTTAAAAGAAAAAAACATACCTGAGTTGTGTCTTCTCAAAAGAAAACTATTATTTTAAATCTTCCTTTCAACTTCAGGCCCCAGTAGCCACAAGTTGATCAAAGAGTCTAAATGAGGTTACCTAATAAGCCTTAGTGGCTATTTTAAACTCCTATTACTCCAGCTTGGGAAACAACGAAAGGTGAGCTTAAGTTTGTGGTCTACTTCGGAACAGTGAGTCTGGCTGATCTCCAAAACCTGACTTGGAAAACTCTAAAAAGAACAATCAGTGTAACATTGGGCTCAAAGCCACATGGTACTTCTGAGACAGGACATTTGAACCAGGGGCTAGTGCAAAAATAATTTTGAGATGGAAGTTGGTGATATACTCATAGGCATTTATAAAGTATCAATGTTAGTATCAAATGGAGAGAACACTTTTGAAAGAGCATTTTGTTTCTGAATCTACTTAGAACCTTCAGAGTTGGTGAGTGAGGAATAGTATTTAATGGCAGAGGTTTTAAATCTATAGTGACATGTCAGCACTGGGAGGTTTGTCAGACCAGAAGTTACAGTTGATATTTAGGGTGTCCCCCAATGATGTATATATTTATATTAACAGCTGATAATTCACTTAATTTTCACTCCTTTTCAGGTTTAACTGACTTGAAATAATGGGTGAAGCCAGACTAAACTTTGAACAAAGAAAATTTATCCTAAAGTGCTGCTAGACTTTTTTTTTTATGGGGATACATAAAAGATAAAGTTTATGGTACAAAGCTGTCAAAGAATCAAGGCAACAGTCGAAGAATCAAGGGCACATAAATACTGAACAAAATGATTCTTGATGTTTGCCATTCCATTGCTTCGAGTTATCAGTGATGGCTGGATCAGAATGGTCATTAGTTTGAAAACAGGCATTGACAAAAAAATTATTCATTTCTGCGGATTATTTTAAATTTTGAAAATGAACTGTATGTTAATAAACACTGACTTTATAATAATTAAAAGTGCATATTCATTTTTGGGGGGACACCCTGTATATGTGTATATGTTTGCATCTGTGTGTGCGTGTGTGCGTGTGTGCGTGTGTGTGTATGTGTAGTGGGTGGGGTGGTTGAGTGAGTCAGTCATTCTAAAAACCTCCCTAGGTGGATCTGCCTTGGTCTTTGCTCCACCTTGTGAACTACTGGCCTTGAACCTTACCACAGTTGGCTGTCTTACCAAGCCCATTGATGAAGAGGCTGGATTGCAGCTTGGAGGAATAGAGTGACACAAAGTTAGGTGGGGCAGGGCCAGGAAGTTTGAGGTGGAGGCACAATCCTGATACAGGAACTTCAACCAGCTCCTTAATGCCTGTTGACATTATAGTGTGGTGCAAAGTCAGGCTACCTGTGTTTAAATCTAGTACTTCCAACTTATATAACTCTGCAACTTTGGGCAACTTACTTCTCTGTTTCTATAAAATTAAGGTGGTATCTATTTCATACGGTTTATTTGGGCGTTTTATTTATTTACTTTTTATTTAAACATTTTAAATGAAAGTTCATGTAAAGTTCTTATAGTGGGGACAAGTACACATTATTATTTCTCCATCCCTGACTCAGTCTCTGGACTTAGTTACTTCTTCTATCTCCACTCCCCGTGCATTCCTGCTCCAGAAAGTTTTTACCCAAATAATTCCTTCCTGTACTTCGGGCTTTATTCAAACCTGACCTGTCCCATAAAGATTTCTCAGCCAGTATTTTCTTTTTCTTGGTCTGAATTCTTTGGGCAATTAGAGACCACACCATACAGCACCCTTCTGGACTATAGGGTTATGTCTAAGAAGTAAAGGATTGATTTTCTTTATGCTGTACAGTCTCATTGTTTTACAGTCTCTCTTGGTTACTTTTTGTTTTCAACTAGATTATAAGCTAGTTAAGGGTCAGAGTCTAAGTCTTTATATTTTGGGACCTCCATAAATCCTGGAACAATGTTAAGTGATTGATTGGTAGAGGAGTTTGGGTAGAGGTGAAGACCAGGAGAAGTTGTATTGCATTGGGTAGGGCATTTCACCTTCCCAAGCCTCTGTTTACTATTCCTATAGTGTTGTGTGTTTTTTTGAGGGGTAAATGATACACATAATTTATAAAGTGCTCAGTATAGAACTTGGCACTTAGTAAATGTTCAGAGGATCAAGAGATGACACTGGAATTATTAGGAACACCTGATCCATATTTAAGATCACTATTACTATGGAACCTCATTTTTTAAATATATGTTTGAGTCTCCTGCATACTGCCTATGACAATGAATCCCAGAGGACCCTGGGTCCATCCCCAAAACTCACATTTTTCAATGTAACCTTCTCCGTATTGGTGTTTGATATCTGGAGACAGGTCCTTCCAAATGGCAAATTTCTTCTCAGCAGCCTTTACTGGATCTGATAATCCTGTTTTGAATAATCCAGGTTCGATGCAACAGACATGCACACCAAAAGCTTTCATGTCCCGTCTGAGTAACAAACAAACAAGCCATTGATGATGTTCAGTGGAGGTTCATTTGGAAAATGCTCGTGACATTCTCTTGTGAAACTTTTCACGGGATCAGAGAATCAGGTGCATTGGACAGGAGCTTCTTGTTCTGCCCTCTCAGTTTGCGGATCTGAAGGTCAGGGTGGTGAAGTGAGGGCTGGTTTAGTGACAGAACAGGACAGGGACCTGGGTAGACCCACCCCCAGCCCAGTGTTCCCCCTGAGCCTACTCTCATCGAATTGACAAGCATTTGGGCTGAGGACAGGTTTCTTTTCAGTACATAGCATACTTTATGGTGAAATTGACCGATGACTGGTCTGGCTGGACAAGTTTACCTCCATTCTAGGAACGTGAGGAGACTGCAGCATGAACGAGGATATGCTGAGGGACACAATATGACTTGACTAACCTGTTCCCTAGGCCACTCAGCAAGCTCTTTCATCATTTCACTGCAGAAAACCCAAACCTATGCATTTACCAGGCAACAGGGTTTTGGCGAAATCATGGTCCCCGTTTCTTTAAATCCAGTTATGTGAATAATTATTTCCTATATTTAATTTATATTTCTATCAAGAGTATATAAGGAAGTAATTATTCATTTTACAGAAGACTCTACCAACCATAAGACTTACTAAGAACTTTACCAGTAACCTTAAATTATGATTTAATTGATCTTATATTTGGCTTTCTAGTAACACACCTATTGTTTAGTTTGAAGTATATTTTTAAAAAATGCAAATTAGCTTGATTTTGAAATAGTTTTAAGGGTACGTTGCTTGCATTGAAATGAAAAAGATTATTTTTTCAACCTGATTGTATTTTTCTCGTCTATCTTCTGATCTCCTGTGGGTTTGGAAAGTATCAGTGCTAAAGGGGCATATGGGAAGACTTTCCTCTCCATCTACTCATGAAAATAACATCCTCCAGGGACAAATGGCTTTAAGTCATCCAACTAACCTTACCAGGTGAGTAAAACCAGTATGAAACCAGTATGTTGCTGGGCAAATACAGCTTTAAAGAGCCCCAACCCTTTCCCAATAGGACAGCTGCCCCCAAATCCTCCTGGAGCTGCCACTGGACTGTGGCCTGCATGCACAACACCATTTCCAACTCTCGTTCCATGACTTAGAAACTTAGGAACACTCTCTACTGATTAATTTCAGGCATAGCCCAGCTGCGTTTGCAATCCCACAAACCCTTCCGTTGAAATATCTTTTTAAAATTAAGTATGTCTCTAAGTGTACTAACATTTTATTATGATACTGTTGCTGAGAGAGTGGAACCAAAGGGCAACCAAGCAGACTGATGGAGGTTCTCCATGACCTTGCTACTCAAAGTGTAATCTCTCAACCAGGGGCAGCAAGCACTTGGGTGCTTGTTATAACTGCAGAAACCCAGGACCCACCCCCAGACCCACTGAATCAGAACCTGCATTTGAAAAAGATCAAGGCAATTCATATGCACATTAACATTGAAGAAGCATTGTTCTGACATTGTCTTGTGTGTTTATTTCCTGAAAGAATCAAACCTGGCAACCTGACTCCAAATTGCAAAATGGAGTTGCTCTGTCTCTATTAATCTCTATAGAATACTCTAACCTTTTACTAGTAAGCTGCACCTAGATCCATGGTGTAGATCATAACTCTAACATGTACCTGCAACTAGTTAAATAAATAAATGGTTGAATTGAAGAAAAGACTGTATGTAATTTCATCTTTTCTCTTGCCTGTCACAGCACACTCTACTGGATACTTTCCATTTGCTCCACTGTGTCCTCCAACCTGTGTCTGCTCTCCACGCTGGGAGGCCTGCCTGCATTAACTATATTTTAGCTTCTGTTTGGTTCAGTCAATTGGGAGCAACAGAGGAAGAGCAGAGGAAGCAATGGGAAGAGGTTGGACAAGTTATTACTCCTGTGATGTTGACACTGGTTAATTTTATCCCTCAACTGAAGGTGACTGCCTCTATGTATGCAGGTTCTAGAAACTGCCCTTTCTTCTCCCTTCAGTCTTGTGGGTAGAGATGCCCCGGCTGTCATTAATTCCCTGGACATTACACTACCCTTTGGGATTTCACTACATGACTCCACGCTTGCCAATAGTCCTTTAAGTAAACTCTGCTCCATTTACCCAGTTTTAATGTCCTCCCTTTCCTACCAGAAACTTGATTGATACAACCTCTTGCAATTTAGGGGCTTTGAACTGAAAGTGACAGTTTCTGGTTCCAAGTAAGATAGACTACTTCCCCCGTCTCTCCCACTGAATGTAGCTACAAAACCTGGACAGAATGCATGGAGCAGCTATTTAAGAACTCTAAAATGCAGATGTTAGTAGGCAAGGGAGGGGAGAAGACCATGTTTTGAAGTGCCACTGAACCACTAGAAAAATACCATAACCAAAATGAAATATTTATCTGTTGGGCTCAATAGCAGGATAAAAGTGAAGGAAAGTCGGTGCACTTAAAGATAGATCATTAGACATATCTGAACAGCAGAGAGGAAAACAATGGAAAAAGTGAAAAGAACCTTAGGGATCTGTGGGACAACCCAAAAGTTCTACCGTTTGTGTTATAGAGACTCAGAAGGAGAAGAAAGATTGGATTACAAAAAAAGTTTGAAAAAATTAATAGCTGAAAACTCCCCAAATCTGGCAAAATACATAAACCTACAGATTTAAGAAGCCCTGTAAACCTCACACATGCTTGGGGGGCACTGAGTTGGGGCATTTATTTGTTAAACTGGTACTTTGTTTTGAGCTCAGGGGTTCACACATAACCAAATGATGTGATAAGCCAACCATGTCAAACTCGTGGCCTGCAACAAATATTTTTGGGGCCCAGCCAATATAGCGTATGTAAGAAACTTTTTAATAAAAATGTTGTAACTTAATTTTTACAATATCCTACATAATTATTAATAATGAACTACAACATTCACTAATGACTGACTTCTATAATCATGTTGCGTTCATTTCCCTTTATGCGCCTTACGCGCAGGCGCACCATTTCTCTCCACTAATACTAGCAGTGAATATTTTAGCAGCTGATTGCCACGTCATTAGTCTTGGTGTGAGCAACAGGAAATATTTCGCTTTTAGAGAACAAGAAAATTAGATTTATTTGCATTATGCTTATTAATTTGTGTAGTTATTCAGTGTCTGGTAAGTTAATGTTCAAGAAAAAAATATTAATTTTTACTAAAATGTTCTATTGTTTTATGTTAACGATTACTCATTTATTTCAGCCCTTTGTATTCAGCATGTCTCTATTGAAAAAAACCTGTGGTGTGTTTTGTTTTTTTTGCAACGCACATAAACTTAAACCTTGTTTACCTGGCCGGGGTTAGCCTTTGAGTTTGACATGCTTGTGATAAGCTATATATTGGGAATAATTTAAAGCACTAAATAGAATGTCTGGTACATAATAAACATTCAATAAATGTTAGCTGCTATTATTTCTTAATATATTTGCTTTACCTTAAGCTGTCATTGAAGGCTTCTACTGCGTATTTGGATGGTGTATAGCCTCCTCCACCAAATGCGAGACGGCCCCCAATGCTGGAGACATTGATAACCCTCCCTCGAGCTTTTTTGACCAAGGGAAGCATATTTAAGGTCACGTCGATGAGTCCGAACAGATTCACTTCTATGGGTTCTCTGTAGTCCTTCACCGTCAGCCAGTCGGTTGGAGCCAGCACGCCGAGAACACCAGCATTATTGACGAGCCCCCAGAGACCTAGAACAGAGGAAGGAAAGGAGACGTGGTAGAAGCATCCTTAATGGAAATATAACCTCTGCTTTTCACAATGGTGCCATTTCCTCCTCTAGTCATACTCTTGCTTTGAAATGCTCTACAGTTTTGGGAAGTGACAGCAGGAAGTGTGGGAGGCTGAATTGAAATAGTTGAACTTCTGTTACTGGAAGCCAGTATCACAGTTATTCTATTTTTTGGTTCTGAATGTCAAATGCTGCTACTCAGTGAGACCTTTTTGTTTTTTAATCTCAGATATAGATAAATTGGTCTATTTTTCTACCTTTCTAGATGGCAAGGCCAGAGCATATTGATAAACTATTTATATGGATGAAGAGCTGCATCCATCTATTTCACCTTAATTTTTGGCAAAAAATTCCATCATTCACTTGGCTTATTTATATTGGGAAACATTTAATATGTGCAAAGGTGTTTGGAATTCAAGCTTTAAAAATTATGTGGAGTCTAACAAACCATTGTTTTTGAGGAATAGACTCTTAACTATATGATGAAGATGTGCTAGAGAAAAACATTTGTGGTTTTTTTTTTTCCATTTGTGGGCCTATTAAATATCTTCATCCATGAGAATATTTCAAACTTCATTCAAGCCAGTAAAAGTCCTCGAGTTCAGAATGCTGCCACCTTAGCAGAATGAGGCCCAATGGCTCACTACTCTACCATGACTATGAAAGACACCTTTACTGAAATTCTGAGACCATTTTCTACATTGGCCATTTTGCAGTGAGAAGCAGATTTCAGGTATCCAGATGACAGTTTGGGAATTGTTCCCATATTCTCCTGTAGATTTTAACCCCAAGTTCCTTTGCTGTGTATGTGGCTAGAGTAGCACTTCACTGGAGAAGACCAGGAAAAGTTAAACGCCCACCTCAGTTCTACCTTCACCAGTGGGACTTAAGACTGAGGATAGCTTGAGCTGTGTTTCTCCTGTACGCCCAGGGACTATTCAGGGGCTATCCTAAGATTTCTCCAATCTTCTCCAGTGTATAGTGGGCATTTATGAGACATTTTCTTGAAAGGCCACTTAATATCCAAACACATTTTACTGGCTGTAGTTACTTCGCAACACCCCTTCCATTCTTCCCAGCCCCACGTCATTCACCTTTTTCCCCAACGTGGTCTTTCACCCACTGGGCAGTCCTCTTCACATTCTCTGGGTCAGTCACGTCCAGAAGCACAGTGTGAAGCCTCTCAGAGGTTTCCGCCTTTAACGCTGTTGATCCCGCGTCAGTCAGACAGGCAGCAATCACGCGAAATCCTTTTTTATCAAAAGTCCTGGCTGCCAAGTTTCCAAAGCCCGAGTCACAGCCAGTAATGAAAATGTACTTATCAGCGATGTCTGCAATCTTTGGTTGTCTTTTACCAGCATAGTTCCATAGAAAACCACAAAGGACTAGGAGGGCTAACACCCATAAGAGCATTGTTTTCCTGTATCCACAAGATTACTTCTTTCTTGAACAATAAAATAAGATGTTGTCCTGAGTGTACAGAATTAGAAAGAAAATTCAAATTAGGACCATCAAAGCATCAGACCCAGGATTGATGAACTTGAGGTATTTTAAGACATTTGAGTGGATACATAGTTTTTAAAACAACTCCTTTGCTTAGGAAGATGGCCATTTAAGTGCTAAACCACTTCTCTAAAGTTACACAAAAATTAACCAAGTAATAGTAAAAAAAAAGTAAGCGGGAGAAAGAGAAAGAGAGAGAGAGAGAACTCTGAGACCCTTACAACTCAGTGGCAGACAGTGTTGAAGTGCAAGGCCCAGTGAGTTCATTGAGAGAAGGTGAGATGAATAGGAAGAGATTGAAAGACAGATGATGGCCAAGGGCACAGAATCCTAAACCACAATCAGTAATCCTCAGATTCTGACATCTCTGGATTCCAGCTTCCAATGAGAAAAAAAATCACATGTACAGAGGACAAAGTAGAGCCAATTCATACTTTAAAATTGTGAGGCTTTGACCATAGATGCAGGAGATTGACCTGGAAAACTAATTTTGTCAGGACTGGAGACAACCTCGGGCCTAAAATCAAACAGGCAGAGAGAACCCTGGGCATAAATCACTTTAATTTTTTTTTTTTAAAGAAAATTTTATTATTTCATGAACACTTACTGCAGCAATTTAGAATTCTCACAATTATTTTTAGATTAAGAACAAATGTTAAAGAAACAGTACTATAGGAATTTTATAGTCTTGACCATTTAAATGTATATGCCACCTTGAAAGGTCCACTAAATATTGTACAGGGTTTGGCTACCTATAATAATAAAAGCGTAATATGCTAATTAGACCAAACAGCCTAACGACCTTCCGGGCGACCTTCAGGATGAAGCTGGGGCTGTGAGGGCCAAGACCCTTGCACGAGTTTCATGCGTTGTGCCTCTAGTAAAATAATAGTTGTGGATGAAGGAGGCATTATCTCATTGAAAACAAGTATAATATTAATTTGGAAGTGTAATATCAAAACTATCACAGGAAAAGATTTCAGACTATCTTAGAATATAAAATTCCATATATCATACAGTGTTATTCACAAAGACAGCCAACCCTATTACTTTTACTGTGGGTAATGATGTCTGGGGAAGAGCAAGCCATCTGGTAGGAGGAAATGAATAAGAGCTGTAGGGCTTTGCCTACTTGCCTCAGGTCTGTGCATCAAGGCAGCCCAGGCCTCCTACCTCACAGCTATAAGGCAGCCCACAGGAAGCTTATCAGGTCCCCCCGCACAGAGGAGCAGCCATGGCCTGTATTGGCTCTCTCTGCTTATGGAAGGAAGAGAGGCCACAGAGAATATCCCATGTGAGAAAGACCTTATTCCTTCCCCCATGGAGCCTCAGAGTTCCCTCACTTTGCCGTAGGTCCACACACACCTTTACCCTTGACCCGGAAACACCCTTAGAATCAAGAGAGGCCTTAAGTACCTCATTGAGGACAATGGATAGATAGGCCCTGAGTTCAAGTTTAGGCTTTATGGATGCTTCTGGAATCATGGCTGCTCATAGACACTGTGTTCAAAAAGTACTGGCAAGGCCAAGAAATTTTATAAATTTCGTTTGGGCTTTTTAATATATATAATGATTTTCTGGCTTTTCCTTTGAATCATTTTTTAAAATTGCTCTTTTTTTTCAGCTTGTAAAAGTGACTTGTGCTCATGGTAAAAAATATTTAGCAAATGCAGAAAAAAAGAGAAAGTAATGATTATCACATTTGACTCTTAATATTTTATGGGTTTTTTTCTAGTTTTTTTCCTTTGCATATAAATATTCCCCACATAATAAGGATTTTAAACACACACAGAGAGATAAAATTAAACATACACACACTCATGTGCACACATACAGACAATTTTATTTCTACTGCTTTATAAGGAACAGGTCATTTCAGATGAAAAATGACTCAATGTAATGTAACTTCTTCACTTCTCAAGGAAATTTTAGGTTCTGCTTTCATTTCCGCCCCCTAACAAAAGACCTATAGCTAAAGAAAGAAAGAGTAAAAAAAACCTGTCAATTGATAAAAATTATTCAGAGGTAAATATTAAAATATGGTAGGTTTGGTCCTAGCTGGTTTGGCTCAGTGGATAGAGCATCGGCCTGTGGATTGAAGGGTCCCAGGTTTGATTCCAGTCAAGGGCATGTACCTTGGTTGTAGTGTGTATGGGAGCTAACCAGCCAATGTGTCTCTCTCACATGGATATTTCTCTTTGTCTCTCCCCTTCCCCTTCACTCTCTCTAAAAATTAAATGGAAAAATCTCCTCGGGTGAGGATTAACCTACAAAAAAAGGTAGGTTTGGGCAAACTAGTTGATTCTTGTGGTATGGCTGTGATTATTTCTAAAGCAGTCAAGTTTTTAGACTATACTGACTTAATAATTTGGTGTAGTTTCTCCAAATCTTCCCTGTGTAGGAGTTACTGATTTGTTGCAAATCACTGTCCACGTAGCAGGATTTCCCCTTCTCGAATATATAAATACATTAAAATGTATAATTTGGGGGTGGGGGGTGTAACTAATTTTTATAAAATTACCTATGTAGACATTTTAAGGAAATTTTATATTTATAAATTCAACTAGAATAGTGTTTTGCTTAAGTTTGGCCTTGGTAAATAATTATCAAATAACTAAATACAGTATTGAATGCATTGCCTGAATGGAATCTGTAGGCTTCATTGCAATTCAAATCCCATGGAAATTATTTGAAAAAGGCAAATGCTCACACAGGTTAATGTGTCCTGAAGCAGAGAGTGAGACTTTCTGTGTTGTCCTGTTTTGCCAGAGAAAAGCATAAGGGGAGTCACAATAAAACAATGGCTCGCCTTTCTGAAGCCTTCTCCACTGCACGTTTACTTTTAACTCATTTGATCCTCTCAACAACATTGTGAGTTAGACAGGGCACATTATTTGCCTCATTTTACAGAAGAACTAATATTCCAACTAATAAATGTAAAAGGAATGATGGAATTAGAAAACCACCAATTTTTTCAGGCAAGAATGTTCAATGGATGCTAAAACTAGTGGGTGAAATTCTGATGAGAAAAAAAAAATAATTATAGAATTTCAAAGAATCTCCCCATAAGATGCATACTAACTTAAAAAAAAGAGCAATAGTAATTTCACAGTGGAGAAATCCAACAGACCACCACCTGAATCAACTTACATGTAAAAGTGCAGTGTAGAAGGTTTCACAAAGGTAAGCCATTGTTTTACTGTTACTCCCCTTATGCTTGCCCCTGGCAAAACATGACAACACAGAGTCTCCACTCCCGTCTCTAGGAGACATTAAACCCCATGAGAATTTGCCTTTTTCAAATAATTTCCATGGAATTTGAATTGCAATGAAGCCTACAGATTCCATTCAGGGAATACAGTCAATATTGATTTATTCAAAGATTATTTATCCAGGCCACACTTAAGCAAAACATACACTAGTTGAATTTATAAATATAAAATTTCCTTAAAATCTCTACATATGAAATAAAAATTAATACCACTGGTTATGGGACAAACCAAGGTCATGTGCCTCCTGGTATGGAACACTCTTCAGAACCCTCAAAGTCAGGAAGGCAAAGAAAGATAGGAATACAGCTGTGTCAGTCTGAGTGTGATCATAAAATGAGAGTCACTATAAGAATGATAGAAACAAGGAGTGTAATATGGGAATCAGGGATTACATGGTTATAGTGGTTGTGGGGGAGTGAGGGCCTGGAAGGATGAAGCTCAGAGATCAGGAACAGTTACTAGTGATGTCAGCCTGAAGCCCTGGACCAGTGGTCGGCAAACTGTGGCCCCTTGAGTGTGGCTCTTCCACAAAATACCACGTGCGGGCCCGCACGTACAGTGCGATTGAAACTTCGTGGCCACACTCAAGGGGCCAAAGAGCCGCATGTGGCTCGCGAGCCGCAGTTTGCCGGCCACTGCCCTGGAGCATGGAGATGCTGCAGCTTGTAGCGAAGTTGAGAAACGGCTACCACCGTGACCATGATGCAAGAGCTCATGAAGCGGCCTGCAAAGCCTCCGTGTCTCATCACGGCGACTTCTCAGGAGCATGGTTTCCACTTCACTCCTTTATTCTGATCTCAAATAATGAACTTTGTATTTATTTTTTTTTTTTGTTTGTTAAAAGAAAGACTTAGAACTGTACCAGGTGCTACACTGGGAAGGATGCAGAGCACACCTATGCATAACCAGAAGCTAATCATGCACAGACAAATCTTTCAGTTCTACTTAATACATGGTCTGTACTCTTCAAAAACATCAAAGTCATGAAGGAAAAGGAAGACTGAGGACTGTTCCAGGTAAATGAAGACTAAAGAGATGTGACAACCCAATGCAACACGTGATCCTGGACCAGAAAATCTTTTTTCTTTCACCTAAAAGAACATTTCACTGGGTCAACTAGTGAAATTTGAGTGAGATCTGTAGGTCTGATAAATAATATTGCCTTAATATTAGTTTTCCAATTTTGAAGATTTACTATGATTATTTTGAAAGTGTCCTGCTTTTTAGGAAATACACACTGAAATATTTGAAGATTAAATAGCACTGTGTCTTCAACTTACACTCAACTAATTTAGAAAATAATAAGAATATGTACACAAATAAACATATAAAAACACATATATATGTACATAAAGAAAGAATGAGAATAAAACTGTGATTAAATGCTAATATTTAGAAAATCTAGGTAGAACTTTTCCATAAGTTCTAAATTATTTCAAAATAAAAGGTGGAAAATTTGGCAAGGGAAAATAAAACATTTTTCTAAGAAAAGACTTCATTGGATTGCTTTGTGTCTCATGCATGAAATAGGTAAGAACTCCAGGACTTCAGTATCTAGTGACTTTGTGCACCAAGTTTTCTGCCTTCTACTTTCTGGTAAGTTCACCTCCACACTTTCTGGAGAAAAACAAAAACTCAAGCCAAAGCAGTCATCCTATCCCCTCCCCCCTCCTCCCCTCCCCTTCCCCCCTCCCCTCCCCTCCCCTCTCTCCCACTCCCCTTCCCTTTCCCTTTCTCTTCTCTTCTCTTCTCTTCTCTTCTCTTCTCTTCTCTTCTCTTCTCTTGTCTTCTCTTCCCTTCTCTTCTCTTCTCTTCCCTTCCTTTCCATCTCCCTCTCAGCCTACTCCTTACCTAGCCAAACCCATTTTTATCTAGTAACAAGAAAACAGAGAGGAGCATTTTAGTTGTTAAAGATGGGCTCACATTAAATTGTGTTGTCAGGTCCTGGTCAGTTAGCTCAGTTGGTTATAATGTTGTTCCAATGTTCCAAGGTTGCAGGTTTAATTCCCAGTTAGGGTACATACGAAAAGAAACCAATCCTATCTAATAAAAGAGTAATATGCAAATTAACCATCACTCTGACACAAAGATGGCAGTGCCCATAGCCACAAGATGGCAGCGCACAATCCTCTCAGCCCCACTGGAGTTCTCCAGTCCTGGGGAGCAGCCGCTGAGAGCAGGGCCTGCTTAGCCGTCACCAGCAGCGACCCGGGAGCGACCAAGCGGGCCCCTCAGACAGCAGAGAACCACGGGGAGTGGGCCTAAGCCGTCAGTAGGACATCACCTGAGGGCTCCCAGATTGGAGAGGGTGCCGATCAGGCTGAGGGACCACCATTCCGCCCCCCTTGTGCACAAATTTCGTGCACTGGACCTCTAGTGAATACATGAATGAGTGGAAAAACAAGTTGATCTCTCTCTCTCTCTCTCTCTCTCTCTCTTTCAATCAATCAATAACAAAAGGGGAAAAAAATTGTGTTGTCTTTATGAGGTTCACCTCTGGGCTCAGGGTCATTTCATATGCTAGTGTCCCAGCCTGCAGCCTGCATCCTGCATCCAAGGGACTGCCAACCTGACCTAGAATTTTGCAAAGCCTATCCTTAACTCAAATATTATTGTTAAAAAAATACTGGTTCTTCCTCAGTCCCTAAGGTTCACATTCCTCTAGATCAGTGGTCAGCAAACTCATTAGTCAACAGAGCCAAATATCAACAGTACAACAATTGAAATTTCTTTTGAGAGCCAAATTTTTTAAGCTTAAACTATATAGGTAGGTACATTGTTATTAACTTAATTAGGGTACTCCTAAGGCTTAGGAAGAGCCACACTCAAGGGGCCAAAGAGCCGCATGTGGCTCGCGAGCCGCAGTTTGCCGACCACGGCTCTAGGTCATTGGACCAAGTCAGCTAAAAACCAACGTTGACCTCTAATAGTATTTTAGCCACGATGCCACCGCTGAGCAGCAGCCCTCGGTCAGAGTCATTGGGAACATGACCTTTACACAGAAGCCGATTGACGGCCCATTGGTTCATTGACCACCGAGAAGTAAATGAGTAACAGTGACTAACAGGGCTGCCTCAACCATACCCTGCCCCTGTGGTCACCTCCACATGGCTCCCTAATCCCAGCAATTCAGAGACTCAGGACACTGACCTTAGTTGCTTGGGTTGCTTGCTTATTTTTCTATCTTCCAATTTATCTCACAGAAAACTGCTTAGTAAAGTACAAATCTCTTGGTTCAAGGGAATAAGCACCTCGGTCTATAACCTAGTTCTCTTAGCACCCCGTGGCTGTGAGCCTAGGCACTGGGCAAGTTTGGGAACAAAGAGAAAGCAGATCTGCAGCCCCAGGCCGCAGTGCCTGAGGACAGGTGCAGCACTAAATGTGCCTCCTCCGATGAACTGGCCATGGAGATTTTTCTTAAGCCACAATGAGCACTAGCCACTTCACTAGTAAAATCTGGCAACAAGGACTGACACCACGCATGCACATGAGCACACACACGTATAGACACACCCGCACACACTAGAGCAGGTGAGGAGCCCAGGCCTCAGAATCTGGCTAGCAGAAGTCCAGTCCCAGTTGCTCTATCATCAGAAGGTCTTTGGGAAAATTATCATTTCTTAGACTCTACTTTCCTATCTGTAAAATAGAGATAATAGCGACCTTGGAGCGTGCCTGGCAAACTAAGATGACTAAACGCCTGCTACGCAGGAAGACCTTTATGGTGATGTCAGGATCAGTGGCTCTCACTGTGTGAAGGGTCTGCTCTATGTACTGCTCATATCTAGGCACAGGTTTCTCAACCTCAGCAGGTTGGATATTTTGGCCTGGAAATTACGTGTCCTGTATATTGCAGGATGTTTAGCAGCACCTTCAGCCTCTACCCATTCGATGCCAGTAGCCCCCTCTCCCTAGTTGTGACAACCAAAAATATCTCCAGACATTGCCATGTGCCCTGGGGGTCAAAATCACCCCAAGTTGAGAACCACTGGTCTAGAGCTTCCTCACCTTTGGGGCCCAGAGCTTCACAGCATCCAGAACTGCTTTTCTGGAAACTCAGTCATTAATTCCTTGGTAATGCCGTATTGATGAGAGATTACTTTTTAATGGCCTTAACAGAAAAGTTTTGTTACTTATAAATGGTACTCATATCCTGCTGCTGTAAGTATTAATTTCTAGGATTAAAATAAAAGCCTTTTTGCCATCAGGAGGACAGGAAGCAGTGAACAAAACTGAATTAGCACCAGACACTATTTTTGAATTTAGAAATTACTAAATTAGTACTCGCTGCATTTGTGAGGCCTACATTCTGGCTGAAGCTTTTGAGTTTGGGTCACTATAGACTCCTCTGGGGGTGCCCTGCAGATGGGTGGCCTGTTGACTCTACAGAGTTCAGAATATGCTCCTAGACAGACCAACCCATGTAAAGAGGTGACCGCATCAGATAGGAATGGCTATAATTTATTGAAAGCTTACCGTGTTCCAGGCCCTCTGCTAAGATCTGTAAATATTTATCTCATGTAAACCTTATAATAAAATGATCTCCGTTTTACAGACAAGGAAACAAATTCAGAAAAGCAGGTTAATTGGCTTAAGATACAGTTGTAGTCTGTTTCTGGAACTGATTTCTAGGCCATTCTACTCCACCATCACGCTTTCATCCTCTGCTCCGCTGCCCCCTGGATCCCCAGCTCTGGAAGTCTGGCTGTGTGTACACCCTTCTACATGGCCAGTGTCTTTTGTGATACTTGGCATTAACTAAATACATGCTGTGGAAGGAAAGAGAGGATAAAAAGAAAGAAGTTTCCACTCTAACTCCAGAATTGGATTGGTGATAACCGGATTAATCTTTGAGCCCTCTCAGTTATCAGGGAATAAATAATAATAATAATAATAATAATAATAATAATATTCACACTTCCAATTAGATAACTTCAGAAATTTTTGAAAAGTGTTCAAGTAATATTTATATCATTTAATTGTCAAACTAGCTCTGTGAGCCAAGTAGGATAGGTATCATAGGTAAGTTTATTTGCCAGAGAATGGCTAGAACTAAAACTTCCATCTCTGAACTAAACTGTAAAATGAGAAGGAAGAACTACAAAGAGATGGACACATCATCAGCCAACAGGAAGAATGAAGATACTTCATCAAAATTCTCTACCATGTCACAAAGGTGCCAAAGGAACAGAGAAAGGAGAAGTAATTTTCTCTTTCATTTGCCATGCAAAGTGCTTAAAGAGTAGCCAGCGGACTGCAGCTATGGGAAAATGTTGCAACTTGATTGCTGTCCATGCTCACTTCTGCTTCTTCTAACTTTCTCTTTCTGGCTTTCTTTTCCTAGTAGAAAATCTAAAATAAGATCCTTTGATTTCACTTCCTTTATTCATCGTCCTCTGCCCTTTAACAATAAATCACACACACACAAATGGAAAATAATGTCTCGATGGCATTATGAAGTATACTTTTTATATGAAACATTGAGTTCTTTCTACATCACTTGATTTTATTTCCACATAGGTCCACAGAGGGCTTTGTTTGAGAAAGCAGTACTAAAACTGTCAACACTGATAGGAATCTGTACCATCTTTATTTACCTTTAATTTATTGTAACCGTGGCCTAACTTGAATCAACAATTAAGTTATTTATCTACATTCAATAGAGAGCATTTAACAATTGCTTTCTAAAATACTCTATTTTTGAGGTTTTCTTGCACAGGCTTTCTTAATACTGACAGTGGTCTAGACATGTCAGTCTCTTGAACATTTAAATATTGTAAATCTGGGTAACTTACCTTGGAATTCAT
The DNA here is from genome assembly GCF_963259705.1 of Myotis daubentonii. Taxonomy (NCBI): domain Eukaryota; kingdom Metazoa; phylum Chordata; class Mammalia; order Chiroptera; family Vespertilionidae; genus Myotis; species Myotis daubentonii. The sequence continues at coordinate 48,598,310 of NC_081846.1, forward strand.
TTTTGTTTTTCCTTTTTCAATGAAGTAAGAAATTCTGTGTTTTTTAAAACCCAAGTAACCTTTCACAGATTTCTGATGTATTTGGGCCAAACACACACACACACACATTTGGGCCAAATGACACAAGCTAAATGACTAATGAATTATGTTTCTATGGGGAAAAAATGTTTAAGTTAGGCACCAGAAAGCTCAATAAAAATTTAAGATGAAGCCCTGGCCAGTTTGGCTCTGTGGATAGAGCGTCGACCTGTGGACTGGAAGGTCCCAGGTTTGATTCCAGTCAAGGGCATACCCCTTGGTTGTGGGCTCAATCCCCAGTAGGGGGCGTGCAGGAGGCAGCTGATCAATGGTTCTTTCTCATCATTGATGTTTCTATCTCTCATTCCCCTCCCTTCCTCTCTGAAATCAATAAAAATAAAAATAAACATTTTTTTAAAAATTTGAGATGGAGCCAAGGGGTTCTACATGGAATATGTTTACATTAAGCAACAAATGCTCTCTTGAGGATCTGATTAAAATGACAGTAATAGTGATTATGATGCTACTTATATGGAGTTGATCCCTCACTCAATGGGATGAAGAAGCTCCTGCACCCAGTACATTTCCCTTGCATCCTGCTTCCTGCAGCAGAGAGAGGCTTGTGGTACTCTGCGTGCCTTTTGTGTAGGGGTGGGGGCGGGGGATGACGGTGGGGGGCCAGCGAGGCGTGGAGAAGTAGTTCTTCCTCTGCAGACTCATTCAGTCTCTGCACAGAGGCGTGCCAGCCGCTCTCAGTGTAGAAGACCTGCTGGATGTATGCTTGGCATTTTTAGTTCTAAGGATAAAAGTATCTCTGATTTCCTCCTGCCTCCTCTCAAAACTCTTAACTTATATTCACCATAACACCCATAAATATTAATTAATTATTCCCAGTCCCTCCTGGGCTTATTATTTTGTCAGTATGCCCCCTGACAGTACTGGCAGGTTAAGAATTATTGTCAAAGCCACAGATCCTTTTTTTAAAATTGCTAACTGGAAGAGATTATATATTGTATCTTATTATACATGATAGTTACAAGGCTTCAAAGAAAGCTTAGAATCTAGGGAGAATGCTATAGAGAGATGCAGAAAGTGTGTTCAAATATTCAATATATTTCTTTCAATCATAGTTATCTTTCAGCAGAAGAAAAGATCTGAGTTTTTAAAGATGGTATCTTAAGAAAATGGAATTTGTTGTGAGAGTTTTAAGACCAATTTCCATTTTCCCCATTTGAAATGTATGTAATAATAATTTTTTCTTACATTTAAACATTGAGGTTTGTTCTAAAAATTGGGCACAGTTTTCAAATCTCAAAAATACAATGCAAAGATGATATAACATTTCAATTTCATTTTATGCAGCAATTAGCCAAGGATATTTTTAGAGCACCTAATATATGCCAAAGGATACTAAGATAAGCATAGTCCTTATCTTTGAGCAAATAGTATAGCAGGACATTTCAGAGCCATTTGTACAGCCCCAAACTGAGTTTTAATTTCAATGTGTTTTATTTAAACTCTTTCTGCAACTGCTAAAATCAGCCCATGGAGAGAAAGCATCACAGCACCGCTTGAATCATACAGCCTTAAACAAGTGCTGCCAGGATTAAATAGCAACAAAACCACTAACCCAACTTTCTCCTTTAAAAGAAGTCGAAGTGAAAACATCCACCACTGCATCCTATAAAAATGGAGAGTAAAACCTGAAGCAGGTTTACTGCTGTCAGCCCGGGACCCAGGAGCCCTGTGTGCACAGGGAGGAATCTCCCTGTCCGCGCACCCAGCAGGCATTCGCACCAGTTTGGTGTGTGTGCACATTCGTCTACAACTCCACACGGACGTCTGACAGCACTGGTGAAGCAGATAGATACACATCAGCCCTGCAGCTGGGAGCAAATGTGTTGTTCCAGTAAGAAACTCAGCTAAGATTTCCTATTGTTTTGGAGCCCCTCCTCACTGCAGTTTCACAGACGGTACTGAATAGTCCCTGAGAAAATAACTAGACATCAGTTTAATTGTAACTGTAGGGAGCTAAAGAACATTCAAAGAGAGACTGCGGAGCTCAAGGCTAGGTCCCAGGTGACACTCAGATCACTTCTATTGTGAGGTGGACCCAGTACTGCCTCACAACATTTTAATTTTTTTCTGTTTAAAGCAACAGTCACCACAACATGAAAGACAAAGGCTAAACCACAACATCAAAGACAGTTTGAAGATTGACATGAGCAGTGAAGGAATAAATAACAAAGCTGAGCCATGTGTTACCTTTTTAAAGACGACCTGGGAGTGGAAGCTGCTGTGGACTTGCTGGGCTGATTGCGATCTGTCGTCTGTGCTGGGGAAGGAAGGGTTGTGTCACTCTGGCCAGGCTGATCTCTGGAAGTGGAGGTGCTCTGAGTACCTACATGTGTAAGGAAGTGTCAGGCTCCCTCCTCACTCTGTGAGTCACCCGTGTTGTGACACTTGATGATGACTAAGCCTTCTATGGATGAAGTAAAGCCATGAAGCTGTGGGTCATGTGTTTCCAAAAGACAGTATTTTTAGCAAATTAAATTTAGCAATTTTAGATGGGACTTAAAAATGACCAATAACTTTCCTTTAACTGTGAGGACAATTTTTTGGCCAAATTAGGGAGCTGAAATACTATATCATTGAAGCATTTTGTAAAATGCCTGGCACCAGGCTTGAGTTGTGATTATTGTTCATGATCTCTAGGTTGTTTGTTGTCTTCCTTCCTTCCTTCCTTCCTTCCTTCCTTCCTTCCTTCCTTCCTTCCTTCCTTCCTTCCTTTCCCTTTCTTTCTTTCTCTCTCTCTCTCTCTCTCTCTCTCTCTCTCTTTCTTTCTTTCTTTCTTTCTTTCTTCCTTCCTTTCCCTTTCTTTCTTTCTCTCTTTCTCTCTTTCTCTCGCTCTCTCTCTCTCTCTCTCTTCCTTCCTTCCTTCCTTCCTTTCCCTTTCTTTCTCTCTTTCTCTCTTTCTCTCTCTCTCTCTTTCTTTCTTTCTTTCTTTCTTTCTTTCTTTCTTTCTTTCTTTCTTTCTTTCTTTCTTTCTTTCTTTCTTTCTTTCTTTCTTTCTTTCTTTCTTTCTTTCTTTCTTTCTTTCTTTCTTTCTTTCTTTCTTTCTTTCTTTCTTTCTTTCTTTCTTTCTTTCTTTCTTTCTTTCTTTCTTTCTTTCTTCCTTCCTTCCTTCCTTCCTGTTACTGTGCCTTTACTGATTTAGTACTCTTTCAGTCCTAGGAGAGTTGGTAGGGGAAATGAGTCTCTGATTATTTATTTATTTACTAGAGGCCTGGTGTATGAATTCATGCACTGGTGGGGTCCCTGGGCCTGGCCGGCAATCGGGGCCAATTGGGGCCATCTTGCCCAGTCCAGATTGGGACCCACCGACTGGGGGGGGGGGACCACGGGAGGTTGGCTGTTGGAGCGCACTGGCCACCAGGGGGCAGCTCCTGTGTTGAGCGTTTGCCCCCTGGTGGTCAGTGCATGTCACAGCGACCAGTCGTTCTGCTGTTAGGCTTTTATTATATGGGCTTTATTACCACTTTTATTAAAACTATTGGTGAGCAAGGAGACCAAAACAATTTAATGAAACAAGGCTTTGGATTTATTTTGAGTCTTACTTTAATGAGTGTTTTAAAGTATGACAAAAAGATCTTTCTGAAGTGGTCATGGGAACTGAGATCACTGAGAATAGGAAAGGACGCCCCGTCCCTCCCCAGAGTTGATCTGTTTCAGAGTGTATTATAATTGACCAGGCATATCCTGAAAAGTATTGAGGTTACAGGTGATGAGGGGGAAGTCATGCTGCTAATATTCGCCACCCCTCCAGGCTTGCACCTTGCCCTTAGGCACGCAGGCTGATGGATGGGTATACACTCCACTGAAGCTGTTTAGTTTCAGTTTCCTAATATACCAGTTTATGGTTATACATCTCAGATTCCCCAGGCTTCTTTTGTGTTCCTTCTTTTAAAAATGCAGTTTATTAAGATTTAGTTGGGGTGAGTGGATGAATAAATATATCTGTCTATCTAGGTTAAGTCTAGACATTGCTATTATCCTATAAATTAAGTGGGGGATCTTTTTTCTCCAAAAGAATTTCGTTTACTCAGGTAAAGATTAGGGTACCAAACATGTGCCAAATATACATTTCCCCTTTAACATCCCATAAGTCAGAGTAAGACTTAAAGAGAAAACCTTTTAGAGAAATAATACATTGACTTAAATCCACATGAGGAAAGATATAAATGATTAATATTGGACCCTTCTTGTGAGCAAGTTATTGTCACTGAGAGGTGGAGAGCGTTGCAGGCACCTGGGTAGCCATGAAGTAGAGAAGGGCGAAGGACAAAGGAAAGGCTATTTAAGTTTTGCTGATTCAATACTCTAGTCTAGAGTAGGTCTGTTTCAAAAACATCCCAATACGGACAAAAAAGGGACCACATACTAAACATGACAAACTCAGGAGAGGCCAGCATGGTGAGCCTTACAAACTCAGAGACTGAAGTACCCACATAGGATGGTCTGATCATACACATTCTAACTAAAAGCAGGTCGTGGTGTGTAGTCACGTCCCGGGCCTGTTGCTTCCTTAACAAAGGTCAATCTTTATCTTGAGTGAGCCTGCCTATTGTCCTTTTGCATCTCAGATAGGGATAGGGAACTTCCGGCCTGCTGGCCCTATGAGGCCGGAGAAATCACTAATGTCTGGTCCTGCCAAGGCGTTAGGGGTGAGTTAATTAAATGTTGGACCAAATACAGCAGGCTGATTTTTAAGTTGATCATTTTGTATGGCCTTCAAATGATGTCATAAATATCCAAATAGTCCTTGGCAGAAAAAAGGTTCCCCACCCCTGGTCCAAGATAACATACCTTTGAAATATCAGAGTAATCTTTTCTAGACCCCCTCAGGGCACAACCTCTCTACTCTAGCACCAGATCCCAGGAATCCTCATTGTTATTTTGTTCCCAGAATAACAACTCTACTAGTATATGCTGTACATGATAATTATTAATATTACCCTGTAACCCCCAAGGTAAAAGAAACCTGTGTCACGCTAGCCAGCCGGTTTGACTCATTGGATAGAGTATCCCCTCCCCCCACCTTAGACTGAAGGGTTTCGGGTTCGATTCTGGTCAAGGGCATGTACCTCCGTTGCAGACTCAATCCCTGCTTCAGTCAGGCAGGTGCAGGAGGCAACCAATTGATGTGTCTCTCTCACATCAATGTTTCTCCCTCTGTCTCCCCCTCCCTTCCACTCTCTCTAAAAATCAATGGAGGAGAACCAAGATGGCGGCATAGGTTAACGCCGGAGTTTGCTGCTTTGAACAACTACTTCAAAAGTGAAACCAAAAAAGGGAAGGGACATCACCCAGAGCCACAGGAACGCTGGCTGAGTGGAAGTCCTACAACTAGGAGGAAAGAGAAACGCACACGGACACTCAGAGGAGGCGCAGTGCTGAAGTCAAATTCTGAGGTGCGGAGTGCGCGGAGCGGGCTGGCGGCGGAGGGCGCGGTTGTTGTTTTCAATCGGGAGGGAGTCGCAGACTCTGAGCACCAGATCCGGGCGAGTCTTTAGGGACCCAGACTCAAACAGGAGAAGCGGGACTGTCTGGCTTCGGTCAGAGCGAGTGCAGCTTTCTCTCCGAGCTTTGCAGCGGGTGCTGGGACTCAGAGAGGCAGAGCCCCTGGGGACAGGACTGAGAGCCGCCATAACTGCTCTCTCCGGCCCACCCTGTTGATCCTGTGCGACCCGCCCCGCCCAAGCCCTGCACAGAGGCATTTGCCGGATAGCCTCAGGCAAAGGCTAGATTAGCACCTCCCTAGAGGACAGAAGTTCTCTCACTGCTGACACAGCTGATTCTCATAGCCACTTGGCCTGGAGGTCAAACCCTCCCTGGAATTAGCTACAACAATCAAGATTTATCTATAAGACTGCGAACAAAGACCACTAGGGGGTGCACCAAGGAAGCATAACAAAATGCGGAGACAAAGAAACAGGACAAAATTGTCAATGGAAGAAATAGAGTTCAGAACCACACTTTTAAGGTCTCTCAAGAACTGTTTAGAAGCTGCCGATAAACTTAATGAGATCTACACGAAAACTAATAAGACCCTCGATCTTATATTGGGGAACCAACTAGAAATTAAGCACACACAGACTGAAATAACGAATATTATACAGACGCCCGACAGCAGACCAGAGGAGCGCAAGAATCAAGTCAATGATTTGAAATGCGAGGAAGCAAAAAACATCCAACCGGAAAAGCAAAATGAAAAAAGAATCCAAAAATGCGAGGATAGTGTAAGGAGCCTCTGGGACAGCTTCAAGCGCACCAACATCAGAATTATAGGGGTGCCAGAAGATGAGAGAGAGCAAGATATTGAAAACCTATTTGAAGAAATAATGACAGAAAACTTCCCCCACCTGGTGAAAGAAATGGACTTACAGGTCCAAGAAGCGCGGAGAACCCCAAACAAAAGGAATCCAAAGAGGACCACACCAAGACACATCATAATTAAAATGCCAAGAGCAAAAGATAAAGAGAGAATCTTAAAAACAGCAAGAGAAAGAAACTCAGTTACCTACAAGGGAATACCCATACGACTGTCAGCTGATTTCTCAACAGAAACTTTGCAGGCCAGAAGGGAGTGGCAAGAAATATTCAAAGTGATGAATACCAAGAACCTACAACCAAGACTACTTTATCCAGCAAAGCTATCATTCAGAATTGAAGGTCAGATAAAGAGCTTCACAGATAAGGAAAAGCTAAAGGAGTTCATCACCACCAAACCAGGATTATATGAAATGCTGAAAGGTATCCTTTAAGAAGAGGAAGAGGAAGAAAAAGGTAAAGATACAAATTATGAACAACAAATATGCATCTATCAACAAGTGAATCTAAGAATCAAGTGAATAAATAATCTGATGAACAGAATGAACTGTTCATTATAATAGAATCAGGGACATAGAAAGGGAATGGACTGACTATTCTTGGGGGGGAAAGGGGTGTGGGAGATGTGGGAAGAGACTGGACAAAAATCGTGCACCTATGGATGAGGACAGTGGGTGGGGAGTGAGGGCGGAGGGTGGGGCGGGAACTGGGAGGAGGGGAGTTATGAGGGGGGAAAAAAAAGGAACAAATGTAATAATCTGAACAATAAAGATTTAATTAAAAATAAAAATAAAAATCAATGGAAAAAGAAACTCGGGTAAGGATTAACAACAACAACAACAACAAAGAACGGTATGTCTCTCCATCTTATTTTTTATCCAATCCCAGAGATATCCCCTGATTTGATCTCTCCTGCCCCCTTAATCTACCACCAATGGCTTTCATGCAACCCTTCTTTGATTCAAACATAAAATAAGCTGCAAAACTGCCATTTTCTCAATCTGTTGAGATTTTGCCTCCTGGCATTTGTTGTCAGTTTGGCTCAAAAACACTCATAAAAATTCTGTATAGGTTTAGACATTTCTTACATCAATACCAAATACACTTAAAAAAAAAAGATGTTTTGACTGATTTGTGTATTGAGAACTAGAACTAGAACTCTTGCTATGTCTAAATCCCTCAATTCCAGTGCACCCAGGTTTTTAAGAGTTCAGTTTTCGTAGCCCTGGCACCAGGGTTGGAACATTTGCTTCTCTGGTCAAATGATCCTATTTAGCTGTTCAGTTAATGGAATCATTTGCCAGCAGCACTTTATCCGGCCTGTAACTATATCTGCCTTCAAATTCACCTCTTAAGTGCTAATTTTTCCTTCATTCCATTCTGTAATAAGACAACCTATGAAAGTGCTATTTTGTTCAGAACTCACTCTACATTAGACTTCTGGCCATCCAAGGTGATGTAAAAAATCCAGAACTGAATTGCCATAGTATTTTTTTCCTAATTCCTTTTTAAAACAGAAGATTGCACAGTGGATTTCATTTAAATGCAAATGTAAATGTTGACAAACGGTAATTATAGAGGGGTAAGGCTAGATACTGCAAAACACTAACTCCTTTTCCTTCTAAATTCATAGACCCCCATGTTTCCCTCCAAAGGTGCCTTCTCCACCCATTTCAGACACCACAATACAAGGAGAATATTTAGATTCCTGGCTGTCTCAGATGACATGCATTGGGCTTCTCAGATGACACACATTTGGTAACTGCACAGGGCTGGACATGGAGAAAACCACAGATAATCCTGAAATGGGAGTCGAATGGAGAAAAGCACTTCCAGCAGGAGTGTGGCTGGTGCTACTCTTGTAAGGATGGTGGGGGCCAAGGCTGTCATGGGGTGTGCATGTTGACCTCCCCCTTCCTGGCATAATAATAGAATCCTCTCTCCAAGGTCACCCTCAGTGGAGTGCATTTCTCTGAATAACTATGAATTGGTACTAGGACTGTATATTTTTATTAAAATTTTTTGTTGCATTTTTGAAATGTTTAAATTACAGTTTTCATTCAATATCATTTTGTATTAGTTTCAGTTGTACAGCGTAATGGTTAGCCATTCATATACTTTACAAAAATTTTCAATACCCAACAGGCACCACATGTAGTGATTACAATATTAATGACTGTACTTCTCAATCCCTTCACCTTTTCATCCAGTTCCCCAAACCCTTTCCCCTCTGGCAATCATCACTCTGTTCTCTGTATCTGAGTCTGTTTCTATTTTGTTTTGTTTATACTGTTCTTTAGGTTCCACCTATAAAGGCAATCATGTGGCATTTGACTTTATATTTTTAAAAGAGCATTTTGTAATTTCTATCTCCTCCCTTTATCAACAGAACAGCTTTTATTTCCACTATAGAAGTCTCCCTTGCTACATCAACAATACCTTTGACATTGGAGCAGAGCAGGTCAATTGTAAATGATGCCCATGAATGCATAGCTAGGCTTGGTCAAAACTAGGAGCTTTGTTACTCATTTGTCATTTCCTGACTCTCCCAACTGTAAAATGAAGCTGGGCTAATCTTTTGTTCCTCTACACTGTAAGATTCTTGGAAATACTATTAGGGACTGAGTCATGAGAACTTTTGGTAGATTCTTTGAAGAAAGATTTTTCTTATTTGCAGAACACACAACCTTTTAGCTTACTCAAACAAGAGATCTTAGTTTAAAAGGTAGGGTGAGGAGTATTATATTGGAGAGCATTGTTCTGAAAAGGAGCAAGAGAGGTGGGTGAGAAGGAAGGTAAAGGACCAGAAACACTAGGGATGCCTGGAAACAGGGAGACTTGCAAGAAATAAGATGGGAGCCTTAATAAGAAAAATGTGACTCTCAAGAGGAGCGTGTTAGGATCCCTGAAGAAGGAACGTAAGAGGCCCAAAGAAGTAAAGAATTACAAATTTATTAGGTCATCTGGGGACCAGATGGGCTGAGTCCCCATATGGCACCAGCACCCAAGGATGGGGAGTCAGAGGTGTTAAAAGACCCTAGATGGGCTTTTTCAGTGGGCAACTCTCTGGGTGGGTCCTGCTCCTGGGAGGGCCCCGAGGGGAAGGATAATGGTCTTAGCAAGTGGACTATGGTCTAAGTGAAAGGGAATGTTGGTTGTGAAGTGGTCAAAAGGTCAGTTCCCAGGGGAAGGGGTATCAATTCAATTATTTGATCAGACCTAACAGGGGGGAGGTGGATGCTCCTTTTGGTGTGACTGTTGTGGGTGGAAAACAGGATCTTCCTCAGGATCAAAAGCTTTGCAAGGATCCATGCACAGGAGATTGTGGCCTCATGGAAAGATTTATTCGGGATGTCTGCCCCTGCACTTCCAATGTTCTGTCTCCGTCCCACCGTGGAAAAAGTCTAATCTCTCTTCAGCAAGGCCAAGACAAAGGCCAGTGCCCAGAGATTCTGCTTCATATTCCTGTGGAGCTGGCTAAGAAAGAATTCAGAGCCCAGAATGAAACTATAAGATAACATTTATTTGTAAAATCACTGAGATAAAAGAAGTAATTTGTAGAAGAAATGGGTTTAGGAAACAAGATATAGAGGTAAAGGAAGGGCCCTTGGATCTGGGGAGCGAGGAAGGTAATGGTAGGTGCCTGGGAAAGGGAAGAGAAAGGCTGGGGCATGCTCCTGGGAGGGAGAGCGCCCTGGGTCCTGGGTTTTAAGGGATTTCAGGGTAGGTCCCACAGGAAGATCTTAATGGAATATTCAATAGCTTTCCAGGTGTCCTTTCAGGGTCTAGGTCTCTACTGATTGATTCGTTGGTGCTGGGGGAGGGAGCCATTATCCAATGCAGCTGGTCCTGAGGTCAGCCTTGGTGTCATTGGTCTGGTTTTGCTGCTATTCTGAGCCTGGAGCTGAAATACAACTGAGGCCTAGATGTTATCTCTAGGGAGGAAGGGTCAGGGGGTCTAAACTGAATTGCCAACGATATGCTAGGGGAGGAAATGTCACCCTGGAGGTGAGGTCCCACCTTACAATTGTGCTTGTTAAGCACCCAGGACTTTCCACCCTAGTGACTTCTGTACCTGGCCCATTGTCCTTGCTCTGCTCATGCCTATCTAACTTCCTACTACAAGGGTTTGATCCCTGGTTGGGGCATGTATGGGAGGCAACTGATTGATGTTTCTCTCTCACATTGATGTTTCTCTCTCTCTCCCTCCCTTCCTCTCTCTTTAAAAATCAATTTAAAAAAATCCCCAGGAGAGGCTAAAAGAAAAAAAGAGCCTTTATTGTTTAGGCTAATTACTGAAAGATTAAGGGATGAAGTAATATGATGGCTGGAAATTGTTTTAAAATCTACAAGTGTGGCAGGAGAGGATGCAGGTGTGGCTGAGCCAGGATTAGCCATGGATGTATGGTGGGGCTAGTGAAGGGTACATGGGAGATCAGAATACTAATCTACTTTTATGTATGTTTGAAATATCCTATATAATAAAGAGGTAATATGCAAATTAACCCTCATACCCTCACAAGATGGCTGCCTACAACCAGACTGGCAGGGGGGGTTAGTGAGAAATGACCAAATGACTAAACAGCAGGCTGTGTGGGGGGACCAGGCCAGTGGAGGGCTGTGAGGGGCAACCAGGCTGGCGGGAGGGGGGGGGAGCGGGGCTGAAGTTGGGGGAGACCAGGCCAGCAGGGGGGACAGTTGGGGGAGACCAGACCAGCAGTGGGGGGCAGTTAGGGGCAACCAGGCAGGCAGGCAGATGAGCGATTAGGAGCCAGTGGTCCAGGATTGTGAGAAGGATATCTGACTGTGGGTTTAGGCCTGATCCCTGGGATCAGGCCTAAACCGACAGCCGGACATCCCCCAAGCGGTCCCAGATTGGAGAGGGTGCAGGCTGGGCTGAGGGGATGAATGAATTTCATGCATGAATTCATGCACTAGGCTTCTAGTTCTATTATAAAAAGTTTAAAACATGATATAACTACACTTTGTTATTTATATGTAAGATAGGTATTATTTGTTTGAAAGCAAACTGCCTGTACACTAAACTGAGTGCAAAACATCACATTCTAGAAATGGCCATGTTGTTAACAAAACTTACCAAAAGTAAAAGTGGTGTTGTTATAGTCCCCTGCTGAAGTTGGTCGGCTGGAGGCACAGATAACGTCTCATGGTGAAGTAGATCTCTCCTAATGCAGGTTAACTTCCCAGCTATCAGTGGCCCTCCAGTGCAGTGCCAAACATTTGTTAAGTAAATGTCCCATATGAACGTTGTGCCTTATATTTACTATGTACCGGGAGCACTTCCTGGATGGCAGCTTTCTAAAAGGTTTACCATCAACTTATTGTAAACATTTTCTGATATTAATAACTATTATTTTGTTAAGTGATTTTTAAAAGGTTTTATTATATTCCATCATATGGGTATGCTTGTCCAACCTCTTATAATTGAGCATTTAGACCGCTTCAAATTTTTCATTATCATGAAAAATGCTTTGAAGAACATTTAAATGAACGTCTTTTCATACCTCTGATTGTTTACTTAGAATACATTCCTAGAGTTTATACGATTTAAGCATCTGAATATGGTTGAAGTTTGTGGTATATTGTTTCAGTAATGGACAAGCCTCCTCCCTAACCATTCCCTTGTGTGTTGTCCCTTCCCACATTGAATCTGGGTTTGGCCATAGGGCTTGTTTCAGAAAATGGGGCATTGGCAGAAGTGATGCAGGGGCATGCTAAAAAACCTGCCTTGTGTAATGCTGCCACCATAGAAAGTCTGGGCTAGGTTGCTGGAGTCGTGTGGCACAGCCATTTGCCAGCACCAAACCACCAAACATGAGTGTAGGGGAGCAGAATTTGCCACCAAAATATGTCTCTTGGGCATTGGATTATTGTAGGCTGGTTATTTTTAAGAAACAGTGGACATAAGAGAAGCTCTGAAAATTAAGTAGAAGTTCAAGTAGAAGTAGGTGGGTATCCAGTTGTTCCAGCATCCTTTGTTGAAAAGACCATTTGTGTTTTTTTCTCCATTTAAAACTCTGAAAATCAGGTTTTCCTCTTTCTAGAATCTCTTGTGTGATTTTTTTTCCTTGTGGGTTGTAGTTGTTTGTTGAATGACTTTTCTAAATTATCTTAGTAACGAATGTATTTTTTTGGTTGATCCCTACAATCTCTATTTCTTTTGCTTAGTAGTCAGCTAGTTGTTTGATATTTTCTTAAATGGCATAGGAAATTTAGCTCTAATTAGCTGTAAGAATCTCAGCAGTGGTTAGAGAAACCAGCTCAACCTTAAGGTCATGCAAAATGTGGCTAATCCAGGCTTTAAGTTACAGCAACATTTCTCACACCAGAGCCTTCTCGGCAGTTAACCACGGCTCCAGGATGGACAGTTTTGTCACCCAGAAGGGCTGACTGAGTTAAGTATAGATATTTTATAAGAAGGAGGGCCAGCAAGTAGAGATGTGGAGGGGAAACGGTTTCATGTTTTAACAGATTTGAGTTGGCAGTGACACACCGGCAGTCAGGGTGAGGGAGGGAAGTCAGTAATCACTTAGGGGGGGAATCACTCAGAGAAGCCATGAGAAGTCATTGCAATCAAGATTTGAGATGAATCATTGAAGAGTCATTTAGACTGTTTCTTCCTCTTTTTTTCTTACTTTCTTGTGTTATTTTCTGAATTCCTTGTGATCATATCTTCAGAATGTCTAAAATTGAGTGTGCATGCGTGTGTCTGTCGATATGTGTTTTCCTATATCCTCTCAAGAAGTAATGATGCACTTTAGTTTCTGGAGCTATCTAGGAGTGATAAGGGATATCAGTGAGCACAGATCTAGTTGCACAGGAAAGAATATCCTGGTAAAGATGCCTTAGGTAATAAAAGCAATTATTTCACATTATATGAAATCTGGAAGCATTTCATTTCAGGGTTGGTTCAGTGGCTCAGTCATATCATCAAAGCTTATGCTCTTCCCACCTCTCCACCCTGCTATCCTCAGCATGTGGCTCTTCACTTTTCAGTATGTCACCTCATAATCACCAGAAATAAGTCCTTAAATTCTGACTTGGAGGCAAGTACTATAACTTAGAATATGATACATGATGTGTTTGCTTTTGCTTCACACACACACACACACACACACACACACACACACACACACACCACATTTATTAGTACTAAAAATAAAGACATAGCCCTGACTGGATGGCTCAGTACACCAAAAAGGTTGTGAGTTCGATCCCAGTCCAGGCACATATGGGAGGCAATCAACTGATGTCTCTCTCTCTCTCTCTCTCTCTCTCTCTCTCTCTCTCTCTCTCTCTCTCTCTCCATTTCCTCAGGTGAGGATTAAAAAAATAAAAATAAAGGCATATATAATAGCCCAAAAGAAAATAAACACCAGAACTGTCATTAGTTTATATGCCCATAATAACAGGTGAGGGTCTGAAATGAATTCCTGAGAGTGCAGGCAACCACACTTCCATATCCAATAAGGAGGTAAGGATGTGGGAAATCAGCTAAGGTTGGATGGCTGTGGTCTAAAAATAAGGATGAGTAATGCATCCTGGGAGAGATAAGTGTGGGCTCCCCCAGGAGGTCTGCTGAAACTCTTGGGCTGAACGGGGAAAGAGTCCCTAGTGTAATGGTAGCCACCTTGACATCTTTATCAGACCAGGCTGCCAAACTCAGATTTTTTTAAAATTTAATTAATTTATTTTTTTATTTTATCCTACCTCAGTTTGAGGTTTGATGCTCATGACCAGGATCCCCTAGTTGATCACTCTTAATTATTATTTAAAATTGTGACATTCCCAAGTGAGAAGCAATGAATTAGTGAATCAGGTCTAGATAGCTGACTACTTTAGAGCAGACTTTCACAAGTTATGTGTCCTGATGTATTAAGGAGTCACCCAGAGATAGCAAGAGTGGAAGTGGGGAGCTCTGAACAGCCAGTTGCAACATAGCAATAAAAATAATGTAGCTCCCTTCATCTTTTCCCCTCAAAGTTAAAAATTTTAGTTTACCAACATCCATCTGGATTGAAAAGTTTATATAGATAACTGGATTTTGGATTTATGGGGCTATGGGATTGTTGTCCAAAGACATGATTGACTAATTTGGTGAAACTGGTTTACTGTTGGCATGGTAGGTTGTATTAGCAATGAATTGCCTTGCTTTAGGCTAGGGGGTACTAGATACCACTCACACCTTAAAAATATAACTACTTAGCATAGATCACCAGGACCTACGCTTGACTATTAATATCCCAACAAAGGAATGGTTCCCAAGACTGATGCATCACCTTAAGAAGCTGAGGCATGAAAGCTCAACCCACCCCAAGGTTCAGGCAGGCTTGCTGCTTTCCAGTGAGAAATGAGTTCATTTGACATGTCAGATGTCTACTCAGCACCATAGGCACAACCACTTATTAATCAATTTTATTCTGGGTTTTTTTTTTCCTTCTTATTTAGTTCACCTATTCCTCTCCCTTCTCCAATTACTGATATTCCCTTATAAGTTTTTCTTTTAGTATTTGACATGATGTGTACAATGATGAGCCTTTAGGAAGAGATAAGAACTACACTAAAAATGTGAGAAAATACTTGCTTATGAATGAAGTCTATAGTCTATGCCAGTTTTTCTCACTAGAGAGGCAAACAAAAACAGAAATGCTGACCATATATTGAGTGCCAAAGTAGATAAGATCAATGTTTACATCTCATTTCGATAATTATAAATTACAACTTGATAAGAGTGTGATTAAATGGTCTTATTTCATGTTATTTTTTCTATAGAGGGAATATAAACATCTAAAATATATATTGAAGTTACTCAACTCACTACTTTCAACTTTTGTCCCCATGATCATCTTGAAGAAACCATGCTTTGAAGACCATGATAAAATTTTGCATGTGTCAAATGTTTTACTCTAAATAGCCCAACAAGTGGTGCTTAGAGGAGTTCCAGGAGCCAAGGCCATGACATAGGGTGGGGACAGACTGTCCACTGAGCAAAGGGGGTCTTGTGCTCTTTGCACTGCTCCATTTTACCTCCCTCTGAATTGAGGTAAACTACAGAAACTGTATCCTTCTACACATTCTGCTTTAAAAACACAAACTACCCAAGGAAGCTTTAATTTAGACATATTTTTCAGCCACAAAACACAGTCAATTATATTATGTCAATCTGGCTTTTTACAACTTATATTGATTTCCATGGTGGTGATGATCAAGCTAAGGAGCCCCCTTGAACAGGACCACACACATACATACACTCCACCTCCTACACACACATACATGTACACACACTCACTCAGTCTGGGACAATGGAGACACACCCATTCACCTCACATACTCATCTTTGAGTCTGTCATTGGTGTACATGTGCAAGACTTCCCCTGACCTGGAGTTCCAGTTGTAGACTGTCTGGGGCTCATTCTACTGGCATTGAAAACCCTTCTTTGTTTGTCTTCACTTATGTTTTACTTATTCGTTCATTGCTTACTCCTTGCCCCACTAGAGTGTAAATTACAGAGGACAGGGATTCTCATCTGTTTTGATCTTTCCTGCATCCCAGAGGTTAGAACAGTTTTGGCACATAGTAAGCACTCAAAAAGTAGTTGTTTTAATGGGAGGACAGCAGGAAATGTAACCTTACCCATTTTCAGGCCATAAATCATAAAGAAAACTCGCCCACTGCTGAAACAAATTAGGAATGATTAACTCGATACCCTCTTCCCCCAGGCCTGTCAGGGGCCAGACTGAAGGAGAAAAGGAAGACACCATTAGCCCTCCGAGGGGTTCAGGATAGGTTGCTGCTGTTTCCTTCCTTTTCTCATCTACAAGATGAGGTGGTCAGAGAAGAAAAACAACATGTCCTTGAATAACATCATTCCACCCAATGTCTTTTCATTACAAAGTTGATGAGGAGGAAAAAATTGATTCCCAGACAGGGCCTCTGTCTGTGTGGAAATTGCAACTTCTCCCATGTCTGCATTTTCTCTGGGGACTCTGGTTGCCTCTCACACTTCAAAGATGAGTATGTGAGGTGAATGGGTGTGTCTCCATTGTCCCAGACTGAATGAGTGTGTGTGCATGTATGTGTGTGTGGGAGGTGGGGTGTATGTATGTGTGTGGTCCTGTTCAAGGGGACTCCTTCCTGGTGGCCTGAGCTGCTGGGAGAGGCTCTGGCCACCCTGACAGTGAACTGGGGATAAGTGGGTTGGAAAATAATGTTTTTATTCATTTCTTTTAAATTTATGTGGAGCACACATTTATTTCAATATGTAGGTGATGTTTTTATGACCAGAAATATGCCCTAGGAACTTAACTCTTGTTTGTATCAATTAGTCTATGGTAAAATCGGTTTCATTATCCACTGGTTCACTTAAAGTCCCAGTTTTCAAGAACCTGTTGATGATGTTAAGTGAGGACTTACTGTATCTGCAATGTTTCCCGCTCTAAAGCTCTATGCTTCATCTTCCCCTAGGTCTACATGCCACGCAAAGGAAGTCTTAGGGTGCTAGGACCAGTGAGACGCTCCCCTCTGGCTCCGAGGTGACAGTTTTCTCCGTAGCATTTTCACCTTTTAACTGTTGTCAATAACTTTGCCATAACAAAGATAGCAAAATTTTATTGAGAATTTTCTCCCAATCACATCTACAATCCTGCAGCTCTCTTTTCGGTTTTATAAAGCAAAGTTCTTTTTTCTGGTTCTTAATTGGTGTCAAATAGGATATTATTACATTTATGTCACCTCACAAGTCATTCCATTCCAGGACTGTTCAAACTAGGTCAGATAGGGAACATAAAGAAATCTTCCTTTGCTTTGCTGACCTTGATATCTTGAGCTTTTGAAATATAAATATAAAGAATTTGGGGCTAAATGATGAACTATCATATATCTACATTCCAGTAGGGACAAATAGTAGTGGGATGCTAAATTTTTTTTTTCTTTTTTTTTTTTTCAGAGAGGAAAGGAAGGGGAGAGAGAAATAGAAATATCAATGAAAGAGAGTCATTGGTCAATTGCCTCCCACAACACCCCTCACTGGAGATCGAGCCCAGAACCTGGACATGTGCCCCGACTTGGAATCAAACCATGACCTTCTGCTTCATAGTTGATGCTCAACCACTGAGCCACACCGGCTGGTCTGCATGCTAAATTTTAAATAAAACTTTTAAATTGAGAAAATGTATCCTTATTGTGTAAATTGATCTGATTTTCTGCAAGCAGAAGCACTGGCCCACTGGCTGCATTTCAGAGCACAGGCGGAGGAATGTTAGCATAGGGTGGCCTAAGCATAGGCTCTGGACCTATTCATTAGACGCCGTTGGGTGGATTACTTAACCTCTCTGTGCTTCAGTTTCCTCAATAATAGCATCGAATGTCTAGGGCCGTGGTCAGCAAACTGTGGCTCGCGAGTCACATGCGGATCTTTGGCCCCTTGAGTGTGGCTCTTCCACAAAATACCACGTGCGGGCGTGCACATACCGTGCGATTGAAACTTCGTGGCCCATGCACAGAAGTCGGTATTTTGTGGAAGAGCCACACTCAAAGGGCCAAAGAGCCGCATGTGGCTCGTGAGCTGCAGTTTGCCGGCCACTGGTCTAGGGTTATTGAAACTCCTAAATAAGGTAGTACAAATAAAACTTCAACTGAGCCAGGCACCCAACAAGGGCTTGACCACTGTTGGCTGTTATTCATTGCAGAAGGCCATAATAAAACATGCTTAGGCAAGGGTTAACTCAGGCAGGAAGAGAGATTAAAAAAATAAGAGCATTTTGAGAAAATGTAAGGATTAACAAAAAAAGAACAGGAACAGATAAGGGCAACACAAGACCGTTGGATAAGCTATATGTGTTTATTTGACTTACATTTCTGTTCATTTGAACCTTTAAAAAATCATGAATCTACTTACTGGTACACAGGACTGCATGTGTAGATGAAGCAGGGCTTGAGGTTATTGACTATTCAGGCAAGGTGCAAGGGTCAGCGGAGCAAAGGCTGTTTTAGGTGTTCTTTTAGGTTACCTGTCTCCTGGAAAATCTGGGGACCTGCAACCCAGGGATTTTCCAAGAATAATCTTTCTAAACTGAGGGGGAAAGTTTAAAGATTTTGTTGTTGTTTTGTTTTGCCTTACTATGTTTTTAAATAACCTTTCAAAAATAAGGCTCTATGAAAAGAAGAGTTAGAACTCGCCTCTCTTTCCCAGGCAAATCAGTACTTTCCACAGCCCGTTGACCCCTCCGAGCATTTCCCCAGCACACTCTGTGTTTGGGGTTATTACTTTGAGCGTGTTCAACCTTTTCTCAGATGTCACTGAACTGTGCTTAGGCTGGCCTTCAGGGCATTGACCCTTAAGCAAATAGATAATGTTCTCGAAAAAGTTTGAATTCTGTTGAATGCTTTATAATGAACACCGAAGTTGGAAAAACCCTTTGACTCTCCACAGTGGAGTTCATTGTTTCTTCTGGCTTCCTCAAGTTCACATTCACAGGTAAGCAACTTATAATTTCTACAGCATTTGAGGCCTATGTTCTGCAAGTTCATTTCTTCTAAAGCTCACTGTGTGGGGCATTGTGTTTATTATTTACTAAAGGGTGACCTCTTGTCATGTGATAAATAATATGACTTGCAGAATAATGAATAATTTCGTAATATTATATACAATACAGATGACTCCTAATTTGTAGCAATGCTATTTTATGAATCAATTCTCTTGAGAATCTGTGGTATGAGGGGCTGTGTTGTAAAAATGGGTGAATAGATTGAATAATCTACCAAAAATGAAAAATGCCAATGAAGTTTCTTAACTTGGCTTTATGAAAGCATAATTCTGTTTGTACTGATAGCCACAAATCCTTACCCCAGAAAGCTGGTGCTGGTTTAATAAAGAACTATACCGACTTACCTTTTTTTTCTCCAACACCATGCTCCTTTCCTCATTCTCCCAGTTTTTAATAATTTAGATACTGAAAAATATGAGCTCTGGGATACCTGGCTAAAGGGGGAAAAGTTGGTTTCTAGAATCTAATTTTAGTTTTTATGGTTCCCTCACTAGTAGAAATTACATGTTGCTGATGATTTGAATGCATAGATAAAATATCATACACATTTAAGACTGGAATTAAGTGCGGTATTTCTAAATGTCCTGAGGGAGGACTCGCTTTCTAGACATTTTAGAGACACATAAAAATGATTGTATCTTAGTCTCTAAATAGTTGGATCTAATCATGATTATTATTAAACTTTTAAAGTATTGACTTATGTGTAAGCTCTTTTTTAATAGAGGTTCTTTCTATGTGCAGGTACCCGCCAACCTACCCCCACAAGTCCCCTTCAGCTCCAGACTTAGTTACTCCTGGGCTGGCTCTGTAACTCTGTAATGATCTCTGAAGCCTCCATCTCCCTGCTGAGGATTAACTGTTTACATACCCCTCCTCCACTTGATTGTAAGCCCCTTGAACAATTTGAGTCCCACCACTAAGAGTAGTGGTGACAAATATTTGCTGATGAATGCTGGGAGTGAATTAGGAAGTAATTTAGGAAAAAAATTTGCCCATTCTGGTTTTAAAAGACACTGAAATTGCTAAAAAATGCCTAAGTTCCACTGTAGGAATCAAGTATTAGAGTGCTATGTTGCTCTGTGAAGGTGAAAGGACTATGCATGGAGAGACCAAGGAGAGCTGGGAGTAACTGCGCAGTTAAATTCCACTTTCTTCAGGAGCTATTCCTTAGTCCTCCATCTCAGCTGTGACTCTGGGGAGGAAGGACTTTTGTGTGTCCTTGAGGGTCCCTGTGTATTCCTGTCCCCTCTGGGCTATAAGGGGCAGTGTCTCCCACATTGTTGATACACACCATCATCTCACAACCTACAAGAAAACATTTTCCTTGCTTCTTAGTATAAGTTAATACTTCTTCTCTCTTTAATGATCCTTGGGGAAAAAAATCAATCCTTTGCTAGGTTTAATGGTAACACAGGAGCCCTACCTACGTTCCTCAATGGCAGCAGTGAAAGATGTTTTAAAGGCTAGTTGTTTATTTATTTCGTTAATCCTCACCAGAGGATATTTTTCTATTGATTTTTAGAGTGGAAGAAATAGAGAAACATCAATGTTAGAGAAACACATCAATTAGTTGCCTCCTGCACAAGCCTGACTGGGTCCGGGGATCGAGCCTGGAACGGAGGTACGTGACCGTGACTGGAATTGAACCTGTGGCCCTTCAGTCCCTGGGCAGACGTTCTATCCCAGTGGTCGGCAAACTGCGGCTCGCGAGCCACATGCGGCTTTTGGCACCTTGAGTGTGGCCACAAAGTTTCAATCGCAGTGTACGCGCTCGCCCGCACGGGGTATTTTGTGGAAGAGCCGCACTCAAGGGGCCGCAGTTTGCCGACCACTGTTCTATCCACTTAGCCAAACCTGCTAGGGCAAGGGCTTTTTAGAAAAATCAAAATGTGTGGCTTGAAAAGTGACTTCTAAATTCAAGAGGAGCAGGAGCAGTTCTGTTTTTCTCTCCGAGCAGCTCAGGGAAGGAGAGTTTGTGGAGCTCGGGGACAGAGGGAACAACTTCATAAAAGAGTCAGGAGAGTATTCACCGTGTGATGTTGGGGGCAGGGCGGGCCACTCCACGCCTGAGCTGACCCTCTCCCCTAGCTGTCCCTCAGCTCCTCAGTAGCTGTCAGGGTTCCCCCTTACCATGTTGGTCTGGATGTGGAAAATCCTCAGTCTCTTCCTCCTGAATCCAGTCTAGGCAAGACCAACATGTTCTAAAGATAGTATTTGAGAGAAAATGGAATGGGAAGCAGAACAAATCTCTCCCCCGCCCCCCCCCCCCAAAAAAATTCAAAACCCTGAACACTGACAGAGTCAAGAAGCGATCCCCTAAAGTGACAAGAACCTGGGCACCATTGGCTTGGCTGTGTCACATCACACAGCCCGTTTCCTTTGGTGACCTCAGGCACATAGGCTGGGGAGTGATTTGAACTGTAATATACTCTGGGCCTTAGTAAATGAGGGGGAGCCGCTGCTTCATCTGGGTGGATTTCTGACCTTCCCAACATGTTCCCTTCTATCTCTCTCTAGTGTGGATTCCCAAGTCTCAAGCCTTATCAGAGTTTTGATTTTTTTTAAAAGGATATATAAATGTGATCAAACCCTTCTTTTGCCTGAAAGCCTTTATTAGTTCCCCTTGTCCTTGGGATAGGATCCCAAGTCCTTAATGTTAAGGATTACCAGGTCCCAAAGAAACAACCAGACACATCCTCCAAGGTTACCCCGTCCACTTGCCTCGCTAAGGTAGAAAACTCCTGATGTCTACCAGTAAAGGTCAGAAGACTGTCCTTCAGTGTGGGCTTCTGTGCTGATAGGATTACACATTTTATCAAATAAATTAAAAACTTCAAGCCTGGATAGTTAAACAGAAGCACACGAAGAACACAGGTTATAGAGTACGTGCCATTTAGCAAAGAGAAACACTGGTGTTGGCATGGACAATTAAGAATTCTTGGGGGATTGCATGATTAGGTGGCTAAAGTCTGCCAATGAGTGCTTAGAAATTTTGATTTCCTGCTTTTAACTCCTATATTCTCAAATTTATTAAAAAATACATTTTCCTGAAAGACCCTGAAATTTGTTCCCAGAGATTTTTAGGAGACTACATAAAAATTCAGAATGAAAAAGAAAGAGCATAGTATCTTATATATTTTTCAACACTGAGTTCTTTTGTGTTGATTAAAGTAAAATTTTGTTATTATAAATTAGAGGCCCGGTGCACAAAATTCGTGCATTGGTGTGGTCCCTAGGCCTGACAGGCAATTGAAGCGTGAGCATCTGGGTGGAAGGGTAGGTCTCAGCTGACCTCTGGGCCCTGGGCAGCACCTGGGCCCCCAAGCCCTCATGTGCCCCCCTCTGCCTGAGTCATGAGGTGGATCGGAGCTGGGCCTGTCCGGAGGAGGAGACAGCAGGAGGTTGGGTGGTTGGCCCTCCCCATTCGGGGCCGATCAGGGACGGGCCAGCTTGGGGGAGGGGCCACGGGCGATTGGCCGGTGGGCCCTGTCCCCAATTTGGGTGGGGGGTGGCTGATTGGGAGTAAGGAGGCTGTGGGGAGGGGCTGTGGGGAGGGGCTGTGGGCGGTGGGGTGGGGGGGCTGATTGGGGTCAGCAGCTGGGGGAGGGGCCATGGGAGGTTGGCCAGCCAGCCCTGCCCCTGATCAGGGTGGGGGGCTGATCTGTGGTGGGACCAGGTGGGGGGAGGGACTGCAGGAGGTTGGCTGGCTGGCCCTGCCCCCTATTGGGGTAGGGGGCCAATCAGGGGCGGGCCAGTCAGGGAGAGGGGCTGCAGACCAATCAGGGTGGTGGAGGCCCATCGGGGCCAGGGCCGGCCAGGGGGAAGGGCCGTGGGTGTTTGGCTGGCCTCAATTGGGGTGGGAGAGGCCGATCAGGGGTGGGGACAGTTTGGGGGAGGGGCCGCAGGAGGTTGGCCACCGGCCCCATCCCCCAATCATGCCAGTTCACTGGCTGCAGTGGGCGTCATAGTGACCGGTTGTTCCGGTCGTTCCGGCGTTCCGGTTGCTGGCTTTTTATATATATAGATGAAGCAATTCATGTAACATCTAATTTTGGAAACATTGCCTTTTCTGGAAAATATCACAAGCAAGGCCTTGTTCATTCTTTCTAGTAATTTTGTTACCTCATTGCATTTTCCCAAACTTGGTGTCACAAAAATTGCCACTGTCTTTGTGGGTGCATGCAAGCAATTAACACTTTCAGCACAATGGCTTTCAAAAGTCATCATTGCCATTTCTAAACTGGCCAGAGATAAGGCATCTAGCCTCCATTTCTATTGAGCAACAGTCAAATATTATGCAATGCATGCCTTGTTGCAATGGAGAGTATACATCTTTTGAAGGATGGCTCCTTGGTATATCAAAAGGGAACAGTGTACTTTCAAAGTTCAGAGTATGCACTGAATGCTGAAAAAGAAAACAAGAAAAGGAAAGAATAGCCCCAGATATTCCGTACCTGGCCTGCCATTCTCAGGTGATGCACCTGGAACCAGAGAGGAAGGAGCCTGATTCTGGGGTGCATCAACTGAGAACCACCCTCTCACAATCTGGGACCCCTTGGAGGATATCAGAGAGCCAGTTTCGGCCCAATTTCCTGAGGCCAGGCTGAGGGACTTTACTGGTGCTTGAATCCGTGCACTGGGCCTCTAGTATATATATAAAGTCAAAAGTAGGTTTGGAAAAATGTCTATTCAGTTTCTATACCCTCAGTTTCTCTTCTTTTTTGTTCTGTTCAAGCCCTCGAAGGATTGGATGAATGATGCCCATCTACATTGTTGAGGGAGATTTTCTACAGATTCAAATGATAATCTCTTCTGGAAACACCCTCACAGACACACCCAGAAATAATGTTTTATTAGCTATTAGGTATCGCTTAGTCCACTTAAATTGACACATAAAATTAACCATCCCATCAACCTCAAGCAAGGTCATTTGCCTGAAGATAAAATGAGAAAAAGCACGCCCATTTCATAATTTTGCCTAAGAACAGGACAAAATAAGGTCACTGTGAAACCCACAAAATACCAAACATCCCTCTCTCTTGCTAAATGAATGACTGCCATTTCTTTAACCAACCATAAAATTACTCTGGCGTTCTGACAGCTTCCAATCTGGAGCAAACCCCCACTTCATTGGACTCTCTCCCAAATCATCTAACTAAAGCTCACGCCCTATAATTGGTTATTCCTAACAACACTCTTACCGAGACACCCATAGTCCCCACAATCTGTTCTTTCTCACTACAAGTAATAAATCCAGATTCTTCTACTACAGGTGTATTCCTGGTGGTTTTGGCTGAAGGGCATGGTGATGCTATGGGGATAGAAATCCATGCTATGCATAAATTTTTGTCTGAGACTATTACTTTTTAATAGAAAATAGAGATCACAAAAATCATTGCATTCAGAAAGAAGGAAAATGTAAGCAAACCTAATGTGAAACCTAATGTACAGAATTGCTGAAGGCACATTTGATACTTTGGTTAAAAAAGAGATCATGCCTCTATTTTGTTTTATAGGGTTACTGGCTGCAGATTGCAATTACCATGTCTGACTCAGTAATTCTTCGCAGTGTGAAGAAATTTGGAGAGGAGAATCATGGTTTTGAGTCAGACGGATCATGTAAGTGGCCCTTTTCTCTCACTGCCTGTTGTACAGTGACAGTTTAGAACAAAAGAGGAGCAAACTAGTGAGGTTTCAAGGGGCAGAGACAAATCATCAACAATATTTAGAGCTATCACTGAACATGTTTCCCACATATGAATGGGTGGTTCTCCCTAGAATCCATGTAATGGAATGTCTGAAAGTGTTAAGGTGAAGATGCATAAAATATGGGTGAAGGAAGTATCTATTAATATCTGTTTCCTAGGCAGATTAGGGTTGTTCCAGCATTGGCTATGATTATTACCTCTATTCATGTATTGTTATAATTAATTATAGCAGTAATTATTCAGTGAACACTGCTTCCCAAGAGGAACTGCACCAAGACTGTGCTGGAAGAATGGGAAAGGGCTAGTACCTAGCATGTAGTGAGCACAGATGATTCTAAGCAAGTTTTACTGTTTTATCATTTTTTAAGAAATGTGTTTTTATTGATTTCAGAGAGAGGAAGGGAGAGAGAGAGAGACAAAAACATCAATGATGAGAATCATTGATCAGCTGCCTCCTGCATGCCCCCTCCTGGGGATTGAGTCCACAACTTGGGCATATGCCCTGACCAGAAATCAAACCATGACCTCCTGGTTCATAGGTGCATGCTCAACCACTGAGCCACGCTGGTCGGGCAAGTCTTATTGTTTTAAACCAATCTTATGACTTTATAGGACAAGAAACTAAGACTTGAATATACTTTTTAAAACTTGGCAAAGATCACATGACTCATAATCCTAACCCAGTTCTGTCTAATTCCCAAACCTAAGATATTAATCTCTATCTATAATATAATTCCAGTTAACTCTTGATTAAATTAAATTAAATTAACATGCCAGGAGGATCAGGATGTGCTGCTCCATGGTAATGGTTGACATTAGTTAGCACCTTGGGTTCCTTTCCCTATGGTTTCCCTACTCAGACCCTTTTGCTTCCTACCCTCCATCTGCTCTGACCTGTGCTGGGAAAGTAATGTGCAGCTCAATCCCACGGCTTCTACTGGCATGCAGGTGGCAACAGCATTATACAGTCTGGGTAATTTGTGGTGTAAATCTAAGTGGGTAAATTCTGATGTTTCTAAAGAACCAAATAATAAATAAATATCTTTTTATTTGGTAGTTCAAAAAATCCTATTTTCTTCATCTAGTTTAGAAATGTTGGTCTCTAGTTGATATTCAGAAGATACAAATATTTCATATCCTGAAGAAAAGTCATGCAGAGATGTAATCAAGCCTGCAGTCCTAATCCTGAAAGAACATTTTCGAGATATATATATATATATATATATATATATATATATATATATATATATTGAGAGAGAGAGAGAGAGAGAGAGAATAAAAAAGGAGAAAAAGCAAATAATCATTTTGCTATGTTACATGAGTAAAAAATAATTTATAGGAATGGTGCTTTTCTAGAGTAAAATTATAAATGATTATGTTGCATATAGTCTTTATTAACTGCCTTGTGCATTGTTTTTATTCTGACAGATAACAATGAGAAGGATTCACGGTAAGTGACTATTTCAACAATGCATTTTTTTTCTAGAGTAACTTCACAATATTCTTATGATAGGCACAAAGCAAAGGAAATATTTTTAAGTACATTGCACTTCCTATAAAATGGTATAAATAATCCATTATTTTTCTTTTTAAAACATTATTATAATTTGATTTCAAAAACCTTTTGGAATATCCCTTCTAGACTAGGTCTAAATCTCCCCTGTGTATCCAGGAAAAGCACAAAATTTCCAACCTAAACAGTAGGAAAGGTGTACAAGTATGATTTTGTGAGTACAGGGGAGGTTCCCAAGCCCAAATTCTTCCACAAGCAAATAGCAGATACCTAAAACTTAATTGTTACATATTCCTCTTTAGTTTAAGAGTTTAAATTCTCATATAAAATAAATTTTAGTTAATTATACGTTGGCATGATAGGTAAAATTAGATGGAGTCTAATTTAGAAGACATTTGGGAGGTGCCAGGCAAGTTTCTGAAATAGAGGTGGTAGGAAGGGAGAGGTTGAAGGTATTTAAGAAATTTTAAGTAAGTAATTCATGGCAGAGGGAGGTGTTGGGTGTGGTAACATTACTTGGACTAGGAGTGGTAGGACTAGCCTGGGCCTAGAAGAATCACACTGGGTGGGAAAGAGATGAAAATGGGTGTGAATGTGCTGAAAAGCAATGAGAGAATGACCAGGAAGTTTGAATGAATTCTTTGTTTTCTATTTTTATTTATACATTTTTTTTCAGTTTACTCTTTTTAAAATTAAATTTATTGGGATGACCTGGTTAATAAAATTATACAGGTTTCAGGTGCACAATTCCATAACACATCTATTAGTATATACCATACTATGTGTTCACTACCCCAAGTAAAGTTTTGTCCATCACCATTTATGCCCCCCTATGCCCTCCTTCTCCTTCCTTCATCCCTCTGGCAATCACCACTCTATTGTTGGTGTCTATAGGTTTTTCTCTCTTTCTTTCCCTTTTTTTCTTCTTTGGTTTTTAGAGGAGATGTAATAATGTAGAATGAGAATATAAGAGTGAAAGTTTAATAAAGCTGCTGGGAGGAACAGGAGCAATCTCTAGAGGGATAAAGTACATGAGCTAAGGTTGGAGACCATTCTCATTCATTCATTTCACAAATTTTGAGTGCCTACTAGATGTCAGGCATTAAAATTAGTGCTGCGGTACAGAAAAGAACAAATTGGGCAAAAAATTCTGCCCTTGAGGAGCTTTCAACTTACATCTTAGTGAGGGAGATATCATAAACACCGTAAGTAAGTAAAATATGTAGCATGGTAGCTAGTGATAATCTATCAGTTTCTTTCTACAAAGGAAAAAGTAAACATGGAATGGAGTTATGAAATGATGTGGGGGAAAGTTGAAATTTTACCAACTTTGTCCAGAAAAGGCCCCATTGAGAGAGAAGGTAACTTATGAGGGAAGGTCTGAAGAAGGAGAGAGAATTGACCAAGTAGATAAAACCACATTCTGGGGGGAGAAAATTGCAAGTGCAAATGCCCAGAGGAGGAAACAAACTTGGTGTGGACAAAGGTCAGTAAAGAGGCCAGAGGGCTCAGCTGACAAGACCTGGCATGCAATAAGAGGAGACAAGGTCAGAGAACCAGTTGGCGAGACCACGGAGGGCCTTGAATGTTTCACCAAGGACTTGGGATTCTACTCTGAGCTGGAAGGGAAACTCAGGGTAACCAAATGCTAGGCATGGCATGAAATGTTGGCATCAGTTCACATGGTGGAGATCTTGTCTCCAGCCAGCCCAGCAGCCTGGCTTCAGGAGAAGATGGCAAACATGCTGGATGGATGGAGGGATGAAGTTTCCAAGGAAGGTTTTGGGGGAAATGATTGAGGATGATGTTGAGAGTGTGGTTCAGCTGGCAGGCAGTGGGACCTGGGAATGCATGGGGAAGAAGAAAAATCTTTATGAGGTTTAGCAATTAATTATAAGTAAATGGAGGGTTTAAGGGACTGCATGTCTCATGTGAGATAACAAATAGTTGTGGAAGGGAGAAGGAAGCGAGGAAACAAGATGCCTGGGCTGTCCCAGTTTGCGATGGAGTAGAGTAGTTCCTGGTGAAGGCAAGGTCCAGGGCGTATCCATGAATGAATGACTCAGCTGAAGAAGAGTTCCTTGGCGTGAGAAGGTCAAAGATGGGTTAAGTATAACTTTCTGAGAAATAAAATGAATAAGAAATACTAAGGAAATATAATTTAATGGGAAATATGGGAGTTTAAGGGAAACTTTTCATCACATCAACACTATTTAATGTAGTTGTAAAATGTTTTAAGTGCTAGAAGGAAGTTTTAAATCAGGTAATCCAACCACAAGGAAATAGGTCCATACCACATTATCTCACTTATATGTGGAACCTAATGAACAAAATAAACTGACAAACAAAATAGGTCCAGTGGAACAGAATAACAGATATCAGTGGGAAGAGGGTTGGAGGGAATGGGAAAAAATTAACCAAAGAAGATATATGCATATATGTATGCATAACCCATGGACACAGACAGTATTGTGGGGAAGGCCTGGGGTGGGATGGGGCTTGTGTGGAGTGGGGCAAAAAGAGGAGGCGGGGGGGGGGGGAGATGGGGAACATCTGTAATACTGTCAACAATAAAAATAAATAAATACATAAATAAATGTTTAAAAAAAGAAATAGATCAAGGGTTAAGGCTGAACTCTAATAGTTATTTATTAGTATAAATGAGAGTATGGAATACTTTTTATTTTCTCTCAGTGCCTTCCGAGAAACATCAATGAATCTCTCCGGAACATGAGCTATAGCTATACTGAAATCTCTATAAGAGGTAAATCTGAAGAATAAAAGCTTGTTTTTAAGATACCAGGTTTGGCAAGAATTTCTCAACCAGAGGGAGCTTTTTTTCTTGCTAAAAAATGACTCATTGAATCACCACCTAGGGAGAATTTCTCATTATTTGGGAAGGATGGTCTGTAAATCCCTATTTTCTCTCTTCAGGTTACAAAATGAGAAGAAAGGTGACAGCAGTCCAGTTGGCTTCTTTCAATTGGTAATAAGACTGTGCTGACTTATGACATAGGCTTTGTAACTATGAATCGTTCAGACCATGGAGGAAGTGTTAAATCTTTAGTCATATTGGCAGGTTTTTTAACTACAGTGATTACTTTTTCAGTCATAAACGTTGTCTATGTGATAACATGCTGACTAGCAATTAGAAATGTATTACTGATTAAACACACGAATCTTCTGATCTCAGTAGATCAGAAAAGTGTCCTGGAAAATAATCACTAAGTTTATAATGATCATTTTAGTAAGAAAAATCATCACAGAAATCATATTGTGCATATTTATTTGTATGAGAAGACTTTAGAAATAGTGTAAGTATTTTCTCCAAATTATTCATGGTGGAGGCATTTCTAGGCACAAATAGGTACTCTTCGTTGGCATTATCAGTTCTAGGAGCCAATGTATGTTATTGCTGAATGTCCTATGTAGTATATATACATGGCAATGGTATACGTGCCAGTGACTGTTTCCCTCATAAGTTGTGGACAAATAGCTAAGTTGGCTTCTTTCAATTGGTAACAAGACTAATAAAGTCAGCTCTTGAGATAAAGAAAGTGAATTCAGAGATCAGGAAAGAAATAACATGGACTGGCAATGTAAGAGTCTAATGTTTTAGGTAACTGCTATACCATTCATTTTTATGTAATTAGTGAGAACTCTGTTGTTCAGTGTGATGATCCTACAAAATTTGGTGTTGAATACTATTTATCAGAATTTAGTAACTAAAATTAAATAGTCCTCCTACCTCTCCTGCTTTTCACCCATAGATGATCTCTGAATCCTTTGTTTTTCAAGTTTCGATTTTCTTCAACGACTGACATTTGGCTGATGTTTGTGGGAGGTTTATGTGCATTTCTCCATGGACTAGCCCATCCAGGCGTGCTACTCATTTTTGGCACCATGACAGATGTTTTTATTGACTACGAAACTGAATTACAAGAACTCCAGATCCCTGGAAAAGCATGTATAAACAACACCATCGTGTGGACCAACAGCTCCCTCAACCAGAACGTGACAAATGGAATGCCTTGTGGGTAGGCTGCTATTTTTTACTTTTTTGTTCACATCTTAAACTGTAATTCAAAATGTGTAAAGGGAACATATTGACTGAGCTGGAATGGTATCTGATATAGAGTACACAGAAACATAAATTTACCCACATTTCTACAAATTACTGTGCCCCGAGGTTCTCCTATCTTACCAGGTTTTGACATCCTAACAAAAAACATATTTGGAAATTGCCCATTAAATGCATCATCCAAATTTAACCACTTTTCAGTGTATAGGTTTGAGGATGGGGCTACCAATACTTAATACCAAAAGAAAATGACCCATGGATTTTACTTTAGTCCTATATCATGTCTTATATACAAGACTTCCTTTCCTTTTTTTCTAGCTCTCATCCATTCCTTAGCTTCTGTGGCCTTGGCTAATGATCCACTAGATCCCCAGCCTTTCCTGTATAATGGGAATTTTATTACTATGCCAGAGGCCTTGGAGTAGGGGCTGCTGGTCTCAGTTAGTAGTTGAATTTGTATGGAAGAGTGGTATGGTGTCATGAACAGAAAAAAGCCATGCAGGATTAGCCAGAGCTGGCTGTGCTACTACTGTTTTCTTTGTGATAATCCCAATAGCTGCCTGGTAATCAGTGGAGTTAGAGTACACAGGTTGACTCACTGTTTTGGACTTTGCAGCCTGCCTCACGCTGCCTCAGGGACAGAACAAGGTCGTTTGCATATGTGAACCCACATGCTTAGGTTTAAGAACCAAAGGCAGGGCACAACCTCGCTAGGAAGACACTTGGACTGGCTTTCCTAAGTGAATTTATATTTTTTACCTTCATTTAAAAAGCTTTTAACAGGCTTGATTCCAGATTATGAAAAACCCTTCTAAATCACATTATCTACTCTTACAGCATTTTATTCATTCACCTATTTAACCAAAAATTTTTGAACACCAACTATGAACCAGAAACTTGTGTAAGCATCAAGGATACAGTGGTTATTTTAAGAGTCATGGTTCTTATCTCTGAAACCATCATTAAATCAATGACCATTCAAATAAATACGTAGTTGAAAACTAGTTAGTGCTTGATAGAAAAGTATAGGATAACATACAGTATGCAGAAGTACCCTTTGAAAAATACTAAACCTACTCATTAGAAATATATTTTCTAATATATATATATGTGTGTTTTTTTCTAAATTTAGAAGACTCAGAACAGTTTGTATGAAAGGGTGACTATTTCCAGTGACTATCTTTTAAGTCTTTCATTTACATTGGAGGACAGAGGTGAACTGCTTTTTACAGAATGAAATGACTACAAAATGTAAAGTTAATTACTCCCCTTTTTGAAAAAAATGCATTAAGACTTCTTTATAATGTAAATAGACCCAAGTCCTTAATAATCATGAAGATAAATTTTTTCAAGAGAAAATTCCTAAAAGTATATCTTATAATGTTTTAAAATTTGGAGATAACTATTAGAAGGGCCAAAATTGCCCTGGCTGATTTGGCTCAGTGGACAGTGTTGGACCTTGAACTGAAGGGTCCCTGGTTCAATTCCATCAAGGGTACATACCTTGGTTGCAGGCTTGATCCCTGACCCCTGTCAGGGCGGTATGAGAGGCAACCAATTGGTCTGTCTCTCTCACATTGATATTTCTTTCTGTGTCTCTCCCCCTTCTACTCTCTCTAAAACTTAATGGAAAAATATCCTTGGGTGAGGATTTACAAAAAAAAAAAAAAAAATCAAAATTAGAGATATATCCATGACACCAAGTGCTCATAAATATTTATTAGATGAATTAAATAATGAATCTACCTTTATTCTGCATCACCAACGTCCATTAGAAAGGAATTCACTGTGTCTATCCATTACTCGGGCTTTATTCACTATTACTGGGTCATGTACTTCAAGGTGAGCAAATAGTGAAAAGCAAATAGTGGTTTTCAGAAGCTCACTGGCTTTAGGTGAGTCCACATGATACCAAACATGTAAAAAAAATTCATATGATAACTCATATTGTGCAGACCACACCTTTCTTGGGCCATTTCTTTACTAGGAACTCCTTTGATGAGTTAAATACTTTAATTGTGAGTTATTATGGCCATTGACATTAATACTGTTACACCTCTGAATTACTATGTTTGTTTAGCTTTCATGTAGTAAGATCACTGAGAAAATGCAGTTGGGTGGGACAGAGGAGAAGGGAGAGGACATTTTCCTCCCTCTAAGTTAATATGCCTCCCAAATTATCCAACTCCTTGCAACTTGCTTTCTTGAAAAAGTGTATCATTAAAAGTCCAATTTCTCCACCTATTATAATAGGTCTATCAGTCTTGGACTATACAAGGCAACTCAATGATTTTATCAACATAAGCATGCATGTTTAATAGTAGGAGCTAGTTCTTCTCTTTCAATTATATTGGTTTCCACATACCAATTGTAATTTATTGGATGGAATTTATAGGCTAAAGCCTTTCAAATGGCTCTTAGTGAAAAACGCTGAAAAACATTACAGAACATTAGGCCTCCTGATTAACTTATTGGTTTTTACACTTTAATTGGATAGAAGTAAACTGCATTTTGATATTTGGACTTCCCTTCTTTTATCTTCTTTCAGTTTTTCACCTTACTGTTTGATTATTCTGAGCAAATAAATTCTGAAAAGCTAATGAAATCATGGAAGTGACATGCCGTCATTTCTGCCATATTCTGTTGGTCACACAGACCAACCCTAGTACAATTTGAGAGGGCACCACAAAACAGTGTGAATACCAGAAGACAAGAATCATTAGGGGCTTCTTGGAGGCTGATGACCAAAGCCATTGGGAAGTTACTATCCTCAATTGCCCCACATATGGATGCATTAATATAGAAATCTGAGTCTCTATTTTCTCTTGGATTTCTGTCTATTTTCTTAGAAATGTACATGTAGCTTATGCATTTAAGCACTCTTGAATTTAGACACTTTAAGACCACACACTTAAAAACAGCTTTATTGAGATACAATTCAGATACCATATAATTCACCTGTTTAACATGTACAAATTAGTGTTTTCTAAGGATTTTTTTTGCCTTTCATCTAAATTATGTAACTTGTTGGCATACAGTTGTTCAAAGTATTTGCTTATAATTCTTTTTATTGCTGGAAGACCAGTAGTAATGTCTTTCTTTCATTTCTTTAGCTATTTGAATCATCTCTATTTTTTTCTTGGTCAGTCTAGCTGAAGGTTTATTAATTTTGTTATCTTTGTGAAGATAAACAGCCAGCAGATGAGATAATATCCTATATAATGAAAGCCTAGGTGGCGTCGCACAATGTCGTCACAAGATGGCTGCCACAAGATGGTCACCACAAGATGGCCAGCAGGGGAGGGCAGTTGGGGCGAACAGGCCAGCAGGGGAGGGCAGTTGGGGGCAACCAGGCTAGCAGGGGAGAGCAGTTGGAAGCCATCAGGCTGGAAGGGGAGGGCAGTTGGGGCTGAGATCAGGCCGTCAGGGGAGGGCATTTGGGGGCACCAGGCCAGCAGGGGAGGGCAGTTGGGAGTGACCAGGCCTGGAGGGGAGGGCAATTGGGTGCAACCAGGCCTGCAGGGGAGGGCAGCTGGGGGTGACCAGGCCTGCAAGGGAGGGCAGTTGGGGATGATCAGGCCGGCAGGGGAGGACAGTTGGGGGCCATCAGGCCAGCAGGTGAGGGTGTTGGGGGCAAGATCAGGCCAGCAGAGGAGGGCAGTTGGGGTGACCAGGCCTGTAGGGCAGGGCAGTTGGGAGTGATTGGGCCAGCAAGGGAGGGCAGTTGGGGGCAATTAGGTCGGCAGGGGAGCAGTTAGGCATCAATCAGGCCAGCAGGGGAGTGGTTAGGGGTGATCAGGCTGGCAGGCAGAAGTGGTTAGGGGCAATCAGGCAGGCAGGCAGGCAGGCAGGCGAGCGGTTAGGAGCCAGCAGTCCTGAATTGTGAGAGGGATGTCCCCTGAGGGGTCCCAGATTGGAGAGGGTGCAGGCCAGGCTGAGGGACACACACCCCCACGCACAAATTTTGTGCACCAGGCCTCTAGTAACAAAGATTTTAAAAAACAAACAGAAAAATAATACAGGAAATCAATAAAACAAAGAGCTGTTCCTTTGAAATCAGCAAACCTTTAGCAGGGCTGACAAAAAAAAAAAAAGGAGAAGACACAGTTACCAATATTAAGAATAAAAGATGAGATCGCTACAGATCTTGCTAACATCTTCTAAAGCAGCAGTTCTCAACCTGTGGGTCGTGACCCCTTTGGGGGTCTAACAACCCTTTCACAGGGGTCGCCTAAATACATCCTGCCTATCAGATATTTACATTACAATTCATAACAGTAGCAAAATTACAGTAATGAAGTAGCAATGAAAATAATTTTATGGTTGGGGGTCACCACAACATGAGGAACTGTATTAAAGGGTTGCGGCATTAGGAAGATTGAGAACCACTGTTCTAAAGGATAAGGAACTACTATAAACAGGTCTACACACTTAAATTTGACAACTTGGAGAAATGGACCCATTGATTGAAAATACAAATTACCACAGTTCATCCAATATGGTATAAATAATTTGAATAGTTCTAACTATTAAGGAAATTGAATTTATAATTTAAAAACTCCAAAAAAGGATCCTCCAGGTCAATACGTTTTCACTGTAAAATTCTGTCTATACTTAAATAATAACAACACAATTTTATACATTATTTTCCAGAAAAAAGGAAGGAACATATGCCAATTCATTTTATGAAGCTAACTAGGGGCCCAGTGCACAAATTCGTGCACCTTGAAAGGAACTGTGGGCCACGAGGCTGCAGTAAGCTCAGAGGAGGGTCTTGGCCCATCCTCTGTGTCCCCACCCAGCCACTCCCGCCATGGCCCCCAGCCCCCTGTCTGCCAGCAGCCTTGCTCCTGCCGCTGCTGCTCTCATGCACTGACACTGGCCCTGCTCACACCCTCTGAAGGTGCAGAGCGATTGGGGCCAGTGCCAGCAGCGAGTGTGAGTGGCAGCTACTGCCCCAATCACCCCTCAGGAGCAGGGGGAGGTGGAGAAGCCATCAGGGGGGAACAGGGCCGCCAGCTGCCACTCGCTACCGCTGATGGTGCCGAGTGATCAGGGCTGTTCCTGGACACCAGCAGTGGGTGTGAGCAGTGGCTCCAGCACTAGCAGTGGATGGAAGCGGGGCCGGTGCCGGCAGCAGGTGCGAGTGCTGGGCAGGACCGCAGTGTGCGTGGGAGCAAAGAATTTTCAGTAACAACCAGAGGCTTGCCCTGATAACAGCGACCGGTACCTTGCCTTGGTCTGGTGCCCCCTCTCACACCATCCCACTGCGGCTGACACCTGCCATATTCTGTGCATGCCCCCTGTTGGTCAGCACACATAATAGTGACCGGTTGTTCAGTTGTTTGATTGTTCCGGTTGTTCTGTTGTTCAGTCTATTTGCATATTAGCCTTTTGTTATATAGGATATTATACTGATACCCAAACCAGGCAAAAATATTACAAAAAAGAAAACTATACATTACTATACTCTCATGAATATAGATGCCAAATCTTAACAAAATATTAGCAAATAGAATTTGGCAATATACCAAAAAAATTATACATCATAAGCAAGTGGGCTATATTCTAGAGAAACAAACCTGGTTCAATATTTGAAAAAACAATCAATATTATCTACCATGTTAACAGGCTAATAAATAAAACCACATGATCAGCTCCATAGATGAGAAAAAGCATTTGAAAATTTCAACATCTATTCGTGATGAAAAGAACAAAAGCAAACCCTCCCTTTAAAAAAGTGCATCTACAAAAAATCCAACAGTTAACATTATACTTAATATTGAAAGATTTTACCTCTTTCCTTCCCCCTAAGACTGGAAATAAGGCAAGAATATATGCTCTCACTTCTATTATTTAACATAGTTCTAGCTTGTGCAATAAGGAAGGAAAGAGGTAAAAAAATATATTGATTTAATACTTAACACATCGTATGCGGGGAACGTATTTATACGTTTTACATTGACTGGTAGTAGAGCGCGGGACACGTATTTTATAGACGCGGGATATGTTTTTTATAGACTAGCGGTAGAATGCGGGTAACGTATAAATACGTAAACTAAAGTTACCGTAATTTTACTGAATGTTGCCATTTGCGTGATAAAAACTACCCGCAAACAATGTGTTAATACTACTAAAACTGTACATTCAACAATGGTTAAGGTAGAAAAATCTTATGGTTTTTGTTTGTTTTTTTACTACAATTAAATATTTGAAGATGTAAAGGAAGAATTACAGATATCTTTGTTGGCAGATGACATCATTTTCAACACAGACAATCCCAAAGAATCTACAAAAATCTCCTAGAACCAATAAATGAGTTCAACAAGGTCTTAAAATACAGATAAAATACAAAATTCAATAGTAGTTCTATATACTAGCAACAAAAATGTGGGTACCAAAATTCAAAATATAATGCTTATAACTACTTAAAAACTTTTACTTATGGGTAAATCTAGCAAAACATGTACAGGATTTGTATGCTGAGAACTGCAAAATGCTGATAAAAGAAATCAAAGAAGACCAAAATAAATGGAGACACATACTGTGTTAATCAATTGGAAGATTCAGTACAGTAACAATGTCAGTTCTCCCAAATTTATATACATGTTTAATACAATTTCTATCAAAATCTAAATAAGATTTTTTTGTAGATATAAACAAGATAACTCTAAAATGTACATGAAAAGGCAAAAGAAGTAGAATATCTACAACAATTTTCAAAAAGAAGAATGAAGTGCGAGAAAACAGTATACCCAATTTTAAGTCATATCATATAGCCATAATAATCAGGGCAGTATGATATTGACAGAGGAACAGAATAGAGAATGCAAACCCACGCAAATATGGCCAACGGTTTGTTGACAAAGGTGGAAAAGCAGTTTCAGTGAAGGAAAGATAAAGTTTTTATTAAATGGTGGAGAAATTATTGGATATCCCAAACATAAACATATTCAGAAATTAGCTCAAAATGGATTATGACCTCAAATGTAAAAAATAAACTGTAAAATTTTAGAAAAATATATCTGAGAGCATTTTCTATGGCTAGAGAAAGAGTGCTTAGGCTTGACACCAAAAATAATCCATAAAGATAAAATTTGATAAATTGGACTTCATCAAAATTAAAAACTTTGCTTTACAAAAGACCATGTTAACTGCCCTGGCTAGGTAGCTCAGTTGGTTAGAGCACTGTTCAGTATGACAAGGCTCTGGGTTCAATCCCTAGTCAGGGCACATAGAGAAATCAACCAATGAGTGCAAAAATAGGGAGAACAACAAATGGATGCTTCTCTGTCTCTCTCAAAATTAATAAATAAAAATTTTTACAAAGACCTTGTTAAGAGGATGAAAAGACAAACTACAGACCGGGAGAATGTATTTGCAAATCATATATCTAACAAAGGACTAGGATCTGGAATAACTAAACAACTCTCAAAACTCAATAGTTAAAAAAAATTCAGAAGATGGAGGAAAGATACAAACAGACATGTCACTAAGGATATAAAAATGGGAAATGAGCCCATGAAAAGATGTTCACACTAGTGGTTAGGGAATGCAAATTAAAATCAAAATGAAATCAGTACTTATCTGTCAGAATGACTAAAATAAAAAACAGTGATAACACCAGCTGCTGGTGAGGATGTGGAGGAACTGGATCGCCCATACCTTGGTGGGAATGTAAAATGGGGCAGCCACTCTAGAAAACAGTTTGGCAATTTTTAAAAAGCTAGGCATGCAACTATTTTATGACCCAGCAATTCTACTCTTGGGGATTTGTCCCAGAGAAATGAACTTAAATGTAAAAAATAGAAGCATTATTTGTAATAGACAAAAAGTGGAAACAACCCAGACATCCTTCAATAGGTGAGTGGGTTAAACTAACTGTAATTCATCTATACCGTGGAATACTACTTAACCATAAAAGGAATGGGCTGTTGATGAAACTTGAAAGAATTATGCTGATTGAAATAAAACGCAATCCTAAAAGGTTACATTCTGTGTAATTCCATTGAACATTCTTCCAATGACGAAACTATAACAACAAAGAACAGATTAGTGGTAGCCAGTGGTTAAGGAAGGAGTGGCCACATAAAAGCATGGATGCATATGGAAGGGCAGCATGGTAAGTCCTTGTGGCAATGAGACTGCCCTGATCGTAATTCTTCAGTTTCAACATCCTGATTGTGAAACTATCCTATAGCTTCACAAGATGTACCACTGGGGGGAAACTGGGAAAAGGGCATACATAAGCTCTCTGTAATACTTCTCACAATTGCATCCTCATCTATACTTATCTCAAAATAAAAAGTTTGATTAAAAAGAAACAAAAAGTAGATTCCTGGGTGGGGAAAAAAATGGTTGTGGGTTCTCTGGAAGTAAGACGTAGCCATTTTGGCAGTATGCTACCCTCGTGTGTGGGTGTTCTAGCAACATATCCCTTGCATTAAGGAATACCGAGTCTCCGACACCCTGAAGCCAGGACATGAACATGTTTCTGCCGCATCGTGATGCTCAGTTTAGAGCTGACATGGATGTTCACTCTACTGTGCCAGTGCTCCTATGTCTACAGGGCATGAGGACCATTGAAAGAAAAACTCCTCGCTAAGCAATGCACCTTGTCATAATGACCTCCTAGGTATTTTAAGTGAAAAACCTATGGCTCTAGTAAATATGGAACTGTGAGGTGTAAAGTGAGTGATTCACTCACATGATCATTTATTTTTTATAAAAAGCAAGGTAGAAATCCTCATATATTAATAATTTGTAAAATATCTCTTTCTTTTCCCTCTAATTGTCCTCACTCCCCTCTCCTCTCTTCAACGAACGAGTCAGGGAAATCTTAATTTATTTAAGTAGATGTAAGTTAATTTTGCTGTTTTAAAAAAAGGTGCCATTCAGGGGTCAGAATCACCTGCACAATTTATAGAATCCTTTCCAGGATTTTATAATCAAAAGAACTTTCCACCAGGCACACGATGCAGAGTTTGATGTGCAGCCAAAGGAACTAGGTCAGCCTCTCTTTTCCTTCCTGTCAGTTTTCCTGAGAGGTTTGTCCTGTTGTTCCAGAAATGTTCTCAAGTAATCTCTAAAACTGATAACTTTTTCTTCCCAAGAATAACACAGAAACAAGTTAGTCATCTATCTCTGAGGTGCCTCAGAAGTGAAAAGAATCATAAACTGCACGTACCCTTATCCACACCACTCAGCGATGACGTAATTCTCCTGACCTTCGCTCCAGTAAATCCCGGGGCTGGCTAGGTGCTCAGTTCTCTAAATCCTCGTAGGTTTGTTTATAACTGGCAGCTGCGTCTTTCATGACAGGCACTAAATCACCTCTGCTTGGAGTGTCCGTAGAATGAATGCACCATAGGAAGGCTAAGTAAAGCTTTCTTACAAATGCCCATAGGTTTCTGTTTTTGGACACCCAAATTCCATTTCACAAACAAAGAACTCAGAGTATGGACTCCTTTATACATTAGAAGGCTTTACTCATTATACACTCTGTCGTTAGCTTTTGTAAACGCCTCTGACCGTGGATACTTATATATACATTTATGATTTTCTAGGTCTTGTTCATTCTCAGGGTTCCCTTAAAACACATTGTATGCGGGAAATGTATTTATACGTTTTACGTATTTATACGTTCCACCAGTGTAGTAGAGTGTGGGACACGTATTAATACGTTTTTTATAGACTAGCGGTAGAATGTGGGTAACGTGTAAATACGTAAACTAAAGTTATCATAATTTTACTGAACGTTGCCATTTGCGCAAAAAATTAGCAAAAATGGCCCGCGCCACCTGTTAGCGCGTGATAAAAACTACCCACAAACAATGTGTTAAATCAATATGAAAACCTTGGAATGGGGTGAACACAGACTTACTAGCTGGTTTAGAGATTGTCAGAGGGGTTGGCCAAGGCAGTTATTTCCCTTCCACTAGTTTTTTCAAAGTCAAAGCAAAATCCAGAAACATTTATTAAGTACCTACTATGTGGAAGATATTGTACCAGGCTTCAGACAGTGTGAGCAAGCAGCTTAAACCCAGTCCTTGGCCTCAAGTAGCTTGCAATGTACTAGCATGGAAAACAAATATATATATATATATATATATATATATATATATATATATATATACACTAATAATAGAGGAATATGCAAATTGTCTGGGGCTCCGTCACAGTAACAACCGAACAGCAGGCTGTGTGGGGCGACAAGGCTGGCAGGGGGTTAGTGAGGGACGACCAAACAACCGAACAGCAGGCTGCATGTGGTGACCAGGCTCGCAGAGGTGTTAGTGAGGGACGACCAAAAGACTGAACAGCAGGCTACATGGGGCGACCAGGTCAACAGGGGGGGCATTTGGGGGCAACGAGGTCTGCAGGGGGGCAGTTATGGACAATCAGGCCAGCAGGCAGAGGTATTAGGGTAATCAGGTTGGCAGGGGGGTCAGTTAGTGGTTATCAGGCAGGCAGGCTGGTGAGCAGTTAGGAACCAGTGGTCCCGGATTGTGAGAGGGGTGTCCGACTGCCGGTTTAGGCAGTCAGACATCTCCCTAGGGCTCCTGGATTGTAAAGGGTGCAGGCTGGGCTGAGGGGACCCCCCCATGCATGAATTTTGTGCACCGGGCCTCTAGTATATATATATGTATGTGTGTGTGTGTGTGTGTGTGTGTGTGTGTGTGTGTGTATACATATTCGATGTAAATGTATTCAATAAAGGTATTGAAAAATAGTGCAAGGTGGCAATAAAATCTGTCATAGATAACAGTCTGTTCTGAATTAAATGAATTAAACTTTGATACTTGGTTTGAGGTCAGTAGAGGAGAGAACACTTCCAGCCTGGTCACAAAAGGAAGTTCTGATAGAAAGCAGAAGCTTGTGGGGTGAGGATGCTGTTTTCTGATTTTCTAAAGAAATGGACTCCATATCATTTAACTTGTCCCTGAGGATCAGGACAGTCATCAACCGATATGTTAGTTTTCTAATTATAAAGTTCCTGATTTCCTCCCCTCCCTGCCCCAAACCCTATGCCACAGCATGATGGCTGTGCTGGAAAATGCTGTGGAGCTTTCTTGCTGTTCCCCATAAGTTCTTTGGCTTCAACCTTAGAAAGCGCCCTGGAGAGTGAAGCTTCCTGAGCTGTGGTCAGCAGAAAGGCTCTGCTAATACAGTGTTTTTCTGCCTCTGTGGGAAGATGACATTGCACATTCCTCACAGTGTCACTCTGAGATGGAGGACTTGCAAAGCGGCTTAGATTCCTGAAGAAGGAACAGCAAGCCTCCTGATTTACAGCACACATCTCCCTGTGGCTGTGATTGCTCTATCACTGCACATAGAACCCCAGTGAAAGGGGCCTCAGTGGACAGAGCACTGGGTTGCCATGGAGGGCCCCCGGGCTTCCAACAACTGCAGATAGATGATTTCACACCCTAGCATCTGGGCCTGCAAAAATGAAGGGGGTAGGCATCTCGGCTGTGATTGGTACCTTGAGATCTATTTAGGGATTTTTTTTTGAATTGTCCATAATTCTATTTAGATAAAAAGCCTTATCCATATTTAGTAGAAACGTATAATACATGTATTTTAAATTTCTCTGTACCCACAAATGTAATCTTTGGTAGCTTGATCCTTCTTGTGAGTCTTAACATTTTCTCTCTCTTTTGAAGGTTGATGGACATTGAAAGTGAAATGATCAAATTTGCCAGTTACTATGCTGGAACCGCTGTTGCAGTTCTTATCACAGGATATATTCAAGTTAGTAGCATCTATATTTATTTCTTTTTTAACTATCATGGGTTTTTACTTTTCCTTTTTTTTTTCATTTAAAAAGATGTTTTTATTTATTTTTTAGAGAGAGAGGAAGAGAGAGGGAGAGAGAAAGAAATATTGATCTGTTACCTCCTGCATGCTCCCTACTGGGGGGTCCACAACCCGGGCATGCGCCCTGGCAGGGGAATCAAACCAGTGACCTTTGGTTCCTGGGTCAATGCTCAACCACTGAGCCACTTTGGCCATTTTACTTCTTGAGCAACATCTGGGTTCAAAGTCATTACAATGAAATGAAAAGTGTACTCCTTAACTTTTAAGTTACTCAGAAGCCCTGAGGACTACAGTGTTGTGCTTGTTTTTCCGGGGGTGGGGGTGGGGGTGGGGAGGGGGTGGGGAGGGTGGGGGGAGAGGAGCCATGAGAGAACGAGAAAAATTCTTCCTCTCAGTTGGAGAGGATACAGGCAGTTGTCTAGAGAGACAGAGATAGACCTTTAATTTCCATGTCCTGTCCTTCCCTTCCCTCCCTACTTCGTACTCTCTTCTAAACTCAGAAATAGACACTGCAGGTGAGTTTGTAGAGGGCGAGTGAGTGGTCTGGAGAAAGCCAGATGTGGTGAGTTGGAGGAAGGCAAACTTTTACTGTTTCTCTTTCATGCTAAAGTCTCACCCAACTGTATTTCAACCCAAATTCTATAAACTAAATGTAGAGCACATTTAAGCTATGGAAAGACCTAGAGTCACTTAACCCTTATTAAGGAAAAAAGTATTTCATGTTTTGCCACCTCCTGTAGAAAAAAATAATAACCCTCCCCCCCCCCATTCAATCAATAATTCTAGGAAGTTAGTGCTAGTTGAAGAGAGAAATGCATCAGTTTTTCTCATTTGGCACTGGGAGTTTTTAATAATAGGCTTACTTTGCTTGGTTAGGGGAAACAATTAGCTTATGTCATAATTTTTGTCTTGCTTTCTCTGAAAATTGTTGTCTAAAAGCTCGAAAACTATGCATAAATACTTGTTGGCAGGCCTCTCAGGGGAAAAATTCACTCAGACGTGGCATGCAAGACGAGTGAGTTAAAAGCAATAATTATTTTTGGTGCTTTGAGCCTTATTTTCCACACAAGGTAAGTGAAGCTCAGTAAGGTTCAGTCTAAAAGTGGCAGAGCTGGATTCAAACCCAGGACTTCTGGCTTCCCTGCAACAGGAGCAGATGCCAGCACTTACACCTCAGATCCCCAAAAGAGGCATTTTGTGAATTACTTCCCTCCATTTCCTCAACTGTTACAGTGAAAGTATTTTCTTCTGAAAAGAGAAGGAATTAATAATGTTAATCTCAATGTTAAACATGCCTTGCTCCATTTCTAGATATGTTCTTGGGTAATTGCCTCAGCTCGTCAAATACAGAAAATGAGAAAACTTTACTTTAGAAAAATAATGAGAATGGAAATAGGGTGGTTCGACTGCAATTCAGTGGGAGAGCTGAATACAAGATTTTCTGAGTAAGTGGCTGGTAGGACATTTTATGTATGTATGTATAATTTTTTTTTTTTATAATAAACTCTTATTTCTAAACTAGTGGCCCGGTACACGAAATTCGTGCACAGGGGGCGGGGGGCGAGAGGGGGGGGTACCTCAGCCCGGCCTGCACCCTCTCCAATCTGGGACTCCTCTGGCAATCTGGGACTGCTGGCTCCTAACCACTCACCTGCCTGCCTGCCTGATTGTCCTTAACCACTTTGCCTGCTGGCCTGCTCACCCCTAACTGCCTCCCTTGCCAGCCTTCTCATCCCCAACTGCCCACCCCCCCGCCAGCCTGCTTGCCCCAACTGTCTCCCCCACCAACCTAATTGCTCCCAACTGACCCCCTCCTGCTGTCCTGCTTGCCCCCAACTTCCCCCCCTGCCGGCCTGCTTATCCCCAACTGCCTCCCCCACCAGCCTTCTCACCCCCAACTGCTCCCCCTTGCCAGCCTGTTGCCTCCAACTGCCTC
Organism: Myotis daubentonii; assembly: GCF_963259705.1. Taxonomy (NCBI): domain Eukaryota; kingdom Metazoa; phylum Chordata; class Mammalia; order Chiroptera; family Vespertilionidae; genus Myotis; species Myotis daubentonii. The sequence continues at coordinate 48,642,343 of NC_081846.1, forward strand.
CCCTTGCTGGCCGGCTTGCCCCCAACTCCCCCCTCACCATCAGCCTGCTTGCCCCCAACTGCCCCCCACTGCTGGCCTGCTCGCCCTCAACTGCCCCCTCCCTGCCAGCCTGATCACCCCTAACCGCCTCTGCCTTGGCCCCGCCACCATGGCTTTGTCCAGAAGGACGTCCTGAAGGTATACTGGTCTAATTAGCATATTACCCTTTTATTAGTATAGATTAAATAACAATTGGAAACATTCTCAGTTATTTTTTAATTGGGGTGGCATTGGATAATAAAATTATATAGGTTTCAGGTATACAATTCTACAATATATCATCTGTATATTGTATTGTGTGTTTACCACTCCAAGATGAGTCTCCTTCCATCACCATTTATCCCCGCTTTACCCTTTTCTACCTCCTCCCAGTGCCCTTCTTTGCTTTGGCAATCGCTATACTGTTGTCTGTGTCCATGAGTCTTTATTTTTTTTCTTTGATTAATCCTTTTCCCCATCTTACCCAGTCCCCATCCCCTGACAGCTGTCAATCTCTTCTCTGTATCTATGAGTCTGTCTCCACTTTGTTAGTTTATTTTGTCATTCTCAGTTATTGTTTATATGTTTTGTCTCTTAAGTTGGGCTTTTATAGGTATGGCTTTTTCACGGGTAATGTTTTATCAAATATGGTCATTATAAATTAAAAGCCAGGATACTATCATTTGGTTTGTAGGCCTTTGATTAAACTACTAGAAATGACATTACAGAAGAGAGTTAGAAGAAGTAGGTTATTTGGCCCCAAAAGGAGAAATTGAGGGAGGTCACAATCTAGGTATCTATCAGGTATCTAACAATCTAGAACAAATCCCCTCGTTTTGACTGTTGAGGTAATTTTTATGCACATAAAAACAAAAATAAAAAATCCATAATAGTTTGAGAAAGATTCAAGCTAAAAAACTGTCTGTAAATCCAGTTTACATCTGAATGCTAGTTTGGGTCATTAATAACCCCCTCAGTGATTCTGAATGAGCCCTGAGTAATTAGAACCAGTTGAACCCTGAGCAATTAGAACCAGTTCAATGGAATGAAACTTTGAAGTCCCATTAAAGATAGTGTGCAGTGTAGTGAAAATAAAGTAGACTGAATGTTGGGACCCTTAGATTCCAGCACTCATTCTGCCTCTTACTGAGACCTTGGACAGATACATAGCCTTGCTAGAATACAATTGTCTGATCCCTGCATAATGTCTCAGGTCATTTTTTGCTATCAAGTCCTAAGCACTTATTTGCTCCACTGAACAAAAGATTATGGGAATGTGAATTTAATGTAACTATATTCAACCAATATTCTGGAGCATTTACTCTATGCAAAGCATAAAGATAAACCACAGAACTCCTCATCTCAAGGAACTTACAGCCTAGTAGGATGATAAAAGGTACAAACACATAAATAATCAGAACATACACATATTGACTGCTTACTATATCCTAGGTACTGTTTTACATGCTTTACATATATTAGGTAATCCTCATTACTACCCTTTGAGGTAGGATCTGTCATTCTCTCCATTTTACAGATGCGGAAACTGAGGCACAGAAAGGTTAGGTAACTTGCTCAAGAATAGCTTGTGTTTAAACTCAGGGTCTGGCTCTAGAGTCTGTCCTCTTAAACACTATTCTATACTGTCTATAAGCAGAATGAAATAATTACATACACATACATACACATGTATACAGATTAGTTACATTGCTATGGAAATATAGGGAAGAAAATATTACTTCTTTCTGAGGAATTACATAACTTTCTATGAATTAGTTGGTATGTGAGCAGAACCTAAAAGGACTTAACAGAAATAAAGAAGGGAAGACTGGCTCTTCAGGGCAGATCAAGGATAGCTATAATAATAAAAGCATAATATGCTAATTAGACTGGACAGCTGGACATCATTCCAGACATCCTTCCAGACAAAGCCGCGGTGGCAGGGGCCAAGGTAGAGGCAGTTAGGGATGATGAGGCAGGTATGAGAGAAGTTAGGGGTGATGAGGCAGGCAAATGAGTGGTTAGGGGCGATGAGGCAGGCAGGCAGAGTGATTAGGGGAAATCAGGCAGGCAGGCAGGCGAGTGGTTAGGAGCCAGCAGTCCCAGATTGTGAGAGGGATGTCCCTCCCACTGCCTGTAGGATCGGGCCTAAACCGGCAGTCGGACACCCCCCGAGGGGTTCCAGATTGCGAGAGGGTGCAGGCTGAGTTGAGGGACACCCTCATCCCTGTACATGAATTTCATGCACCGGGCCTCTAGTATTAATTATAAAAAAGAGACAAATAAGATGGTTTCCAAAAGCCTTTGCCAATGTTTAATGGACACCAGTTGGGAAAACTGGGTTAAGGACAACTTTCTTGGCTGTGACAGAAAAGGCTTGATGACCTCCCAAGCTGCAGCAAATTTTTCCAGATGTGAGAGTCAGTCATGTTTCCCAAGGGCGATGGGGCACAGAGATAGGAGTGTTTAGAAGGGAAAGACTGAGATTTCTCAGTAAGACATTTGAATTGACCAATTCCATTGTAGTGATCAAAGCCTCTCTTATTTCTAGTGATATTAATAAAATCAATGATGCCATTGCTGACCAAATGGCCATTTTCATTCAGCGCATGACCACGAGCATCTGTGGGTTCCTGCTTGGATTTTACCAGGGTTGGAAGCTGACCTTGGTCATCATTTCTGTCAGCCCTCTCATTGGAATGGGAGCAGCCGTCATTGGTCTGGTAAGGGTGTCTTCTCATTGCTTTCCAACGGGAGATATTGTCTCTGAGGAACAGCCAAAAATATAAGCTCGAGTCCCTTCTCCTGAGTATGGCTAGTCAACATCTTTATCACTATTTTGACTGATTATTCCTCAGTATCAAATAACATTCCATAGATTAGGGATTAATGATATTTTAATAACATAAATATTGCTGTATTAATAACAATAACAACTACACTTATTGAGCATTTACTATTGTGCCAGGCACTATGAGGAGCTTTATCTATATATATGATCTCTAATCTTTATGACAATCTTATAAAGTATTGGTGCCATTTTAAATATAAGAAATGGAGACTCAGAGGGATAAAGGGACTGCACAGATAGTGAGTGACAGAATAGAATTCAAATTCAAAGGGGACTGACTCTAAATTTCCACACACTCTCTAATGCCTGTTGCTTCCCTGGTCTCCCAACCTCAGATGCTCCCTCAAAAAGGCCCAACAAATATACCCATATTAGTAATAAGCACCTAAAAGAAATTTCTGCAATCACTACTGTGTTCTCTCTCCATTCCATCTGATCAGTTTCAGAGAGAGATTACTTGGTCCATTCCAAGCAGTTTCCCAAGAGCAGTCTCCATTCCCCAGGTGCACAGGCCAAGAAAAAGTGTGGGAGTAGGAATTTTGGGTCCTCCCAGTTAAAACACACTCCCAAGGATTGAGAAATTCTTATAGCTTACTATTAGAGCAACCACATTAGATAGCAGGTCCTGGGACCAGGCACACTAGTAATTTTCTCTAAATGAGAGTAGAATTCAAGTGAAAAGCTGACGTTATTGAGCAACATGTACCAATCTCCAGGTGATATTTTTCTGGAAAACTATTCTCTACAGTCCACTGGTTCTAATATTCAATAGAGCCAGGTAATGCAGAGGGACAATAGCAAAGCGCTCACTGCACTTAACTAGGTCCCAACCTGGCTTAACAAAGGTATGTTTAACTCATCAAAACTTCAGTCTTCTCAACTTAAAAACAAGGATAATACCTCCCAAAGCCATCATGATGACTCAAGACATAATCCACGTTATGCACTCAGCATAGCACCTGACACAGAATTAATTACTAAAGAGATATTAGCTTTTATTTGTTCCCAATCCACCATATCATGCAAGCTTTGCATAAGTCTTTTCTACCAAATGCTCTCCAGCTGCACTCCAGAGGAGCCTGTTTCTGTGGAGGGTCTGTGGGGATTCTGCACACATCTGATTAAAAACTTTTCCTGCCAAATACATGTAATCTCTTTCTTTAAACCCATGATAAATTAATATTCACACTCTACCAGGTCACATGACACATTTTAACATGCTGGAGACCGACAATGTGGCCTGGTTTCCGTGGCTTTATACCGACTGAGAGCACTGCTTCCCTTGCCTCAGTGCCCAACATTTCAACTTCAAGTGATTTGCAGCGTGGTGCCTCTGCGCTGTTTTCTTCTTGACTTCAAGTCTGTGCCTGTTTGTGTAAAATGATACAGGCATCTTCCCTGGGCTCAATTCAAAACAAGGCAAGAAAAGGTGGAGGGGCACTATATGTCATGGTGGAAGATATGATGGGCTTTGTTTGCCTTTGACTTTTGTACTTACGATGAGAAACATGAGCAACTGTTAGACATTCCCCAATCTACATTTTTTAAAGCTCCCGTATCAGTTTAAGTGAGATTATTAATGTGTCATTACAACAAAAATTGATAACATTTGTAACTACTTAATTATCTCATTGCCATGCTGCCAGTACATATTTGTGAAATAAATTAGAAACGGATTGTGGTAAAAACTACAGGCGTCCAAAACACCCAAATTTAAATGTTAATGAAAGTAACCTCACTTTTCTTATTGTTGCCTTTTCAATTCACAAAAGTTTTATAAAATGTGGATTTCTGAGATAAACATATTGCAGTAAAATACTACTTTTACTTACTTTATATCCTAGAATTATACTTAAGAGTTTGTTTGATAAGAGTTTTGCTGCTAAAAGTTTGGAAAAACTAGGAAGAGAAATCCTCTTAGTGTGGGTATTAAATGTTTTTTAGGTTTGCTGAGTGAGATAATTTCCCACAATATTTGCTTTTTCCCCTCCTTGTTTCTTCATCTGTGCCAGGAATTTTATTGGTAGTTAATTCTCACTAGGATTCAATCCAAGTTCAATTTTAGAAAAAGTAACTTGTTTAATATTAAGTAAAATGTCCTTTTACTTATTTTTGTGAAAAGCAAATGTAGTTGGTAGATAAATAGTGTAGTATTTATCTGAAGCTTTCTCCTGTGGTATTACCTTTGCAGGCTCAGTACCTCTCTGTCATTCTATATTCTAACAACGTGATGCCTGCACTGACCTCTGGCCTTTGCCTCTGATGTTTTTTTTTGTTTGTTTTTTTTTTGCCTCTGATGTTTGTGAATTGTGCAATGGTCTCTGGCTAGCAGCAATGAAATGTGACTTTTTAAAAAATAATTAATAATGGCTGTATTTTATTTTATTTTTTTAAACTTTGTTGTTGAAATTATTACCTATGTCCCCCTTTTCCCCCCACTGACTACTTCTAGCCCACCCCCACCGCTTCACCACCCTATTGTCTGTGTGCATTGGTTATGCACCTACGCATACAAGTTCTTTGTTGATTTCTTCCCACCCACCCATCCACCCGCGCAGCCACCTACCTATCCACCTGGCTGTGTTTTGACTTGAAAACTTCTTTACTGTAATGATGAAACACTGTGGTCTCACAGAATGCCCTATTTGGAACTTACTCTGCGAGAGGGGTTTTGAGGCTGACTTTTTTTTTTTTTTTTTTTTTTTAGTTTGAGCAGTATCATTTATTTTTTATTTTTTATTTTTTATTGTTTAAAGTATTACATATGTCTTCTTTTTCCCCGATTGACCCCCCCCCAGACACTCCCACACCCGAGGGCAAGCCCCCACTGCCCAGTGTCCATTGGTTATGCTAATATGCATGCTTACAAGTCCTTTGGTTGATCTCTAACGCCCTCTCCCCTGCCTCTTATCTCTGGATCTATTTTTGTTCATCAGTTTATGTTGATCATTATATCCCACATAGGGGTGCATATATCCTTTCTGATTGGTGTTTCTGGTTTCTTGGGATATAGTCCTAGAAGTGGGATTACTGGGTCAAATGGGAGTTGCATTTTTAACTTTTTGAGGAAACTCCATACTGTCTTCCATAGTGGCTGCACCAGTCTGCATTCTCACCAGCAGTGCATGAGGGTTATTATTTCTCCACATCCTCGCTAACACTTGTCGTTTGTTGATTTGTTGATGATAGCCATTCTGACAGGTGTGAGATGGTACCTCATTGTTGTTTTGATTTGATCATTAGTGACTTTGAGCATGTTTTCATATGTCTCTCGGCCTTCTGTATGTCCTCTTTCAAAAAGTGTCTATGTAGGTCTTTTGCCCATTTTTTGATTGGATCGTTTATCTTCCTTTTGTTAAGTTGTATGAGTTCTCTGTAAATTTGGAGATTAAACCCTTATCTGAAATATCATTGGCAAATATGCTCTTCCATGCAGTGGGCTTTCTTGTTTTGTTGATGGTTTTGAGGCTGACTTTTGATGCAGTCATTTTGATATGTCAACAACCAAACACTGGTGCATCAGGTTAGCACACATCGAATTTAGACCAAATCCTTCCTTGGCGAGAATCTAGTCTTGTGTAAAACCATGTCACCTGTTTACTCACCTAAATGAATCACTGAGTGACAGACTGACTTACTTAATTACCTGGTCTTCAGATATTATTTTCTTCTTTTGGATTTTAGAGTGTGTCCACGTTTACTGACCATGAATTGAAGGCCTATGCGAAAGCAGGGTCAGTGGCTGATGAAGTCATTTCATCCATTCGAACAGTGGCTGCTTTTGGTGGTGAGAAAAAAGAGGTTGAAAGGTTGGTTAATTGAAATGTCTTCCACTTTCCTGAATTTCCTTGATCCGTATACTACCCTGAAGCTTCCCCATTTTTTTGTACAAAGCGGCATATTCACCGTGGTCTACGGTACCCGGAGGAGCTTTTGTTCAGAGGTAGGTTGGCAGAGTAATGATTGCGATCAGAGCACTACAAGGACTCCCAAGCCCTTAGCTATGTGTTTTGGAAGATGTTAGAGTCAGTAATTTTTAAAAAGCCATCTTAGGTTAGATATTTATTTCTAACTCTGGTGGGGGGTGTGCACACATACTGTACTGCATACCGGCTATAACAGTTTGCTGCCATCAAGGAAAAGCCTCCATGATCTAAAGTGCAATTTCACACATTTTTATTGAACACTTTTTTATTCAATGTGTTTTATTCAGCTACTCAACTACACATTCTCAATTGCTAGCAAATCCACCAAATAAAAAAGAGAATGGGATTTACAGTCTCTAATTATCTCTTTTCCTCTTTTATTTTTCATTTGCGTCTTTTGGTTTGTGGAATGAAGTTTTCTGATTTCTCATAAAAAATTTTTCAGTAGCAGTAGCATATTTCCTTCAGTATAAAAGATATCTTCTCCTATTGTTAATAAAACAAGCAATGTGAATGTTTTAAAAATTAACCAACAGGCTAGACCTTCAGTTTTGTCCTATGAAATGTTAAAGTTCTCCACAAATTTACTTTTTGAGACGAAGGAAGGCAGTTACAGCATGACTAAACTTTAAGACAATGCCCATTATTAATGGCTAAATGATAGAATTACTGAAGCTTAGTGTTTGGACTGAATTTCCACATTGTTATCCATGTCCCATGGCTGTGAATCTGACCCATCATGTTACAACATAGCATTCTTGGTCACAGGGCAGATAGGTGAGTGAGTATATGCAGATGAATTGGTGCAAACACTGTATTCAAACCTGGAAGAAAACAGTTGCATCTTTTTCTGATAGAAAGCATGTCACATGACTTAATAAAACAATATAAGCACAAACAGTACTGGATCCGTCATGTCCAGACATGTGTGCTGAACAATTCTTTTCTCTTGGGGGCAAAGCTTACCCCACTGTACTCATCCCTGAAGTAATCAACTGTGAGGCTTTGTTAGGCATCATTCTTTCAACTCATTTCATTGCCAGGTTGAAACAAACATTAAATAACTACACAGAACTTATTGTTTTCTTTCCCTAAAGCTGTTCTGTGTTTGGATGCCTTTATCATCATTGAGGAAAGCCACTGCACTGTGGTCTGTATTAAATATTCTAACTTGAGCCACTACTGCTGCTGCTGAAAGAGACCCAAATGTTTTCTCTTCACAGGTATGAGAAAAATCTCGTGTTTGCCCAGCGTTGGGGGATTAGAAAAGGGATAGTGATGGGATTTTTTACTGGATTCATGTGGTGTCTCATCTTCCTGTGTTATGCACTGGCCTTCTGGTACGGCTCCAAACTCGTCCTGGATGAAGGAGAATATACAGCAGGAGCCCTTGTCCAGGTACTTGGTTCTTGATGACCCACATGTAACATTTCCTGTTGGCTTCTCAGAAAAGCCCACAGTTAAGGCATTTTGTTTATTCCTTTACTGTCTGAGGGAGGACAGTGTCAATGATTCGGTGGAGTCCATCTGCAGAAATGAGCAACACGAATGAACTTTATGGTAAAGGGATGCTGAGCATTTGAATTGATGAGACTACCGATTTAATGATCTTCAATTAAATAAAGGTTTTATAGCTGCAAAACAATGATTTTTCTGACTGAGTCCAAAAGGTAATATGGCATGAAAATTGGAAGTCAGTGATTTCTCAGCTAAAAATTAACGGCTCATATAACTGAGCTTAATAGTAGCACAATATATGTGCTAATGAACATATTTGTGAAAACATAATGAGTTACTAAAATGCCAAGCCAATAAAATCCTCAGCGGAACAGGTAATGCAAACATATTTTATTGGTCACCTGCTTATATCTGCTCATCCTGCAGAAGTACAAGCATTGAGAAAAGACATCTTTCCTTTCATTCTATGCCTGCAAGGAGAGAACAGAAAAAAATAACTTGGTACATTGAAAATTAAATAATGTATGATTCCAATTGGAAAGAGTGATTTTTAAAAAACCCTTGGAGCTCTCTTTACAAGAATCCAATTTTATGGTTCTGTTAAAAGAAAAACTGAGGCATATTAAAACTTTTAGGAGTTCATTTGAGCAAAAATAATACTAATTAAGTGGTGCCAAAATAGAAGTTGTTAGAAGGGCTTCACTATTAGAAGTGAGGGCAAATGCTTTTATAGAGAAGAGGTGGAAGCAAAGCAAAGACATTATTTGATTGGTTATAGCTTTAGCAGTTGTCTTATTTGAAAAACCCTAGTTGGCTCTTTGTGATTGGTTGCTCATAGGTTTTGATTTCTTAACCTTGAGGCAATTTCAGGCTTAGGTTTTGGTTTGCTTATGTAAGCTACTAAGGCATAAAGCCACCTCAGTCTAATGACCTCCTTGTTTAATTAATTTAAGAGTTCTCACCTTTGAGTTTCCAGTTTGATTGTGGATTACTCTGTACCTTCTGTAGATAATTCATTCCCCCAATTAATATTTCTTGAGTACCTACTATATGCAGACATGCATACTACATCTCTCTAACATTTTAGTCATCAATTACTTCTTTATTTTGTAAAGTTTTTAAACAATTTTATTTTTAAATTATATTATAAATTCATTACTATTTTGTATTAGTTTCAAGTATAATGATCAGACAGTCATAAACTTTACAAAGTGCTCCCCCGATATTTCCATTGCCCACCTGGTACCACATATAGTCATGAAAATATTATTGACTATATTCCCTATATTAGTCATCAATTATAAACCTGCCTTTTACTTCTAACCTCTTCCTGCAAGCCTCCTCTTACACCTTAAGAAAGTTTTCTTTGGGAAAGTGGGAGACATCCTTTAACAGAATAAGCTTTGATTGTTCTCTCTCTCTCTCTCTCTCTCTCTCTCTTTCTCTCTCTCCTCCCTCCACCCCTTCTCTCTCTGTCCTCTCTTCTCTTTTACTCATGCTTGAGTAGCAAACTATGAAGACTGAGTATGCATGAGTTGAGTTTTTTAATCCACTAAACTAATTAACAATTAGGTTAATCTAATGTATTTTGTGATGCACAAAATCATTATTGGCTGCAGAGTAATTGGGCATAAATGATAAGGACTTCACATAAATGATTGTAATTAGTATCACTTGTACCCAGACAAAAATCATACTCTGTGATCTATTAGGGGGAAAAAATGTAAGGGAACTGAATGGTGACGAGGCCTGCTCTTTCATGCCCCTCTTAAGTTTCAGGACTCAATAATAAAAAATAATAGCAGTCATAGAGAATAACATTATTAATTATATACATGGTGTGAAGCACTGAGTGAGGTATCTAATAAAATTATCATAGGTAATATAATTTTATTCTGTAATTGATGTTATTATACTACCACTTAAAAATGAAATAGAGCCATGAGGTTGGGAAATATGTGCCCAGTGGTATGAAGTCGGATTTGAACTCAGGTTTTGGGGGCCTGACCCGTTAACCACAGTGTTGCTGACTCTGGATCTGTCTTCCACGTGGTCACAGATCCCCCTTTCTCCAGCACAGCACACGCACAGGTAGATTGTTTCCCAGTGGTCTTTCCAGCCCTCCCTTTCCCCACATTAGTCCATAGGGCTAAACGCCGCTAAAGAGTGACATTTGGAGTGAGCAATGAGGGTCTATTGGGATGTGTGCCAGCTATTGCGAGGTAGTAGTTGAATGCCCCTGTCCTGTCTCACTCACTGTTCTCCTACGAACCCCGAGAGAGACCTTTATTTGAGGTAATGTTTGCAAAGCCTAGCTGAGTGAGGATTTAAGCCCAAACCTCAGTTTAGTACCCTAGTGAGTCAGTCTAGAATCTAGAGCAGGGGTTAGCAAACTATGGCCTGCAAGCTAACGTCAGCCTGCTGCCTGTTTTTGTAAAAGAAATTCTATTGGAACACAGCCACAGCCATTTGTTTAATATTGTCTATGGCTGTTTTTGCATTAGATAGCAGAGTTGAGTAATTGCTGAGCACATGTGGCCTGAAGAGCCTAAACTATTACCATCTGGCTGTTTGGAGGCAATGTTTATCGACCCCTGAGCTAGTACACATGGAAGGGTTCCTTTGCTCAGATAGGAAGTCTTTGGAATATAGTGATCTTAACCCAAGCTACACCACAATTACTGTTCTGTTTGTTCACCTTTCCACTTCCTAACTGTGAAATCATACTTTTTTCTTCATCATCAGCACTATTATTTATATGGCTGAACTGGATTAATCACTTTTCATGCATTATCTCATTTAATGCTCATAACAATCGCATGAGGGATATACTCTCATTATTTCTGTGCTATAGATAAAGAAATTGGGGCTTGAAAGATTAAGCAACCTGCCTAAGGGAGGACCTACCTGCCATATTTAAGGAAAAGGAATAAGAAGAACAGATGAAGAGATAATGTTTACCCCCCTACATAGAGTGGGGAATTCAGGGAGAAGTCAAGACGGGGCTGGCCCACATAATCCTGATATGTGGAATGGAGAGGTGACTGAAGAGGGAGGGAGATGGCTGAGAGCCTTTGAGAAGCCTCATGGTCAGAATCCAGCTCATGGAAATCACCACAGACCAGGATCATCTGAAAATGATTACCTGAAAAAGACTACATTCATGCAAAAGTCAATATTTAGCTCAACAAATAACGGTAGTCCCTTATAGATGGTGACCATTGAGATAGCCTCCATTTGAGTTGTGACGGGCAATCAATCTTTGGTTGGAAGGGTGGAGAGAAGGAGTCTTGTGCTCTTCCTGGAGGCCAGTGTGAGGAATTTTCTCTTCCTTTATAAACTGATAAAAACAGAGTGCTGTTGGGTCATGATCATGTCACCTTTACCTAACCTAGTGAGACGGTTGAGTTGGTGAATCAATGACAGCTTCCCCAGCTTTGCACAAGAACCTGGACACTCCATCTGCATGCAACCTCCAGCAGATGAACCTGGGAGGTAGATAGAATGTCAGTCATGAATAGGGTTAGATACTGCTCTACCACTTAATATATATTGTGACATATGTGAAGTTAGGTAACCTCTGTTAAGGATTAAATGAAGTAATACAGGATAAAGCACATAGAAACATGACATTATTATTATTATTATTATTATTATTATTACTACTACTACTACTACTACTAGAGGCCTGGTGCAAGAAATTCATGCATGGGGGATCTCTCAGCCCTGCCTGCATCGTCTCCAATCCTGCAGGATCGGACCTAAACCGGCAGTCGGACATCCCTCTCACAATCCGGGACTACTGGCTCCTAACCGCTCCCCTGCCTGCCTGATCACCCCTAACCTCTCTGCCTGCCTGCCTGATCACTCCTAACCACCTCTGCCTCCTGGCTTGGTTGCCCCTAACCACTCTCCCCTGCCAGCCTGATCACCCCTAACTGCCCTCCCCTGATAGCCTGGTCTCTCCTAACTGCCTCTGTCTCAGCCCCCGCCACCGTGGCTTTGTCCAGAAGGATGTCCAGGTGGATGTCTGGAAGATGTCTGGTCTAATTAGCATATTACCCTTTTATTAGTATAGATTATTATTATTACTATTATTATTATTGCTAGTAGTAGTATTATTGCAGTAATTATCCTAATAGCTAGTATACTAGTAATAGTAATATAGCAGTAGTAGTAGTAGCAGATCTATATTGTGTGTACCAAGGTCTAGGACAATCAAACTAATCATATTGTCATTATTATTTCAGGGACCCCTTAACCAGAAAAACCATTATAAGGCTATTTATATAACGAATCAAATTATCATATCACTATTCTAACCCACTTTGTGTTGATTGAAATCTCTGCGTTCACACGGATAGCCCCAAAACACATGAACACCATGTTTATCTCTTCTCACTTCAGATTTTCCTCAGTGTCATAGTGGGAGCTTTAAATCTTGGCAATGCATCTTCTTGTTTGGAAGCCTTTGCAACTGGACGTGCAGCAGCCACCAGCATTTTTGAGACAATAGACCAGGTATGTAAAGGCCAAAAGTAAAGGCTATTCATAGGTTGGGGGTGGGAAGAGGAATGAACTCCTAAGGAATTTACCCTCAGTGTTAAAAACTATCCGGAACTATCAGAATGCCCTCAATTCAGCAATATTCAATAAGTGCTGTCATGAGCCTGACCCTCTTCTGAATTGGGAGTGCAAGAGTGAAACAGAACCAATAAGGCCCCTGCTTTCATATCATAACTGGGAAATAGGCAATAAAGAACATTTATGGGGCTGGCATAGCTCAGGTGGTTGAGCATCGACCTATGAACCAGGAGAATACTGTTTAATTCCCGGTCAGGGCACATGTCTGGGTTGCAGGCTTGATCCCCAGTGTAGGGTGTGCAGGAGGCAGCTGATCAATGATTCTCTCTCATAACTGATGTTTCTATCTTTCTACTTCTCCCTTCCTCTCTGAAATCAATAAAAAATATTTTTTAAAAAGAAATAAGCACATTTAAAGAGAAGATAATATTAAATAGTACACTGAAGGAATTTAAGTAGATCAATGTGATAGCAATTGGGGGTGGGAAGGAGTGTTTAAATTGAGTGACGATGATGGCATTATCTCTGAGGAGGTAGTATATGAGCTGAGGACCAAAGGAAAGAGAGTTGGCCCTGCAAAGGGAGACTGGGGGTGGTGAATTGGAGGTAAGAGCAGGGAGGGTATTCATGGAAGAAAGGCCTTCAGTTTGGAAAATAGCTTGGTGAATGCAAGAAGCTAAAACAAGGCCAGTGTGATGAAACTGAGCGAGCAAGGGACAGAGGCTAGGGATGGGAAGGGGCCAGATCATGTAAGACTTTAAAGCCCAGTTCATACGATTGGATTACTTTGTAAATGTGACAGAAAGTCTGTACCAGCTAGAAAAGGACCCTGATAGTGTGGCTAGAATTTTTCTGGTTAATCTATTAAATCATTGGAGGTCAAGGTAGAAAGTCAAAATCTAAGAACAAAAGGGAAAATGGCAACATGTTCTTTCCATCTGAAAACAATGCCCTGGGCTAAGCGTCAGAAGCCCCGTAAATCCAAAGTGCTTTGTGGGTTCCCTAAACCATGGCTACTTAGGAAGCATCTCACCTTCCCGAGAAAATTTCTCATCACTGTATCTGTTTTGTACTTTGGGGCTTTGTGTATTGGGATATAAAGAGATTATTGAAAACCACATAGGCCCGTTGAATGATCCAAATTCTCATTCCTGGGTTGTTATTTGCTCAAGTAAGATGATGAGTCTAAAAAGCCCCTTAAACTGTGTCAAAAAATTAAGGCATTTAAAAATTATTTTATTATCTTTATTGGAGATCTGAGAAGAAAGTAGTTACACTATAGCCCCAAATAGAGACATGGTAATGAATTTCTCTCACTAGTGTGGAAGAGTAAGAAGCTGACCTGGGGATGTCCTGGTAGCAGCAGATGACCCTTGTCTGATGAACTGGGATGGTTAAGTTCTAGGTTAGGCTCACTACTAACAACAGCAGAGGTGAAATTCAGCAGATCAACTGAAAGTTGATAGTGTTTGAAGACACCCTCTGAGGACATTCAGTTACTCAAATCTTAGACCCCAGAGTGGTTGACTAGTTGTGTGGCCTTAGGCAAGATACTTAGCCTCTGAGATGTCTCAATTTCCTCAAGTGAAAAAAATGTCTTGTTAGGTTATAACGACATTTACTTAAATTTTAAAAAGCACACTAAAACACCTAGTACATTGTCTTCCATGGTCTCTTAATAATATAATTATACATACTAATCTTAATATGTAGATCAGTACTATATATTATATTAGTATGTTGTTAAATAATAATGTCATAGTGTTAATAAATAATGATTTAATAAACTAATGTGATATATATAATTTTTATTAATTGGCATAATATGTTATATAAATTAAAATTAATTATATATTAGTTATTTATATTATATATTATTATATTACTAGAGGCCTGTTGCACGAAAAGATTTGTGCAATAGGCCGGGGTCCGGGTGCCGGAGGAAAACTGGTGCCACTCTGGCCGGAGCTGCCTTCACAGCCCTCGCTGCTCCAGCCAGAGCTGCCTTTAGTCTTTGCTCCGCCACTTCATGCTGGTTAATTTGCATATCTTGCTGATTAACCAATGGGAGGCGTAGCGAAGGTACAGTCAATTTCAATCTTTGTCTATTATTATATAGGATACTAGAGGCCCGGTGCACAAAATTCGTGCACTTGGGCTGGGGGTGTCTCGCAGCGTCAAGCCCCCGTTGGCGCTCGTGGGATCCCCGGCTTCACCATGCAGAGCCACGGGACCCACCTACGCACTGTGCATGCAGCATCAAGTCCCCGCCCACCGCGTGCACCTGCTACGCATGCAGCCTCCTGGTGATGGGTTGTTACAGCGTGAGGGCGTCACAGTGTAAGGGCATCATGATCACATAGCCTTTTATTATATAGAACTAGAGGCCCGGTGCACAAAAATTTGTGCACTCAGGGGGGGGTGAAGGGGGGTCCCTCAGCCCGGCCTGTGCCCTCTCGCAGTCTGGGACACCTCGGGAGATAACACCCTGCTGGCTTAAGCCTGCTCCCGGGTGGCAGAGGGCAGGCCCAATCCCTAGGTGCAGCCCCTGGTCGGGCTCAGAGCAGGGCCGATTGGGGAGTTGGGGCGCCGCCCCCGTCACGCACAGTGCCACAGGGTGATCAGGGGGTTGGGGCGCTGCCCCCTGTCACGCACAGAACAGGGCCCATCAGGGGGGTTGGGGCTCCGTACCCTGTCACACACAGAGCAGGGCGGATCAGGGGGTTGGGGCGTCGCCCTCTATCACCCACAGAGCAGGGCCGATCAGGAGGTTGGGGCGCCACCACTGTCACACTCAAGGCAGGGCCGATGGGGAGGTTATGGCTCTACCCCGTCACACACAGAGCAGGGCCCGTGGGGGCGGGGGGGTTGGGGCACCACACCCTGTCACACACAGAGCTGCAGGGCGATCAGGGGGTTGGGGAGCTCCCCCATATCAGGCACAGAGCAAGGCTGATCAGGAGGTTGGGGCGCCTTCCCCTGTCACGAACAGAGCAGGGCGGATAGGGAGGTTGTGGCCCCACCCCCTGTCACACACAGTGCCGCAGGGTGATCAGGGGGTTTGGGCGCTGCCCCCTGTCATGCTGATCCTGGTGCCGGGAGGCATATTACCCTTTTACTATATAGGATAGAGGCCTGGTGCACGTGTGGGGCCTGGCTGGTTTGCCCTGAAGGGTGTCCTGGATCAGGGTGGGGGTCCCCACTGGGATGCCTGGCCAGCCTGGGTGAGGGGCTGAGGGCTGTTTGCAGCTGGTCACACACCCTTCAGGGTGGGGGTCTCCACTGGGGTGCCTGGCCAGTCTGGGTGAGGGGCTGAGGGCTGTTTTCAGGCTGGCAGTTAACGGAAGCTCCCAACCGCTCCTTTTTTTCTTTTTCTTTTTTTATTCTGGGCCAGGTTTAGCTCTGGCTCCAGCTCTTAGGCCTCCGCTCCTGAAAGCAGGTATCTGGTTTGTTTAGGTTCTATAATCAAAACTCTGTATCAACTCCAGCTCTGAGATCCCAGCTCGCTGAAAGCAGGTTTCTGGAGTTTTGTTTAGCTTCTATATTTGTTACAATGTTTCTTAAACTGCAGGCTCAGAGGCCGGCAAGGCAGGCAGGGAACGTTGGAGTCCTCCGTGACTGAAGCAAGCAAGCCTCATGTTAGTTTCAAGCTGCCTGGCTGCTGGCCGCCATCTTGGCTGGCAGTTAATTTGCATATCTCGCTGATTAGCCAATGGGAAGGGTAGCGGTTGTACGCCAATTACCATGTTTCTCTTTTATTAGGTAGGATGTTAACAAATATAATATCAGATAAAATGTATATGTATATTAATATATAACATAATACATATATTATATGCTAATATATTATATAGTAACATAGCATAATACCATTAATATATCATAATATAATATCTCCATAAATGCTAATTATTATTAAAAATAATTATTTAATGTGGAAGAAACCTATCTTTAACAAATCGCTGCAATGTTTTACCTGGTTGTTATTTTCTTTTATGAGTAAATTCAAACCGAGATGGACAGTAAATGCATCTAATACATGTTGCTATATCCCTTTACATTCTCTTCCAGAAACCTGTTATTGACTGCATGTCAGAAGATGGTTACAAGTTGGATCGAATTAACGGTGAAATTCAATTCCACAATGTGACCTTCCACTATCCTTCCAGACCAGAAGTGAAGGTAAGTACTAATCTTTCCTTCAGGAACAACAGCATTTTATTCTTTTTTTAAAAAAAAATATGTTTTATTGATTTTTTACAGAGAGGAAGGGAGAGGGATAGAGAGTTAGAAACATTGATGAGCGAGAAACATCAATCAGCTGCCTCCTGCATGCCCCCTACTGGGGATGTGCCTGCAGCCAAGGTACATGTCCTTGACCAGAATTGAACCTGGGACCCTGAGTCCGCAGGCCAACGCTCTATCCACTGAGCCAAACTGGTTAGGGCCAGCATTTTATTCTTGATGGTTCATTTCCAGAGCCATGAATTGCTTGTTTTCCTGAAGCATGATTCAGTTTCTAGAGACATGGAACAGAAGCATGTTTCTCTGGAAGTGTCCTTGGGTGTTGTGTGATTTCTCAGGCACCAAACCACATTCCTTCATAATGACAGTACTGTGCAAATCCCTTTGGTAGGAACACAGTCCGGCAGCACTTTCTGGTTAAGTCACCTTTATGAGTCTGTTGAAATGAGTGTGCCAGGCCCTGTCATTGTAACCATGAGTTCAATAAAATGCAAGGCAATCAGACCAATTAAGAAGTACAACTATGTCAAACCACCTCCTTAGAGAGTACAGAAGGTAGAACACTCAGAGTAGGAAGGATATGAAGTAGCAAAGGAAAGCAGCTCTCTTTGCAGTTTTTTTACTTGCTATAATTTCACCAGGGCCAATATATCAGTCCTTGGTGCAAAGGTAATCTTGTGATATGCTCATAAGTCACCCATGGTGAAGAAAATTTAGTTTTCCTGTATCTACTGAACAAGTATATTTAAAGGCAATTTACTCTACAGGAAAATTAGGATCTACTCCTGCTGAATGAATTGGCTTTGAAATGAGACTTATTCCTCATTTTTAACAGAGTACCTCTAGCTACCCTTTCTTAATAATATTTCTGTTATCCCCACAGAACTAAATTCCATGAAACTTAATTTGATAATGCATACCTATAATGCAGATAAACACACACACGCGCATATACACTTTCATTATGTGTGTATATAAAGTATAAGTACATATATTAAGATTATGTTTATGAAGTAAATTTTTTATTAATGTTATATATTACATATATATGTAAACATTAACTGTCATAAAAAATACAAAAGTACTTGTGTAATATAAACCTCAAGGTGGTGTTCATTCAATAATGATCTTTGAAGGGATGGCTCAATACTTCCTTTATAATATTGTTCAGAACCAGCTCATAATAGCTGTTCAACAAATACCAGTTGAATTGAAACACAGTTATTTCATTTGTTTTATCTGCTATTTCCAATACCAAGAGTTTGTTTTAATAAAATCTTCTTACTTAGACCTGTAAATATTCTTCATTCATATCACAAGGGTGTATTTAGCCTTGCTGGGTGCCATGATGTACTGAGACTATAGTGATATTAAAAAAAAAAAAAAAGAAGAGCATACTCAATGCCTGTCTGCCCTAGGGGAAGATTACAGTCCAGTAAGTAAAAGTTTGTAAGCCTGACCCTATAGTGTGGAATGAAAGACTTGTGAGATTTTGACACATAGAGCACCCCAAACCACCTCTACATAATAAGTACAAAAATCACCACTGAATTAGTGAAAATATCCAACACATGGTTAGAAGTTAGCGCTTTTTTTCTTCCCTTTCTAGGCTTACCAGCATTCAATTTCTACTTTGAACAGAGTTTTGTATCTAGCAAATATACCACAAACATCTGTTAGATACAGTTATTCATTCAAATACCATGTTCACACACAATACAAGTGTGTGACAGCTTAAACTTTGAAAACTGGCTTATTAACATGTGGTTAGTAAATTCGTATTATTTTTCTAACTTAATGGCTTTCTTCCCTTAACTAATTGGGACCGTCTTCTTGAGGTATCCTAGTATGTCAGGATGTATTAAATGAGATTCCAGAACATCTAAAAGTGGATGTGGTTGATTTACTTTAACTTCAAGTGTTACCACACATCATTTTATTTGTTGGCCATGGCTTTCAGATAAATAATAAGTAATGTGCTGAATGCTGAAGCTTCGTCCTAGGCACAGTTTACTATGTGCTGCTTATTCAGGGATGCAGGGTACAGTTAAACAAGCACAGTACCCTCACAAAGCACCCTAACTTGCAGCCTAGCTGCTGACATTGTTCTTTTCTCTCCTCTGCAGATTTTAAATAACCTCAGCATGGTCATCAAACCCGGGGAAATGACGGCTGTGGTAGGATCCAGCGGAGCTGGGAAGAGCACAGCCCTGCAGCTCATCCAGCGATTCTACGACCCCAGTGCAGGCATGGTGTGTGTCTTCCAGAAACTTCTCACTCCAGGGGATGGGAAAGTGCAAATGGTGATAACTTAATCAACCCCAAAGGCTTAGCATACACTGCGACCATCCTGACACATATGGGGTTGACTTAATGATTTTGACTGCTGTGGCTGCACTATTTCCCTGCATGACCGTGTTCACTGAACAACCAGTCCAGTCTCTGAGTGATGGAACTGGCTGTGTAGATCCATTCCAAGTGGCTGCCTCCTCAGTGAACTAAAGTTTTCATTTATTTCTTTGTAGAATAGCAAAATTATTATTGTTCTCCTGAAGCTCTTCAAATGCTAAGTATAGGAAAGCTTCTACGGCCAGAATTAACAGAGAACAATTATTTATTACAGCTTTGAGAAGTTAGGTTTTAAATATATATATATATATATAACTTCACAAACTACTTAATTTTTTTCTTGTGTTTATGTGATTTAAACATAAACAGAAAGTAAGAAAATAAATATTAATAATTTCCATTTATCACATATTATAATTAAAATACTTTATAAAAATGATTACTTATTTTCACAATGATCATCAAAAGTAAATATCATTTTACAGATGAGGAAGAAGAGTCAGAGAGATTGAGAGTTGCCCCCGTTTTGAACACAGGTCTGTCAGGTGCCAAAGGCTTTTCACTCTCTAAATCATTCTTACCAAGATAGAATCATTTGAGTACATATTAAATACTTGAATGCAATGAATTCTCTATAGTGTATGTACTGTTACACTAACATGGCAAACAAACCAGAATTTTCCTATGTCACAGACATCATTCTCTGATTGGATATTCTTGGCCTCATACCAGCGTAACTATACTCTAAATATATTAAAATCATGGTTTCTTTATGTAACATTTTTATATTTTGCTAATAGTAATTTTAATTTTCTCATTCCACTCACAGTTTCAATTGCTGTTGAATAGCAAAGTACTATTTTGGTGAATCTGGCCAGAAAGTAAACTTTACTATAAAGAATATATACAAGATAAGAATCATTGCTTATTTTTAATGCATCTTTTGAAGTCCATTTTAGGTCACAAGTCAAAACATAGTGCCTGGCCACAGTGGCTCAGTGGTTGAGCATTGACCTATGAACCAGGAGGTCATAGTTCAAGTCCCAGTCAGGGCACATGCTGAGGTTGGGGGCTTGGTCCCCAGAGGGGGGCGTGCAGGAGTTAGCTAACCAATGATTCTCTCATCATTGATGTTTCTATCTCTCTCTCCCTCTCCCTTCCTCTCAGAAATCAATAAAAATATATTTTTAAAAAGCATAGTAAAAATAGTCAAAGTATGGTGAATAACTGACTGTATTCTTTTTGTTGTTGTTGTTAATCCTCACCTGAGGATATTTTCCATTGATTTTTTTTTTTTTTTGAGATAGTGGAAGGGAGAGATACACATGGGACTATACTACTTATTGAGGAAGTAAAATCCTTTCCCAATCACGTTAAATAAAGAGACTTTTACAACATTTATGTTTCTACAATAAATTGTCCTATAGCTATATTTGATTTCAATTATATTAATATATTGTTATTCTTATATAAACAACCATATTATAAGAGGAATTGTTTCTATTACCATCTTGTTGGTCTCTATTTTTTCTCCCCATGGGTTAAGTACAGCATAGTATTATGATTCAGACCCTGAAGGGTTCTGAGAGATGTGATGTTGTGCTCATGTTCTCTAGGTGACTTTGGATGGCCATGACATTCGCTCTCTTAACATTCAGTGGCTTAGAGCTCAGATTGGAATTGTGGAGCAAGAGCCTGTTCTGTTCTCCACCACCATTGCAGAGAATATTCGCTATGGCAGAGAGGGGGCCACGATGGAAGATATAGTCCGAGCTGCCAAGGAAGCCAATGCCTATAACTTCATCATGGAGCTGCCACAGGTACCCCGAGCCTCTCATTCAGAGGGAAACTCATGAATTGTAAAAGGACAGAAGTTCTATGAGATGTATTTCTTTGCATTTGAATCCTAAATCATTAAATTCTTAATGTCATGTTTTTGTGCCATGCTGGAAAAGTACCATGAGTTTTCCCCTTTGTTTGAAACCATGTTGTTAATCTACTGAAAGTCTACCAAGCTGGGGAATGTTCTTTTAAACGCTCCTTTTGACATTGATACAATTTCCTTATTCTATCTATTAAGCATTTGTCAAAGCAGATGACAAATTTGTTATGTGGCAATAACTTGCACGATGCTCTTTTGATGTCTCCCATTGTCGTTTAATTTTCTTATACTTAGGTGGCTAATATGTGTCCTCAGCACTGTATCTAACACATTCCAAAATTCCTCCTTTATATTCATTTTCAGCAACAATGACAACAAAACCAATTCAATATTATTATATGAATTTTGCTTGAGGCTAATGGTTAACTAAGTCAAAGAAGCTTTGTTATTCGTTAAAACATATATAGTGCTTCCTACAAACCAGGCATTGTTCTAAGCATTTTAATTTATTAATTCATTTAGCCCTCTGAGAGGTCAAATAACTTGCTCAAGGCAGGAGAGACAAGGTTCACACTCAGGTGGTCTGGCTCCAGAGTCTGTACTCTAGAACAATTTCTAGTCCACCTTCTAAATTTCCTGTATAAATAGGATTACAGCTATGAGTATACTAGTAATATAGCCTAGTGATTAAAGAGCATAAAACTCTGGCATCACACTTCCTCCATACAGGCCCCAGCTTCTCCACTTGCAAGCTTTATAAACTTGGAGAAGTTACCTTACCCCCTTGCATCCCAGCATTTCCTTATCTATCAATTGAGGGGAATAGTAGCACCTACCTCACGGGACATCTGTGAGGACTAAATGAGATGATATGTGTAAAGCTCAGCTCTGTGCTTTCTTTATACATGGTAGGTGCTCAACTCACATTGGCTAATGATATGCAAGATGAGAGTCTGACCTGTTGTGAGGTTCCAATATAATGCTAGACATGCAAGATACTTGCCAACTGTCTGCTCTCGATGGTGATGGTTATAAAGGTGGCTTGGTATTTCACAATATAAAGACAGCTTTAGCATTGTGTTTTTCTGTGTTGTTTAGCTAGAGGAAAGAAATGAGATCTGATAAGTGCTCTAATCCTCTAAAATGGATTTTCAGGATCTCAATCAACTTTTAGTTTGGTGGAAACATTTTATTTGAAGTTGAGCTAAGCAGAAACATTTACACAGCCAGTGAACCTGGGAATAAGAGATTAAATCAATTTTTTAAAATCTTAAACACAAATATTGATGAGACCTGTTTCAGGAAAGGGTATTTCAGTATAAGTTAGACCTCTGAAAATTCATGTTTGAGGAGGAAGCTAGAAAGGACCTCATGAAGGATTAGTCAGGAGTCTTCAAATTCTTCCTATTCATTACTGGGCTCACTTTCTTTCTAGCAATTTGACACTCTTGTTGGAGAAGGAGGAGGCCAGATGAGTGGCGGCCAGAAACAAAGAGTAGCCATTGCTAGAGCCCTGGTTCGAAATCCCAAGATCCTGCTTTTGGACATGGCCACCTCGGCACTGGACAATGAGAGCGAAGCCATGGTGCAAGAGGCACTGAGTAAGGTTTGTGGAAAGTCTGAGTTCATTTTACATGTGGAAATGTTTGTGCTGTTGTAGGAAAGGCTGCTCATTGTGTGGGTGGGAGAGAGAGAGAGAGAGAGAGAGAGAGAGAGAGAGAGATATGCTACATGGGTCGTCGGTGTATCCAGTCTGACTGTTTAGAAAATATTGGCTGACTGCAATGTTCCTCACAATTGAACAGAAGACAGTTATGATTTGCTTCCAGAAGTTGCACATGTAAAAGTTAAAATCTTGTTAGGTCTAACTTAAAATCTGTGAGTTTTATTTTATTTCTTTTTTAATCCTCACCAGAGGATATTCTGCCATTGATTTCTTAGAGATAGTGGAAGAGAGACGGAAAGACAGAGAGAAATATCGATGTGAGAGAAACACATCAATTGGTTGCCTCCTGCACTTGTCCTGACCAGGGTCCTGGCAGGGAGGATCCTGCAACCAAGGTATGTGCCCTTGACCAGAATCAAACCCGGGAACCTTTGGTCTGCAGGCCAGCACTCTATCCACTGAGCCAAACTGACTAGGGCAAAATCTGTGAGTTTTAAATTTTCCTTTTTTGTTTTAGCTGTTGTTTAATAGCAACAACTGGACCAACAATGTGAGAAAGTGTGCTGGCTATTTCTAATGTCTGCACAGCCTATTTAAGGGTTCTCCCAGGGACTGAGGCTCTGACTCACTTGTGAATTCCGAGATGAACCAAAGGTCGATGCCAGCTCTGTCGTACAGTCTCAGTTAATGGTGCACTATGCATTGTTACAGATTCAGCATGGGCATACAATCATTTCAGTCGCTCATCGCCTATCCACAGTTAGAGCTGCAGATGTCATTATTGGTTTTGAACATGGTGCAGCAGTGGAAAGAGGTACACATGAAGAACTGTTGGAAAGAAAAGGAGTTTACTTCACTCTAGTGACTTTGCAAAGTCAAGGAGATCAAGCCCTTAATGAGGAGGGCATAAAGGGTAAGTGCCTTGTTCATTAACTATTAAATAGTTAATGTATTAATGCTTTGTGTTTTTCTATGCATTTTAATATACACTGTCTTATTTGTTCTCCCAAAAGCCCTTGGAGGCATTATGTAAATGATACAGGAAAGGACAGGCACTCAGGAGGTTCAGTTATCTGATTGAGTCATAGAGCCCAGGTGTTCTGTTGAAGAACATTCAACTTCATCCCTCCCTCTTACCCCACTCTCCACCCCCACACACACACTTTGCAAATAACAGAGACTCTCTATAGTGTCTTGCACACAGTAGGAGCTCTATTCTTGTTGGTTGAGTGAATGAATCAATGACTAAAATGTTTTGTGCTTATTTTCACTAATGTAAATAGATACTTCAGGCCCTAACACACCTTCTCTTTTTCAATCTGAATTTTCAGTTTTGGTGGTTTATCTCAACCTACATTAATCAACCACTCCACACTTTCTCTACCATGTCACATATCAATTTTGAACTCCACTGGGTATAATTGTATAGTTACAGACTATATAATTATATAATTATGTAACTTTATACATATAACATGTGTGATTTATTCTGAAATGATTTTTTTTTAAAATTTGGTGAGTCTATCATTTTTTTCCTACTTCTAGTGGGCTTCCCTTAAGGTTTTTATGATTCATGCTATAAGATATCTATTTCTGTGGTTATAACACATAGGTTATTATACATATGTAGTTTGAAAGATTCAATCTTGCTGATTATTTTGAAATCTTTTGTTAGAATGTGCTGGACAAAGGCTATTTTACTTATTGCAATAAAGTTAACAGTTAATGTCTGTTTTAGCATCAGGCATGGTAATTATGTGCGAGGCAAGCATAGTAAGTAATTTTATTTTGATATGGTTCTGTTTATTGCATACACTAAGGAATCCCTCATGCTGTGTTGAAATAGGAAAAGATGACACTGAAGGTGCTTTACTTGAGAGCAAACAGACCTTTAGCAGAGGGAGCTACCGGGCTAGTTTAAGGTAAGTTTGAGCCATGGGGCAGATTTTAAGGTTTTCAAATATTCTTAGGACTCTTAGGTAATATTTTGGGTACTACCAGGAAAGCCCTAAGCACAGGCCCAAGTCTTGTGTAATAGGAACATGCAAATGAATTCTTGGTTGCTATATTGACAGTCCTGTTTCTAATTAATGAGGAGTTTTTGTTTAACTTTAGCTTCTCATTTTATTAGGGTTAGGGTCATGATAGAGATGCTCTATAGTTAAAATGTTGTTTATTGAACTTAGAAACATGGTTGTTTTAGAAAATATCTGTATTGAGTCTTTCCCACCAAAGCTAACTGTGGTATGAATTACCACCTTACATGGAGGTCAGATTCATTTCTTTAGCTCTACTCTTTAACCTTCTGAGTTGCAATTGAATTCAAATATTTCTTCCAGAGTAACCTTCTGAAATCAAATCATGTTTTAGTTAGATGAAATAAGAAATGCATTTTCTAATGTTTAAAGATAATTTCCCCAAACATTGGCTATGTATTTATTTAGTTTATATTTTAGGTTTTTATTTTTCTATGGATAAATATATCAGTATTCACTCTCAAAACATATTTTTGTTGTTGTACACTGTTAGTAAGACTGTAAATTTAGGATTTCATCCTGGTTTAAGTGTTTTAATAAAATAATTCCTTTAATATCAAAAAGATTCTTTTTCTCAAGTTAGGATACTACAGTAGGCAATGAACTGACAGCATATTTCTCTAACATTTTCTTACAGTTCTAGATCATTTAATTCAGGACTTGTTCATTCAAGATAACTAGCTAATCATTTATTGAAAAATGGCTAAAGAGCTTAAAACAAAACATTCAGGTAACAACTTCAAGTAGTACAAACATACATTTATTTATTTTTAATATTCAAAGGGTAGTTCATTAAGTTTATGCTTAGAGTTTTTTATTTTTCCTTTGGAGAACAGATCATTCAGAATTTTATGAAATGCTAGTTTTATTGAATTTAGAAAAGAATAAGTTGATAGCGTGCTGAGCCAAATTCCACCTGTTCTAAGTAGTTTACTTACAATCTGTTATCAGGACCAGATAACCATTTTAATACAAACATTTCCTATTTGACCGTTTGTTCTCACAAAGTCTAGATTTTGGTGGCTAGGATGAGAAATCCAGAAATGCAATCTATACACAGAAAGAAGCTATTAACTTCCTGCAGAGAAAGATTTACAACTTTAAATGAGAAGATGGTTAAAAATATCTCATTGTGTAGGCTGACAGATTTTTAATTTTTTTTTGCTAAAAGATGACTAAGTGGAATGTTAATTTGTATCTTATTTCCTTGCCTAAGGTCTTTCTGAAGGCTAAGTCTCTAGTCATAGATTTTAGGTTCAAGAACAATTTAATAGATGAAGAAATTAATTTTCTAAATAACAATGTTGAGAGCAAGTATTATTTATTCAGCTAACTTATTTCCCAATCTAGCTGCTTTTGTTTGCGTTGAGAAGTAG
Source organism: Myotis daubentonii (assembly GCF_963259705.1). Lineage (NCBI taxonomy): Eukaryota > Metazoa > Chordata > Mammalia > Chiroptera > Vespertilionidae > Myotis > Myotis daubentonii. The sequence goes on from NC_081846.1 coordinate 48,668,734, forward strand.
TAAAGCAGCTTCTGAGAAAGGGAGTGGCGGATGTTGTAGGTTTCTGGAAGGGCTTAGGTAGAATTATAACTCTGGTGTTTATGGTAGATCAGAGGGGAACTGCCTGGCAGATAGGGTGCCTGCCTAGCTGTCTCATTGGGACAGCCTATCCTAGACAGGTGGAATGGTGTGAGGGATAGGAAGGGAGGGAGGGAGGGAGAGAGAGAGAGAGAGAGAGAGAGAGAGAGAGAGAGAGAGAGAGAGAGAGACTTATGAAATGTAATATTAAAGTAGTAGAAATCCGAGGGGACAAGGATATAGGTCTTCCCATGCTCAGACTGGAAGGTAGTCAAGTATATTTTGACACCTTCTTCTCTTCATATACTCCTGCTATGGTTTCTAATGCTCTGAGTTTTATTTCAGCCCCATGAACTTAAGTCTCAGCCCTTTCATGCACTCTGCTCTCTCCAGGTGACACATGTCTATTCCTTACACCATCTGGACAAGACAGTTCGACTTAGTTACCAAACTCAAATGACTCTGTTGCTGTAGCTTCAGGTCAGATTGGGGGGAAAAGGGGTGCCCCAGAAGAAGCCAGTGTGGTAGCAGGCAGTAGGAGATAAGGAGTGGCTTCATACCTGTTCATTATGAGGTTTGGCAAGAGTTTGAATATGTAAGAGCAAGGAATTGAGATAAATGCACCTTGTTGAAACTGGGTGACTAAGAGGATGGCGGTACCATTAACAGAGCGTGGTAACAAATTAGATTAATTAAGTCGATGTGTTACTGCCTTCTCAAGAAGTCTAAAGGAGCATGTGTAATAGGCAGGTACCACCCTGATATGAGTTTTAGTCCAATTGCACCTGGATACAAAGGATAGAGGCTTGTGAGTGGTTCCATCTGGACTGCACTAAGCAGTTGACATAGGTCTCTTCATCTCTCACGTTGCTCTCTTACACCATATGACTTCCAGTTAATGCTTCCATCAGGAAACTGCCCTCCTCCCAAGTCTTCAGCATTGCCTTTGTCACTGAAGACACTGTTTGCAAATGAATGAAAACCTAACTCGACCTGGTTTAACCTTTAAAGGGAGAGAAGCAGTTGACATAAGGAATAGTCCCAGGAGGATGCTTTGGCTTCAGGCGAGGCTGGGGTGTCAATGATTTGTCCAAGTCTCTCTCCTCAGCTCTACTTTGTTTTCACTATTGGCTTTATTTTAGGGGAAACTTCTTTCCTTAAGAGTTTCAACATAATTGCCATCAGCTCCCAATGCTACATATTCTCAAGCTTAATCTAGAGGAGAGTAGAATCTCTTTCCCAGAAATCACAGGAAAATGAAACAAAACAACCTGAACCAATCACTTCCTATATCTGTCCTGTACTAAGTATATCTAATGAGTATTCCTGTTCGCTCCTCTCTTCATGCTTCCATTTACACTGTTCTCTCAATTAGAAATGCTGTTCCTTCTAGTCTACAAAAACCCAAATCCTACCTTAGTCACCTCTTCCAAGAAGCCTTCTATGGTAACATCTACCATACATGTCTTTTTCCTTTACATTTTCATATTCTTTATTCAAACCTGCCCTATAGCACTTAGTACATTTTTCCTTACATCAGGATTGGGTGTACATGTGTTGCTCCTCTATACAATTTAAGTTCCTTGAGGGACAAGTCTGTCATTGACCAGTCTTTGTATCCCCCACAGCACCTGGAATATTGCATGCTGTAGGTGCCCAATAAACTTCTGTTGAATGAATGAATGAACACATCAAGTTAAATTATATATCAATAAAATTTAAATGCATCACTAGGGGTGATATATAGCCTGGAGAATATGTCACTAGGGGTTCTATTTCCTTTCAGACTAGCTCCTTTGTATAGAGGTGGCAAAACTTTGAAGTATACAAAGTATAAGGTGATGGGGGGGAGCAGGGATGGGTAGAGAAAAATACAGCCAGAAGGGAAGTAAAGGCAATGGCCTATTGCTATGATAGCAATTAGCAGAGCCATGTGGGTTCAGAATGGATTTGAGTCTTACACCTTTTTCTGGTAAACTAGTGGGACAACTTTGCCTCCCTTCTTTTTCTCCCTTCTGGGTCAAGGGAGCAACCCCACTGATTAATTCTGCCCTAAGAATAACTCTGTCTAGTTTAATCAGAAAGATCCCTTATCTGGTTACCAGGTGACCCGGAAAACATTTCTGTTTATTTGACACACGTCTTGTAAACTTGGATACCAGTTGACTTCTGTTCCAACCTGCCCACAATCTACAAACGGTTTCATCTTTTTATTTACAGAGCTTCCATCCGGCAACGCTCCAAGACTCAGCTTTCTTACCTGGTACAAGAACCTTCATTAACTGGTGTTGATCATAAATCTACGTATGAAGAAGACAGAAAGGTCAGGCACCAATCACTCCTGGGGGAATAGAAGAAGCCTTCCCCTGGGGACTGTTGTAAGCAGGCCTAGAATATAGCTTTCAAGGCCGATATCTAGTAATATTTCACTGTTGGACTAAAGGGGAGAACATATTAAGACCTGATGGAAACTCTAAATTTTACGCAATGTTTTTAAAGAAACATATATTAATTAATTACTTTTAAGAATGCGTGGTAACTAAAACTGGACTATTAATGGTTAATAGTTCTTAAATGTACCATTCTAGTAAACACAGGCAAATTACATGTACTTAGCAGATTACTTGATTATGTAGGCATCCTTTTAAAGTTTTAAAGAATATCTGAAAACTTTTTCCTTCCAAAATTTTAAGTCTCTTTCTTAAATTGTAATAACCTTGGCAAAAGTGTTTGACCAACAAACATATTTGATAAGGCTAACCTTATACAAGTTATCACAATTTTTTTTAATTGACATACAACATACCTTACAAAATGACCCCCACAATAAGCCTAGTTACCATCTGTGGTAACTAATCAATACTATTAATTTTATAGCTACCATCTGTGGTAACTAATCAATACTATTAATTTTAACACAATTCCAAACAACACAAAGATGAAAGGGATAGGAAAGGACTCAACCCATACCCTATATAATAAAAGGCTAATATGCAAATTGTCCCCTCGGGAGTTCGACCCGGAGACCAGGAGTTCGATCACTTGCTATGATGTGCGCTGACCACCAGTGGGTGGTGAGGAACATGGTGGGCGACCAGTGGCAGTGGCAGGGTGCTGAGGCAGTGAGGGAAGGAGGAGGCAGGAAGGCTTGGGAAGCAGGGGAAGCTGATCGGCCCTGATCACCTGCCAGGCCTAGGGACCCTACCCGTATACGAATTTTGTGCACCGGGCCTCTAGTAGCAATATAAAACTTTCTTCATTGGGATGCATGTATCCAGAGCTGTTGTGGGCACTAACTTTCACATAAAGTGACCATCCTCCTCCCGAAATCATTGCACTTTAATCATTGCACTTCATTCTTCAGCCCTGACACTCTCACTTTTGATCCCCCATTACTCTTCACATGACTCTTTTCATGGAACTCTTCTTTTTTTTTTTTTTGCTTTTTTTTTTTTTATTGCTTAAAGTATTACAAAGGGTATTACATATGTATCCATTTTATCCCCCCGCCCTAGACAGTCCCCTAGCCTCCCCTATCACCCAGTGTCTTATGTCCATTGGTTATGCTTATATGCATGCATACAAGTCCTTTAGTTGATCTCTTACCCCCCTACCTCCTGCCCCCCAACCCTCCCCGGCCTTCCCGCTGCAGTTTGACAATCTGTTTGAGGCAGCTCTGCCTCTGTATCTATTATTGTTCAAAAGTTTATAATGGTCTCTATTGTCCATGAATGAGTGAGATCATGTGGTATTTTTCCTTTACTGACTGGCTTATTTCACTTAGCATAATGCTCTCCAGTTCCATCCATGCCGTTGCAAATGGTAAGAGTTCCTTCCTTTTTACAGCAGCATAGTATTCCATCGTGTAGATGTACCACAGTTTTCTAATCCATTCATCTACTGATGGGCACTTAGGCTGTTTCCAGATCTTAGCTATGGTGAATTGTGCTGCTATGAACATAGGGGTGCATATATCCTTTCTGATTGGTGTTTCTGGTTTCTTGGGATATATTCCTAGAAGTGGGATCACAGGGTCAAATGGGAGTTCCATTTTCAGTTTTTTAAGGAAACTTCATGGAACTCTTCTTATTAAACTTTATTTGAGGTCATGTTGCCTTATTCCCTTGCTAAACTATAAGCTTCTTAAAGTTAGTGACTATATATTATTTGTGTTTGTATCAACTTGGGCATCTTGCTCAGTGTCTGCACCTAGTAGGACATCAGAAGATTTTAAAACTAGTATAAAAAAATGGAATTGCTACAATAAAATAAAGCCTAAACCACTATTTATTAAAGCAAATAAGTCAGAGAATATTTTAATTACAAGCACAATTATTATGCATGATGTAATTTCAAATTATCTTTAAAAATTCATTTTGGAAGTAATTGTACATTGGCTCACAGTGACAGAATTGGAAGAAAGTACAATACTATGTATGACCTTATGACTAAGAAGGACTCTTAAGTTTCTTTTTGCTTTTAGTGTATTAATCATGAATAAGTAGAGATTCCACTACCTAACAGAGTTGTAAGTATGTTTCATAGGTGAACGCTTTTTCTCTGGAGCAGCAGGATGAATCACAGTGAGAGAAAACATTTAGCAAGCATGATTGCTTACTGCGTTTTGCTGGTAAGGGCTCAAGCCCCCTTCTGGTTCTAGAAACAGGTATTTCATTTCCGTTCAGGTGCTGCCACGAATAACTACAAGAAGCATGAGGTAGGGAGTTTACTAGAGCTGCCAGGGAGAAAGATCCAAATACGACATTGAAATTTCAAACAGCAGCACCAATCATAGTCAATTTTTTACATTTTTATGTTTTTTCCCCCTAGTTTCTGGGTAAACCTTTGACAATAAAAGCAAGAGTTGGGAAGAAGAAAAAGGAAATGGGATTTTGCTGTTGTTGTTGAAACTGGTATTCGGCCCAGCATCCTTGCAGAGAACAATTAGATTCCCTGGAGTCACATTCCCATGGAGTGCTGTTACTGCAGGGAAAACTCCAAAGGGAGCCATTTAACTAAAGGGAAACAAATCAAATATAGAGATTAGTTTTAGAGACATAACACTGCTCGTGTAATAGTCTACTCATTAGCATTGCAAATTAGAATGGAACAATTAAACTCAATTAAATGTTAACCAGTATGATTTTAAAAAGTGCCACTTTATATTCTCTCTCCAATTAAGGGAGACATAAAGAAGGAGGAAGAAAATAACAGGGAAGCCAATGTGGTTTTGCTAAAACTCCAAAAGGAAAAAGATCTTATGCTTCTATTGATACTGCTTGCTTGTACGATAATTATCTTCGAGCCTTTTAGATTTAAAAAAATCAAACATTTTTAAGAGGAAAACAGTAGACTATGGATTAATAAATTTTAAATTATGGAATTTCTAATCCTGGTAAATTTTAAAGTATTTTAAATATTTGGGTTGTTCTAATCCCAAGTAAATTTTAAAGTATTTTTATAGTTCACTAAATTCTGCCCAAGCACTGGTGAAATTCTTCCTTTTTCTCATTTTGATGTGGAAGCTCTAACCTTATCTTCTGTAAAATTGGGAAATGTTATATCTTTTGTTGCAAAAGGTTTAATTACATAAAGAAGAAATAGTCAGCATCAAATAATCCTCATACCAAGAAGACATATTTGGGGGGTGTGTGAAATCCTGTTTCCCTGAGTGTCAATAGTGTTGTTGTTTCTTAGAGTTTTGACTCTGAAAACTTAGAAGAGAAAGTCTGTTTTGAAACTCTAGTTAGCTGGGTCACAGCTGAGACTACAGCCCATTTCTCCTCCCTCTCCAAGCTGCACTTTTGGCTCCCAGAAATGGGGTTTGGTTTTAGTGGTAATGCTGATAAAATTCAGCTTAGAATTAGGGGATCCTGCAGGCTAGAGGTTTCAATCTCTGATATCTAGGAAAGAGTTCAGGAAAACTAGAAAAGACAAGGTAGAATATAGGGGTATGGCCTCGCCGGTGTAGATCAGTGGATTGAGTGTCATCCAATGCAATAAGAGGTTGCTGGTTTGATTCCTGGTCAGAGCACATGCCTGGGTTGTGGGCTCGATCCCCAGTAGGTGCCATGTAGGAAGCAGCCCATTAATGTTTCTCTCTCATTGATGTTTCTATCTCTCTCTCCCTCTCCCTTCCTCTCTCTCTAATATCAATAAAAACACTTAAAAAAAAAAAGAATGCGGGGGTAGGCAAAAGTAGGCTAATAATAATAAATAATACAATAATAAATAGCAATACTACAAGAATAATCTCTATGTTTTGCATCCTCACAACTGTGAATCTACTTTTGCTCATGCCTGTATATATGAAATCAATTAAACTTGTTGGGGAGGAAAAATTTCTTTCTACCCCTCTCGGTTCTTTGGGCTTTGTCTAAGGATTAAATTGGCATATGGGAGCTTCACGATAATATGAGGTTCAAAGACAGATAGGCAATTGAGGCTTGTATATCATCCAGAGCTAAGGGGAAGGTGTTAAGGGTCTGGGACTTCAAAGGGCAGGAAAAATTTCACAGGAAGGCAGGAAAAGCAAATGTTTGCGGTGCAAATGTTTGTTTGAAGAGACAAAGGAACATGGAGAATTTGACTAAGCAGGCCTTGCTAAATTCCCTGCTGTCTACCACACCTAGCTCATATTCTTTGTAGTTACCTCTTATTGTATAGCTCCATTCCCGAAATAGGCCTCTATCTAAATTCTTTTAGGCAGTTAAGGGGGAGGTAGAAAGCTGTTCCTGAGATGTTTGTTGTTTAAAAATAGTCAGCATCAAATAATCCTCATACCAAAAAGACATATTTGGGGGGGGGGGGGGGGGTGAAATCCTGTTTCCCTGAGTGTCAATTATTAGAAACCGACCACTGCATTATAACTAACATAGGGCTTAGGCATTTGTTTAAAAGGTATGACAGAGACAGGACCCATAAAAGTGACTATCAGTATTTATTCATTTGAAGAACCTCTACTTCTTGTCATATTTACCATTTCTTTTTTTAATATTTTTTTAATTGATTTTAGAGAGGAAGGGAGAGGGATAGAGAGATAGAAACATCAATGATGAGAGAGAATCGTTGATCAGCTGCCTCCTGTGCGCCCCCTACTGGGGATCGAGCCCTCAACCCAGGCACATGCCCTGGCCAGAATCAAACCTCAGTCCGCAGGCTGATGCTCTATCCATTGAGCCAAACCGGCTAGGGCCATAGTTCCCATTTCTTAAAGTCACTATTGAGGCAGAAGATCCCATGATTTGGCATGCAGAAACCAGCAAAACCAAATATAGATAGAAGGGCATAAAATTTAAATAGGAACTTATATTTCACCTAACCTATACAAGGAGATGGAAGGAAGGAAACTGAGAAAAGCCCAGTGTCTAGCATTTAACCATCAACATAGTAGGTTTCATCCATTAAACATTTATTGCACATCTATTATGTGCGAGGTATTGTGTTAGGGATGCAAGGATGAGTGAGGGCCATTGCCCTTCTCCACGCACTGGAGTTGCTAGCAGGATACTTCTTTACATATGATAAACAAATGAGCACTGTGCAACTTGACGTTGCTACCACAGAGGCAGGAACTCTGCAATGAGGAAACACATGTATTTTTATAATTTTATCTCTCTCTTTCAGTTACTGGTTTGCCATGAATTTATTCATCTTTCCTTTAGTCATCTTAATTTATCTGTAGCTTTTTTTGGATGAGTAAATTTATTGGTAGATTTACAGAATCAGAGAGAAAAACATTCCATACATAATTATATTTTGTTTTATTCTTTTACTATGCCTTTAGCTACACCAAATAAAAGTCAATCAAAAGTAAATTACCCAGGGACAGATTTCTTAGTTTTTTCATCATTCAATCTTGATAGCCACTCTTTTGGGGGGGTAAGAGGACAGTTTCCTTTAAAGTCCAACTTTTAATAAAATGGACAAAAGAAAATTATTCAAATTAGTTAAATTTTGGTTCTTGTTAGTTTATCTTGGAATGAGAGCTACTACGCAGAGTTACTTCATATTGCCTTTCAATGTCTTAGATGTTGTTGTTTAGTGTTGGAGAAATCTTCAGGTATCAGAAGGGCAGAGAAATTTCTGTCATGTAAGGCTATGTGTAGAGCATTCTGTGGGGAGCTGGTCCAGGAAATGTTCTAGCTGAGACTGACAAAATGTATAGTCACGGAATGACAGACATTAGTGCTGGAAGGGGTCTTAGTACTGCTGAGGATCTCACAAAATGGGCTTTGTCACCAGAATTAACTGAGGAGTATTTTTTAAAACACACACTCTTACTTAGGCTGACTAAATTAGAATAGCTGGTGATGGGACCCAGGAATTGGTGTGTTTAATCAAAGATCCACATGAGTTTAGTATGCATCCAAATCTGGACACCAACCACTGTTGAGAACTGTAATGAGTCTGATGTTTTCTCTATTGCAAGTTATCAAGTTAGCCTGACACAATTTCATGGATGCTGGCAGAATACACAACAGACCTGAGTCAGAGACAAGAGGTTTTGTTAGAGCAATGGCAGTAGCAAGAATATAGCATTTACCTCACTGATTCCCTAGCCCAACCCCCACTTTCTCTAAGTTGAATTATGTCGAGGTCCAATGGCATTGAAAGATTGCATCACTTTGCCCTGGCCAGTGGTGCCAAATGGTTAGAGCTTTGGCCTCACACTGAAGAGACATGGGTTTGATTCCCTGTCAAGGGCATATGTACCTGGGTTGCAGGTCCCATCCCCGGCCCCAGTCAGGATCAATGTGCCGGTATTTCTCTCTCTCTCCCCCCCCTCCCTTCCTTCCATCCACTCTTTAAAAATCAATGGAAATAATATCCTTGGGTGAGGATTAACAACAACAAAAAGATTGCATCACTTTGGAAAATGGCCTCTTCCAGGGACATCAGGAAAGCAAGGGAGGTCTCAGCTCCTGACCTGGGAAATCCTGGTCTGTGATGCACAGGGGGCCAGATGATACCCATCAATGAAGGGAGAGGAATCTCAGGCTTAAGGAGCCTGGCTCGTAATGGGCAGTAAACACACCTGGCCTTTTCTTGGGATGGAGACACCATCTGTGTCCTCCACGGCTATTTACTATACAAACTTCCTTGAAAAAATAGTCTGAACAAAGGGAGTCAGCGCTTCTGTTCACAAGATGTGCAGAAACACGAGAGACCCATGTTTTGGAGAACTGTCTCCTCAACATAACTTAGTCTAACTTTCTCATTTTGAGGATCAGGTAACTGAGACTCAAAAAACTCAAGTGCTCAGTAATACATCTCATTGTTGGCTGTGTGTGGCTTGTCCATCAATCCTGTTCTTTCTATGCCTATTCCACTCAGCTTTCCCAGGCTCCTTTCTTCCTCTCTGGCATTGATTCCTGGAGTTAGTAAGCTGTCAGAAATAAAACCATCGAACAGAAGGAATTGCTGCATGAGAGAGTAGTAATGACAAGTGCAAATGTTGAAGGCAGGCCAAGAGAGAGCTTGAAATGAAGGCAGTAACACATCCATCTCCAGCTAAGCTGCCTTTCTCCATCCTATCCAGCTTGCAACTATAATGACATAGACATGACACAAGCTTTTATTTAAATTGAATTGGTAATATGATCTTTGATTTTATAAGCAAAAGGAAAGCATTTGAAATTCCTTGCTGTTGTATGTTCATTATATTCAGCTACGAAAAGGGTATACTACTATGTGTATTATATATTTTTCCCCTTTATTTTTTTAAATTTATCTTCATTGTTGAAAGTATTATAGATGTCCTTTTCTTTTTTTTCCCAGTGACCCCTTCCACCCCACACCTGCCCCTCCCAGGCCTTCACCACACTATTGTCTGTGTCCATGGACTATGCATATATGCATATAAGTTTCCCGGTTAATAACTCCTCACCCACCCCTCAACCCCCACCATCCCTCTGAGATTCATCAGTTTGTTCCATGCTTCTATATCTCTGGATCTATATTGTTCAGCAATTTATTTTGTTCATTAGATTTCACATATGAGTGAGCTCATGTGATACTTATCTTTCTTTGACTAGTTTATTTCACTTAGCATACTTTCCAGGTCTCTCCATGCTGTCTCAAATGGTAAGAGATCCTCCTTCTTTACAGCTGCATAGGATTCCATGGTGTAAATGATTCGCAGATAACATGATATTATACATAGAAAACCTTAAAGGCTACACCAAAAACCTACTAAAGTTAATAAGTGAATTTGGCAATGCAGCAGGATACAAAATTAACATCCAGAAATCGACGGTATATTTATACATCAATAATGAGCTCTTAGAAAGAAAAACTAAAAAAAAAAAATCCCATTTACCATTGCAACAGAAAAATTAAGATATTAGGGATAAACTTAACCAAGGAGGTAAAAGACCTGTAATCAGAAAACTACAGGACATTGAAAAAAGAGATAGAGGAAGATATAAACAAGTGAAAGAATATACTGTGTTCATGGATTGGTAGAATCAACATCATTAAAATGTCCATACTACCCAAAGCATTTTATGGGTTCAATGCAATCCCTATTAAATTACCAACAACATATTTCACAGGTCTAGAACAAATACTAAAAAAAATTTATATGGAACCAAAAAAGGCCCCAAATAGCAATGGCAATCTTGAGAAAGAAGAACAAAGTTGAAGGAATCACAATACCAGATATCAACTTATACTATAAAGCCACTGATACTGACACAGAATAGGCATATAGATCAATGAAACAGAACAGAGAACCCAGAAATCAATCTGAGCCATTACACTCAATTAATATTTGACAAAGGAGGCAAGAGCATACAATGGAGTAAAGACAGTCTCTTCAATAAATGGTGCTGGGAAAATTGGACAGGTACATGCAAAAACTATATATATATATATATATATATATATATATGTATATATAGTGTATATATGTATATAGTGTATTTTAATAGAAGAAAATAAAAAATTATTATAGATCTATATAAGCCACCTAAAATCCTTTCTCAAATAAAGTGGGTAATACATTTAAAAATTATTGAATACATGGGCCGAAGACAAAGCACTGAGTAATATCTATAGCCAAGGAAAAATGATGGTAAAAATGAGGTTTTGAATATAATATTTGCCTTCAGGAAGATAAAAATTTGCTAGCTATGACACTTTAATGGCAAATAAAAAAATCAGAATAGGAAAATATTAAAATAATCTTCACTCCTTGTGAAGAAAATGTGAAATTAAGAAATCCAAATAGATTACAGTTAAATTGTAGGCACTAATTAAGGTAAACCTTACAGAAAACATGTAAATGAGAATTGTTGACACAACTTCACAAATTTCAAGTTATTTTGCCTCTGCTTTAGATACACTGGCTTGCCTTGGGAGCTTTGAAAATTTCACAAGTCCTCAAATATGTAAATACTACTATAACACAAACATTTTTTTTAAAATCAGGAGTTTATTTTCCTCAAAGATCCCACATATTGATTACTCCCCAAGAGTCAATGCATATGCAATTGTGAAATGAGAACTGTAAACTCACTTTCAGACGAGTAGCCCCGCCAGGCTCCTTCCTTCCAGTGACAGCTGGGTCTCAAGAAATTTAAAACCAGTCCTCACAAAATAACAAATCACCACTCCTCACAGATCTTTGAGGTCACTCATAACCAGTCAAAACATGACTCTTCCACCTGTGAATGCTAAAGGGTCTGCTATATAACAAAATAGTATGTAAAAAAGTGTCTGTGTGTACATTTGAATGATTAATCTAACCCTCTCTCCCCTCCAGGACAAGAACGTTCCTGTGGAAGAAGAAATTGAACCTGCCCCGGTTCGGAGGATTCTGAAACTCAATGCTCCAGAATGGCCCTACATGGTGGTGGGGTCTGTGGGTGCCGCTGTCAACGGGGCAGTCACACCCCTCTATGCCTTTTTATTCAGCCAGATTCTTGGGGTAAGCAAACGGCTGGACTATCTTTATTCTCCTTACCTTTGGTGCTTCTATCAGTGGATATTGTCGTTTTTGATAGGTTGGCTCTTTACTTACCAGGTAACGTGTTTAGTTTTTTTCTCATCTCTAAAGAATTAAAATGCCTCAAGTGTCGCATCGCACAGAAGGTAAGAAGGCGAAGCCGAGCACTGCCATTTGGGCTGGCAGGACACTCACCGTCATCAAGTCTATAAAACTGCACTAAGGCTTCAAATTTACTGTTAGAAGAGGGCGAGTAACCTACATGCAAACCAAATCAGAATGCAAACAGGTTTGTTGAATAATACAAAAGAATTTTAGGGCTATTTTTATCTTGCGGAACAGCTGAGGTACAAAGTTTTACTTATAATAGCAAGTGTTAGAGTACGTTGTGTAATACCCTGCCTTCCTGCTGATCAGAGAGAAAATGGGAAAGGAGAGTGAAGTAAAATAGGAATGGGAAAAGATGACATTTATGTCAGTTTTTCACTTCCTAGACGTTTTGAGTATTCTCCATCTGACTTCATTGCTATAATAAAAAATAACTACGAACAGTAGACACTAGCTAACCACTGTCATATAACAGCACATTAACCTCTCCTAATAACCATCTGCAGTAGGTATTCCTATTGTTCCCATTTTACACAGGAGCAAACCAAGGCACAGAGAACTTAGGATAGCAAGTAGTGAATCTAAGATTCAAATTGAAGCAGTGTTTCTATAGAGTCAGGTTCTAATAAAACCTTATCATTACAAAATTATTTATCAAAATGCTATCAAGTGTTCTTAGTTGTAATTTACACACACACTATCTTGTGAGGTCAACAGAAAGGCAAACCTAGAATCTAGAGAACCTTTATGAACTTGTTCAAGGTAACACAGGCATTAAGTGATAGGGCCAGGACTAGAACCCAGCCTTTCAGAAGCCTAGTCTAAAGGATCTGCCAGCACACCACATTGTCAGAGCTTAGTAGGAGTCCTAAATTTTAGTTATTCTGTCTCTGTCTCTGTTCTCTCTCTCTTTCTCTTTCTCTCTCTCTCTCTCTCTCTCTCTCTCTCTCTCTCTCTCTCTCTCCCTCTCTCCCTCCCTTCCCCTCTCCTTGTCTCTCTAGCAGAGCTCCTGACCAGAAAAAATGTCCCCACAGGCATAAGTTGTACATAAAGACCTGGCTAGTCCACAGACAAAATCGTCAATCCTGTAGGGAGGGCCCAAGCCTGGGTTTCAGTTTTCACACTGCCCCCTTGTGGTCAGTGAGGAAATCATGTTCACTTCAGGGAGAGGTCATTGAAAACACAGGGGACCTTCAACTCTGGTAAATTGAATTTCTAGTTATGTAAAACCTTTATGCTGAAAATATTTTAAATAATTAATTTATATATCTTAGTGTATACTAAGTGCAATATCCTAAAATAATAGAAATATTTGTTCACTCAACAGATATTTGTTATCTGCCCTAGGCACAGTGCTAAGAACTTGGAAATGCAGTTATCAGTCATGGTGTCTTCCTTAATGGCATTTTAAGTCTCTGAGGAAGACAGGCATTAAACAAAAAAAATCCACTCATAATATAATTATTCAACAAACATTTATTGATCACTTATTGTTTATCAGACACTGTTGCTGGTCTTGGGACTAGCAGAGTGGTGAACAAGAAAATCAAAGCCCCTTCCTGCTGTCATAAAGGTGATAGTCTAGCAGCGAGAAGCTCTGGAAATGCATTGTACTTAGCAGTGATGTAGATGTAGAAGGTTCAGGGGATAGATTTGAACCTATAAAGACTCAAGACTATGCCCTAGATCAGTGATGGTGAACCTTTTGAGCTCGGCGTGTCAGCATTTTGAAAACCCTAACTTAACTTTGGTGCCGTGTCACATATAGAGATTTTTTGATATTTGCAACCATAGTAAAACCAAGATTTATATTTTTTGATATTTATTTTATATATTTAAATGCCATTTAACAAGGAAAAATCAACCAAAAAATGAGTTCACGTGTCACCTCTGACACGCATGTCATAGGATCGCCATCACTGGCCTAGATGTTTGTTTTTAAAATAAATCCAGGAGGTCAGCATCTTTGCTGATCATTTCCTTCTGTTTTATAAAAGCACAGTAAGGAATATACTCACCCAACTTCATCCTATATATGAACTGCTGTGGAAAGAATCCTGGTTTTCCTGTCAGGAGACTTTACTTCTGAAACTGGCTCTGTTAGTTATTTATAAAATACTATATTTATTTTTATTATTATTATTATTATTGCTTTTGGTGTAGAATTCATCAATTTCCATAGAAACCTAGCCAGAGCCCTTCACTGCCATAACGGGGGGTGAGGGGGGTATGTGGAGGGAGGGGAGCTTCATAAGTCATATGGGATCCCATCATAGCACTTTTCTAGACCTCTGTTTCCTGAACTTTAAAATGAAGGACTGACTAAGATAATTTATAAGATACCTTCCAGCTCTAGTGATCTATGAAATGACCAAGACAGAAAAAAACTTGATTATTCATCTATAACCCCTGCCCTCCTAGAGCACCCACCATTTATTGGTGGTGAGAATATTCTCTGTGATTCTTCTGGTCACAACCAGAAATCTTAGGAAAAACTTAACCCAAGCAATTGAGCTTTCCACTTAAGGGCTGCAGGATGAGAGTAGCAGGGTCTTGGTCTAGTTGGTGAAACCCAAAGTCTTCTCATGGTTAATATCCTCACAGAGTTATATTTGCTAAGAGAATGATGCTAAACAGACTACTATTTTTCCTCTCTGGTAATAAAGATTGTTTCTGGTTGTCTCTTAGTATAATTATCACATATTCATCAGTAGATTCATGATATTTTTATAATCATGAGTCAGATAATAGTCTGCTTTTAATGGCGCTATTTTCATTCTGACATATGTAAAGGGCACAATGTTCACATTTAGTGTATTGAGACCATAGTTTGGCACATGGTCTCAGCAAATTATTGGGTATTACTAGGAGCCTGATTGCTAATCTAGTGAAGCCTCAATATACATGTAAGGCATAATTTATCTGACTCACATTCCCTGGGTCTTTTTGATTTGGAAAATGTGCCAAGTGTTCCAAGCACAGCAATTTGGATAGGGAAAGCATGAACTGTGGAGTCAACTAGCCCTGGATTTGTAGTAGTCTTTGCTCTGAACTCTGTGCATTTGGGCAAAGGGCTTCTCCTTGATGAACCTCAGTTTCCTCATCTATTACATGGGGCAAGAAAATCTACCACACTGAGTCGTGTTAAGAATCCCAATTTAAGGAAGTCCTTACAAGTTAAATTAGGTTAAGCAACACATTTGGCATCTGGTAAATAGCAAGAGTGTAGTGAATTTTTTTTTCACTGTAAGGGGATTTCCATTAAAAGAGTGGCACTGATGTATGCTCAAACCACTATTCTAAGAACAGAGGAACCTATTGATGGATAGCCCTTTAACTTGCAAGAACAAAGAAAGTACAAAGAACTCATGGGGCAGAATGTTATTTAAAAAGATTATGGATAGATAGATTATCATTTTTTGCTCTGGACACTAGCTGCATGAACTTGCAAAAAAAAAGATTTGATGTTTTGGCTTTAGTTTTCCATCTGGAAAATAAGAGTTAAACTGGATAATCTACAGCTCTATACTATAGTCTGTGAATATAATAGGTGACCTTAGGGAGGAATGGACATCGTGTCATCACAATTTGGGTTTGCAGGGGATTTGTATAGTGCTTTAAAAAAGCAAACTGAAATATATCTTTAAAGTCCTGAATTTTAAAACTTTATAAAGTAAAAATGTGAGCTAGTCTATGCTGGGAGAATGACGGTGGTGACTCCTGAAACCACTTTTACTTGTATAAAGAACCATGAAGGCTCTAGAAACTTTCTGTCCTAGAAACAGTAAATCTCATTCATCTGGAACCCTTTTCCCACTTTGGAATTTATGATATTTAGAACTAGTTACTTTGGCCTGGCCGGCATGGTTCAGTGGTTGAGTGTCAACCTATAAACCAGGAGGTCACAGTTCAATTCCTGGTCAGATTTGATCCATGCAGGAGGCAGCCAACCAATGATTCTCTCTCATTATTGATGTTTCTATCCCTTTCCCCCTCTCCCTTCCTCTCTGAAATCAATAAAAAATATATATTTTTAAAAAGAATAGGTTATGTCGGCTTTACAAAAAAGGATCTGTTAATGGAGTAGTGTACATTGTTTTCAGGATATTTATTTGGCATACAGTGGTACTCAGTAAATATCTATTGAATAACTGGTTGCCTTTGAGCAATAAATAAGGATTGATTGTACAGCTCTATAAAGTATGCTTTTTTTCTGAACCCTCCAGTTCCCTCATCTAGTCTGAACTAGGAAGGTGTTGTTGTACCTAAAACCCCTTTCACTGTAGGGCAATGTCATTAGAATATGTGGCTGTTCTCTTCATTTTCTTATTGCAACAGCTTAGTCCCCAATCCATTAGTTGAGCATATGTCTGTAAGTGCAGAATATAGGTACTTGTGAGTATAGTTTACTACTTACTATAGGCTGAGAAAACCCACTCACAATTTTCATAGTTTTTTGAAAGGAATGTTTTCAGCGTCTGGTGATTTAGAGCCAACAACCTCAGCCTCAGATGGATTGAAACTTTTTTCTCTCCTAAGCCAATTCCAGTCAATACCTTGATAGCTAGTTGCTTTTTAAATTATATATATATAATTATACATTATACATATATATGATACATATATACATATTACATATATATATATATATATATATATATATATATATATATTCTAAAAAACTAATAACAGGCAATGTACCTGAGTGGGAACATCATCTTTAGTGCATTTATTATTGAAGAAAGACAGAGGTCATAATACTTTGAGTTGTGTACCAGATAACATTCCCGGATTCTCAAATAACCTACCTTCCTTCCTTCCTTCCTTCCTTCCTTCCTTCCTTCCTTCCTTCCTTCCTTCCTTCCTTCCTTTCTTCCTTCCTTCCTTTCCTTTCTTTACCTAATTGCATAAAAGATTTGAGGCATTTCATAACAGTTTTTCATCTATTTCAAAGGAAAGCCAACACAATTGCCTACATCAGGTAAAGAAACAAGACAAAAAGTCTGTCAATCATAACCATTGGTTTTCATTCTCCAGGCTTCCTTCCCCACTGGGAATTAAAGTACACACACTCCAAGTTAACTTTGGTTTAATTACTGGTAAACATGAATCACTTTAATGTTTAAAGTGAAATCGTTTTTAACTCAATGCTTAAGAGAAACTTCTAAAAGAAATTTGATTTTTTTTGTAATAATAAAGTCACTTTCTTGCTTACTGTCTTGCAAAGACTTTTTCACTTCCTGATAAAGAAGAACAAAGGTCACAGATCAATGGTGTGTGCCTGCTTTTTGTAGCAATGGGCTGTGTATCCCTTTGCACTCAATTTCTGCAGGTAAGGAATTTTATTTTTGAATAAGTGATTAAGCTATTTCCCTCTTTTCCCTGTTAACATATCACTAAAAACTCTTTTATGTTTTAGGGATACGCTTTTGCTAAATCTGGAGAACTCCTCACAAAAAGGCTACGTAAATTTGGTTTCAGAGCAATATTGGGGCAAGACATTGGCTGGTTTGATGACCTCCGAAATAGCCCTGGAGCACTGACAACAAGGCTTGCTACAGATGCTTCCCAAGTTCAAGGGGTAAGCTACGGACAGGGTGGGGGTGTAGAGGGTATGGGCTAGGGCTGTTGTACCTGGAGTACATTTTCTTTCTTTTCAGCCTTCAGACAATCACCTATGTATTTCCTATGAAATAGGACCTTGCAGGATTGGGATACCCCAGAGCCACATTTCCCTGCATTTCCAATGCTGAGAAACAGGCAGTGCCCAGAACTAATCTTATAGCATGAGTCAAAATATATCAGGGTTTTGGATTTCCTCTCAGGGTGGAGGCAAAGTGTGTGGGAAGAAGCCTCTTTAAGTAGTTTAGCACATCCTTCATTGTTCTTTGTTCTCAAAAGTGTAATCATTGGCTTATACTGAAAGTATACTCATTTTGAAAGGTTTAATAAGCATTGTTTTACTGCTTAGAGAAAGTCTGTACCAATTTCACTCTCATCATCCGAGTATTCTAGTGTCTCATTCACCTTACTCTTAAACTTGGGTTATGTAAATAAACCATACTCTTTCCATTTTTCTATCCTTCAATCTGCAAGGGGCTCTTAAAGGTTATTCACTCTCGCTAGAATTCAGAGGGTAGTATCTAATCATCTCACAAAAATGTTATTTATCCTTTAAATAAAAGGTTTCTAAGAGTTTTTCTAATATTTTTTTAAAAATGAGATTACTAACCCAGGTCAAATTTACTTTCATATTGGTGTAAGGTAGAAGTTTGTTTTTCCTTCAAAATGGATAGAAATATTTTTTTTATTATTTTATTTTATTTTTTTTAAATATATTTTTATTGATTAAGATATTACATATGTGTCCTTGTCCCCACGTTACCCTCTACCCTGCCCCCGCTCGTGCCCTCACCCCCCCCCCCGTTGTCATACTTTTATTTCTTTTTTAAGAGTGAATAATATACCATTGCATATGTAGACCAACTTTTTGTCTGTTCCTCCATAGATAGGCATGTTGGTTACTGTGGATAATGATGCTATGAACATAGGTATACAAATAAGAAATTCTTAATTTAGGTTTATTTCTTTCTTCAAGGCAGTTAGTACCAACACATGGAAACTTTTTGACCACAGTGTTCCTATTCTGTTTGGGTCTTGCATACAGTATGAAGATGCAGATTATTTTTTAATAGCACTGCCTTAGCACCCATGGTTGCCTAATAGCTTACCTTTAGTTGCCTTAAATAATGCTAAAGTCTCTTCAATTTTGAAAAGCAGTCCTGTACTTGTACCCACCCACGTGTTTTCTACACAGAAGGCACCAACCTTTGGTCATATTTGCATAGCTGCAAGTGAAATGAAGACTTGGAACAATTGAATACTTTTGATTAATATAAGTAATCACCACAATGCTTCAATCTCTACCTATATTGAGACCAAATCCACTTTGTCTCCCTGTGTTGGCTAAACATCTGTGTACTAAGTCAGCATGTAATTTGGTACCAATGAGCAGGCTAACTTCAGTGAGAATCAAAGTGGTGTCTTTTCATAGTCTTGTATGAATTTCAAAATGGTAATTATAGAGCAAGCATCAATCTTCACTGAATAATAAGTAATATTATTACAAGCCCAATGCATGAGTATTTTCAAGGAAGCCAAATGCATAAATACCTGAAAGACATGCAGCCCACGTTTAGGACTGAATTAATCTCACACTGCCTACTCTAGCTCTGACACCCGTGAAATGAAATCAGGCAACAGATCCCAAGAAGCTGTGAATAAAATAAATTTTTATTAATCTAGCCTTCAAATGCATTAGGGAAGCCCATTATTTAAAATAACCTACCTTTTAAAACATAGAACTACCGTATGACCCAGTAATTCCATTCCTAGATATATATCCAAAAGAATTGAAAGCAGGGACACAAACAAATATTTGTCCACCAATATTCATAGCAGAATTGTTTGTTATGTCCAAAAGGTGAAAACACTCAAGTGTTTATCAACAGATGAATGGATAAGCAAAGTGTGGTCTATACATACAATGGAATATTATTCAGCTTTAAAAGAAATGACCTAGCAATTCCACTTCGGGATATTTATTCAAAGAAAATGAACACACTAATTTGAAAAGATATATGCACCCTTTAATTGCAGCATTATTTAAAATAACCAAGATATGAAAGCAATCTAAATGTCCATCAACAGATGATTAAAAAATATATAATATATAATGAAACACTGCCATTTGCAGCAACATGGATGGACCTAGAAAGTACTGTGCTAAGTGAAATAAGTCAGACAAAGACAAATACCATATAATTTCACTTATATGAGAGATCTAAAAGACAAAACCCATGCATAAACAAAACAAAACATGAACAGACTCACAGATATAAGAAACAAACTGATGGTTGCCAGAGGAGGAGGTGGGGGAATGGGTGAAATAAGTGAAGGGAATTAAGAGGTAAAACTTTCAGTTATAAACTAAGTCATAGGGATGTAATGTGCAACATAGGGAATATAATAACTTCATATGGTGATATAGATGCTTACTAGACTTATCATGGTGATTCTTTTTAAGATATTTAAATGTTAAATCCCTATGTTGCAAATACTAATATACTATTGTATGTTAACTATACTTTGATTTAAAAACAGAAATAAAATTCTGGTACATGCTATAACACAAATAGACCTAGAAAGCATTATGCTTAGTAAAATAAGATAGACACAGAAATATGTTATATAATTTCACTGATTCATGGTACCTAGAAAAGGCAAATTCATAAATACAGAAAATAGAATAGAGCTTATCAGGGGTTTGGGAGAGGCAGGAATGGGGACTATTATTTAATGGGCACAGAATTTTGTTGGGGATGATGAGAGGTTTGGGGTATAGATGATGGTGATAGTTACACAACAATGTGAATGTATTTAATGCCATTGAATTGTACACTTATGAATGGGTAAAATAATAAACATGATGCTATGTATTTTTATCATAATAATTTTTTAAAAACGATCTTTTTGGAATAAAATAGCTTTGTCACGTGATGGTATCTGGTAAAAGAGACTCCATGTCTGAGCTTGCGTGATTGCTTTTGGTTTGCAGGCTGCTGGCTCTCAAATCGGGATGATGGTCAATTCCCTCACTAACATCGTTGTGGCCATGATCGTTGCCTTCTTCTGTAGCTGGAAGTTAAGCTTGGTCATAGTATGTTTCCTCCCTTTCCTGGCTTTATCGGGAGCCGTACAGACCAGAATGTTGACAGGATTTGCCTCTCAAGACAAGCAGGCTCTGGAGTCGGCGGGACAGGTAACCTTACGGACCCGGTTTGTAGACCGCCTATGGCTGAATGGCTGTCACTGTTATAAGAATGAGTGTGTAGTACAAAGAGACTTAGGACGCTGTTCACCTACAGCTTTCATGGTTAGCAACCTCCCACGAGCCCTTTTCATATGTGCTTCTGCTCAAAGGCTATGACAACCAAGTTCTGACACAGGGTTTGAGTAGGTGTGGACAGACAGTGGGGCATGTTCAATTTGGTTACGTGTTCAATTTCCTCTCAATATAGTTATTTTCCCCACATCCCAGTCTGGTGTATTCTCATTTGCAAGACCAGATAGTTCAGCTTTCTGTCTGTTCAGTTTTTTCATCTTAATGATTTCCCCAGGTCATGCGGCCCACTTGGAGAAGAGTTATCTTTTTAATGGCACAAACTTTTAATTTCACACTTTAATGCCTGTTAGATTTGTGGTAAATGTCTTTCCTAAACAGAACCATGAGGTACAACTTAGATTTCAAATACAATTAAGTTTTAGTTATGCACTTTTTAAAAAAATATGTTTTTATTGATTTTTAAAGAGAAAGGAAGGATGAGGGATTGAGATAGAAACATCAATGAGAGAGAAACATCACTGATCAGCTGCCTCCTGCATGCCCCCCACCAGAGATCGGGCCTGCAACCTGGACATGTGCTCTGACCAGAAATCAACTGTGAGCTCCTGGTTCCTGGGTGGATGCTCAACCACTGAGCAACATTGGCCAAGCTTAGTTACGCACTTTTAAAAGTATGTTCGAATTAATATCTGGTTATCAGGAGCAAATGAGGGAATGACAGCATGGACATTTATTAAGTATAAGAAATCATGCACATACACACCCTTACTCTTTAAGCAAATTTACTATAATCTAGGTTTTGCCTCTTTTAAAAGAGAGAATGTGAACACTGCCTAAGCAGGCAGAAGCCAAAAGGATTTCATATGCCAATGGTTGTGTCTTTGTTTAGGACAAGACCTAATTCAGAAGCTGATTATTTACCCTGAGTATGGATTGAAACAAAGTCAGAGAATAAACCAAAAGATAAACTTTACACTTAATTTAACTTAAATAATATTTGGTCAGATTAACTTATTAAGGAAATGGAAGCTATGTTAAATAACCTTTTGTCTCCGAAGACATCTAAAGATACCATTGTAGACATTTTTTTAAAATATATTTATTTTTATTGATTTCAGAGAGGAAGGGAGAGAGAGAGATAGAAACATCAAGGATGAAAGAGAATCATCAATCGGTTGCCTCCTGCACTCCCCACACTGGGGATCGAGCCTGCAATCCAGGCATGTGCCCTGACCGGGAATCAAACCACAACCTCCTGGTTCACAGGTCGATGCTCAACCACTGAGCCACGCCTGCCGGGCCCATTGTAGACATTTTAAATGAATTAACGATGAAGATAAAAAGCTTTCAAGGATTACCATGTGTATCTCCCATCTCCTCTCTTCCACAAGTGGAAGCAACACAGCCATGTTAGTATGAAGTAGAACTTGAGTTCAGCTGGCAGAATGTCTTGCATTCCTGTTGAGTTGATCTCCAACAACTTTTCTGTGTTGCCTGATGATCCTTTGTCTGCGATTTGTACCACATTCTGCCATTTGCACTATAGTCTAATCCATGTAGCAGCTGAAATGTCACGAAAGTAATTTTTGCTCTTTTATTCCTAAGACTCTTTTTCATCCTTCAGATTACAAGTGAAGCCCTCAGTAATATCCGCACTATTGCTGGAATTGGAAAGGAGAGGCAGTTTATTGAAGCATTTGAGAGAGAGCTGGTGAAGCCATTCAAGACAGCCATTCGAAAAGCAAATGTTTATGGATTCTGCTTTGGTTTTTCCCAATGCATTGTGTTTGTTGCTAATTCTGCTTCCTACAGATATGGAGGTTACTTAATCTACAACGAGGGGCTCCATTTCAGCTACGTGTTCAGGTGAGGAGTATAGGCCAAGGTCATAAAATATCAATATTCTGGGAAGAATAGCCTAGTTCTGTAAGTAAGCTTTTTGCTGCTTAAAAACCATCCCAAAGTGGATGTCTTAAACAGCTGGGATTTATTATTTCTCAAGATTCTGTAGATTTTCAGGGTGGTTCTTCTGGACTGGGCCAACACAGTCAAGCTTCTGAGTGGGCTTCTGTCTCCACAGGGACGCTCTAGTAGGTGAGCGTGTTTTCTTCACATTATGGTCTCAGAGTTCCAAGTGCACCAAAGAGAGCAAGTCCCAATGTGCAAGCACTTTTCAAGTCTGCATGCATCTTATTTTCTAACTTGAGGCCTGGTGCATGGGATTCGTGCACTGGTGGGGGGCGTGGCCTGCAGGGATCAGCTGCTGTGGGAGCGCCATTCATCCCTGTCAGCCGAGTGGTGCTCCCACTGTGGAGTGCACTGACCACCACAGGGCAGCTCCTGCATTGAGCATCTGCCCCCTGGTGGTCAGTGTGTGTCATAGTGACTGGTTGACTGGTTGTTCTGTTCATTCTGCCATTTGGTCGCTGGGCTTTTATTATATAGGATATCTCTTTGACCAAAGAAAGTCACACAATCAAGCCCATATTTAAAGACTAGAGAACTGTAGTCCACCTTTTGATGAAAGTATCTGATATGTTTCTCCTTTATTCTCATCCTACTATCACACAACACTTCTGACACCAGAGTCCCACAACTCAACTTCATTCTGGCACCATGTGCCAGGAGATAGCATCAGAGCCCACACATGAAGGACATAGTCCTACAAGGCCACCCACCTTACCACCCTCAGAACCCTCAGACCCTGTATCTTTCCCTGGAGGTGAAATGTGGTGGAAGAGACTGAAAGTTACACCCCTTTCCAAAAGTTATTTCACTAACATGATTGCTCTTCATATATGAGAAATTTCAAGGGCTTAGGTGCTCTGTGTCAGGAACTGGGCAAAGTTAAATGTTTCTCATTATAAATCACTATGTCACAGAGGAGTAAAAAAGTCATATTGCAAAGGAGTGCATACATAAAAATAGGATGAATAAACCATTTTCATAATCTACCAGACTGGCTAATGCTGAGAAAATCTAGAGGCCTGGAATGAGCAAATGAGTGAATGAGTGGATGAATAAGATGGTTCAGAGAACTACCTTATTTGAACTCTACTTCTTACCAAAAGGGCATGTTTCCAGCTGACTCCTTCTAGGTGAAGATGGAAAAAGGCAGTTCAGGAGAATCATGTTCCTTTCTTAAAGCTGGATCCTGCTCTGCTATGAGATTCGCTTTGAGTCCAGTTTCTCACATTTCCAGAGGAGAGAGCCTGAGGGTGTCAGGACACCAAGGGACATGTATATGGGTGTGCTGTGGAGGGTGGGAGGGCATAAGTGTGGTAGGGGGAAATGGTATGAGAAAGGCCTGGAGAGCATTAAGGAAAGTGGCCCTAATAGAAATCTGTTCTTTTGGGTTCATTCCCAAGTCATGAGTTCTGTCTTCTTGCCTTTGATATTCAACATAGAAGAATTTTTTTTCCTCTTGCCCCATTACCCTGACCCCAACCAGGAAAGTCTCTTTTCTAAATTTTTGCTCATTTACTAACTTAAATCCTGAATCACAAACTGCTGATTTATTTAGTTTATATAAGATTTTTGAAGAGTTATTTGTTAGCCAACATGTAAAAACTGAGAGGCTCTTGAAAGCTCCTAATTTCTGGCTTCTCTTTAGATCACCTTCCACCACTTCCCATTTCATTCCAGTTGCTTCTCATTGCTTTAAACTTTGGACTGGCCTCCTAGAGATGTTTGGGTTTGCAAATCTGGCCTAAAACAGTTCCTGCTTATGAACTGAGCTATCAGACACATGAAGACACTGCCCCCTACCACTATGGAGGCAGGTCCTCTGTGCTTGGGACAACTTTTCAGGGTGCCCATTGTATCATAATGTATATAATAACAGAGCTATCTCTTACCATGTTCATCTTCCATTTATTCATCCACTCATTCACTCATTTGCTCATTAATTACACACTATATGTTGAATATAGTTAGGAGCTGGGCCAAATAAAAGGATACAGGCAATTATATCTTTCTTTTACTGTCTGAAGCATGAATTATATACATGCTTGGTACAGATTGATGCATTAATCACCAATCATTCTTCTATGCACTTATGATAGGTTCAAAAAATGTTAGCATTGTAAAAAAAGAAATTAACCCAATCTGGTGATTTTTATGCCCCCTTTATTTTTTTAAGAACTCTTTTCTCAAACACATTAAAAAAAAAGAAGTTATTGTAATTGAAGTGGGGTTGGGATGTCTGAGCTTCTCTTGTTTAATCCTCCCCTCACCCTTTTTTCATAGTACACAATTTGAACACTGCTAATCTCTCCAACCCTAGCTCCCCAGACAAGTCTAAAGTGACCTGTCCAAGGTTGCTCAGTTCTTTGCTAACAGAACCAGGACTAGACCCCCAAACTCCTGCCTTTCAGGCCCTCACACCAAACACACCACATTCCTCTCTACATGGGTGTCTATCCGATTGCAGGGTGATCTCTTCAGTTGTACTGAGTGGGACAGCTCTTGGAAAAGCCTACTCTTACACCCCAAGTTATGCCAAAGCTAAGATATCAGCTGCACGCTTTTTTCAACTGCTGGACCGACGACCCCCGATCAATGTATACAGTGGTGCAGGTGTAAAATGGGTAAGTACTGAGATGGG
This sequence comes from Myotis daubentonii, assembly GCF_963259705.1. Taxonomy (NCBI): domain Eukaryota; kingdom Metazoa; phylum Chordata; class Mammalia; order Chiroptera; family Vespertilionidae; genus Myotis; species Myotis daubentonii. The sequence continues at coordinate 48,694,360 of NC_081846.1, forward strand.
GGTATGAGGGCAGTAGGGGAGGGCTGTGCTTATGTGCGTGTGAAGAACAGCTATTGGGGCTGATCATACACCCCCCCCCCCCCCACATAGCTTCTAAATTCCTGCAGCACATGGGTTCATTCATATGCACTCAGAATGGACAGACAGATTTATAAATGTAAAGAAATGAAGTAAATTAGCATTAAAAATTATTTATAAAGCAGACATTTGAAGAAAACAACAAGATCCAGTGAATACTAAATTCTGTGTACTATAAAACACACTTAGTTCCAGAATAATGAAGCTACCCAAACACCATGTTTTCTGCTGATGTTCTGGGATGGAATGTAGAAAAACCAGTTTTTCCTGTCCAGTGATATTGATGTAATTCATGTTTATCTGTGTTCAAGTTTTAGCTTATTATATGGGCGGCTAGAAAATTAATTTGATCTTAACAAAATATCTCTTCTCCTAATTTATAGTCTCCATAGGCAGTTTTTAATCTTCTCTGTTTGTTTTCAAATATACTAAAATGTTCAGGAGAGCAAAACAAATCTAAACTTTTGTAAAGCTAAACTAAATTCAGAAATCTTTTAAAATTGATCAAATGACCTGTTTCTCTTTCAGTCCAATAAAAGTAAAGTCTCTGTGTGGCCTATTACATATCTATTCATTTCTAGAATTCATACTTCAGATAGTGCAACTGAAGGTTTTCACGTTTGCAGTACAGGGCTTAGGCATTTCAAGTGTAATGCTATTATTTGAAATCTTTGGGGGAACAGAGCTAGAGGGTTTGGACAATTCCTGGCTTCTATGATGTAATCATATATTCTAGCTATTCTTTTCCATTTGACATTCTTCCAGAATGTCAAGTAATGGATGACAAGGAAATCCCTTAGGTTAGAATGGGAATAAGAGCTCACATATCTTTAATTTCCAAATAAAGGCTCAAACCTCCCTTTATTCTGCACCTGCTGGAATAGGGAATTCATTAAATAGCTGTCTTTGTGCTTTGCACTTTGGCAGCATGGTGCTAAAGGTATCTTAAGCAGGGATTTAAAACTCAGATTTAGTTGCATTTTCTAGATTATTCCATATTCTAGATTATACTAGGTATATTTATAATTCCAATCTTCCCATCCACAGGATAACTTCCAGGGGCAGATTGACTTTATTGACTGTAAATTTACATATCCCTCTCGACCTGACGTACAAGTTCTGAATGGGCTCTCGATATCGGTTAGTCCAGGGCAAACACTGGCATTTGTTGGAAGCAGTGGATGTGGCAAAAGCACCAGTGTCCAGCTGTTGGAGCGTTTCTATGATCCTGACCAAGGGAAGGTGGTAAGCAATGCAAAAGCTTTAGGGGATTTTGCTTTCTGCAGAATATCTCCCACCCCTGAAAGTGGTCTTCAAGATTGCGCCTTGCCAGACTCACTCTACAGCTCTAGCCTTGGCCTTCCTCCCATGTGGATAGTTTCCAGTACCGGTCATTTGCTGGTTGACCTGATTCTACCTCACAATTTCTAATATCAGATTCTTCCCAGTTCCAGATGGCCTGCTGACCAGTTAGGCAAGGGAAACCGGGCACACTGCAATGCTGGAGATGAGTGTATTTAGCAGAAGCATTCACTTACCCGTAAATGGAGCAGAAAGTGCAGACTAATCAGGAGACTAATGACTGGGAACGGAAAAAAAGTGGGGGTGATAAGGGACACAGTGATAGATGAGCAAGAATGGGGATTTGAAGAAATCTGAGACAATCCTGGTTTAAGAAGCTTCCGTCTAAATAGTACAAGGAACTCAAATGGTAGTCATGCACCATAAAGGTTTGATGAGAATATTTGAAAAATTGGCAGATTTGCTTTGTTGTTTATTTTCCACAGAATTTATTTTATTTTATTTTATTTCTTTCCAAAGAATATATGCAGAGGAGTATAAAATAAAATAAGAAAGATTTGTAATGAAAAACAAGTTTTTATTCTACCCTTTCTACCACTCCCCCATTTCTCTGCTCAAAGGCAACTATTTTGACCACTGATGTTTTCAGATCTTCCAATGATTACCTCAGTGCCTCTAAGTACTATGCTTCTGCTGCTGTTTTGTGATTTAACAAATTTAGATTTGAAGAGATAAAAATTTAGCTGGCCCTCACCACTCTTTCTCCTTTTACCCACCCCCTCACAATACTAGTATAGATATATAAAAGTTCCTCTATTTGTAAATTTAACTAATATACTTCTGTTTCTTTTTTTACCACATATGGATAACATCCCTGGAATTCTTTCTTTCTAAGATGAGAATATTAGTAATTCTACCTTTATTTTCAGCTCTTCCTCCTTTAACCTGTCAAGTCCTATTAACTACACTTTTATAGGCTCAAGAATACAAAATGCTCACATTCTGTTTATAACATTTCTTACCTTTCATGCTTTCATTCTAGGCTGATCCTTAAAGTTGAAAATCAATGACCAGCTTTTATTCTGATTATGTAAATAAATAGTGTTTATCCCTTAGTCAAGTAGTGAGGTCTATTAGCATTACATTTTCTTTCTGGTTTTTCTGAAAGATTATTTTTCTGGTATTCTCTGCCTTTATAAGTCTTTATGTTCTTCCAGAGTTTCTATCCTGCTACCTATCCTGGGGGATCTGCTTCCTTCGCTCATTTCTGCCACTGCCTTGGCTAATTACAACCTGTACCTGCTGAATCATTTGCACCTTGAGTTTCCTGCAATACTTTCTTAGATTAGATCTATCATTTCCTAGTCCCTATATCATTCTCTTTCTTGCTCTTCACTCTTATCTTATTGTAGTATGTCCACAGTAGTTTTCTAAGATGTGATGCAGAGGAGAGGGTCTGGAAATGCTTTATTCTGCTCCACACTTGATTGACTGTTTCATCTTAATATTTTGAAAAAGGCCTTTTTTATTTCCCTGAGTAGTTTAATCTTCATTGGAATGAGCATAGATAACTTTATGAAGAGAAATGCTGAGAAAAACACACATATTATGTATATTTCTCTGAATGTGCTCAGTGAATGTTCCCAGGTAGAGAGCAATGTCCATGAGGAAATCAAAATGATTCCTTGCATTTCGTGGACTCAATATATTTTGTTATCATTGTAAAACATTTCCATAAATATTTTTAAGTAGAAAGAAATACCACCTTTTATACAAGTTTGAAAATCCTCTTTGCTCTTAAGGAAGCTACTGAATGCGAGCATTCAGCCTTTTCAACATTTAATTGGCTACCTATGGTGTGCAGGACTGCACTGGGCCCTGTGGGAGATATTAAGGACCATGAAGCATGTCTCTGTCTTCTAGGAGCTTACAATACTAGCACATGTGCAACAATTAGCAAACAGCTCCAGTATTTAATTAAGTATTAATTGTGCTTTGCAGACTAAACAAACTGTGGAAAATGAGTAGAGGAAAATGAGAGAGGGCTAATTGTTGAGGAATGCCTTATGTTCTTTCTAACAGTGTTTGCTTTTCTCATTGCTGAGATATTATCTACAATATAATATGTTCACACCATTTACCATAGTCTTTTTCTGAAATCAAAGGACCAAATACTTCACAGTAGTATGTTAGTACTTTTAAGTGAACCAGCTCAAATGGTAGATATTTGAGTTCCTATACTTAACTGCCTAACTAAGGAGTGAGTTCCTTAAAAAAATATATTTTCTTTCTATAGCAGGCAAAAGACTGCTTAGCTTAGTGCCTCTGTGGTAGGGGATTCAAGATATGTTTGTTGACTAAGTGAATAAATGTATTCCTTTCTTACTCAGGTCTATTACCTAGTTATGCAGAGACTGAGGTCAGTAAGCTCATGGAAACAGGTTTGATTCTGGGGTCTCAAATTTGAGCAGTTCTACAAATATGTGGAGGATGCCCTGCACCAAAGTATAAGGAGACCTTTAAAAAAAACTAGCCTGTGTGGCTCAGTGATTGAGCATTGACCTATGAACCAAGAGATCACTGGTTCAATTCCTGATCAGGGCATATGCCTGGGTTGTGGGCTCCATCCCAGTAGGAGGTATGCAGAAGGCAGCTAATCTATGATGTTTCTTTCTTATCAATGTTTCTATCTTTCTATCCCTCTCCCTACCTCTCTAAGAATCAATAAGAACATTTAAAAAAAAAAACACAACTAAATACTGTCCTGAGTACTTTTCTCATTTGTACCACCTGTACAGCTAAACTTTGGGAAGCAAACAAACAAAACCATAGTCTGATTATAACTTTGACACCATTCTGATAGACCACACCTCCAAGGGTCAAAGGCAACATAATTTATTTCTAAGAGTCCTGGGATTGTTGTCTCTTCAGCAAAGCAAATATCCTACGTAATATTAATTCTAGAATATAAACTTTCCTTGCTGCTGGAATTCTAAAACTTGATGCCCTGGTTGTTACCTCTGTTGGCAGATGATCGATGGGCATGACAGCAAAAGGGTGAATGTCCAGTTTCTCCGTTCCAACATTGGAATTGTTTCCCAAGAACCGGTGTTGTTTGCCTGTAGCATAACAGACAATATCAAGTATGGGGACAACACCAGAGACATCCCCATGGAAAAAGTCATAGAAGCTTCAAAGCAGGCTCAGCTGCATGACTTTGTCATGTCACTCCCAGAGGTGAGTACTGTGTCAGAGTGGTTCCCTAGGGGAGATGGTGACGGGGAGAGAGAGAATAACCAAAGAGTATCATGATTTGGGCTCAAGGAGAAAGTCAAAGGCAACACAATTTCTTTCTCAGTGCCTGGGGTTCACCTCAGTCTTTTAAACAAAATAAATGCCCATCAACATACTGTTTACTTTAGGAAAGTATTAGCACATTGGACAGCCGCCTGGCATAGTGAAAAAAAGTCCTGATATTTAAAGCAGACCGGTTTGAACCCAAGCTCTGTCACTTACTAGCCGTGTAACGCTGGGACAATTACTTATCTTGCCTGAGACTCAGTCATCTGTAAAAAATAACATTAGAATGAAAGAATATACGTAATGGCCACACAAAGAAAGCTGCTGCTGTTATTATTGGCAGCACAGACTGCAGCTGGAATGGTTTCCCAGGAACCAGGGCAGCTGGTGGGCTAAAGTGCGTCTGCCTGAGCGTGTCACACTCTTCCAGAGCCAAGTGTGAGCTTAGCACAGTATCGACTCTGAAGTTTTTCATCTACCAAGTCTCTCTTGGTGATTGATCACAAAGAAAATTAAGACGTGGAAACTGGATTTTAGGAGCCAAATATTGCATTAATTTTTTCCACTGCTTTCTCTTAAATACCACTTGGAAATTGCTTTTCTTTGTAAGTGATTACATTTATAACTTTTGTGGTGGGCCTTTTTCTTCCCTCCCTCCCTCCCTCCCTCCATTCTTTCTTTTTCTTTCTTTCTTTCTTTCTTTCTTTCTTTCTTTCTTTCTTTCTTTCTTTCTTTCTTTCTTTCTTTCTTTCTTTCTTTCTTTCTTTCTTTCTTTCTTTCTTTCTTTCTTTCTTTCTTTCTTTCTCTCTTTTCCACAAAAGGCTTCTAAGTCTTGGGCTCCTGACCTCATTCTGTCTTGTAGCCTAAAGTGGAAATGACTATTTGCTGTACCATAAATGAAAAGCAAAGCTTGTGTCCATTGAAAGATTCATTTATTCCACAAATCTTTGTTGAGCACCTACTCATTTTGTGGGAGACACTGGCTTAGAGTTAATTTATTGCCTCTTTCTCAGATAGACTTACCTATAATACCTTTCACTGAACACTTTTTCTCAGTGGTGAAAGTAGGACAAAGTAGGCTATTATGAGTCTCAGTTGGCTTGGTTGAGCATTTGTCAGGAGGCCAGGGAGGCAGAAGCAGACCTATTGTGGAAGGCAGGCAGAGTAATGGTCAAGGGCAAAAGTTCAGAAGCCAGACACACCTGGATTTAGAATTTATTGTCACTGCTATTTATTTGTCTATTTTTACACAATTTTCTTAGCTGTGTGTGTCTAAGTTTTGTAATCTGTAAAATAGGGAGAAAATGATTTTTGTGATTATTAAATGGTAATCTGACTAGAATAGTTATTTGGCACAGTACCTAATGCCTAGTAAATAGTCCATCAACGTTAACTATTTTTATGTAGTCATGCCAGGAATCTAGCTAGGAATTTTCCTTCATAATTTCATCTAAAACTCACAACAAATATGTGAACTAGTTATTAACATCTGCATCTTTCAGATGGGTTTGTTCCTCAAAGAAATTTAAATAATGTTCTCATGATCACAGAGCTAGTAGCAGCAAAACGGAGATTCACATCTAGGCTTGTGTTCTAGAATGCTGCCTCCTCCACAGTGGCCTCGGCTAGAAGATCCCTCACAGGCCCTTTTTCCTAGGATTATTCTGTCTTAGATCTTCCACAGAGGAGTTTGGAAACCAGGGAATCTGGAAGCAGTGAGGAATCTCACACACAGAGAAAGAGATCAAAATACAAAACCAAAGGAATTGCAGAGGAGGGTGTAAAAGGGCCCCTTGTTTCCCAGAGGAAAAGATCACAAACTCCATGTTTGTCGCAGATTTCTAAATGGATTTGACATCCAATGTAGAAGGACCCATTCACTATTTCCAATTTCAAAAAACAAAAAATAGTTTCAGTTCCCAGAGGGATCATTGATGGGGGCTCCATACAGCATAGGAGCAACGGCTGCTACTGGTTTTCAAACTTATCATACTTTTTCCAGAAATATGAAACTAATGTTGGGTCCCAGGGGTCTCAACTCTCTCGGGGAGAGAAACAACGCATTGCTATTGCTCGGGCCATTGTGAGAGATCCTAAAATCTTGCTACTAGATGAAGCTACTTCTGCCTTAGACACAGAAAGTGAAAAGGTATGTATCGGTTTTCTGAGGTTTTAGATCATTATAAATGAGTCTTTTCCTGTAATATTTGTCCTTCTAAAATGGCACTATTTTCAGTTTTCTGGTTCGTGTACAGTAGGAATTGCCAATACTCTGCAGTGAAGGACAATAATCTAGAGCAGTTATGTTCAACCTTTTCCATCTCATGGCACACATTACCTGCTAAAATTCGGTGACACACCAAAAATATACATATATTTTTGTTGATCTGTGAAAAAGAGATATAATGTTGATTTATTCACACTGGATAGCTATTGTTGTGTTGGGTGTTGTCATTTTTTTATTTGACAGTCTAAGGGGAAAGAGGTCAGTGCCCCCAATTAAATAGTCAGGTATTGCATGTTTAAAAAATTCATGCAGCTCAACGATTGAAAATTGCTGAACTGGAGAAAGTAATTTAAAATAGGGTTGCTTCAAATTAAAAAAAATAGTTTAACTTTAAAATAAAAATTGTTTTTAAGATTCTCTAAGCTTGGTGACATTTTTTCAAAGGCAAAGAATTAGCTTTATTAAGTAAAGTAAAACAATCCAGGTCATTTGTTGGGCATTGCCATTTTTATAGTTCTAAAGTTCTGTGCAGAGCAGGTAGCAGCGTACAACACCAAGTAAGAGGCGGTATCTGTTGTGCAGTTTGAATGAAAGGAGATGCAATTGAGCAAAAAAACACAATTATGAAATTTACTATTGATTAACTCCTTGAAAACCAGGGTTCCATTTTGGAGCCAGCTAAAATATCCTCGATGAAGAGCAAAATCAGGAATGATCAATGACTTCTACCTTACCTTGCTTCCTTGGTTTCATTTTAGCAAACTATACTATCAGGGATTTTGAAATTAGGTCATGACCTCGTAGTTTGGTTCATGCTAGCTTCGCTGACATTTCTCCGTCTATGGACTGCAATTCAAACCATTGGTGCATTCTATTCAGCAGATATTTCTTTCTTTTATGTCAAACCTTTGGGTTTAACCCCTGACTATAGCCATGTTACTCAGGTGGAATTAAACAGAACTCTTGCAATGGTGGGCCAGGGAACAAGCATGTATCTTTGCATCATCTTTCTAGCTTTTTTTTTTTTTTTTTTTTTTTTTTTTTTTTTTGCAGACGGTGCAGGTTGCCCTGGACAAAGCCAGAGAAGGACGGACCTGCATTGTCATTGCCCACCGTTTGTCCACCATCCAGAACTCGAATATCATTGCTGTCATGTCCCAGGGGACAGTGATTGAGAAGGGGACCCATAAAGAACTGATGGCCCAGAAAGGAGCCTACTACAAACTGGTCACTACAGGAGCCCCTATCAGTTGACCTGACTCTAGAATTTCACACACAGATGATGCACCAATTACAGAAGTGCCATGGGTTATTTTTTTCCTTTAAGAAGATACGATGATTATTTTTACTTTCACACATACTGCCATACATTGGGATCCAAGCTAACGTCTAATGGCCTGTGATAATAATTCAGTTCTAAATGCCTCTATATAGAAAAGTGAAATAAGGAAGGCCCAATGTGAGCGAAAAGCCAATGTCTAGCAGCTTTTAGGAATCACCTGGTGCCTTACTCCACGCAGGAGCCAGTCCCCGTGCTCCAAGGGAATCAGTGAGAAGTCTTGGAGTAAATGAGAATTTGAATTCCTTAAGGGCAGAAGAGGGTTTTTTTGTTTTTGTTTTTTGTGTTGTTGTGGTGTGTTTTTTTCATTTGAGCCCATAATTTGTTAGCCCCAAGACAATAAAAGTGGGAAATGTTCATTCTTCCCGTTAAGATAGAGCAGTGCCTTTCAAAGGAAATATAACGAGTCACTAACGCAAGCCACATATGTAACTTAAAAATTTCTAGTTACATTAAAGAAAGGAAAACAAAAAGGTGAAATTAATGTTAATAATGTTTTTATTTAAGCTGATATATCCAATATATTATCACAACATATAATACATATAAAAATTATTAATATTTTGTTATTTTATCATATTAAATTTCCAAACACTCATGTGTATTTACACTTACTGCATATTTCAGTTCAGACTAGTAGCAGCATGTGACTAGAGACTACTCTATCAGACAGACAGGGTTAGAGAATCCAGGTTCATGTATTTCCTGGTCTGAGCCTCAGTTATTTCTTTATGATTCAAGTCCTATAAAAACATGAGCCCAGCCCTAACTGGTTTGGCTCACTGGCTAGGGCGTCAGTCTGCGGACTGAAGAGTCCCAGGTTCCATTCCGATCAAGGGCACATGTCCCAGTTGCAGGCTCCATCCCCAATAGGGCCATGCAAGAGGCAGCCAATCAATGATTCTCTCTCATCATTGGTGTTTCTATCTCTCTCTCCCTCTCCCTTCCTCTATGAAATCAATAAAAAAAAACTTTTTTAAAAATAAAAAATATATTTTTAAAATTCTTTACATCATTCATTTTATTTGCATCACCTGTTGAATTGAGTTGCAAAAAGGGAAAGAACTAAGGTTGCTTAGTGTAACACAATATAACTTTGAAAATTGGCATATTATTAATTCCACCAAGGTCTTCTTTCCAAAATATGTTTAGTTCCAGTTAACTTATCAGAATAATTTATGATTTTTTTCCTATGAAGAATTCTTATGAATAGTTGGAGCAGCACATCTTCCTGCTTATTTTGGGAAGAGACCCTCAGTCATTTAATGCTTCTCAAAACTATATGGAGGCAGATATCCATAAACCAGAAATGTGACTATGAAAAAAAAAGTAGAAGAGTTGGCCTCTAGATTTTTTTGTCCAGAAACTATTTTTCATGTAGTTACTCTATGTCTATTCTACATGTGCTTTTAGGAAATTATTTCAATGAATAGACACTTTGAATTTAGTGGTACATTCATGCATGCAATGTTTGGAAATTAAACACTCACTGAAAAATGTAGATCCTGAAATGTTTTGATAGTATGTCCTGAAAGAGAAAAATACATAGGATCATAATTAAATATGATTTGCCACATATTTATTCATTAATTAAATGTAAATGTCCTATCCTAAGAAAATATCAGGACATTATCATAAGGTTGGTTTAAGGTCCCACCTCATATTTCCAACTGAGAGCTGGATTCTCCTACGCATGTAGATTCTCTCTGTAATCAGCTCACATAAGGCTGTTAGTGGAGATTAAAACTTTGCAAATTTTATTGCTTTTTCTAACACATTTTGAGATTAATTTACGTATGTGTGCCATTATAAAATAAGCATTATGTCCATTTGTATTTGTTTTAAATTTCTAGATCAAGTGAATAATCTTACCTGCTATGTAAGAGATGACAGATGAAAGTAAGTTAAACTGAGAAATGCAATTCCAATTTCTTTCACACTGTGTTCAATTAAATGCCCAATTAATTTAAATGGATGGACTGTAAATAAAGCAGTGCACATGATTATCATCTAATTGGCACTGGCCAGCATTATAATGTGTTCATTAGTGAGTTGTATGGTATCCTAAAGCTCATAATGAGTAATCAGGATACACATGATTGGCATATAGCTGTCTGGATGCAATTACTCAATGCAATAAATCAGCACTTGGACAAAATGTGCAGTAGATTAAGGAAGAAGAATACATAGCCAGCTGGTGAATTGGCAATTCCCTACTGTTTGTAATTCAGGTACAGCTTCTACTCTCAGATACAAAGAGATAAATGTGAAGACAACAGAATGGCTGGAGATAAAAAGGGAAATGTTCACTCAAGGTGACCCAGAACAGTGTCTACAATTATTAACAACTAGAGGCCCGGTGCACAAAATTCATGCACAGGGGTGGGGTGTCCCTCAGCCCAGGCTGCACCCTCTGGCAATCTGGGACCCCTCGGGGGATGTCCGACTGCCGGTTTAGGACTGATCCCACAGGGATGGGGGCAGGGGCCGAGGCCAAGGCGGTTAGGGGCGATCAGGCAGGCAGGTGAGCACTATGTCAGGCATCATAGGTTAGCCCACTTGGCACCCATATTACACCCCATTGCCTTTGCTTGCCTCGATTACAGAGGCTGGAAAGTAAAGTAGTCACCTTTCCAGACTTCTTTGCAGGGGAGGCCATATGATACTGTTTTGGTCAATGAAATATAGACACAAGTCTCTATGGAGGCTGTCCCTTCTGGAATAAAGCCTGTGTCAAAAACAAAAGCCAGTTTTCCTTCTTTCTTCTTTCCTGAATGCACAGCAGCCGTGCCGTGGTCATTTGGACATGACTACGGGTGGCAGAGAGGACAGACAAATTGGGTCTGAGTTTTGGACATCCTTGAGAAGCTGCTCCAGCCTCAGCTGCCTAACTCCAGCCATCCTACTAGCCAAGAAAAAGACACCCTCACCTGCTAAGCCCTGAAGTCATTTTTTTTGGAGTTGTTGATGCTAATTTGGAATTAACATAATTAATAGAAACAGTTTGATTTTTATAAATAAAAAATACTGAAAATGCAACATTGAAGTATTGATTTGTGTTTAAATTACCTTAAAATATGACCTTTACACCTAGAGGTTTTCCAAAAATATTGACTGAAAGAAGGAATTAATCATAGTCTTTCTTTTCAAATGTTACTCCTATGAAAAGAGATATAACTGGATGGAAATCCTCACAGCTCATTCTAGTTTTCCAAGAACACTTCATGTACCTTTCTTTACTATGCTTTAACTGAAGAGGTTTTTACTTAGGGACTTGGTGTTTTGTGATTATGCTCTCATATGATAAAAAGTAAATTTAAAAAAAAGAGAATGAATCTGAAATAGAGTGGGTTAGAAGAGATGGGGAATAATGTTACCAGCTAACCTGTAGCTGGGTATAGTCTCAATTCAGTTCTTCCAAGCCCACAGGCCAGAGATAGCCCTGGTGTCCGCCCACCGTTGCAGCAGGTAAGCCTGGAACCCCTGGGGGTCTCCTCAAGGGAAAGGCCTATATCAAAGTCACCCCTTGCATATCTAGCACCTAAATGATTTTAATAAGTGTTTGACAGAGGGTGGTAGGAAGGTTAGGGAGAAAAGAAAAGCATGGACAGAAGGGGTCCTGTTTGAGCCTGAAAAGATCTTAGAAGCTACTTGGAACTGGATCTCTAATTGTCATTTAGCATGATCATCCTTAAAAATCTTGCCAACATATAATTTGATGTTAGACTTGTGGTGCATTCAAGAAAAACATAACAGCAACCATGAAATTTAAAAAGTAAAACTTATCTTTATGTGTTTGAGGGATCCGTAATTAGTCCACAACAAACGTACTAACAGGATATTTCAATTTTCTAGTTACTTCCCTCATACAGTGCAGTTTAGTTAAACACCTCCAACTCCCCTCCCACCGAGCAAACTTCTTCTCACTCAGCCTGTTATAAAGAACCCCTTAGTATCTCTTCCAGCAAGAACATCTTCTTCTTTAAGTTGTTAAGAAAGGGGAAATGGAGCCGATAATCTCATTATGGGATCTCTTTTGTAAAATAGGTGAGCAGAAAATCTATGAATATTCTCATGTCAATAATCTTGCTCTGTAACATCAGCCACATTATTTCATGTCTCAATGCATCTCTTTACATAGCTATAAAATTCAGATTCTAATCGGAATAGGATGTTTTAAAGACTGAAAGGTATTATATAAATCTAAATCTAAAATTGTTTATTAAAAAGCAAATTACAAAATGAAGTACTGTTTAGGATTTACAGCCTTATTCATTGCATGTAAGTAAAAGGTAATATGCTCTGGCTCTTCTTTTTTTTTTTTTTTTTTTTTTTTAATCCTCACCCGAGAATATTTTTCCATTGATTTTTAGAGAGAGTAGAAGAGAGAGGGAAAGACAGAGAGAAATATCAACGTGAGCAAAACACATCGATTGGTTGCCTCCTGCACACGTCCCAACCATGGCCAAGACCGGGGAGGAACCTGCAACCAAGGTACCTGCCTGTGACCAGAATCCGCAGGCTGACGCTCTATCCACTGAGCCATGCTGGCTAGGGCTGTTCTGGCTCTTCTTCCAATTTCATTAAAGAAGATCCTTAGAGTTGCAGAATGTCAGAGCTGGAATGAATCTTCCATTCTAAGACCACTTGAAGGTCCTGATTTGAGAAATTAGTCAACTAAACCCACCCACATTAAATGGCCCCCCAGCATCCCAGTAGTTAAATCCGGAGACAGACTAAAACCTAGGTCTGATGACTCTATTCCATAATGCCTGCTGCAAAATCCACAGTCTTTTTTTACATCTATCTGTCCTTGAACTTGCTAGCACCTGCCCCCTTGTATTATGACACCCTTTGGGATCCACATAGAGACATGTGGCACCACCATCAACATTCCAACGCTAAAGGATAAGAAGCACAATAAAATCTCACAAACTCAGACAGAAGCATTTACTTTCCCTGTGTTAAGCCAATGCAATCCTACATAATAAAAGGCTAATATGCAAATCGACCAAACAGTGAACGACCGGTCGCTATGATGCACACTGACCACCAGGAAGTAGACATTCAATGCAGGAGCTGCCCCCTGGTGGTCAGTGCACTCCCACAGGGGGAGCGCTGCTCAACCAGAAGCCGGGCTCATGGCCAGCAAGTGCCTTTTCCACCTCTGTGGCATCACTAAGCGTCAGTCAGACATCCCCTGAGGGCTGTGGGACATCCCTCGAGGGCTCCCAGATTGCGAGAGGGTGCAGGCTGGGCTGAGGGAATCCCCCAAGTGCACAATTTTTGTGCACCAGGCTTCTAGTCTTTATTTAGAAAGATAGCAGGGCCTTTACCATTTCTTTCACTGAAAACATTGTTAAAAGACTGAGTTTGGAATGATTCTGCAGAAAAAGAGGTCTCGAGGGTCAGATGCTTTGCATGCACAATTATGAAGCTTGAGGGCAAGGGTGCTGTCTGTGAAAGGCAGTGACGAGCGAATGCAACGTCCAGCTCTAGAAAACTCCTTCCGTTAATGGCAGAATGTGTGAACAAGGATGACAGGCTGCGTCCAGGAAAAAGTCAATTCTTTGAACAAAAATTAGAGTGTGACTGGCCCAATTGATGTGCAAGGGTGGGTGAGAGCTAGAGGAGGAAAGAAGCCTTAATTAGTTCTGGGTTTCTTTCCCAGACTCGCACATGGCCTGCTCCTCCTGCAGGGCACACGGCAGGTCCTCCCAGGGAAGCAGTTTCTGCCTTCGCTTGTGCCAGCACTGGAAGTGGGCAAGGTGCTGCCAGAGCAAATGCTCCTCTTGGCAGTGCCTGATCTAAGCCACAAGCCCACTCACCAGGACCACAGCGGCTGCTCTGCCCTCATTACCTGCTCCTGGCCCTGGCCCTGCCCTTGCCCCTGCCCCTGCCGCTGCCCCTGGCCCTGCCCCTGCCCCTGCCGCTGCCCCTGGCCCTGCCCCTGCCCCTGCCCCTGGCCCTGGCCCTGCCCCTGCCCCTGCCCCTGGCCCTGCCCTTGCCCCTGCCCCTGCCCCTGCCCCTGCCCCTGCCCCTGCCCCTGCCCCTGGCCCTGGCCCTGCCCCTGCCGCTGCCCCTGGCCCTGCCCCTGCCCCTGCCCCTGCCCCTGCCCCTGCCCCTGCCCCTGGCCCTGCCCCTGCCCCTGCCCCTGCCCCTGCCCCTGCCGCTGCCCCTGGCCCTGCCCCTGCCCCTGCCCCTGGCCCTGGCCCTGCCCCTGCCCCTGCCCCTGCCCCTGCCCCTGGCCCTGCCCCTGCCCCTGCCCCTGCCCCTGGCCCTGGCCCTGCCCCTGCCCCTGCCCCTGCCCCTGCCCCTGGCCCTGGCCCTGCCCCTGCCCCTGCCCCTGCCCCTGCCCCTGCCGCTGCCCCTGGCCCTGCCCCTGCCCCTGCCCCTGCCCCTGGCCCTGGCCCTGCCCCTGCCCCTGCCCCTGCCCCTGCCCCTGCCCCTGCCCCTGCCCCTGGCCCTGCCCCTGCCCCTGCCCCTGCCCCTGGCCCTGCCCCTGCCCCTGCCCCTGCCCCTGCCCCTGCCCCTGGCCCTGCCCCTGGCCCTGCCCCTGCCCCTGCCCCTGCCCCTGGCCCTGGCCCTGGCCCTGCCGCTGCCCCTGCCCCTGCCCCTGCCCCTGCCCCTGCCCCTGCCCCTGGCCCTGGCCCTGCCCCTGCCCCTGGCCCTGCCCCTGCCCCTGCCCCTGCCCCTGCCCCTGCCCCTGCCCCTGGCCCTGCCCCTGCCCCTGCCCCTGCCCCTGGCCCTGGCCCTGGCCCTGCCGCTGCCCCTGCCCCTGCCCCTGCCCCTGCCCCTGCCCCTGCCCCTGCCCCTGGCCCTGGCCCTGCCCCTGCCCCTGGCCCTGCCCCTGCCCCTGCCCCTGCCCCTGGCCCTGCCCTGGCAGCTCCTTCAGAACATAGTGCTCTTCGGGGAACTGTCACAATTTTTTTTTTTAACTGAAGCAGATTCTATTCAGAAATCACATGGCAAAATGTTAGAAGAAAAAGGATTCTAGGAAATTTTAAAATTTAAGACAGAAAATAATTAATCAGCTTGACGCTAACCTTTCTAACCTCAATCTTTGAATTTTCTCCCTCCTTGAGAACAATCACTTCTGTGCTGCCAAAGGAAATGAGATGTAATTTCTTCTAAGTCATTACTGTGATCTCCATCAAAGAGCAGCAAAGACAGTAATTAGTATTAGTACTCCACATCAAACCACCCTCAAATTGGACAAAGTGTACATTTGTCCTTTGCTGAGGTGAAATGAAGCACTTCTAATTCTTAGAATTCTCCCACAAGTTGCCATCTTTTGGAAGAAGTTTTTGGAACTATTGATTCTTATAGACCTTTTTTGCTGTTAGCATTTTGTCTTTAAAGAAAAACAAAATAAAGTCTTTTTTTAAAATGAACAAGTCGTATCATATTACTTTTAGTGTGAAATCACTATTGGAAAGCATTAAAGCTCAGGGGGACAGGGAAAACATTAGGAACACCACCTTAGTTTCTTGGCAACACTCAGGTCCAGGTATTCATCCAGAAAGCTGTTTGCAATTTCCAGAGTGACTGGGAAAGTCAGTCAATGAGGGTAAAATTCTCGGGTGCAACTGGACACTGGTAATTCAACAAACAGTTTCTGAATAGCAACAGCAGTTCTGGTGTCTGGCATGTAGGTCTGGTAGACCCAGACAAGCAGGGTAACTTGGCAGAGAGTCATCCAGCCACCCAGAACGTGGTCATAGATGTTGGTAAAACTTCACCCAGTTCTGTGGCCCTGTGAGGGTCTCCAGGACAGGGAGCAGAGAAGGGTAGCCAGCCTCCCTGCTTTGGGCAACAGAGCTAAGAGTCCCAGGAGACCAAAGCGGCTAGAGTTCACAGGCCAGAGAAAGAGAGAAGGGAACTGCACAGAGAGAGAACCCCAGCTCTGTAGAGGGCTTCCATAAAAACACAGCAGAGCCTACTGTTAACTTTTTATAGTCACTTTAATCCTTCCAGCCCCAGAAATTGTTTAGTGTCAGTTACCCTACAACTTAAATTTTTCCTATGAATGTGTGGAATTTACAGATCACAGTGGAATTTACCAATCACCACTACTATATTTTCAACTGAAAAATAGCATCTGTGGGCTAATTAAGAGATTCCTGGGCTGGGGTAAGCATCCGTTGTCCATGTTCTGCCAACAAATCAATTTTTTTTCATATAAAATAAAGCAGTTAATACTGATTCATGTTGTCTCACAGGAATGTGGTGTAGGTGACAATATTTTTAAAAAGACATTTTTTTTTTTTAGGAAAAAGCACTGTGGGACTTGATTTGTGCTATCCATTTCAATAGCTACTAAACACACATGACTATTTAAATTTAAGTTAAAGTAAGTAAAATTTTAAAATGTATTTCCTCAATTGCATTTGCTGCATTTCAAGAGCTCAATAGCTACATGTAGTTATAGACTACCATTTTGGACAGCACAGAATACTTCCATCAATGTAAAAGTCCAGTTAAAAAGTGCTGGACTATGTAGTTTTAATATACCCAAGAAATCAATCACATTTAAGGCAGGAGTGGGGTGGAGGGGGTCAATGGGAGGAAAATGGGGGACATCTGTAATACTTTCAACAATAAAGATAAATTAAAAAAATAAAACCTAGTTTTTTTAATTCATCTTATACCAAGGTTTTTATATGTATTAATTTGATCTTGGATTTATTTATAGATTTTGAATAAATAAAAACATTTAGAGATACAACTTTGAGTTTCAAGGGCATCTTATAATAAATTTTTAATTGCCCATCTGCTATACTGAAATAGTTCCAAAGAAGGTACCAATTTAACCTTCTGAGACAGATGTCCTATTCCTATGTTGTCAACGGAAAGGGATCCAACACTCTTCTTGATAGCTAGTTTCAGCAAAAATAAACTCCTTTGCATTTCTTTGCAAATACATGTTTGATTGGACAGTTTCTCAACTCACTTGTCTAGATTTTTTTCTATCCTGAAAGCTCATTTTTCTCCTGAATATGTAGGTGTGCGGACATTTTGAATACATGGATATAGTAACAGCATGTCAAATGAACCCAAATCCCCTTACTTTAGGCAAATGAATTGGAAGAAGAGTCTTTTCCATTCCTATTAAAAGCAGATCTTTTCTCCAAGGCTGTGAAAAGCTATTCCTCTTGCTGCCTATGTAGTTTGAACTGCAAAAGCCATTTGTCACCATATGGATCCCTCCAGGAGATGTCAACTAGAGTAAAGAGGGAAACCTCACCACATGGAGACGCCAGAGCTTTATGGAAAGTAAGGTAGAGTACTTGGGAATTGATTCTAGAAAATGAGCCAAAACCTCGGCATATTCCCCTTCTGAGGATCATAGATCATCCAGCCCACAGCGCTCACTGTGGGTGGCTGGAGACAACTGAGAAGGGGTTCATAATGGAGCCACATGTGACAGCAGAATCCTTTGACTATTCATGCCCAGCTTCCTCAGACCTTGGTAAGAGCAGGCTGAAACCATACTGGGATGGATGATTCTCCAATATTAACATTACTAATCTCCATGGAAACTGTCAGAAAGAGCTCTTACACAGGAATGAGATCTCTGACAAATGCAGAAGAATGTGAGGAGGCAAATGCATCATAAAGTGTGAAAGGATTGAAGTAACTTTGTATGGTCACTCCAACTGGGAGGCTTGAATCAATGAGCAAAGATCACACGTTAAGAATCATTCTTCCCTCTTTTACCCCAAATGTCTTCTCAACATGAGAAAAATTTCATTCTTAAGATAATGTTTCTTCAGTACACCATAGGAAATATAGTTAATAATATTGCAATAACTATGTATGATGCAGGTGGGTACTAGAAATATTGGGTGAATACTTTGTAAAGTCTGACTACCATGCTGTATACCCAAAACTAATAATCCTATATAATAAAAGGCCAGCCACCATAAATGTAACAACCAGAACAACCAGAGACCAGAACCACCATGGCCCCTCGCAGGGCTGGCCCTGCCCCCCAGCAAAGAAAGAGGGAGGCCCAGGCCATCCAAGCCATCACACTCCACATTGGTTGCCTGCAGAGGGAGGCCACTGGTGGCAGGAGAGGGGGAGACAGCGCTGCACAGAAGTCAAGCAGTGGCAGCAGCAGGGGTGGGGCCAGCTGCCTGCAGCCAGGGGAAGGAAAGCCCCGATAGACCCTGATCACAGGCCAGGCCTAGGGACCCTACCCGAGGGGTCCCAGATGGTGAGAGGATGCAGGCTGGGTTGAGGGACCTCCCCGAGTGCACAAATTTTTGTGCACCAGGCCTCTAGTCTATAATAATAAAAGCATAATATGCTAATTAGACCAGACAGTCGAACGACCTTCCAGATGTCATTGCAGACATCCTTCTGGATGAAACTGCTGCAGCGAGGGTCAAGGCAGAGGTGGTTAGGGGCAATGAGGCAGGCAGGCAAGCAGTTAGGGGTGATTAGGCAGGCAGGCAGAGTGGTTAGGGGTGATCAGGCCAGACAGGCAAGCAGTTAGGGGTGATTAGGCAGGCAGCCGAGTGGTTAGGGGCAATGAGGCAGGCAGGCAGAAGTGGTTAGGGGCGAAGAGGCAGGCAAGTGAGTCATTAGGAGCTATCAGGCAGTCAGATGAGTGGTTAGGGGCGATCAGGAGGACAGGCAGAGGTGGTTAGGGGCAATCAGGCAGGCAGGCAGGTGAGCAGTTAGGAGCCAGCGGTCCCAGATTGCAAGAGGGTGCAGGCCGGGCTGAGGGGAACCCCCCCCCCCCCACCATGCATGAATTTCATGCACCGGGCCTCTAGTACAAATAATATTGACTGTAAGCTATAATTGACAAAATAAAAAATAAGTTAAAAATATTTGATTATATCTTAGCTTTTTGCTTAGAAATCATCCCATTACTGAAATCAAGTTCAGTTACCTTTTAAAAAGAAAGCTATTAAGTGTGTTTTTTAAAAGCAACAACATATACTTATAAATACATATAATACATATATACAACATATATTTATAAATACACCTAGAAATGGACCAATAATTACTTTGAGTTTTAGAGATTTTGTTATTCTCAACTAATATCTTGTAAATAGCACTGATTCAACTGTCATGTTTTCATAAATATTTATAGGTTACTTAATATGTCATCATCTAAAATAAATCATGTATTGATATCCTTGAAATGAGTTAGATGAAACACTATGGTAGATCACAGGTCATTAAGATATGTAGCAAAATCTGACTCAAAATGTACTTGATTGAAATAACAGAGGTATCACTTAAAGTCCAGAATTACTAGGTCCAATAAGAAAAAACCTTACTGAGAAATTCTTAGTATGACATAATATTCCCTCAATAAGAATTTTGTAAAGTAAACCTATAGATTTTAATCATAGTTCAGTATATATAGAGGTTAACACAGCTAACGGATACGATAAGCATTTAATAGTTTTCCTGGTTGGAGCATGACCTTGAGGAAGGCCCTTGATTTCCCCATTCTTGAAAAATTGACCCTTAAAGAGAAAGTATAAGGATGTCATAGTAAAGAGATAAGCCTTTTGGAGGTAAATAATGTTCTAAGCAGAGAATCTTCAATAGCATTTATTGACATATTAGAAATAACTTTTGTAAAACAGAGACCAGGAGTTCTGCAGAAGTTCAAGTCCACAGTAACCTGGCCTGTTTTCTTTCACCTGCATACATATCCATATCCAGAACCATCGCTGACCCCTCACGACCCTGTATGCATGGTTTAAGTCAAACAAGATGTGGCATTTTAATGTTATTTTTTGAAAAAACAGCTGATTTACATAGTAATTATCAGAGAATCGACATGAAATCTTACAAATTATTACCTCTTGAAAACGAACAAACAAAACATAGTGTAATGGGAATATTTGCCCGAAGACTTGGGTTCTAATTCCCGTCCTTACAGCAGTGTGACAACAGTGAGTTATGTTAACTAAATGAGACTTCAATACCTTATCTGAAAACTGAGGGGGTTAGAGTTGACTGCCACTAAGATGCCCACAAGAGCCAGAAGCATCTGAAGGTGATAAAGCGACCTGATACTGGGGCTCCTGTTGGGATGCTGAAGACTGAGAAGTGAATAGCGCCTGCCTCCTGGGACCACCGAGCACTAACTCTGCACAACTCTAGTCAATCTTCTTTTCACTTGGTTTCATCAGCACATGAACACAGTAGGGAATCAGAGCAACCACAGTCAGTGGGATGGATGCACTTTTACAGAAAGACAGCACATAAAATAAGTGCTCTGTGTGAGTGGGGATCTTGATGAAATGGTAGAGCTGTAGTGTGGTCAACGAGGCCACGACACAGAGCAGCCGGAAGCTCAGCTTGTAGCCATTTTCCCCTCGGCAGCTCCTGAGGAACATCTCTGAGTTGATTGCAAAGCCCAAGCCAAAGAGGACCCCAAGGTTTCTCACGAGTCCGGCAAAAGGCGTGGTGTCAATGTGGATCCACTCGGGGTTGGCACACCACTTCTTGGCTATGGGCACAGACCACAGCAGGTCAATGTCAAGCAGTCTGAGAAGCAGGTAAAAGCCAAGTGAAAACAGGAAGAGGAAGAGGTTGGTCTTCAGGTATGTGCTCAGGCTGGCCGTTTGGATGCCTGGAGTGTGTTCAAAGGCCTCTGCCACAAGCATGCCTGGGGATTAGAAAGAGACACTGAAGGCGACTATGTGCCCTTGAGCTCCTGGGGAATCATTCCTCCCCGCATTGAAGAATTTAGCTGCTGCCCAGCTGGTGTGACTCAGTGGTTGGGCATCAACCTTTGAACCAGGAGGTTACAGTTCAATTCCCGGTCAGGGCATGTGCCCAGATTGCGGGCTCTATCCCGGGTGTGGGGCATGCAGGAGGCAGATGATCAATGATTCCCTCTCATTATTGATGTTTCTATCTCTCACTCCCTCTCCCTCCCTCTCTGAAATCAATAAAAATATGTTAACAAAAAAAGAATTTAGCTGTAGTTTTCAATGTAAAGGGCTTAGACACCTAGGTTCTATCCATTTTCCAAAGCCTTTCTTAAAGCAGTAACACACACTTGCCCCATGGTCTTTTCGCCATCCATAGTGGGACAGGGGGATCTCTCAGGAATCCACGGCACTGAGTGACAACCCACTTTATAGGCAGAACACTGCTCTAGGTGCTTGCAATTAATGTTTCAATTGCCATAGCCAATTACCTTAGCCTTTGGAAAGCATGTGGGGCTAAATGGCAGAAATTCAATCGTGGTGAATGCTGCTTCGAGAATACAAAGCAGTGGCTAAATGAAGTTTATAGTTATGTAATCATCATTTCAGCTGTTTTCAGAGAGAGAGTGGCATGGTGTGCAGGTTGGAAGCCCATTATTAAGTCCCCCAAACCAAGACACAAGCAGGCTGTCTGAAGTGGTGGTCTGGAAGGTGGACTTAACTCTGGTCACATGTCAGAGAAGCCCATCTCACTAAGAGGTTAACGTTTATACTGTTAGGTGAGAGTCTGCCATTGCACAAGGAGGATTTGAGAGGTGTGTTGAATCACTTAAGCTCCAGGGAAGCATTAAGCATCAGTTTCTTAACAGAATTACCTAGAATGGGGAACTGATCACCAGGAAGAATCTGAGAACATAAAACAAATGACACTAAAGCTTTCAAATGACACAACCAGAGGTAAGGGATCATATTTACCACCAATTACTCCGAGGATAACTTGATGAGGAAAATGCGTTGCTATGAATACTCTGGAGATGCAGACACTGATTTGAATCAACCAAAAAATACTCCAAAAAAATGACCAGGTCAGTCTACGATGGAAGAATAGATACAAGTGTAAGAAGCAAAGAAATTCGATCGCTCATAAAATTAGGGGCTGTGTGACACCAGGTGACCTTTCTCAGAAGAACCATCTGACATAACATCATGATTCTAGAGTCTCGTTTTTCCCAAAATGTTGTTTCCATGTGTTTCATAGGATTTGAAACGCTTTCACAGAGGTTTTTGCATTTATCAATGCATTTATAGTGCTCTATTCTGAGATTTTAATAAATGTTATAAAAGGAAGCCAATTTGACATCCTAATAATTATTTTAATGGAGTGGGATAATTAAAGTTAGGAGAATTGCTAATATCAGAATGATCAAGAATGAATTATAGATATATGTCTACTTATCATATGTGCTTCCTCTTTACTCTCTCTCAACCTTTCTTTGCTTGAAGAAAACTCACTGGAAAGACGTCTGCCACTCTGATGAAAAGCACATCAACATTTTATCAAGGGCAAGTTTTCAGTGGGTTTAATTTCAGACTCTCAAAGAAGTCCTGATTCCTTGGTTTTTGAGATACAGAAAATAAGAAACAAGGGAATTGACCTATAGGCTATATAGTTTGTGTTAGAAACAACAAGGTAGGCCCTGGCTGGGTAGTTCAGTTGGTTAGAGTGTCATCCCAATACTCCAAGATTGTGGTTCAATCCCTAGTCAGGGCACATACAAGAATCATAATGAATGCATACATAACTGAAACAACAAATCGATGTTTCTCTCCCCCTCCCTCTCTCTCAAAAATCAATAAATATAAATAAAATGAAAAGAAACAAGGTACAAAAACTTATAAAAATATTAAAATCCAAGCAATGTTCATTATTTTAATAAAAAAAGAATTAGCAATATTGAATTCTAAGAATTTTGGGGCTTCTCAATGATTTGTTACTGATAATCAGACCAAATTTTGGTTATTGAAAGACTAGGAATAGAGGGAAATGAGTCTTCCAAAGAGGAAGTAAGCAGGAGGTATCTATATGAAAGAAGAATAAATAAAGATTTGGTAATATTAAGGTAAGGAGTAGGCACTAAATAAATTTTGATGGATGAAGGAATGTTGCAGTTATAAAAATTGAAAAAGAGTTATGGGAGTTAAAAAAAAAAAACAACACAAGCAAATATTTTCCAGGTTTGGAAATTGGAGGAAGAAATAAGCTATAAGAAGGTGAGCCTTTTTTTAGATTCCTAGTTTGAGAAATAGTCTATGGTCAGGAAATGCTAATTTCTTTAAATTAAACAACTCTCTACTGTTGTTTTGGCTAATGGATACATTAAGGCATGCAGGTCACAGTCTCATTAGAATAAACTTTAAATATGCTCAAATTACTTTAGCTATTTCTTTCTTATATTATCCAATACTACTCTAAAAAGTGGATGGCTCTTGGAAATTTTTTATTTTAAAAGAACTTTTATATATGGTATATGTTATCATATTTTAAAAACCAATTAACAAACAAATTTTATCTCTGATAGCCTAATAATTTATGATTAAAGTGGTGCTCCAAATTGTAATAATGATAAATTATTTCAGAAAAGAAGAGAAGAAAACAGCTTAATTCCTACAAAAATTTTGAGTAATCTTACATTAAAGTTCTAGGCGTTTTTAAACATTACAAATCTACTAACATGAAATCTACTAACATTCAAATTTAAGTTTGCCTCTAGAATGTTTTTAGTCACAAAGGTTGCAAAGTCTTTAAAGCTAGAATTTGTTATTGCTGTCAAAGAACATTGGCTTGTCAAAGAAAGAAGTATAATTATACTAAATTAACTGATGCATTCAAGGGGAATGATGATTCTCAAAATTTCTAGTTAATCTTAAAGCAAGAGAATGTACATGCAAAATTATTTCTTACATAATTTTAGATGACTTACTTATGAGCTACCAGAGTGATTATTATATTAGAGAAACCCAAAGCATATTTAGCAAATCATTAATCAATTAAATATTTCCAACCCTATTATGTGGCAAAGCTGTGAACTAATTAGGACATTATCTTAAAGCACAATATTAATTTTTCTATTCATTTGCTATTTTGGGTTATGATAAAATAGAATAAGCACATTTCAACCACTAAAAGTATACTAAAATGAATTTTTAAGAAGACATTCCATATTCAAAGCTGTTACATTCCCATGCTACAGAAACTGGAGCAAAGCTGACCTGTGCAGAGTGGTAGATGACTTATCCATCCAACTGACAGTGTTGCTCAGTGCAGCTGTTACCATGACGTACCAGACACACGATGAGCCCATTGCATGACCAGATGGACTTCCTGCAAAAGCAAAGTTGTTGGTCCATTTGAAAGGGAGTTAACAGAGTATCAGTATCAGAAATGGATGGTAGAAGGGCATATTAGCCATGAAAATTACAAATAACTCAGAAAGAATCCACAGGGCACAGGCTCTATGTAATATTTAAACATAGGTAGAAATAAAGAAAATTGAGCCAAATTGAGCCTCAAAATACTACTTCAAACATTTTTTCCAGATTTTTCAAATTCATCAAATTCCAGAAATTAAAATGTTCAAGGCTAATTAAGAACTCAAGGTGCTGTACCAAAATCTGCCATATCTCTACTCATTGTTTATATCTAATTGTTTTTCATTGATGATAAAAATAAAGTACCTGTATTGGATCTTAAATCAGTTTATGTTCCTGGTGTTGGAAAGTCAAGCATCTAAAGGATATCATTGCTATGTCTGATTTAGCAATTGACTGCTGTGCACTAGCAGCTATTTCTATGTCTATTCTGTGGCCAGCAGCTCCATGGAAGTCTTTGTTATGAAATGGAAGAGAAGCTGTAAAGAGAGCATCAATATTGGCAGAAGAAGCCTGAAGACTTCCTACTCCTATAATGTCTTTCCCATGAATCTTGATATTTTTTAAAAATCACTTTACTTTGATATTCTCCCTGAGTCTTAACCAGTGGAGATTCATTCAGGTTAAACACCAGTCTCTTCTTCAAAAAACACTGAATTAAACAAAGACCAATCTATTTCTTGTAGATCTATTTATTTCAAATCTATTTCTTATGCAGGAATTTTCAGAGCCTTTATATCCTTAGAGTTGTAGATCTCTAAGGAGTGACCATAGGATGCAATATATCTTTCTTTCTTCTCCCCACCCCCTCACCCCAGAAAATATCCCACATGCTGGGAAGTGCTGGGATAAAACAAAGTAGCATTTCAATGGTCTCAAAGGTTATCTATCCATCCATCCATCCATCCATCCATCCATCCCACACTGGTTTCACAAAGATAAAATACACACCATCCCCATCATGATTGAACACAGTCTACTGAGGGAGCCAGATATATAAAGAATTAATTATAGTAATATAACAGAACTTACACATTCACTATATTCAGGGTTGGTTTCAATGGATGTCAATATTAATTTTCTGATATATGCCAAACTATAGTGAGGTATAATATAACACAGTCTTATAAGTTAAACCAGTAACATGTAATTTCCTTTTATATATTTCAAAAAATCTTTTTATAGTCCTAAACTCAACTTCTCTGGTAAAGATTTTACACACATACAGTGTCTTATTTATAATAAAAAAAGGAAGTGGCCCAGAAAGTCTACTTACATACTAAATATACAAGAAAAAAAGAAATCATTCTAAGATCAGAGATCTTAACTGGCAATAGTAATATGGGAAGTCCTTACCTTTCTTACAGAAAACTTGTCTATGTCTATTCTTTCCTCATTCATGGGATTTTCAGTATACCTATAGTAACTTTGAAAGTTACTCAGTAGTAGATAAATCAATATTTCTAGAATTTTAATATAGTTCTTTGGTAATTTGTTCTAGCTTTTTTGTTTGTTTTAGTATTATTCCATTCTTCCAAAAAATAAATTCCAAATATAAAATTACTTAAGGAGTATTCTCCAAACTTACCATTTTACAAATAACACAATGAAATTTGATTGTTCATAAAACTTCTTTTCTCATTAGCAATTTTTATGCTTATGAACTTTTAGCATCCTCCCTCATGATATTTTCTTTAATTCCCTATATGATATCATACACTTATTAGATGATCATCATACATAATGACTCTGTTGGAATATCTTTAGTAACTTGTGGTTGCTATAATTGCTTACCTGGACCTGTTTCACAGGTAGTGGGAAACTGTTCAAGGCATGGACTTGAGCGATTTGGGTAAATCTGAGTTTCTTGGATCCACCAGTAAGGCCGATGACCAAATAATATCCTGTATTTGAAGAAATATAAATATGCATATAGTTAAATACACAACAAGTACTTAATTGGAAACATCCTATTTTCTCCTACAAAAATATTCAGTCAGAGGGCTGATGAGGAAAGCTCATGATTAAGAATCTTTGAAAGAACTTGGGTTCTGGTCTATCTCTCATTATAGAGGATGACACAGTCATATGCAGTTAGTTTTCAATATAAACAGGGACATTTCTTCCTTTCAGGGGAAGTCCTGCAGGTGCTTGGGGTACTTAGATTGGGAATATCAAAGGGGTCCCTGGAATCACCAGTCTGTTCAGTATGGGTGCTGCTCATTTAACTAACTTCTTGGCTAATCACAGCATATGTGTTACAGGGCTTTGGCATTTACTTATAAATCAGTATACATTAGCATATAAATGTACATTTGTATGTACGTATACATTTCTATGGCTTTTGTAAGTTCTATTTATGAATCTGTGTTTCAAGTTAACTGGTATTTTGAGAGTTTTCCAAGTAAAACTACACACATCTAAAATGTGACCATTAAGCCAAAGCTACAAAGTTAAGAATACACTTTAGGAAAAATGAAACAAAACAGAAGCCTTACCATTTAAAAATGAGATTGAACCAATCCCCAATGACTGCTACCCATATCATCTTAGTTCCAACTGTCTGATTAAGTTGAAACCAAAGTGGAAAATAAATAGAAAAGATATTCCGGGGATCTCCAACATTGGACATAAAATTTAGAAAATTGTAGTAAGCTCGGTAGTCCTTCTGCAAATGCTGAATAATGAGTACTCCATTCCTATGAAGGAAATCCATCTTGAAAGAGAGGCAATTCTAAACAGCAATTGGAGCTGCAGTGCTCCGAGTCCCACCATTTTTATACAGTACCCCAGTGGCGTGTCTAGCCATTACTGCAACATGTGACTGGCCATCTGTGGAAAGGGCACGTCGGTCCTTGTCTGCTGAAAAGCTCATCTGTTTATAAGTTTAATTGGAGCCAAAGAGGTGAAGTACATGCTGATCTGTGACAAGTCAAGGGGAAATTTGGGTAGAGATACAATGAATTTCTTATGCAACCTCCCTTTTGTGTGAACAGTTGGATTGTGTTTGCTTGAAATTTTTTGCACAGTTCATTTCCTTCAAGGGCAGAGACATTAGCAATTTCTATGCTTGGCTAGAAGACTATGCAGATAATTACTGCATGTCAAATAGCCCTTAAAGCCATGCATTTTAATTTAAAATAGAATGTGCCTCTTTGACTATTTTATTGGGTCTTAGAGGAAAACAAATGAGCAAATATCTGGGCATGAAACATTTATGTGATATGACATATTATTTTCTTATTGAAGACTTAAATGAAAATTTTTTTATTTTTCTTTATTAGCAAAGAAAGTGCTATGATATATAAATCCAACAGTGAAGGAAATACATGGAATGTATGAAATCTAGAAGGAAATGTGTTGCTTTTTAATTACAAGGCAAGAAAGCAGAGATGGAGGCCACTTTGCTGAAAGAACTGTGTTAGGGTTGAGTCATTATTGACTAGAGAATACAATTGAGAACACTGGGGAGTGCTCATGTGAGAGAAAGACAGAAATAGACTCAAAAGGCTTTGGACCAATCAGGAGAATGATTTGTTGAAAGCAGAATGTTCAGTACAATTGCAGGGGACACACCAAAACAAACATGAAGATGGGGAATAAACAGAAGGACAGCTCAAAGAGAACTTTGGGTCCCAGTCAGAAATGAGATGGTGGGTGTAGAGAGCTAAATACATCTGTGAAGGTGCCCGTGAAAGCTGTGAAGCCCCACCAGGAGGCAGAGGGAGGAGGCAGTAACCATACTGACCATTCAGGTTGTTGTCTTTGCTATCCACAGCCTCTTTCTCTAGGAACTCTTCACGTGCTATAAATATCACTTTGGACTTCTCCTGGAGTCGTGCCCCATCATTTTACAACACCACTGTTAGAAGGGATCCAGTGTCTCTCAGTACCTTTCCAGGCTCTGTTGCTCCCAGAAGAAATGCTTTGACTACCATTAACCTCTTTTTTAAAGTTTATCTTTATTGCTGAAAGTACTACAGATGTTCCCTTTTATTCCCCATTGACCCCTGATAGCCTCACCTGTCCTCTGCCACCGGCCTTCACCACACTGTGGTCTGAGTGCATGGGTTATGCATATATGCACATAGGTTCTTTGGTAAATCTCTCCTCACCCACCCACCCACTCTCCTTCCCTCTGAGATTCATCAGTCTATTCCACGCTTCTATGTCTCTGGATCTATTTTGTTCATTATTTTATTTTGTTCATTGGATTCCACATATGAGTGAGATCATACCATTAAACTCTTCAGAGTGATTTTTTTTAAATGCCATACCTTTGTCTTACCCTAGACAAACTACATTTCTAGTGATGGGACTCAGTCACTGGTGTTTTAAAAATACATTCCAAGTGATTACAATGTGCAGTCAGGGTTAAGAATCAACATGATGAAGAAATTCATACTCTACCTGTTTTCCTTTCAGCTTAAGCCCCTTCCCCTGCCAAAGGTCAACCTGAAAGAAGCTTCCATGACATTTAATATGTAAATTATTGGATATAACAGGATCTTCCTATTAAATTTTATTTTTTGGCCTTAAATGATTTATCTTGTCAGAGAATCTACCTCTAGAATAAAAGAGGAACCTAAGTCTAATGAGAAATTATACAGCTGGCGATAGTTTGTATAGAAATTTGGTAATGTGGGGCCAGAAGAGGAGATGCAGTGGTGACCACTGGAATGCACTCCTCTTAAAACATGGCATGGTGATGGCCACCTTCTCCCCTGAGTTTTCTGCAATGCTGGCCTGGAAAAAGCTTAAGATACAGCCTGGTTTCTGTGGATGAAAAGTCTGGTTTGACAGTCAAAAAGTGAGGTTGCAAACAGCACCATGTCATTTTTCAGAAAGTGACTTTATATGGCCGCCAGGAAATGAAGATTAATCTCCGTCCACGATGAGAGCCTCAGCAGTCTCCTTTATCATCCTTATCATTTCAGCAGGAGGATAACCAGGAAGTAGTCAGCCAGCACTGGCTTTCCCCCACATTTTGCTCCTCCCCAGGCAGCCCATGAATTACACCCACTCTCGGTTCTCCCACTAGTGTGCTAATCTGATTTGAATGACGTATGTGTTGGGGTAAAATTAATTGTGCTGAAAACTTAGTTGTGCATTAGAATGTCTTGCGTTCATGCATTTTCCAATTATTTAAAATACTCTACCTTAATATCCTTTAAAAATACTCTATCATATTATTTTATTTTAACTCCATAGTGGTTCAGCAATCTTCCTTTTAGTGATAAGGACATGGACAAGTAATCTTCCCCAGGTCATTTCTTTAGTGCAGCCACCCCTGTTTGGAGACTAAATTTTATTTCCAGAGCAATGCTTCTTCCTAGTCTAGGCTGTATCCAGGTTACCTAAGGCCAACATTGGTGAGATTTAAACCAGCTGCAAAATGAATAATAGTTGATGCTATAACCAGCTTGTTTCAAATGCTTTCAACTATCTAGACCTCCAATTCAACTGTATCATCATTTCGACTCTAAGGCTTTTCTGTGTAGTCTTGTGAATCAGGTAACACATAGGCACATCTGGCCGGATCACTAGAACTTTGTAGCTATAATCACCACTTTGAACTTTGCTGGATGACTTATCCCATGCTTGGACAGCAGGGATACCATTGTAATGGGAGCTCAGTGGTTACTGTTACCTTCCCAGTCTCTGACATCTTCCCTGGGGGAAATCCCAAGTGGCACTAAGCTGGGCACCTCAAAGCTTGAGGGTGACTCTAATTCCCATCCTCTTCTGTTGACCCTGGGACCTAACAGACATTTTCTTCTCTGGAAACAGTCAACTATGGAAATAAACGAAGGCCCCCCAAATGAGAACAAACAGAGGCTATTTATTTTGAGCTTGCTATAGTAAGATTTGGCCACTGTCATTTCCATTTGACAGACTCAGAAGCAGGCAGAGGAATAGGAAAGCTCCATAGTAAACACAAGGAAGGCCTCAGGTCTGCTTTGGTTATAGGTTATGGGCACGGGCAAGTAGGAGCTGATTAATTAGAAACAGAGCATCTTATGTGATTGGCTAGGATGCATATTTGGCTCTCTCTGGTTGGTCCTTAGTTGGAAGCAGGGACAAAAAATATAGTGAAACTGGTAGTCTGGACCAAGTCCTGACCATTCTGGATAGATTGCTTCAGAGGTTGTGAATCAGAGTTCCAGTGTCATACTTGGTCTGACTTGTCCATTTGTATATTCAATCTCTCACAAGACAAATTGAGTAACCATATGTCAGAAGTAGTTTGTGGGGCATCCCATTAAGAAACAAGGGGATCCCTTGTCTATCCCATGATTCTATAATTCTTATTATAATTCTCAATTCCATTGAGTTAAAATGAGGGCATATAGTTGGCTTACCAAAGAAGAATCAATTTATTCAGGCATATCACTACTCTAGCTGAGGTTTTAACCTTGACTAATCAGAGTCTATACTACTGCCTTTTGATTTGCATATTCAGGTTCTATAATTTCCACAATCTCTTTGATGAGCCATAAGAAAGAACATTACTTCCCTTTATTCTTTTTCTATGAAGTATTTGAGCTACATATTTCATAAAATTCATTTTCTTCAGAAATGTCTTGTCCTCACATCAGGGTGTGAAGGATATCAAATACCTTTTGTCTTACAATTAAAAATTCAACTTCATGCTCATTCAATACTTCAGAGTCTGTGGACTGTGATGAAGTTGGCTGCACATGAGCTTTTCATCTTAGATAGTTAATTTAGAAAGATTGTCTCCCAAGGACTATTAGGTTCTGTAGGCTAAATATAATTGACCAAAGCAATAGCACCTTGATTTCTTTTGCCTTTTAACAGGATCTGCCATCTATTTGTTCCCCATAGCTCATCATTTCTAGTCTTTTCACATCTTAGCTTATGTGCACTTCCTCAGAGATGCCTTCTCTGATCAGCATCCTCGCCATTCCTCTAACAGTGTTTTCTCTGAAACACTTATTTTAGGGGGTTGTGTTAGTCTACTAGGGTTGACATACAAAGTACCTTACTGGGTGGTTTAAACAATAGAAATATGTTTTCTCACAATTCTGGAGGCTACATGTTTCAGAGCAAGGTGTCAGCAGAGTTGGTTTCTTCTGAGACCTCTCTGCTTGGCTCATAAATGACCGTCTTTTCCCTGTGTCCTCACGTGGCCCTCCTTTTGGATGGATGTGTCCTAGTCTCTTATAATGACACCGATCTTATTAGGTTAAGGTCCACCCTAATGACTTCACTTTAACTTAGTTACCTCTTTAAAGGCCCTATCTCCAGTCATATTCTGAGATACTGAGGGTTAGGACTTCAAGATGTGATTTTTGAGGATGAAATTCAACTCGTAACAAGAATTTAATTATAATTTGTAATTGTACGTTTTCTTTTTAATCTATGTGTTTACGCTCTCTTTCCTGCACCACAGTACAAGCTCCATAAAATTAAGAATGATGTTTGCTTTGTGTCCCAGCTCCAGCACAATCCTGGGCACAGGCCCATGCAGGGGCTGGTTTCCTATGAAGCTAGTGAAATTTGAACAGGCCCCTGGCATGGCAGGCTATTGCTGGGATGTGCTGGGAGTTGTAGAGCATATTAATAATTTGATATTCCTTTTATTAAAGAGAGGCCTTAACAATAAAGGAGCTTTATATTCCATAAAACCTGGGCCCACGTAGGTATTCAATAAATGAACTAGTGATCAAAACTTGATGTGAGTGCTGTGTTATACAGAGTCTTTGTTTTTAAAAAACATGCTTGTTATTTAATTAATCTAAACTCAGATGTGTTTTCCCACAGAGATAATGTTACAAAGTGGTCAAAAAGATTATTATTTTTTTTAATTTCCCAACTTAATCATTTTTTCTTTATTTTATTTATTTTTCCCATCATTACTTATTCCCCCTATACCCTCTTTCACCTCCACCTACCCCTTCCCCCCCAACCGCAATCACCACACTGTTGTTCATGACCATGAGTTCTTTCTCTTTTTTTTCTTTTTTGCTCAATCCCTTCACCCCCCCAGAGCTGTCTGCCTGTTCTCTATCATAATTAAAATGGCAAGCAAAATAGAGGAAAAATATTTTTTTAAGGTGAAGACAATTATATACAATATTTATATAAGAAATATATATCCTATATAATAAAAGGATAATATGCAAATTGACCCTAACAGCAGAATGACTGGGAACAACCGGTCACTATGAAGTGCACTGACCACCAGGGGGCAGACGCTCAATGCAGGAGCTGCCCCCTCGTGGTCAGTGCACTTCTGCTCAGCCAGAAGCTGGCTCATAGCTGGCCAGTGCAGCAGTGGTGGCAGGAGCCTCTCCCACCTTTGCGGCAGCACTAAGGATGTCTGACTAATGGCTTAGGCCAGCTCCCATGGTCAGACATCCCCCGAGGGCCCCCAGGCTACCAGAGGGATGTCTGACTGCCAGCTCAAGCCCAACCCCTCAGGGAGCCGGCCTAAGCTGACAGGTTGACATCCCCCAAGGGGTCCCAGACTGTGAGAGGGTCAGGCCGGGCTGAGGGACCCCCCCACACCCGAGTGCACAAATTTTTGTGCACTGGGCCTCATATATATATATATATATATATATATATATATATATATATTTATTTATTTATTTATGTTTAAGGAGAATAGGAGAATACACATAAGCTAATTTTTTAAGGTTACTTATAAAGGAAAGAAGGGAATAGAGTAGAGGGCATGGGAAAAAGCAGGCTTCTTTAAATATACCTGTTTTCTTGATTTGACTTTGAAATCATGTAAATATTTTACATAATTATGTATTAAATTTAAAAAGCAATTTATGCAAAATTTAAAAAGTGAGACAAATGATAAATCTAAAAATAATGCTTACTTGACCCACCATACTTGTGAACTATTCACTTCCAGCTCTTCAGCACTTGTATGTGTTTTATGATTTTGTTCCTGTGGGAAATCTCTTTCTAAGTATTTCCTTATTCCTCCTGAGTTTGCAGTCTGTTACCAGAGTTGCTTGGGGTGGAAATGCTTATCCTATGAAGGCCATGGCAGGAGGAAGATGCAGGAGGTTGGTTCCTTTTGGTACTAACATAATCTTTCAGAAGAGTTTTTTCCTCTAATAACAGAATCTGTCTAACAAGCTGGATCATTCCAAAGTCAAGGTTGTTAGAGTTCAAAGTCTCTCCCAAATCGCTTCACCAAATGATGGAGCAAAGCCACGTCTAAGCTGCAAAGGTCAGGATTCAAATGTGGGTGGATCTACCTCTGTCCCCCTTTGAGGTTGTCTTTCTCAATGTGTGGTCTATGGAGCACCTACGCGCAGAATCCCAGGTCCACTCCAGATCACAGAGTCAGAGTCTGCGGGAAAATGGTCCAGAAATGTGCGTTTTAGTAAGCTTCCTACGTGGTTCTCACGCATATCAAATTTTAAAAGCTCCATTTTAATTATCTCTCCCTTGATACAAGGTGTCATACGCCTGTGCACCCTGTTGACCCTTCCTTATACTACTTTATCGCTTTCTACTGTAAGGCATTGTTTCCATCAGTTACTTTTTTGGGCTCTGTACTATCCACTCTTTCCCATGGCTGCTTGGTGTGTTCTTGTATTCCCCCTTTTAGAATCTCCTTTCCATTCTCCTCTTTAATCTAAGATCCATAATAAACACAAAAACATTATCTATAATTAACATTAGTTATTCTTATTTTGCCAAATAGTTTGTAAAAGTGAAGTTGATCTTCAACGGTGAGATCCCTGATCAGAATGGAAGTAGGGCAAAGTGATAAAATTTCAGTCTTATACACCATTCTTCTGTTGCTTCTCCTTTACTCTCTGACATCTCTGTTTCTTCCTCCCACTCTCCCTTTTCTCTCTTCTTCTTCCTCTTTCTCTCCCGGCTCCTTCTCTCCATCCTAGCCTCCCCCTTTCTCACACGAAATACTTAATCTAAATATTTGAATTGCTCAAAAACTTCAACCTTCTCCTATAGCCTGAGAGCAAAGACAATTCCAAGAGAGCAGAGCCAACTGGAATTGTTCATGGTTGTGTCTCAGAATCAAGCCAGATGCCCTCCACATAATGAGAGTCTTCAGAAAATTGCACAGCCAGCCACCATTTCCTTCAGGGTCAATACCTTTTCTTCCTGCTGTTGTAGATGTCTGTATTTGATTTCTCCATGTTCTGTTCAATGACTAGAACTCTGCTCTGCCAGTAAAAGCACTTTTAAGTAAAAATCTTTAAAAGTATGTGCTTTGGGGTCTCGTATTAGCCAAATCTCTTCCAATCATTAGGCCAGGAATCCATAACTTGAATCTGACTAATTTAGAAGTCATCCAACTTCTTAACTTCCATATGCAGAATGTTAGTACATGTGCAGATTTCTTGGAAGAAAGGCAGAGCTTTCACAAGATTCTCAGTGAAATCCTGATCTGAACAAGTTAAGTATAGCATAAGGCATCCACTGTTCACAGTTCCTACATTCAGGATCCCTTCATTTCCTCAGTTTCTTTAGAATTATCTTCAGTGGTCTAATCCCCCCAGTATAATTTGCTTTTCTTGATGACTTAATTATACACACACACACACACACACACACACACACACACACACACACACTGAGTGGCCAGATTATTATGACCACCCCATCAAGTACTTCGTTGGGCCACCTTTTGCCTTCAATACTGAGGCGATTCTTCTTGGCATTGACTCCACAAAATGTTGAAAGGTGATGCGAGGAATCTGACACCATGCCTGATGAATAGCACTGTCCAGTTCTGTGAGATTTGGTGGTTTGTGGAACCAGCTGCCTGATGGCTTTTAACTTCGTCCCACAAATGCTCAATTGGATTGAGATCTGGTGATTGTGGGGGCCACCTAAGCAAGGTAAAGTCTCCCTCATGTTCTTGAAACCACTCCTGCACAATACGAGCACCGGGGCATGGCACATTGTCTTGTTGGAAGATAATGCATTATCTCCATTAGGATATGCCATCAACATGATAGGATGAAGTTGACCAGCAACGATACTTAGGTATGTTGTGCTATTTAGACGTTGTTCCACACAAATTAAAGGGCCCAAATCATACCAGGAAAACATGCCCCAAACCATAACACTGCCCCCACCAGCTTGAAGGGTTGTACTCATGCATGTGGGGTGCATGCTTTCATGCTGTTTCCGCCAAATTCTCACTCTGCCATCTGCATGATGCAATTGGAAACGTGATTCATCAGACCACATGACTTTTTTCCAATGCTTGACTGTCCAATTGTTGTGTTCTTGTGCAAATTGGAGACGTTTTATCTTGGTAACTGCAGACAGCAAAGGTGTTCGAACAGGCCTTTGGCTTCCATATCCCATACGATGCAGTGTGTGGCTAATTTTCCTACAAACATCAGGTGGTCATAATAATCTGGCCACTCAGTGTGTGTGTGTGTGTGTGTGTGTGTGTGTGTGTGTGTGTGTGTGTAATTTCAGAGAGGAAGAGAGAGGGAAAGAGAGATAGAAACATCAAAGATGAGAGAGCATCATTGATTGGCTGCCTCCTGCACCCCCCGCCCCATACTAGGGATCTAGCTCACAAGCCAAGCAGGTGCCTTGACTGGGAATTGAACTTCAACCTCCTGATTCATAGGTCAATACTCAACCACTGAGCCACAGCAGCTGGGCAATGACTTCCTTCTTTTTAATGACTTTTTAAAAAATATTTTAATACTATAGCCAGTCTTCAAACCTTGTATGGTTGCAACAAATTTTCTATTTCTTTCCTAACTTAGACTTTGTTCTATTTAAAGTCTTATTTATATATGTTTTAATATGACAACCTATTGCATAGGGAGTAGATAGGGGATAAATCATAGAAACAAGAAACCATTTTGAGTACTTATGATATAAGGACCTATTCTAAGGCATTTGCATTTATTATCTCTTTTAGCTTCATATTGGGTATGTGCAGAAGATATTATTATTATTGTTGTTGTTGTTATTACTACCTTCACTTTACAGATGAGGAAATAATAGAGGGTGCAATCATAGAGGGTGGGTACCAAGAAAAAGATTTGTGTCATTGTCTACTGTGGCAGAAACTACCTGTACTGGGTACTGCCTTTTAAAGTTTCAGATTTAATTCACATAGTCAAATACAGAGAATCAGAAGATTCTGGAAGTGTTAATATTAGAAGCCAATTAACAGTGATATTCCAGCCACTTCCCAGTGAAGAGTTATTTAAAGATGAGGCCAATTACAATAGTATTTTTATTCGTTTAATTATTTTTAGTTAGCTTTATCTAAGCTATGGGTAGTGCCAAAGAAGAGGTATACACTTGGTAACAGAATACAATTAAAGTTCGATATTTATATTTGTTGCAGAAACCTTTATTTGAAAATGATGAACGGCCCGTCCTAGGGAGAGTCCCCCCAGGAACTATTAATGCTTTCCTAAGCCAAGCTGAGAATGAGGCGATCGCTCAAAAAAGAACTACAAATCCCAGAATGCCCTTTCCCCCATCTTTTCCGCGAGAATCGGAGGGGAGTGGCTACATTAACCAATCCCTTCATTGAAAAAAACCTATGCTACCAGCCAATCAGAAGGCGAGCAGGCGCTGGAAGTCGGGAGGCAGAGGGCGCGGCAGGTTTGAAATTGGGAAGTTGGCGCGGCAGAGGGAGGTGGGTCTGCAGCCTGGCGGTTAGCTGGGGTCGTCCACGTCCTGTGCGGGGCGGGCGGCGGGGCCCAGGCGTCCCGGAGAAGGTGAGAGAGGTGGATTTGGGGCGGATGTGTGTTGGGGGAGGGGGTGCGGGGCCAGTGTCCGAACGCACGTCCTGTTGTTTGTGAATCTGGGCCTCGCGGGCGGGCAGCGGCGAAGCTGAGCCAGACGCCTGTGGGTCCCTGGGGAGGTTTTAGGTCTTTGGGGCGGTGTTAGCGTTCCAGAGAACTGGTGGCACCTGGGTCTGGCAGGACAGGCTTTCCCAGTGGAGGACGCCGAGGCCGGAGAGTGTAGGTGGCTTGCTCAGGGCCTGGACGACACCCACTGACCCGCCCCCCCCCCCCCAACCCCGCCTCCAGTCTTCCGTTTGCTGCCGCCTGACCTGACCTGGGGTGGGAGGCAGCGGGGGTAGGTGCGTGGGGTCTTATCCTGCCAGAGGCGCCGGCACCCGGGACTTGGCGATTCAGGCTGGAAGTGAAAGTGTCAGAGTTGGCAGGTTCCTTAGGTGTCACCGATTTTACTTGTGAGGAAGTGTATGTAGTGGGCGTCATTTTCCCAGGGGCATGGAGCGTGTGAGTGCCCCGTGCAGGTACATGCCAGCGACTTTCTAGGAGGTACGGGTGCCCTGCATCCTGCTGCACTTTAGCCCTTGGTAACCCCAGGCGACTGAGCTGCTCTGGGATATCTAGAGTTAAAAGTTAAGTTGCTAACCTTTTCTAGCAAAGGTCAAACTGCCAAAATATCACTGATTGGAAGATGTGCCTGATGTGATTCAAGCAACTTAAAAAATACAGTGTGTGTTCTACTTGTTTTGTAGCGTTGTCTAACAAAATGGTAGAGGATGAGCTGGCACTGTTGGATAAAAACATAAATGAGTTTTGGAATAAATTCAAAAGCAGTGTCAACGACACCTCCTGTCAGATGGTGGGACTAAGAGATACCTACAAGGACATCAGTAAAGCATTCACAGGTACCTAACGTTAGTTTGTGACATTATGTTGTCCTTTGCTTTTTAGTGTTATTTCAGCTGAATTGAAACATCAATTCCAATTTCTCTTTCAGAAAAGCTGTCTGTGAAATTGAAGGAAGAAGAGAGAATGGTTCAGATGTACCTAGAATATCAAAATCGTATGTGACAATCTGTAGATCTCAGAGTTTTTTTAATATTAAACATCTTTATGAAATCCCTGATACAAGTAAAACAATGTATGCTGTATGAATGTGTGTGTATGTATGTATATCAAAATAATAAACATTTGTATTCATATCCAGCTTAATAAATAGAACATCCCATGTTATACCTACCTCTTTTCCCACCTTCCAGAATTAACCTATCAATATTTTGTTTCGTGTTGTGGTTTTGAATGTTATGTAAAAGGTATTATTTTGTCCCCCTTTTTGATAGTCTTTGGTGGTGAGTTTTATTTCTGTATTTATTTGAAGGGGGAGAGCTACAAGGGTCATGATCATCTGATTTTTTAAATCTTGGTTTTATTTGGTATTTTTTTAAAAAATATTTTTATCTTTTTATTTCTATTTTCAAAGACACATAGGAAAGAATAGATTAGGATTCTTTTCTTTTTGTTCTTTTAAAGATTTTTTTATCATTAGGAAATATTAATTAAAACATGCTGTATTAATCTTATGAAAGTCAATACTTTGGTCTATCTTAGGTATGCATTGGAAAACAAAGCATATATATTCCAACTAATACTTTGTGCTTTTTACAGAGATCTGCAGGCAGAATAAGCTTATTCAAGAAAAAAAAGATAACTTGTTAAAGTTGATTGGTGAAGTAAATGGCAAAAAGCAGGATTTGGAAGTACTGACTACAAATATCCAGGATCTTAAGGAAGAATATGCTAGGAAGAAGGAAAGTAAGTTTTCAGGTGTACACATGTTTAAACATCAATCTAAATTTCAAAGCGGTGATGGTTCACAACTCTATTTTGCCTTGTCTGCAGTTTATTGATCAAAATAGACATTATGCCTTAGCCACAGTGGTTCTTAACCTTCCTAATTCCGCGACCCTTTTATACAGTTCCTCATGCTGTGGTGACCCCCAACCATAACATTATTTTCGTTGCTACTTCATAACTGTAATTTTGCTACTGTTATGAATCGTAATGTAAATATCTGATATGCAGGATGTATTTAGGCGACCCCTGTGAAAGGGTCATTCGACCCCCAGCTTGAGAACCACTACCTTAAAGGCATAGCCAGGACTCATCCCTGTAAGGGGTCTATGAAAGTAGCTGAGTGGGTTTTATTTTCTGTTTTACTTAAAGGTCCTTTGGATTTCTTATATAGCCAGAGTAAGAGTGAAGTTAATCAGTGAGTTTAATTAAGTGTAGTAGGAGACAGTTTCACAAAACAAGATTTGCTTGGGAGAAGCCATAGTATAATTTAGGTAACAAATTTATGGATCATGCATTCTCTGACAGAAACTATTAAGCAACCTCTTTATGCTGGAAAATTACTTTGTTTAAAAAACTTTTATATTCAAATGAGTGTTTTCTTTGGAGTCTGGTTTGCCCACAAAGTAATCAAATCTCAAATCTCTTGAAAATAGCAAAGTTTGTTTTGTTAATGCTTTTTCTTACAGAGTTTGTTTGCTAGCCTACATTATTTTTCTTATCTGCTATTTATTACTTAGGACATAATGTGCTAACTTTAAGAATAATTCTAAACTAGCATGAAATAAAGCTGACTTCTTGTGAGAAATAATTATGTTTAAAAGAATAGAAATATTTTTCCAATGAAGCAATTTCTTGGCTAACCAGAAAAAAACAAAACAGTATAAAGGAAGTCTGTTTCTCTGCCAGCCATGCAAATCTTGGCCTGTTTATTCAATCTACTAAGTGATAAAATAGAATAAAACATTCCTCTCACTTGTGTATTTTCTCACAGTTTTTCCTTTCATCTTGAATGAACAGAAGCCCCTTTTGCTAATTGGTAGAGATAGAAACTGAATAAATTTAAGCAGATTCATTTGTCTGGCATCATTTTTATAGTTGTTTCCATGGTTCTTAAATTAATTAAATGAGCACTGAGTATTATTTAAAATATTTGATAGTGTGTCTGTTTTCTTTACAGCTATTTCCACTGCTAAGAAAACGAGTGAAGAGAGGTTGCAAAGGTTACAGAAGTCTGTAGACATATTTAAAGATCGACTTGGGCTAGAAATTCGAAAAATTTATGGTAAGTATATTAATGTCAATAAAACAGGAAATTAGGTGTGTCATTTTTTAAGTAGAGGAGAATTAAAAACATTTTTTTTTTCAAAGCAAAAATATTTCATGTTTTCAAGTAAAATAATGACTATATTATTAACTTTTTAGAAAGTAGGGGGAAAACTACAAAATTTTTATCACCATAACCTAAGTACTAATGCCTTGGTTATTTATTATCCAATATTTTAATAAATGTATTTCGGGCATGGTTTGACAACCATGCAAATAATTTTTGTTCTTTGCTCATACTGGTATTGTGTGATTAGCATTTCTCCAGTTGTTATATTGGTAAATTTTAAAATGGCATAATAATTCATTCCATTAACATATCATTAGCACGTGTATTGCCTCTAACTTTTGGGTTCTGCCGTTTTTTTAGTTTTAGAAGTACTACGGGGAATGTGGACTACTCCATTTCTTTTGTATAACTTCTGTGGCATTCCCAGAGAGGACTTACTGGTTAAAGCATGTAAATATTCCAATGGCCTTTACATGTATATATGCCAGTTTACAGCACTGCTTCTTGTGCTGGGAGACCCCAAGATTACCATCATGTTTGGTGATTTGCCAGAAAGATTTACTGGACTCGGCATATATTCATAATTTTGATGAAGCACAATGCCTTTTTTTCTTTTGTTATTTGTGATTTTGGTCATATGTAAACTACAATACTTTTAAAAACTAATTTGCAGCACACATTTGGAGATATTGGTTAAGTGAATATAAAGGGTGGGACAAAAGTAGCTTTTGGAAAATAATTCAATAATTAATACATAATAATACAAGAATAAACTCTATTTTGTGTACTCACAACTACAAACCTATTTTTGCCTCACCCTATATATACTTAGTGTTTAATGACTGATCAGAGACAAAGATAAGAAAGCACATCTCCATCAAAAGCTTTGGCACTAAAATGTTCTCACATTAAATAGCTTAATCTCTTTTCAGGTGATAAATTGCAGTTTATATTCACTAATATTGACCCTAAGCATCCTGACAGCCCATATATGTTTTGCCTGCACCTAAACGAAGCAAGGGACTATGAAGGTATGCCCTCTTCTCTATAACTGGTATTTAAGTTCGCCACCCCAAAATGTTACTTGAATCAGAATATAAAGTAATAGGATGAAATAATATTCCCACAGCTATTGTTTTCTTTTTCAGTCTTGCTTTTTGGGATATTGTCTTATAAAGGCTGTGACTATAATAGATTTTTGATAGCACAGTGCCACAGTGGCAGAAAAGTCTAAAAGCTAAAAGATCACTATATTATGAAATATGAGTTATCCTTTTAGAGAATTCAAAGCAAAGCTATAAAGGATATGACTCCTTAAATGTGAATACTATTATAATTTATCCAAGTAGGTGATTTTAAAACCAAATGTAAAATCATTAGACTCTGGTAATTTTTGTCCCCCCCCCAAAATCAATTTTACAAAATTATTCCATCCTAAAAAATTCTACACATTGGTAATTTAGCTGAGTTACTGATTCTCTAGCAGGCCAGGTAGCTTTTGATTTATGGGGAATATATATGATTGGTAATAGTGTGAACAAGAAGAGAATGGAAGTATATTTATCTCTTTTTTATTCTTCTAATTCCCCTTTGAAAATGATTAATTTATTGGAACTCAGGAAATGGTTCTCAGCTTTTGGTGCCTGTGTTCTCACTAAAGCATTTATAGGAGACACACACTCAGGTGAACTCTTTAGTTGGCTCTCCAATGTGCCCTTGAACCCAATTCCTGTTCTAATGAAAGTTCCATTTTAGGACTCGAATTCATGTACAAATATTTGGCTTTTTTCTCTCTAGGTAAATATCTCCTAATCCAATGAGTGCTGAATTTTAAGAAGCAATCCCAGGAAACCTCTTACCTAGCTTTTAAATTTTCTCCAAATTGGATTCCTCTATTGCAGTGGTTCTCAACCCTCTGGCCCTTTAAAAACAGTTCCTCATGTTGTGACCCAACCATAAAATTATTTCCTTTGCTACTTCATAACTGTAATGTTGGTACTGTTATGAATCGTAATGTAAATGTCTGATATGTAGGATGGTCTTAGGCGACCCCTGTGAAAGGGTCGGTCGACTGCCAAGGGGGTCGCAACCCACAGGTTGAGAACCGCTGCTCTATTGCTTTATAGTGTCATAGTATTTGATAGTGTGTTAAAATAGATTCTGCAGTTTAATTTTGAACCAGCTGGTTTTTCTCTATTCTTTCTCTGCTTGGGCCTTGTTTCCTAAACAATTTCTACCAAAGAGCAGGATTGATGTGGTCGAATTTCTTCCCCTTGAACAAAGGACAAGGTTGATGGTAGAGAATGCTGGATCGTCCCTTTTCTTTGACCTCTCTGGAGACGTGCTTGCTCCCATATGTACCATCTGGTTCAACGGCATATGAGCTCCGTACTGTTATTTGTGATTTGAATATCATTTGTTTAGTAAGCCCTATAAATGCCACTTTTGGAATAGTGACATTTTCTAATGACCTCCCTCATTTGTGAGACTTCAGACCCCTCCTCCCTATAATTGTAAGTAATTAAGGGTTGGAACTTTTTTGATTCAGTGGTAAGATACTAGAAGTCAGGACAAATTTCTGTAGAGAAAACTGACAATAATTTAAACACATACACACACACAACCTTTTAAAAATAGTTTAATTAAAATGTATAGGAAAGATGATGAGAAATGGCATTCTGTTCTTTATCACTAAGCTCTTCAATCCCTTGCCTACCATCTGTTTAAATTTAAATCAAGATTGTAGTACAGAGATTGGAATATTTAGTGATTAAGCAGAGGAAAGGTTCAAAAGATAGTTAAGATATGAAAATTATGTGTATCTATCATCCTATGCTCAAATCAGTTCAGTAAAATGGGAATAAAATTATGAATTTTAAAATTATGAATCAGATGAAAGCATCTAAATTGGAAAACTTCTCCATAAAAAAATCTCATTCAAATTGTCTTTTTTTTCTTCTTCTAGTGTCAGATAGTGCTCCTCATCTTGAATGCCTAGCAGAATTTCAAGAGAACC
The DNA here is from genome assembly GCF_963259705.1 of Myotis daubentonii. Classification (NCBI taxonomy): domain Eukaryota; kingdom Metazoa; phylum Chordata; class Mammalia; order Chiroptera; family Vespertilionidae; genus Myotis; species Myotis daubentonii. The sequence continues at coordinate 48,737,679 of NC_081846.1, forward strand.
TAAGGAAGACCAAAAATTTTTCAGCCTTTCTTGCCAATGTTCGGAAAGCTTTCAGTGCTATGGTTTATAGTTAATGTATAAATAGTACATAAAATAAAAGCTGTTTCTTTTTCTCCCCTATTTTGTATCTCTTAAAAAGAATTCTCATTATCAATAGTTTGCCTGTAATCCTTTTGGATTTTGTTTTTAACATTTCTGTGTGCTGTGTTTCTTTAAAGTATTTAATTAAAATCTTAGGAAACAAAATTTATAAAGTCAAATGTGTTCTTTTTAAAATGAAAGAATATATACATATACAGTTGACTCTTAAACAACATGGGTTTGAATTGCTCATGTCAACTTATATGTGGGTTTTTTTTTCAATAAATATATAGTCATCCATCCATACCCCTGGGTTTCACATCTGCAGATTCAACCAAGCATGGCTAAACAGTATTTTCAATCTGTAGTTAGGAATCTGCACATACAGAAGGTTGACTTAAATTATCCATGGATTTTCAACTGCATGGGGATTGGAGCCCTTATCACTGCAGTTGTTCAAAGATCAATCATATATTTACATACATATTTTTAGATAAAGTTTTATTAATATATATTATATATCATACACATATGTAATAAGTATATATTTTTTGTATTATTAAAATATGTATTATATATATACCTCTGAAGGTATTGTGGTTGCTTTCCCTCCTTAAAAGATTAGACTCAAAGAGTGTTGGTTGTGTTACTGGTAAGTCAGAAATGGAGAACAGTTTAAATTCTGGGTAAACACAGATACTTTCTTCTTCCTTTCTCCTAAATTGCAGATAGCATGTTTCTTCACCCGACCAGCTGGGAAGCTGGGTCAGAGGTGAAAGACCGAGATGAGTAATGTCGAGCCTTACTGAGCAGGACTAGTTTGCCATGTATGAACACAATGGTCAGAGAGTGAAGAGGGGCTGAGAAGAAGGGAGAGATCGGGAAGATGGGAGCAAAAGGTCAGGGTAGGAGTGCAAAAGAATGGCCTGAGAGGGGCAGTGGGGAGCTGCTTGTTTCTCATTCCCTATTATCAAGATATGCCCATCCCATACTTTCCTTTGCCAACATGATTACCTAGTAAGTGGCTGAGGACGAGGAGGAAGATTTTTTTCTTTTTTTTTGTTTTGAGAGAGAGAGAGAATGTAATGTAGGCCAAAATATTCCTTCCCAGGGCAATGAAGAACCTAAAAGGAAAAGTTACCCTTAGCTATTGCGCTCTCTACAATGGGGAAAGACTTCTCCAGTGAGGTCCCCAGCACCACTCGTCTTAAAAAAAATGTATTGGATCAGGAGGGCATGTTCCCCTTTTTCAGCCAGCTTCTTGAGTGTATGGTTTTTCTCTACTTTCTCCAACAGTGCTCCTTCCAGGTATGTCTGCTATAGTTTAGTCAGTATTCTCAAGATTGGTGCAAGTAAGCAGTGGTTCTCAAAGAGCAAACTTGCATCAGAATCACCTGGGGTCTCTGACTGAGTGTGAAGTGGGGGCTAATACTTTGCATTTCCAACATAGTACAGGGTTATATGGGCGCTGCTGGTCCAGGTGAAAATTTGGCTCAGCCCTGACCAGTGTGACTCAGTTGTTTGGTGCACATTGTCCTGTGCACCAAGGGGTTGCCGGTTCAATTCCTGGTCAGAGCACATGCCTAGGTTTCAATCCCCAGTGCGGGGTGTGCAAGAGGCAGCTTATTGATGTTGTGTTCTCACATTGATGTTTCTCTGTTCCTCCCTGTTCTCTTTCTCTCTCTACCTCAAAATCAATTATATATATGATTTGGCTCTACTTGACAACCACTGGAGTAAGCACTTAACCCCAGTGTCCAGAAAACTCAATTTACAAGCCAGTTGAAACAGATCAGTAACACATTTGCCACCTCATATAACTGGCCACCTGGCCCCCATCCCTGCTATGTACTCCCTGGTGGGACTCCTTTGTTGTCCCCAGATCTCTATCATAAGACCTGAGCCTTTGGACCAAGGTCTTTCTTGACAGTTCAATTTGCTCCTCAGTTGGCTTCTATCACATAGTTCCTTTGAGAAAGAATTTTTTCTCTCTAATTCTGTGAGTCTATTTACTCCCATCTTAGCTCAAAGCTCCTTTTCTCAACATTCCCATGACTCCTGATCAGGTTCATATCCACTTGGTTTGGCAGATTTCCCTGGCTGCAGGGAAATCACTTAGCTTCCCTGAGCTGAGCTCCCATCTGAATAAGCATGACCTGGGTTCTCTAGCTCGCTGATTTCTCACTCCTGTTCCTTGTTGCTGCTCAGCGAGAGGAAGGTGGGGGGACCCAGACCCTGACCCCCCAACCCCTTTCAGGATCACAACATACAGGAAACTCTGACACCCCATCCAAATAGTTCTATCCCTGTAGCTGCATTCTCTACAAAAGGTTCCTGCTCTTCTCTGCTTGCCCCCACACCTTGGTTCAACCTTCTCATGCCATATGTCCCCAGGTCACTTTCCCAAGATTATACATTCTGTTCTTCCTATGTAACATAGTAAGTGACTATAGAGCATAGTATTTTGATTCTAATGTGCTTCTCTTGCTCCAAATCAGGCTGATTATCCCACAAAGCCATTTTGGGAAAGGAGGGCTTTTCTCTTGGAGGGGGGAAGAAAGCTAGACTATGCTCAAATAATTATCAGTTAAAGCCTTATAATACAATAAAATTTACTTCAGTCCAAATTGCATATTATATTACTTTCTGATGAATTAGAATGGATTATAATATTCATTATAAGTATTAGTATGGATAATTGAAAATGAAAAAAGTGAAATTAATAATCTTCTGGTTGATAGTGTGATGGATATGTTAGCCTTTACTAGAAAGGAGACAAATTAGAATAATGCTTTCGGTGAAAATCTGGCTCAGACCTCTCAACTCCCCTATATTTCTGGTTGTCAATGTTGCTAAAAACTTTCTGACGTATGAAACTGCTTAGAGGAGTATAATTATGAAAGCCTAATTAAGAGTTTAAAAATATTAAAAAATTTTTATTCTATATAGAAACCTTGGACATATAATTAATCTTCACAATATATAATTAATTTTTACCAGAATCGAAGGGTACCATCCCCATCAGTCCAATCAGAAAATTCTTGCCTTCCTAAAAAGATCTTAAAGATAAAAATTGTTATGCCCAGCTATATTTGTATTTCATCTAGTTTAAGACTATAGCATTTCTTTGAAGTTTAATAATTACATATCACAGCTGCAAAAAGAATATGTGGTAACATTTCAAAACAGGAAAACCATTTATGTTTCTATAAAGTAAAACGGATTTATGAAGAGGAATCTCTTTCTTTGAAAAGTACTTTCAAAGAGTTTCAGGGTCCAACCACCATTATCATCACTTTCTCTATACAAACGATTCGGTGTAAGCTGCAGTCAATTGCTACATAATTTTTTATCCATCAAGGCTAATGGAAAGAAGTAAGATGAAAAGGAAATATAAGTTAAAAATTTCTGTTCATGGTCCAGTGGCCTATTATTCAACCCACTTTCTACATGCAGAAAGCTATCATTAATACACCATTAAGGATGACATTAAAACTTCTGATCCATTCTTCCAGGCTTTAAGTTATGCCTCTCATAACAAATTTTACTTGAGCTCCTTCAGGTCTGATATCTGTATCTATAAATATCTCTATGTATTAGTTATATCCTATAGGAGTGTAATATGCACAGTATAAAAATATACGTACCTTGCTTTGAAAAATTCCTTCTTGAAAATATAAAATCTGAATTTTAAAAAAAAAGGTAGCGGGCAGGGGAGACATGGAATGGATTTTACTTACTCCTTCAAGGCAGACTGTATTTTGCACAAATGGAGACATACCCAGATGTTTCTCTCAACACCATGACTTTCCATTGAATGGAGTGTGTGATCTCCAGGCTGACTTGGGCCATTTTCTGAAAGATGCTGCTGTACCACTTTTCTCCATTCCAAATTGTTACCCTCGAGAAAAGCTGGGGTCTACCTCTCTCATTCCCAACGTTTTCCCATTATATAGTATTTAAGAAAGCAACATAAATCTCCTTTTCTCCAAATATTCCATTTGATAGTGAATGTTGATTTCTCAAACTTTCCATCCAAACTGGAGACTCATTCGCATTTTTTATTGTTTTATTGCTTCAAGTGTTACAAAGAGTATTACATACGTCTCCCCCCGCCCTTGACAATCCCCTGGCCTCCCCTAACCCCCAGTGTCTTATGTCCATTGGTTATGCTTATATGCATGCATACAAGTCCTTTGGTTGGAGACTCATTAGCATTTAAAGTACCTTTCATTAGGAAGTTGCATAGGGTATTCCTTTCATAATGACCCCGCTGGGAAGTATAGAATTCCTGCTTTTTAAATTGGTATATGGAGTTTCCAAACAGACAAGGAGGCACAAGATACCAGGCAGTCTCCTTCCTAACCCTTTCCCATCCGCCTTGCTCTTGTTCTCAGATCCCCATCCACCTCTGGCTCACACTTGATCTCACTCTAAGAGCAGTTCTGGTTGTGGGAAGAAGGTATATAAGCTGCTACCTCGGAACGTCATTGGCTCAGGATGGAACTCCACCTAGCGGACCTCTTATCTACCGCCCCCACTTGTGATCACTCAGACTCTTGACCTCAGTTTCTGACCCCTTATTCTAGTCTCCTAACTTGGGTCTATTTCTCTTGTGTCTTGTCTGCCCGTCTTTTGCTGAGCTCTTCTTCTTGGGCTTATTCTGTGTTTTTCTCATCTCCCAGGCCCTGTTTGACCCCTTGGAGGCCTACTGTGGCCTGTTGCCACTCAAATCCAGAGGAAGCAGACATCTGAGTCCTAGGACCTGATGTGCTCTCAGAAAACGATGTGACTTCATGCAAGCAGCTAAACCCGCCTTGGAGTCTGTCTGTCCGTGACACCAGGGGTTGCACTGGGTCATCTCCAGGGTCTCTAAGATTTCGAAAACTAGGAGCCATGGGCCTCTTCCCTGCCTCCCTTCACCCTCCCACCTTCTGACTTTGTTTCAAAAAATAACCGAGAGTACAAAGCACTGTGACCTGCAGGTAGGACTCCATCACCCAGTTAGAGTGATAAACTTGGGAAGATCACAGCATTTATCTTTATTTGCATTACAGTGTATAGTTTACAGTGTGTGTGAGGCAGTGTGCTGAGAATCTTGTTTCATGCCCGTGTACCCAGCATCTGAAGGGAGCTCCTGCACGTAAGCAGCGGGAAAGTGGCCTTTTTTCCCATTTAAAGATCCAAACCACCATCCTTCTTCTTGTTTCCTGTGAATAGTCACAATGTCACCTGTGAAAATGCACATTTAGTTAGACAAATGGGTCTTTGCAATTTGAGCACATACCTGAGCCCGATGGGTGAGATAGTTTTCGGGAGAGCCTGCTTTCAAGGAGATACCTGATAGCATTGGTTTCTGCAGGTGATTCAGATGAAGCAAACTTTATTAACCACCTCTGGATGAAGCAGGCATAACGCAGAGCATATTAAAAGAGTAAGATAATGGACAGCTAAGTTATGGCATAATATATTTTGATTAAAAACAGAATGACGCCCTAGCTGGTATGGATCAGTGGATAGAGTGTGGGCCTGCAGACTGAAGGGTCCCAAGTTTGATTCCGGTCAAGGATACATGCCTGGGTTGCAAGCTTGATCCCCAGTAGGGGGCGTGCAGAAGGCAACCGATCAATGATTCTCTCTCATCATTGATGTTTCTATCTCTCCCTCTCCCTTCCTCTCTGAAAGCAATTACATATATATATATATATATATATATATATATATATATATGCACACATATGTACAAAACAAAACAGAATCACGTTGGAACATGCACCTTCATGTTGGCTGGCTCACTTTGAATATAGCTGATGGGTGGTCACCAAACCCTTTCTTGGTGTCTGTGCTTTAATGGTTGCTCCTGTTGGTGTCTGCAATTGTTTGGTATGTTGACTACTATGTCTTTGCTACCAGACTTTTCTTTAGATTAAGGCAGCCTCTCTCCATTAAATGTGACAGCTTCACAATCCAATGTTTCACTTAATAGCTTTGCACAGAAATATAACTCCTCATTCCAAACTTAGGTAGCTTTAATAAAATATCAATTTGAAGACAATACTTTTTTAAAGCTATGATTCAAATAAATAGAATTCCTCAGAAACACATGGTTCTTCTCGAATTCTCTATTTTTAAAAATGCTATGCTGATATTAGTAACCCTGAAGTTTAACCTGATGCCCAAATCCTCTGGCTCTCCTTGCCTTTTGAGAGAGTCCCTTCTCTACAGCTGCCTCCTGCCCACTTCCTTCAGGATCCCAAAGCTACTTTAGCATGAGCATCATTTTATGGCAGCGGTTCTCAACCTGTGGGTCGTGACCCCTTTGGGGGTCGAATGACCTTTTCATAGGGGCCACCTAAGACCATCGGAAAACACATACATAATTACATATTGTTTTTGTGATTAATCACTATGCTTTATGTTCAATTTGTAACAATGAAAATACATCCTGCATATCAGATATTTACATTACTATTCAAAACAGTAGCAAAATTACAGTTATGAAGTAGCAACGAAAATAATTTTATGGTTGGGTCACAACATGAGGAACTGTATCAAAGGGTCGCAGCATTAGAAAGGTTGAGAACCACTGTTCTAAGGTAATATGTTTAGTCTTTCTTTCTTTCATTCTGTTCCCCAGTCATTTTCTTCTTAAAACAAAGGAGACTGGTAACCCCTCTTCTGTCTCTCCTCAGTCATAAGTCACTATTCATTCTTATAGAAAATCATTTTCAGCCTAATTTCTCAGGTCAGCAGATTGACAAAATCTATTAACAGAAATTTAAAGGGATAATTTAAAATCTTACTGCCACTTTCCCTGAGCTCCTCATTGTATTTTTAGATCTCACTTAGGATATGACATATAAGGATAGACTTTGCAATCAAGGAAGAACTAAAGACAAGCAAGATGATCCATTTATTGTGTAACTACGTAACTCAAACTCAGTACCCTGGGTTCTAGACGGCATCTGGGAAATGGTTTTTATGAATATGGAAAGCGGGAATAGAGCATTTCATTTACATACTTACTGCCATAGGTACCCTCAGGATGACATGGTGAATAATGAAGCGACTTCTATAACACTTTTAAATAAAGGCAACATTGACTTAAGAAGAATGGAAGAGAAGGTCTACTTTCTATTTCCTTTTTTGGGGGCTTTGTGTCTTTACTTATTTCGGCGGTAGAAGGAAGAGTAATTGCCTGGAGAAATCTGATTGGCAAAACGAAAAGGAAGCTCCCACTGATCACTAGCAAATGTGTGGCGTCCCTGTTGTTTGGCTGCAAATATCCATCCTGATTTTCCCTGGGTTCTGGGTGCCACGTCCTGCTCACGGATAAAAGCTTTTTCCTATGACACACTGACCTTTTCCTCACCAACTGTTTCTTTTCCAGGCCCCTGCTTTAGCTTTCACATCCCAATGTGGTCACTAACTGGACACGCCAAGAAAGCTGAGGCTGGCGACGTTTCCTTCTTTAATAATATTGAGGTCAATATAAGCCATTATGTAATATCTTTCCATGTGAAACAAAAATCTGTGACACAAAGAGGGGGCCTGCTTCCTGAGATTGGTCATAGAACACTTTCCTGAGAGATAAGTGGGAGAAATATGAAGCTGGGGGTCCTTTGCCGTGGGTTCTAGAACTTGCTCTGACACTCAGCCATGAGAGGAAGTCACTTCACATTCCTTCATGGTTAGCTTTTAGAAAAGGTGAGACCACCTCTCTAATGACTTTCCATGACTGCCGTTCTACCCCCATGTGGCACTGTGAGCAAGCATGACTGAGTCTCTACATTCAAACCCTGCACCGCCACTGCCTGTGACTTTACCCAAGTACTTACCCTTTCTATGCCTCCGTCTCTTCAGCAATAAAATGGGAATAAATAACAATAACCACTTCAAGGGGTTTTATGAATATTAAGTTGGACAGTGGGCTTGCAATAATGTCTGGCACACAGTAAATACTGAACAGATGTTAGCTATTTCTTTTATGTGTTTTATCTTTATCTTCTAAGAAAGGTGATTGTAAACCTGAACTGAGTTGACATGGTGGTAACCTCTATGGCTACTGTACTAAGTCAGAAGTTTTATTCAAATTAAGGATTTCAGCAGGGGAAGGCAATTAAACATTTGAGAATTGTTCTTACCTACTTCCAAATCCAATTCATCATCTTGCCTGGCTTGAAAAGAATATAAGGCTTTGCAAAGAATGTTGCCGTGCTGGGCCACACCGGAGGCTGAAAGTTGGATCAAGTTATAATTACCAATGCTGTGTCAGTAAGCAAGAGGAAGAGGATAGGGAGCTCTGGTTATTTAGCAGTGTGGTGCAGAGCTTAAATAGATCGAAGTCTTCTCAAAAGAAAAGTTTATAATTTTATAAACTATTTATTCCTTGATTCAGTAACTGTTTATGATATACCTACTATGTATATCAAGCATGTCAAACTTGCAGCCTGTGATGCGTCCCACAATGAATATTTTTGTGGCCCAGCCAATATAACGGTATGTAAGAAACGTTTTAATAAAAATTCCGTAACTTAATTTTTACAATATCCTGTTGTACATAATTATTAACAATGAACTACAACGTTCGCTAATCACTGATTTCTATAATCATGTTGCATTCATTTCCCTTATGCCCCTTACGCACAGGCGCACCATTTCTCTCCACTAATACTAGCAGCACATATTTTAGCAGCCGATTGCCGCGTCATTGGTCTTGGGCTGACTTGTTTGGTGTGTGCAACAGGAAATATTTCGCTTTCGGAGAACAAGAAAAAGATAGGTTTATTTGCATTACGCTTATTAATTTGTGCAGTTTTTCAGTGTCTGGTAAGTTAATGTTCAAGAAAATATATTAATTTTTATTAAAATGTTCTATTATTTTATATTAATGATTACTCATTTATTTAAGCCCTTTGTATTCAGCATGTCTCCATAGAAATAAACCTATGTTTCTATGAAAACTGAAGCTTTTGTTTTTTTTGTGGCCCACAAAAAACCTTGTTTATTGGGCCCGTGTTAGCCTTTGAATTTGACATGCTTGCTGTACATGGATTGTATATGTTATATAATTAACAATGACATCACAATATAGAAAATAAGTTTGGAGAAAAGAATTATTTTAATAATCATAAAGATGATAATTTAAAATTACTTGCTTTCCACATGAACTTAATCAACAGCAGTTGACTGATATGTGTGGTATGCATGCTTTGCTCTATGCATGTATTGGAAGACATACACAAGTTTTGTCATTCAGGTATATATAGGGGACACTTTGACCATATGCTTCTTAACATCATCCCTGTTTTTCAAACAATGCCATAGTGAGTCTCTAATATACATGTGGACCATAATGTCCTGGGTTTTATTGAAACTCTTTTTTTTTTTGCTTTTGACCAATTTCTAATCAAGAAACTAGAGAGTCAAGGTTATGGTGAGTATAGTTGAACTATGAGGGACAATACTGTTCATGCGTGTGTGTATGTATTGAAAGGTAAACACCAAGAGGCAGTAGAGTGTGGATGGACAAGTGACTCAAGTCAGGTAGCTGAATAAATGGGGGAAGCAGGCCCTGGGACCAGCATGCTTCTCACATGGAGGTTTGGAGGAGGCTCTGGAGACGGTTCCCCGAGCTCCTCCCAATGGCTTAGGGGTGACCGTGTGCACTGTAAATTGCAGGCTGTCTGAATCACATGCAACCGGTCACCTCATAAAATTCTTTTCCCAACCCTCCATCCTTCTTGGCTCCTTCACACTTTTTGGATTACATTTGCACAGAAAGCTACACATTCTAACAAATTAATCAGTCTTAATTTAAATGTAGATTTCTTTGAGCTGATATATATCATTGTGGCTATAAAAAAAATAAGTAAATATAGCAATGTGCTTTACTGATAGGATTTGGCCCAAAATTATTCCGGGCATGGGATTACCTGCACATGAAGAACTTGGATTGCTCTGCCCACCAGAAGATGCCCTTCTTACAACAGTCTGTAATCTCTTCATCAGAAAAGGCCGAGATATTCTTACATAACTATGGGTCTGCTGCTGTTCAAATAAATATTTTTTAAAACAGTTATTTTTAATAACTCAAGTATTCATGAAATATAATTCTTCTATAGCTGTTTTCCTTAGGAATTTGTTTTGTAATTTTTTTGGAGGAGGGTATAAATAAAGCATTAACTACATTCCCAAACTCTTATATAGAGCTTTCTTGTATCTAAAGCCTTAATATTTTCAGAATTAGACAATTAGCATATTGCAATTCTGACCTGTACATAGGCAAAATAATAAAATTCAACCTTAATTGGCTTTAATGCAAATGAATTACATGGCTCTGTCTAAATGATTGAGACCATTTTCTTTTCCTTCTTTCCTTCTTTCCTTCCTTCCTTCCTTCCTTCCTTCCTTCCTTCCTTCCTTCCTTCCTTCCTTTTTTGATTGAGAACCATTTTCCAGCTCAGAGTCTCTTAGAAAGAAATTCGTCCCTTTATAAAAAGATGGTTATAGCACCCCTCTGATAGACAATGGAAAACAGCTATAAGCAGTAGTTAATCCATGCATATTCACTATTCACCACCAATTCTTAAAGAGGGTAACACTGGGAAAATACATGTATGTGATTTTTAAAAATTGTGCTCATGCATTTTCTACATTATGTGGTATAATAAATGGGTGAGACTAATGCATATCATAAACCTTATGATTCAGGTCTGTATGAATATGAAATTTCAATTTAATAAAAAGTTTACTATAAAAGCACAAAGGATAAAATTAAGGTATGAGTAGGAAGAAGAAAGAATCCAAAGGGTTTTTAACTCCCTGTGTTTAGTATACAAAGAATGTATTCAGCTGTGTTTAGCTCTTGTTACACCTCTCAAAGGAATGAAACTAAATTTATTTTAAAATTCTGCAGTTGAGATATAGGACATGTGGCATACATAATTCATTACAGCTTTTTTGCTCTGATGCTACTTATACCACTTCACCCAGTAAGCCTAGTTAAGAAATTATAACCAATCTCTTAAATGTTTACCTTTTCTTTCCGCTTGAAGATGGAGTTACTACAAGGATGGCTGGGCTGAGGTCTTTGTTCAAGTTCTGCTAACACTGATGACAGTTTATAGGCGTTTGCTTGCATCAGGTCTAGTTTCAAAATGGTCTGTGGATACATCATTTGGCCTTGTGAGTAAGTTTCTAGAAAATGAGGCACAACTGCATGGGTAAAAGTATATCAGGATAACTTCCAAAATGACAAAGAAATCTAAAAAATTACACATTCAACTCATATGCAGATATGCACAGAAAATGCTGAGCGAAACAATGGACCCTTTTCCTAGAGCAGTGGTCGGCAAACTGCGGCTCACGAGCCACATGCGGCTCTTTGGCCCCTTGAGTGTGGCTCTTCCACAAAATACCACGTGCAGGCGCGCGTGTACAGTGCGATTGAAACTTCGTGGCCCATGCGCAGAGCAGCAGTTTGCTGACCACTGTCCTAGAGGAAAGCCTTAGTTGTTGAGTGTGTCTTATTCTGGACTCGTGTGAACAGAGTAAACCAGAAACCTTGATAGATTATTACTCAGTATTTTGTAGCAATGAATAGGCTTTACCCAATTTTCTGCTGAGGAATGGGAGAGGGAATAATAAGTGTTGACTGAGAAGGTAGGCTTTTGGGAGGCCTTGAGGAAAGGCAATTGAGGCATCGGTGCTCCACACTGTGAATAGGATTGACCTCATATCAGTAGAACCAAACCAAAATGATGGGAGGCAGGGCTTATTTATTATTTTGGTTGATGTTCATTGTTTTTCTTGAAGAGGGAGGCCTTATATTACACAGAAAGTTCACAGTAACACTTCTCAAAACTAGAAACAATATTTTAATTATAAAAATAAGGACTGAAGCTTAAGATACACTCTTAGGCTCTTCCTGTTCTCTACTTGACTTTGAACTGTAAACTTTATAATGACTTCTTTGTTAGGCTGTGTCCAATCAGGGTAAATAAAAAAACAACAACAACCAGAATCCAAGTATTAGAAGGGGCCTGCTTATCCAATCTCCTCCCCACCATCACCTCTCCCTTCCCCATATGTCCAGCATGGGGATTCCTAACCCTAAGATCCCTGCCAGACACCTCCAATTGATGAGAAAGGTCTCTGATTCTTGAAACAATCCACTGCATTGAAAACCCTTTGAGGTAGATACCAATACCCCCATTTTACAGATGCAAAAACTAAAGTTATCCCCCATACCTTCTACCATTAGGACTACTCTGCATCTGAGAGCATCACAGAGCAAATCTCCTTCCCATATCCAAAGTCAACACCTACAACAGTTTTTCAGAGAACATGCCTTACCAACATTTTTGCTTCAAATATGGCACTTCAAGGACAAAAAACAACAACAGTGAATTAGGAAGAATTTAAATGAAACTGAGTGTCCTAGTGCAAAAAAACTTCCCTAGGTAACACAAAATCTACCAATATCACGAGTTTCCCTCCAACAGATGCAGAGGTGTGCAATGAAATAACAGGGGTATTTGGTACCCACTATTCGAAGGCTTGCATTTGTTCCTTCACTAGATCACAAACACTGTGAATCTAGGGGTCAGATTCCCTCCCTCCTCGCATCCTCCACTGTGTGAATCAGTCCAGTGAATACCTACCACAGTTTCTGATCCTAATACATGTTCTATGCTGGTAACAAGAATGACAAACATCTGTGCAGGAACAACCAAACATATAAACTTATAATTAACGCCATCATAAAGTGCTCTCACTTGCCTTTATTTTGGTAAATGTTATTTGCATTGAATTAGTTAACTAAATATGTTGTGTTATCACAGAAAATGTCCCAGTCTTTTATAATTTCATAAAAATCATAGCCATGTGTCATTGCGAATATGTTAGACCTCTGTTTGCAAATGAGTAGAATTCAGGCTTTTCTCTTCACAAGAAGTGTTAGGTTTGTTTCTGCAACAGCACCCAATTGAAGGAAACCTGTGCTAAGAAACAGATAAAGAAAAAACACATCCGGAGAACCAAGATGGCGGCATAGGTTAACGCCGGAGTTTGCTGCTTTGAACAACTACTTCAAAAGTGAAACCAAAAAACGGAAGGGACATCACCCAGAACCACAGGAACGCTGGCTGAGTGGAAGTCCTACAACTAGGAGGAAAGAGAAACGCATACGGACACTCAGAGGAGGCGCAGTGCTGAAGTCAAATTCTGAGGTGCGGAGTGCGCGGAGCGGGCTGGCGGCGGAGGGCGCGGTTGTTGTTTTCAATCGGGAGGGAGTCGAAGACTCTGAGCACCAGATCCGGGCGAGTCTTTAGGGACCCAGACTCAAACGGGAGAAGCGGGACTGTCTGGCTTCGGTCAGAGCGAGTGCAGCTTTCTCTCCGAGCTTTGCAGCGGGTGCTGGGACTCAGAGAGGCAGAGCCCCTGGGGACAGGACTGAGAGCCGCCATAACTGCTCTCTCCGGCCCACCCTGTTGATCCTGTGCGACCCGCCCCGCCCAAGCCCTGCACAGAGGCATTTGACGGATAGCCTCAGGCAAAGGCTAGATTAGCACCTCCCTAGAGGACAGAAGTTCTCTCACTGCTGACACTCATAGCTGATTCTCATAGCCACTTGGCCTGGAGGTCAAACCCTCCCTGGTATTAGCTACAACAATCAAGATTTATCTATAAGACTGCGAACAAAGACCACTAGGGGGTGCACCAAGGAAGCATAACAAAATGCGGAGACAAAGAAACAGGACAAAATTGTCAATGGAAGAAATAGAGTTCAGAACCACACTTTTAAGGTCTCTCAAGAACTGTTTAGAAGCTGCCGATAAACTTAATGAGATCTACACGAAAACTAATAAGACCCTCGATCTTATATTGGGGAACCAACTAGAAATTAAGCACACACGGACTGAAATAACGAATATTATACAGACGCCTGACAGCAGACCAGAGGAGCACAAGAATCAAGTCAATGATTTGAAATGCGAGGAAGCAAAAAACATCCAACTGGAAAAGCAAAATGAAAAAAGAATCCAAAAATGCGAGGATAGTGTAAGGAGCCTCTGGGACAGCTTCAAGCGTACCAACATCAGAATTATAGGGGTGCCAGAAGATGAGAGAGAGCAAGATATTGAAAACCTATTTGAAGAAATAATGACAGAAAACTTCCCCCACCTGGTGAAAGAAATGGACTTACAGGTCCAAGAAGCGCGGAGAGCCCCAAACAAAAGGAATCCAAAGAGGACCACACCAAGACACATCATCATTAAAATGCCAAGAGCAAAAGATAAAGAGAGAATCTTAAAAGCAGCAAGAGAAAGAAACTCAGTTACCTACAAGGGAATACCCATACGACTGTCAGCTGATTTCTCAACAGAAACTTTGCAGGCCAGAAGGGAGTGGCAAGAAATATTCAAAGTGATGAATACCAAGAACCTACAACCAAGACTACTTTATCCAGCAAAGCTATCATTCAGAACGGAAGGTCAGATAAAGAGCTTCACAGATAAGGAAAAGCTAAAGGAGTTCATCACCACCAAACCAGGATTATATGAAATGCTGAAAGGTATCCTTTAAGAAGAGGAAGAGGAAGAAAAAGGTAAAGATACAAATTATGAACAACAAATATGCATCTATCCACAAGTGAATCTAAGAATCAAGTGAATAAATAATCTGATGATCAGAATGAACTGTTGATTATAATAGAATCAGGGACATAGAAAGGGAATGGACTGACTATTCCTTGGGGGAAAGGGGTGTGGGAGATGTGGGAAGAGACTGGACAAAAATCGAGCACCTATGGATGAGGACAGTGGGTGGGGAGTGAGGGTGGAGGGTGGGGCGGGAACTGGGAGGAGGGGAGTTATGGGGGGGGGAAAAAAGGAACAAATGTAATAATCTGAACAATAAAGATTTAATTAAAAAAAATAAAATTAAAAAAATTAAAAAAAAAGAAACAGATAAATTGTGCCTGTATACATCTATTTTCACCAAAGAACTACTGAAATTGCCTGTTTGGACAGAATTTTTAGGTACCTACTCATAATTGAATTAGGCTATATTCGAGGTCAGGGAAGCAGGAAGCACGTCCAGTTTCCTGTATCCTTCAAAACATTATTGCAACAGAGTTTTATCTCTTCCTGAATTTTTCTCAGAAAAGATAACCTATCAACATTCTCTCACTCTAATCACAGCGGAAACCCCATACCCTGCACACATGGGTGCTAGCATCTGCTTGTGTTTATTCCTCTGTTAAAGTCACAGGTCTTTGCTAATTGCCTTTTTAACGTGAATTCCTCCGAAGTTGCCACCTTGTCCATCAATTCCTACATATTTCCTTCCTCCTGTTATTCTGAAGACCCGGATGTTAGTTGAGGAGTGAATGAAAAACAGCATTTTAATCAATAATTAGTTTTTCAGCTTGCCTCTGCACATTGTGCTAGCATTTTCTAAATAATTTTTAATCCTCACAAAAACCCTTTGAGGTAGGTTCCAATATCCCCATTTTACAGATGCGAAAACTAAAGCTATCCCAGATCCCTGTAAACAGCAGAGCTAGATAGATGCAACAGAGGCCTTTCTGAATGTAGAACCTGTGTTTTTGGTCACGTTTCTTAACTGGGTTACAAGTACGCATGGTTTCCAGACCCTGAAGGAATCATTCTATTTTAGAGAACTCTATTTTAGGCACTTTTTTTCCCCCTAGGAAGAAACTGAAGCAAATGTTTCTAAATAGTCGGATTTTTCCAGATCCCTCAAACTCCTTGCCAAGGACCTGACCCTACACGCCTCAGACTAGATTGTTCTGTCATGAGAAAGGAAAGGCAAACAGCGGCCAAATGGGCTGGCAAACGAGCGTTCTAAAAATAACTGTTTCATCCTTAAATCTAGGAAACGGTGCTCTGCCAATATTTACCTCCTCCATTAGGGCTGCTGTGCTTCTCTGGCTCGCCGGGTCTGAGAAGGAGTTGTTGGAGTAAGCTTTCAGCATTCGCCGGAGTCCTGGAAATGAAATCGTGTTCTCGGTCACAATCCTCCTGCTCTGGGGGGACACAGCTGAGCCCAGAAGGATTTCCGAAATGGCTGGAGCTGTTTCTGTAGGTAGTTGTTACTGAATGGGTGACCTTTACCTTCATTTAATGAAATGTGAGAAACGCTGGCTGGTGCTTAAAGAGTCTTGACTGATATTTTTCCAAGATGAGTTCATGACTCCTCCTTGTTGACCCATTCCTGGTGGGTTCCTGACATTTACCACAGGGTTAACCTTTCCCTTGCTATGATATTTACATGTGGAAACACTTTTACTCTCTTGGATTTCCTGTCAAGTGCTCCATTGCAATCGGTAGTTCTGGTTCATGTAAAATAAGCTGTACATGTCACGGTCACAAGTGGGGAGTCGCTTATATTATCTGCATCCTTTTAGAGAGGTTTCCCATTCTAACAGGCCTCCCCTCTAAGAACAGGATTTAATCGGAATGATCTTTACACCATTTAGAGCGTTAGTTTAAAAGGAAACAGGCAAGAAAACCCAAAGCCCTGTGCACAGTTTACTATGTTTTAAACCAAATGAATTGTCCCTCATTCCAGCAATGCCAGAAACATGGTAAAATGCTACATTTCTGCTGGGCTGGCATGGCTCAGTGGTCGAGTGTTGACCTACGAACCAGGGGCTCACGGTGCAATTCCTGGTCAGGGCACAAACCTGGGTTGTGGGTTTGATCTCCAGTGTGGGGCGTGCAGGAGGCAACTGATTGAGGATTCTCTCTCCCTCTCTGAAATCAACAAAAAAATATTTTTAAAAAATGCTATCTTTCTGGAAAAGGTGGTATAGAACTTACATAGCTCTCACAGATAAACCAAAGGATCGTTTTTGGTTTTTTATTCTCTCCTTTCTTTTTTAAAAAATTTTCTTTATTCATACAAATTAGGTTTGACATGTGATTCTTTAAAGGAGATAATCCCTGTGTCAATCAGCAAAAGCAGTATTCCCCAACTCTCAATGAAAATACTTTCCCTTATCAGGCTGTTCACAGACATATTACACACCTTCCCGGTCGCTTGAGGCTTTTTCAATATCTCTTTGCAGTCTCGACAGTTTTGATTTTATTGAAGACTTTTGTCTCTCTTTATTCATTGCATTGTTAGGATCTTCTTCCTTGAGGGGAAGAAAAAGGATATTTAACAACTTAATAGGGAAAAAAATTTTCTCTCCAAGTTGCACTGAGACTGTCACTGACTATTTAATTTTAACTGAAAGAAAAAAGTAAAAAAAAAAAAAAAAAAGCCAGTAACTGAGACCTGCTTAATAAGAAATCATCTCCTTGTTCACAACTTGTAAGTACCTAGCTGAGCACTTTCTTTAGAACAAATTATTCTTGAAGGATGAGCCTTACTGTAGCTATTTTCATAGTTACTTGACAAGTAAATGTATTTGTTGTATACTCATTGCTCTCTATCTTTATTCAAGTTAGAGTCTTTTAACAGTCCCCATGTAGTATCACATATATGCCTCGAGCTAGGATTGCTTAACAAGCTGAGCAAATGTTTGTGTTCTGTGTTGCTGGCTACTGGGGATGCCTGAACAGAAACACAAATGCTCTTCCCAGAGTGGGTTTATAATTAGGCCTTGAAGTGTAACATAAGAGGCCACGTTCATTGATGAATGGAGCAGACAGGAATGTGTGGCCCGCCAAGGCCAGGGCCCGGGCACAAAAGCTTTGAGGAGGCTATAGACTAAACCAGGATTTTTCTGTCAAGGGGAAGGAGGACAAAGGGTGACCCAGGAAGAAGAATTGGCTCAAGCAAAGGACAGAGGGAGGACTGTGAGAACTGTATCAGGAACAGTAAACAGACCAGTTGCTTAAGCAAACACAGTGAAAGAAAAAGTTGTCTGGTAGGTTAGGCCAGATTTGGGGGCAGAAAGAAGTAGGGGTTTTATCACATAGGCTAGGAGAAACCATTAACAAAATCTGAACTTCCACATACATATTTCAAGGGTTGAATATAAATGGGGGATGTCAGGGTCAGATGGAAAGGTGGCTGTACACATAGCAGAGGGAGAGAAAGAGACTAAAGATGGAAGTGAAGGAGTCAGGGAGTCAGGACTTCTCTGATAGGGAAAGTGACAAACTGGGATCCCAAATGTTGGCGAAGGTTAGCTCTAGATAGATTTTCATGAAGAAAGGGGAGCTGAGGATTTACAGCAACATGAATAGCCTTTAAAAAATGTAATGTACAGGTGAAAATATTTTATTTACATATTGTGTATTACATAATTATAAGAAGTTTCTTTAGAACCCAAGGTGACGTCACCCCCCCCCCACCCCCCCGGGAGATCTGACTAAACCACAAGGATGCCTAACTCCAAACCTGTCCTTCCTGGCTGGAGGAGCACACATTATAATCTGGCTGTCAGACCAGTCCAAGACTTCACTTGGTCTGCTTGGGACACCTATTGCTCAAAAATGTATCTCTAAGGATAGATCACTACTGGCTCACCTTGAGGATGGAGTTTACTACTATCCTTTAGTTTTCTTAAATTCTTCCTCTCTTCCAAATATTTGTTAGAAAGAAGATTAATATTGGAAGAGGCATATAAAACTATGGATACCATCTTTGAACATGGCCTTTACAGTGACCTTATAAATATTTTCACACTGGTCATCAGCCCTCCAATATTTGTACTTGGATTGTTCTCCTGTCTTACCTCTTGCCCACATAAATTTCATAGCACTACATAAAAGTCCCTCTACACTTACTGCCATGACTATAAAGTCAGACTTTGGAGGCATTTTGCCTTAAGGCTATTAAGAAAATCCTATTTTTCCATTTGAAGATACAGTCCATTCTCTTAAACAACAGACGTGTAGTCTTTAGTTCTGGTGCACTGAAATTTCATAGAAACCAAAAATTCCATGAGCACATCAATTAAAGATAATCTATCATGGCTGCCTCCTTATATTTCAGCTAGAGGTCTGGTACATGAAATTCATGCACGGGTAGGGTCCCTAGCCCTGACCAGTGATCAGGGCCAATCAGGTCCTTCCAGCTGCCATATGGGGCCTTCTTTCCAGCTGCCAGCCAGGGCCTTCTTTCCCCAGCTGCTGACTGGGGCCTTCCTTCATTCTGTGCCACCCCCTGGTGGTCAGTGCATGTCATAGCAAGCGATCAAACTCTGGGTCTCCCAGTGGAACTCCTGAGGGGACACTTTGCATATTAGCCTTTTATATATATAGATAGGAGCCTAGTCAAACTTTCAAGGAGAATGACCCTTATTTTATTGATAGGTTAGTCTATAGCAGTAGTTCTCAACCTTCTGGCCCTTTAAATACAGTTCCTCATGTTGTGACCCAACCATAAAATTATTTTCATTGCTACTTCATAACTGTAATGTTGCTACTGTTATGAATCGTAATGTAAATATCTGATATGCAGGATGGTCTTAGGCAACCCCTGTGAAAGGGTAGTTCGACCACCAAAGGGGGCGCGACCCACAGGTTGAGAACCGCTGGTCTATAGAGACATTTTTATTAGCCTTTTAATAAAGTAATAGATATACTCTATTGTATATTTTCTCATCCCAGGGATCACCTACACTATTTGGAAGAAGAGAAAAAAAAGAAAGCACTTTCCTATTATAATCCAATCTCCCTTTCTGCTCCGATCTCTACCTCTGCTTTGAAAAGACATTGCTATTGTTAATTTGCTTTGCCTTTGCCAAGGTAGGAAAAAAAAAAGGATTCATTTTAGAAATAGCTGTCACATGATGCTATTTGGAAGGTAGGGAAAGGAAAGGTTGGTCGCCTTCCCAGGTGCTGGGCTCACTGCTGTGCCCAGATCTAATTGCCTTTCTCTCTTCCCTCATCTCTTGTTCCCTGAGTGTGGATCCTGGGATATTGACTTTGGCTACTCTTTTAATCCTATAGGAGGACATGGCCAATGGGTTGGTCCTATCTATGTGCAGAGAAATATAAGCTTCCCAATATGGCCATTGAAGTCTGAATGAAATCTAGCAGAGGCCCAGGGAAGAGTTGTCAGGAATTCAGAAGACAAAGAATTTACTCCAAGATAGCTAAGAAACAAGATGCCTGGGCTCTGACCAAGGACACTGATCTGTTTTTAGCAAAGATGACATAGTAGAGTCATCCAAATACCCTCAAAATTAGCCTCTGTGATTTGGCCCAAGCATTTCAAAGAAAAGGACCATGAAGAATGTTGGCGCTTCCCACCTCCTAGGATACATGCCTTTGTGTAATCCCCGCAGCTTGAGCGTGGGCTGCACTTACTGGCTTGCTTCTAACAGATAAAATATGATGAGATATCACTTCTGAGATTAGCTAATAAAAGACTATGCTTCTATCTTGAGCATTCTGGCTTTGTCTCTCTTGGATCAAAATTCTGGGGGAAGCAGGCTGACATGTGTGCTGCCCTAAGGAGAGAACCACCTGGCAAGGAAATATTATCTCCTGCCAACAGTCAGCCAGAGGCCTGCTCCAGCCATGAGTAAGCTTAGAAGCGGTTCATTTCCCAGTGGAGCTTTGAGATGCCTACAGTTCTGGCTGACACTTTGATTGCAGTCTTCTGAGGGACTCAGAGGCACCCAGTTAAGCCATACCTGGATTCCTGACCCACAGAAACTGTGAGATAATAAGTGCTTGCTGTAAGCCATTAAGTTTGGGAGTGATTTGTTATATAGCAATAACAACCAAGAAGAGACAGTGATTATTTACAGGTCATGAAACATGTGTGCCTGGCATTATTCTCATAGAAGACCAAGTATGAAGATTCAGTAGAAAACCCTTGACTTTCTTCCCTTCCAGACATGTTTCCTTTGCCTATTTATAAACCACACTGTTTTTAATTTATCTGAACCATGGGGGAAAAAAAATCAATATTTTCCATTAAAAACACACAAGATATTTCCTTTACAATTGTTCTCAATTTTTTTTTTTTTTCAGGAATCCCTCAGTACCTGAATAAGGTTCCCCATTAATGGAACTTCCTTCCATCCATACTTACAAAGTAATCGGTTAATAGGAACTCAGATTTATTTTCTGTAGATGAAATGGCAGTTTCTTCCATGAGAGCCTGGATATCCTTTTCAACATCGATCTTGCTGATGGCCCCATGAATGTGCATGTGGCACTGCAAAGCCAAGGGAAGCAGAAGGAGGTTGCTGAAGACATGTTTCCTGCTAGTTCTTACCAAGCATCCCAGAAATGGAGACATCTTTACTACTCACTGTGGTCAGGGTTTGGCCAAAAACAGAAATATGTTGGGTGTACTGATTCAAGTTATTACATAAAAGTTTAATTCTTTCCTTTTCCAGCTCCAGGATGTTCTGAAAAGAATGGAAAATGAGGTAAGATCAGCCAGTTGGCATGGAAAACTGAAATCACCCATCTGAGCAAATTGTCCTGTTTGTGTCTCTTGATTATGTCATATCCAAACTGTGGTGGAGAGATTTTCAGGACAGGAATGTGACTTGGCATCTCTCCTATTTATCTTCCATTAGAATTTATTTAAATTGCATGCTTTCCCCAGGATTTTTCAGCCCAAAGGCATAGAGGTGGATGCAGTGGGTTATCTGACATTCACAAAGGGTAGAAAATAATCATTTGAAAAGCATTTGTGCCCTAACTGGTTTGGCTCAGTGGATAGAGTGTTGGCCTGTGGACTCAAGGGTTCCAGGTTTGATTCTAGTCAAGGGCATGTACCTTGCTTGAGGGCACATACCCAGTAGGGAGTGTGCAAGAAGCAGCTGATCAATGTTTCTAACTCTCTATCCCTCTCCCTTCCTCTCTGTAAAAATATCAATAAAATATATTTTAAAATAAATAAAATATATATACCTTTAAAAAAAGAGAAAAGTATTTGTGAGTCCCAGAGAAAGAGAATGAAGCCCAGTAAAACCCATGTCTATATCTCCAAAATGTAGTCAGAAACTAGATATTTCTAGAATTGTTTACAGTCATAGAAGGCATTCTGCTAGTCTCTGCAGGGGCAAAGATGAGGCACAAATTCTCTGCTTCAGGAAACTATTTGATGAGCAGAACCCCAAAGTCTGATCAATTCATAATTCTGGCCTAAAATTAAGCCTGGGGGTCAGAGACCACTGTTTAAAGGTGGGAACAAACCCTCCCCGTTTTGAGTGAAATGACAAGAATTCCACTCTGGGAGTTTCATACCTTTTAGCTGGAAGGGTAAATAAGAAAGCGAGGGAGGTCACTTACCTTGTTAGCCCTTAACACTTCAGAAAAGTTAGCTATTGGATTCTTGCCACTCACTGCTAGCTGAGTTGCTGACTGATTGTTTTGAGGGAGTTCAAAGAAGTTCAGCAGCTAGGCATTGTGGGAGAAATCTGGGTCAGGTGGAGTATACAGGGGATTCCCCAGCCTGTGGGGGCAGCTTGGTATGTATCTAGAGGACTTCGGCTTTGACGGAGGTGGCCGGTGTCTAAGCTAACATGCTCCTCATCCTGTTTTTGTAAGGACAAGTCCTGGGCATTCCTCCTTCATCCAGAGGATTGGTTTCTCCTGTAACTGCCACCCAGCAATAGTCTTTTATGAAGAAGGTTTTGGGCAAATTGGTGGGTAACATTACCATAGGAAGCAAGAAGGATGGACTACATCTCAAGGTCTCTGATAGGGTGGCGGGGGGGGATCACAAAGCTTATTGGCTTATCCCATGCTGCCTCTGTGGCACACCTGGAGGGCCCACTGTCCTGATCCAGCAAGCCGTTTCTTTATACTCCTGAGCAGACTGCATTCGCATTCTGTTATTATTTCATGTATAGTATATAGTCATTTAAAAATTTTTAAAATTTACTTGTTTTCTAATTATGAAAAATTTACATGACATAAAATTTACCATTGTAACCATTTTTAAATGTGTAGTGCAGTGTCATTAAGTACATTCACACTGTTGGACAATGATCACCCTCATCTATCTCCAGAACATTTTTCATCTTGCATCGCTGAAACTGTGTACTCATTAAGCCATAACTCCTGATTCTCCCATCTTCAGCCCCTCTGGCAACCACCATTCTAGTTTCTGTCTTCTATGAATTTTACTACTCTAGTTAGCTCATATAATAGGAATCATACAGTATTTGTCCCCTTTTGTCTGGCTTATTTCATTTAGCAAAAAGTCTTATCCTGTGGCAAAAAGTCAAATCAAACAGGTGACCTCTTGGTGCATGAATTGACACTCAACCAACCCAGCCACAATGGCCAGGCTAATTCACACTCTTTATTCATTTTTTTCAGTTCCTACTGCTGTCCTGGCCTTCCTTCCTGCTAAAGGCTGAATAATATTCCTTTGCGCTCAGGCAATAACTATGAATATCTTTGTCAATCGCATGCAAATTTTTATCCTGTGCCAAGTGTCCTGACATTTGAATCAGAAAGTCTGGAGCTCTGCTCCCCGTGGCCACCTACCTTCTTTGTGGAGTTAGAACCTGTACAATTTTTGTAAGTCAATGGGCACCAAATATTTGTCTTTGCTTCTGGTGTTGGTCCCCAGAGTCTTTCTCCAAAATTGCAGGCACCAGCCATTTGAATGTGGCCAGGTGCTCTTGCTCTCCCAGATACAGGATTAAAGACCGTGAAGAGCAGCCTACCGAACATATTGTTTCTTCAAAGGTAAGAAACCATATGCCTCCTAACAAATACACAACACAAATTCTGCTCAGTGGTTTGGACCTCAAGTGGGACAACTTCAAAAGTGAGAGACTTTACAGGACAGAAAAGGACATAGAAAGCAGCTGTTCTACCTTAGCACCATGATGAGCAGAGGACAAGAAAGAAAAGAAAAGCCAGGATTAGGAACACATTGCATCACCAGTGGGCAGCTGTTTCTTTACTTTGGCAAGGGCTGAACCAGTAGCATCAGTTTGAGACTAGAATAACCAGTGTCTCTTGATGGAGATGGTAATGTTTAACAGATTTTAATTACATCTCAGGGAAATCATTAAAATGATCTATGTTCGCTCATGAAAAGAGGCTGAGATTAATTCCACTGTGCAAAGGGAAAGTCAATATCTCACGTAATAAATTATTGCTTTCCATTATATTGCATGTGTGGTTTTTTTAAAATAAAATAGGCAGTAGAAAAGCAAGATACTCAAGAAGGACCTAAAATGGTCCTCTAGTGCGATATAGCACATATGAAGAAAGTGCTGTCAGAGTTACCAAGAAACCGCAGATTTAGAACCTGTCTGAGGCCAAGACATCATAATAATTCACACTCTTTTTTAAAAAAAATGTTCTTATTGAATTTAGAGAGAGAGAGGGAGAGGGAAAGATAGACACATTCATCGGCTGCCTCCTGCTCACCCTGTACTGGAGATTGAGCCCAAAAGCCAGACATGTGCCTGACAGGGAATCGAAAAGGTGACCTCTTGGTGCATGGATTGACACTCAACCAACCCAGCCACAATGGCCAGGCTAATTCACACTCTTTATTCAGTTCCTACTGCTGTCCTGGCCTTCTAGTTTACATTACCTGAGGAGCTTGCCTTAAACAACATGCTCTTTATAGAGCAGGAACTCTCAAACTTTAGTATCCTAGCAATCACCTAGACCCTGTCCTAAAGTTATTCAGAAGTTCTGTGACCCACCTGTTCTAGGGAGGTGCTCAGGAATCTGAATCATAACAAGCACCCTAGGTATTTAGTTCTAAATTATCATATCATCACTTTAAAATGTTTACTAAATGTACTGTAACTGAAAAATACATTTTTAAAAAGAAAAAAAATAATAAAGTAAATAAAATTTTTGCCAAATGGGTAAGCATCATTTC
The DNA here is from genome assembly GCF_963259705.1 of Myotis daubentonii. Taxonomy (NCBI): domain Eukaryota; kingdom Metazoa; phylum Chordata; class Mammalia; order Chiroptera; family Vespertilionidae; genus Myotis; species Myotis daubentonii. The sequence goes on from NC_081846.1 coordinate 48,762,573, forward strand.
ATATGTTAACTAGTAATTTGATTTTCACTTCTATGATTTGCATGTTCATACCTTTTGAATTTTATTGGATGACTGAATTCTTCCTTTGTATATCTTCTTTGCTGCTAAATTGCACACATCCCCATAAAGTATTGAAATGGTACTTTATTCATTGCTATAGATATCCAGCGTCCAACACAATGTCTGAGATGCAAAGAAATTCTCAAGTGTATACTGTATGAATCAGCTTCCAGGCCTAAAACTCATTTCGGAATACCTAATCATTAAGCCTGAATTTACATTTTCCTTTGGCAGCACTTTTCGAAATCGGCTGAGCATTACTGTGTCCATTGAGAACTTAGGACTGGAATCCTGGCCAATGATACTCAATAAATATTCACTGGTTGTTGTATCCATGGAGGAATTACAACAATGAGAAGTAATGTCATTTGTGTAAAGTCACAATAGGACTGATGGCCACAGCTAAGGGCAGAGATCATCAGGTTATATAACTACAGATCCGACCTCCATTTTCAAGGCCACACAAAGCTCCATGGAAGAAGAAAAAAGTGAATGCATAACTTACTTGGTAGCAGTTTTCTAGCGTGTTTTCCCATTTCAGTCTGGTAGAACAGCCGGCCATGTTTTTTTGGTAATAATTTTCATCTTCTTTTGTCAATTTCTCAGTCGATTTTTTCAATTTATTGAGGAGCTAAAGTAAAACATCAGAGTCACATATTCAAGAACACATTTATGAAAGCCCATTGTAATTCCATATAATGTCATTTATACCAATGATATGTTTCTCACCTCCCAGCTAAATTCATAAAGAGTAGCTATAGACAACAAAATCCAAGATCTTTCAGAAAAAAAATGGATGTCAGAGCTGAAAGGAAACCAAAAGACCTTTCAGTGCAATTCTTTCAATTTTTCATATGATGGAATCGAGGTCCTTAAATATGATGTGATGTGCCCACATTCATCAAATCAGCAACCTCCAACTCAAGACTGTAATCTACTAACAATTTCTGTGGTCTTATTTGGTAAATCCTGTCATCCCTGGCATTGCTTACCAGGACAGGTAGGGAAATGTGCGGTCATATAACTTAGAACTAGGATGAGGCCTGGCTATCATCCAGTAAGGTCCAATAACCTTACTTTACTTTCACTCTATAAACTCTGCAGTATAACTTCAAAATCAAATTTCAGGATTAGAGTCCTGCAGGTGAATTACTTAACCTTCATGAGCCAGTTTTCTTATCTGTGTGATAGGGATAGTGATATTCCTGTTTCACTGGGTTGCTTTGAAGATTTAAGCAGGTGATGTGGGTAAGGCAGGTGGCACACTGCCTGAGACCTGGGTTAGCACTCATAGTGAGCATTACTATTACTAATGAAGAGTCTGAGCGAGACACATGTCAATGTTCACGGCAAGTTACGGACAGCTTGACAGATGCCTTGCTTGCATCCTACTCCCCAGTGATCTGCTCCTTCCCAAAGAGCCCCCTCTTGCCAGTCACCGAAACTGACCATTCTGGTTGTGAAATCTTCTGGAAAATCAAACTAATACAAAACTCTCTGGACCAGAGTGGCTGAAATCGATTCTCAAAATGCTCAGACAAGTAATTTAAAGTCTCTGAGAAAGGAAAAAGTTGTACTACATGAATGATTCTCAAACTTTAATATGCCTAGGAATGATGTAAGGTGCTTGTAAAATTGCAGACTTTTGGGATCCCACAGTAGTCATACTGACTCAGTAGTTCTGCAGTGGGATCAGGAAATCTGAATTTTCACTACCTCCTCAGTTAATTTTGATGCAAATGGTCCTTAAACCAGAATTTAAGGAGCATTCAGGATCCCTCTGACTTACACAGTTAGGAGTTTCAAGGACAGAGACAAAGGCTTTTAAGAATGACCCTCTTTATGTTTAAGGACACTTTGAGTAATGTTTCAGTAATAAAGAACATTCATCCAATATTCTGAATATTAACACCACTCACTTTATTATTCCAATTGATATACTAGCCATTCAACTGTCCCTGGCCTCTGATATATGACTTACACAGGACACACTGGGTTTTGTATATCAAGTGTAATGGATCACATTTACCTATAGAAACATGAACTTGTGAATTTTAATCTGATAACAATTTAGTGAAAGGGCTGAAAGTGCGCCATGGCTATACTTTGTTAAATTATGTCCTTAGATTCTTACCGAGAATACTCAGACCTCCAGCAATGAGAACAAAGTTACTTTTGAAATGACCCTTCACATTCATCAGCCTACACTATATAGCTATTGACTAGAAGTTTCTGCTTAGCAAATTTATAGCAAATAACCCCAAATCAATAGAAAAGAAGAATGTCAACTCTTACATTCTTATTTCAGGAACTTTACAAACAAATTTTATTTATGGAACTTTTCAGAAAACTTCACTAAAATTTATCAAAGATTGCATACTTTTTTTCTTCTTTTCTTTCTCCTGGAACAAATATTTCATACACTCATCAAACATTTACTGGGTGCCACAGTGTGTCAGGTACTAGGCTCTGGAAGTAGAAAATGGAACTAGACAGACTCCTTCTTTAGCCAGGACCCACATTACTACCCTGTGGGATAGAGCCCAGGATGATATAAGTATTTAGTTATATAAGCTAAACTAGCCTTGGAATTACAATGACATATAAGCTGAGACTTGGCACATAGTGGGCGCTCACAGAAATAATCCTTGTGTGAAAAAATGTAAAATAAAGTAGGAATTGGTGAGCATGGCATGATACCAAAACAAAAATTTGTGTGTGTGTGTGTGTGAGAGAGAGGTTAAAGCACAGTTTGAGAGGGAGAATAACAAAAGATGATGCTGAGAACCAGGCAAAGGTCAGGGAAGCTCTTAAGGACCACAGAAAGGAGTTGGTATTTTATTCTGAGGTCACTGGAAAGACTTTGAAGGCTTTTAAAAGGAGAATAATATGCTCAGATTTGAGTTTCAGAAAAGTCAGTTTGACTTGTATATGGGAAATAGATAGAAAAAGGCAACACTGAAAGTCAAGAGACCAACTTGTCAATTACATAACCTAAGAAATGATCATGACAGCCTGGGACAGAGTAGTGGCAGTGGGGACAAATACAAGTAGATAAATTTAAAAAGTATTTGGTTTAGGAGTTAGAATTGGGAGGATATGGAGAATGATGATATTCCAAGGTCTAGGAAACACAAGAATAAATATTTTTATCAGAGGGAAGTGATGGTTCCAATTTTGGATGTTGGATTTGATATACCAGAATGCAGTTTAGAGACTGGTTTGGGCTGAAGATATAAATGTGGGTATTGTCAGCATAGATATGCTAGTTGAAGCCATGAGAGTATATTTAATGAATACCAGTTACTTCTTGAGTACCTGATATTGAGAATATTGGGTTGGACACCAAAGATACCATGCAGAATGAGACAGAATGAGGCCCCAGAGAGAAACCATGAGGAGCAGCAGTACATAAAAGCCAGGCAGAAGAAGGGAAGTCGGTAAAGAAGGTTAAGAAAATATTGCCAGATAAGAAAACCAAAAGAGTGAGAGGTTGCTGAAGTTAAAAGAAGAGACTGTTTCTGGATTGGGGAAGTCATCAATGCTTAATGCTTCCAAGTTAGCATAAGGTAAGAACTGGGAATACCCATTGGCTTTAGCAACAAGGATGACATTGTTTTCGGCAAAAGCACTTTCAGTAAAACGGTGAGGAAAGCTGACTGGGTGGTTTGAGGAAGTGAAGGCACAGCACAGACAACTCTTTCAATAAGTCCTACTGTAAAAAGGAGAAATAATATCTGGAGAGGAATAGAGTCATGGAAAGGTGTCTCCCTGACTCTCCCAAGATGGGGGGAGTTGAGAAGGCTGATGGGAAGGAATTGTTGGAGAGGGGCATCTCCAAGATACAGGGGAGAAGGGAATAATCAAGAGACATGTCTCAGAGAGGGGATGGGATGGGAAACAGAGCATGTGGAGAATCGGCCTGTCTCATTGCACACGTGACTTCAGCAGGCAGGTGGCTGTGCTGATTTCTATTTACTCCATGAGGTAGGAGGCAAGATAGTCTGCTGAGAGTGGGTGGTGAGGAAGGAGGTGCAAGGAGAATAGAGATTTAGATCAGCTTCTGGTGAGAACAAGGACTGCTGAGCAGGGGAACAGGAAGAATTGCTGAGCGGCATGGAGCAGCTCAGCTCAGGCTGGCAATCACAGGCACTTTGGCGTGAGATGAGAAAATAAATGCTGCCTTAGCTGTTTAGCTTCAGGACTAAAAAAATAAGCTAACAGATAAAGTGATGAAGACGGTGGGGGTCTGTGAGGTAATGACAACCAAAGTTTAGGGTCACAGGACTAGCTGAAGGAGGGCAAGAGAGGACTGTAGTTTTCAGTCTCCCAAGGAAGCTTCTAATGAGGGAAGGAAGAGGAAATTTACCACTTAGCTGCCCGTGTTTTTATTGTTTTACTAGAGGCCCGGTGCACGAATTCATGCACCAGTGGGGTCCCTAGGCCTGGCCTGTGGGGTCGGGCGAAACTGGCTCTCTGCCATCCCCCGAGGGGTCCCAGATTGAGAGAGGGTGCAGGCCAGGCTGAGGGACCCCACCTGTGCATGATTGGGGCCAGGGAGGGACAGAGGAGGTTGGCCAGTCAGGGAGGAAATGCAGGAGAGCTCCAGGTTGTGTCTGACCCATTTCGCTCAGTCCCAATTGGCCAGACCCCAGCAGTAAGCTAACCAACCAGTTGGAGCATCTGCCCCCTGGTGCTCAGTGCACATCATAGTGACTGGTCGACTGGTTGACTGTCTGCTCCCTGGTGGCCAGTCACAGCAAATGGTTGAGTGGCCTTAGCATATCATTAGCATATTATGCTTTGATTGGTTGAACAGACGACTGGACACTTAGCATATTAGTCTTTTATTATATAGGACCAGAGGCCCAATGCACAAAATTCGTGCAAGGGCCTTGAACCTGGTCCCCGCCCACTGAGGAGGGCCTCTGCCGCCTCTGTCTAGGCCCCCGCCCACTGCGGCTTTGTCCAGAAGGAAGGACATCCAGAAGGATGTCCGGTCTAATTAACATATTACACTTTTATTATTATAGATTGCTTGACATCAATAAAGAACAGCTTCTAGTCATAACTGGTTTGGCTCAGTGGATAGAGCGTCGGCCTGTGGACTCAAGGGTCCCGGGTTCAATTCCAATCAAGGGCATGTACTTGGGTTGCGGGCACATCCCCAGTAGGGGGTGTGCAGGAGGCGGCTGATTGGTGTTTCTCTCTCATCGATGTTTCTGACTCTCTATCCCTCTCCCTTCCTCTCTGTAAAAAATCAATAAAATATATTTAAAAAGAAAGAAAGAAAGAAAGAAGAAAGAAAGAAAGAAAGAAAGAAAGAAAGAAAGAAAGAAAGAAAGAAAGAAAGGAAGGAAGAAAGGAAGGAAGAAAGAGAGAGAACAGCTTCTAGCCTGGGAAAGAAAGAAAGAAAGAAAGAAAGAAAGAAAGAAAGAAAGAAAGAAAGAAAGAAAGAAAGAAAGAAAGAAAGAAAGAAAGAAAGAAAGAACAACTTCTAGCCTGACTGCAGTGGCTCAGCGATTGAGCATTGACCTATGAACCAGTGGGTCACGGTTCGATTCCTGGTCAGGGCACATGCCCAGGTTGCAGGCTTGATTCCCCAGTGGGGAGCATGCAGGAGGAAGCCAATCAATGATTCTCTCTCATCATTGATGTTTCTATCTCTCTCGCCCTCTTCCTCCCTCTCTGAAATCAATACAAATATATTTTTTTAAAAAAGAAAAATAAAAAAACCCCCAGCTTCTACTGTAGGTTTCAAATGCCCACATTTGATCCTGGTGCCTAGCACTGAAACATACTGTGGTTTCCCCTCCTTGGAAGCTGTCTCATTTTTCAATACTTATGATTATTTCAAACTGTGAAGATTGATGTGTGAAGAAAGAACCTTGTAATATCTTGCTAATAATGAATTTAAGTTATTCAACTAATAGTTTCTTCAGATAAAATAATAGCAAAACTTCCAATGACAATTTTCTTTTAAGGATGTTTTGGGTTGTAGCGGTGCTGCCTGCATTGACTTAGGGGCACTCCATCTTTTGGAGAAGATACTGATGATTTCAAAGCCTTCCAATCTCAGCACATACCACAGAAGTGTGCAAGATAATCCATTTTGGGCTTGTGTTTATTTTTGCCTAAAGCTTACTCTTATCTAAAATCTGAATTGACATTGATGTGAACACATGGACAGCTGTGGATTCTGAAGTGTCCTAGAGGCTGAGGGGGAATTTTACAGCATGAAAAGATGTCAACATCCTGGGACATGTGGTCATTGACAGGTGCCTGTGTCGTGTGGATTTATAGACTTACTATCTAGCTTTAATTAGGGTAATGTACACAAAATTCACAAATCTCTTAAAAAGATTTCTGCCAAGAAGCTGCAGTTTGGTGCTAATATGAACAATATCAGCATAATGAAGCCACAGGAACCGATGCTCTCTCCTGCTCCTGGTAATGAGTGTGTCCTCACTCACATGAAAAGGCGGAAACTGGGATGGGCTACTGAGATCTGACAAGAAGGTGGCCAAAACATTTAAAACAATCAAGAGGACTATCAGAAACATTAATTTATATTTACTATGGTTAAATCTGAACCTTTCCCCTAGTGTGTAATTTATGCCGGAGCTGTCACTTAATGATTATGTAAATATAGGATTAGCTAATCATTTAAAATATTATTTCATCTTTACCTCATCCTTCAAACATTTCTACTTTTTATTTTATAATGTTCATAACATATTAGTATCCTATCTAATAAAGAGGGAATATGCTAATTGACCCTCACACCATTGCAAAGATGGCAGCGCCCAAAGCCAATAAGGAGGGAATATGCTAATTGACTGCCACACCCTCAAAGATGGCAGCGCCCACAGCTACAAGATGGTGGCAACCAGTCCCTTCAGCCCCACCAGCGTGCCTGCCTCTGGAGTCCCCTAGTAACCTCAGCCCCCCAGCACTGAGGGCCAGCCCAAGGCGCAGGCAAACCTTGGATGGTGGCTGCCCAGCTGACGCCTGAGGCACAGGCAAGCCTTGGATGGCGGTTGCCCAGCTGCCCAGGGCCGCCTGAGGTGCAGGTAACCAGGGCCAGCTGAGGCTTGTGCTGCCAGCAGTGGCAGCAGCAGAGGTGTGATGAGGGCATCACCTTCCCCTGATCGCCAGGTCACCTCCCGCCCCTGAGGGCTCCCGGACTGTGAGAGGGAGCAGGTTGGGCTGAGGGACATGAATTTTCATGCACCAGGCCTCTAGTAATTTATAAAGTACTATTATTACAGATGACATAAAGTACACTACACAATAAATATGAATATGTATATATATATTTTACTTATTTGGAGTATGAGCTGAGAGATATTTAATAATAGCGTTCCCTATTGAAAAATATGGACACCACTGGTCTAATTTGTCATCTGTCAATAATACCTTTTACAAATATATGTGGACCAGGAACGATTTAGGATCCCTTCTGATACTCTGTCGCACTAGGCTCTGCAGAGACCCCGCACAGAAGGGGAATTAGCCCGTGCTCTTGTATTCATAGCTAAGGGCCAGGAGCCCATCTGTCACCAAACCTCATGCATCCAGTTGGCCACGACACCTTACCTTCTGCTTCTCCTTGTCAGTCATGGTTTGCTTGGAGCTCTCTATAAGATGAAAAAGTGCTTCATGCTTCTTGGTACTCTCCATTAATTTCTTTTTGGCCTAGAGAAGGAAAAAAAAAACATATAGAAAAGTAGGAAAAAAAGGAGCAAAAACGGTTATCAAGAGAAAAAATATTCTGTTCTGAAACAAGACAATGTTTATGTGCTAGCTTGAATGATTGTGTATATTTTAGTTCTTTATTTCTGCCCTCACCTCAAAATCTGCCTAAAATATTGCAATGGCTAATGTTTTACCCTGAGAACCACTGAATATATTTTCATTACAGTGGGTATACTCAAGAGGGTTATACATTTTGCTAGATCACCAAAGGCCTGCAAGCCTCCAAAATGTTATTCTAGCTAACATGAAGGAAGGGAGGGCTCTACCACAAAGAAAGAGTAACACGACAAACATGGAAGACTGCCTGCGTCATTCTTTTAAATCGGCCTGGGCCACAATTGAGGTTGCTTTAAGATGCTTTCTTAAAACTTAAAGCATAGGGGGAATCGTGCCACCTGATGACCAGGCTTGAGAGCTGGGCATTTGCCTGGCATCTTGTGACATGACCTGCATTTGTGGGAAGAGGGTGGGGGTGGGGAGCGATGGGAAGAAAGAAACATTCAAAGCCCCCCTCAGCCTCACAGTAGGTCATGATCCAGGTGATCGTTTTCTATTCCAACAGTTCCAATTTGGCAGGAGGTGATGCTCCAGAGATGAACTAAACAGAATTCAGTTTGAATTGGATTCAGCCTGTTTCAGAAACCGGGTTGACTGAAAGACGGTGTAGTTTTCTCCACCTCAAGATTGCAAGAACCGTAAAACCAGATAATGAAGGGAAAGGCTCAGGTCTCTCCTTCCTTAGGGATCAGAGGCAAAGGCTTCTGAAAGTCTCTAAATCTATGAAGTTTCCACAAAAGGGAATTCAAGGAGCAAAAAACTCCTAGGCCTACTTCCTCTGCCTTCAGTTGGTCACATGTCCACAGATAAATGAGAGTGTGAGGCAAGAGCTCTGGCCCTTTAAGGCTTTCATCTGTGTCCCCAGAACAGACTGCACTTCATTACTGACATGCTGAATCCCTTGAATTGTAACTGGGGAGACAATTACTACAGCTCAAGAATTTTAATGTTCTCTAATTTCTCTGTCACTCTTCATAAAAAAATAAAATCTATTCTTATTTGGAAAAATTATTTGGGGAAAACTTGGAAAAACAAAAGATGCTTTTTGTTCTTGAAAGCTATTGCAGCTGCGGAGCATGGCTTCTCCCTTCTGGTCCATTTATATTGAATTTCCCACGAAAGCTGAATAATTAGAGAATGGATTTTTAAAAACAAATTCTGTTTAAGAAAGCTTATAAAATCAAGAGCAAAACTAAAAACAAATGACTGGATGCTGTTTATGAGACTGTGAAATATGCATTGTGGATGTGATTCTCATGAGCCTACTTTTAGCAGTACTTCTGTTGTGGGTATAGAAACCCATTTATCTCAAACATTTCTTAGGAATGTCTTTGATCTCCTGGAGCCTTTGATTTCAGCAGAAGCTTCAGGGGCAACACGGAGGGCTGACATGGGGCTGCCTGTTTCTGAGGACGTCTCTAGTTATTTACATACATGGGTGGCTGTGTACCTGGGACTGTTCTCTTTGGGATCTGACACCTTGGAAATAAAAAAGGATAATTTCAACTTTTGGAGCACAAGACCTTTCAAAGAGGGACCTTGGGTTTTCTTGACAGATTCCCTCTCTAGTCCTTTCTACTCAAAATGAATTCCCCTTCAACTGGATTGTTCCAGAATAATCTTCTGCACATACATATGGGTTCCATCTGTTATTATCTCTGCTTAAGAACCTATAATGACATATTCTACATTCTCACATCAGAGCATAATTCCTTTCCTTAGAATTCATTCACTATTTCCTGCACATGTTGCCTATCAATGAATTTTAAAATTGCTTGGAAGCAAGAACCACCTCTTAGTGCAGTGTGGTGCACAAGAAGTGGACCACAGACTTGTGGAATCAATACTTATATGCATTTCCCTTTATGTGTCACTACCCATCCCTTGGCACTCTCACCAGTGAGACAAACGCCCTTCTACAGGATAAAACCAAAACTCAGATAGTATTGGCCACTTGCCCTAAGTTGCTAATTATACAGAGAGGAGGTCAGTATAGTGAATGATTAAGAGTTGTGACCCTGGAGCCCAACAACTTGTAACACTTGTTGACTCAAGCATTAACCAGCCCTGTGACCTTGGGCAAATTATTTAGCTCTCTGTATCTCAGTTTCCTCAGCCATCTTTAAAATGGGACAATGCAAGGTCACATACCACAATGGGTTGCTGTGATAATATAGTATATAGCTCTTGGCACACAATAAATGCTATGTAAGTGTTGGCTATAAATTACCATATTTAGAGCCCTGCTCTTCCATTGGTTGAGTTGAAAGATATATAATAACTCAGGCGAGGAAGCATTTTTCTCTTCAATTAGTGCTTAGAAATACTAACACTAAAACACATTAGCACATTTGTGCAAAAGCAAAAAAACTTCAATCCTAAAAACTGAGTTCACACAGAAGATATTTGTGTTACTTGCCTTAATTTGTTGATTCCAGTTGCTAATGAAAAGATTTGCTGTCTTTTCAACTTCGTTATCAAGCTATGGGAGAGAAAAAAGGAAAATTGTTTTTGCTGTCTTCTTGTTGAGTCATGGTACTGGCTTATTAGTTGTAGTGCAATCACTATCACAATTCATAGAAATGCTGAAATCCTACAGTGGACATATTTCCTGAGAAAAGTAGCCATCTTTCCCCCTATCAAGAAGCTCTCGACAGAATTTAGCCTGATGCATTTGGTAAAATAATTATTTCTAACACATAACCACATGAAAACAACGTAAATGTGCACAGTCTGTGTGGAGGAGGATCTTGCATCATTTGGTGTCACATCCAGTCCCATCATTTCCTCTTCAGCATCATTCCATGTGGCTCAACCTTTACCACCATGAGAACTGGCATCAGTCCTAACAGTGCTAATTTTACTAAGTGCCCCACTGCTTCTGAAGTGAATATTGTTTTAATTTCAAAGAGACTGAATTCTTAATCATAATTAACTCTCCCCTCCCCCTCCCCCCCGACTTTAAACAGCCAATGAGACAATAATAGTAGTGATGAAACTGGATCTAGGCAACCCGCCTGGAGGTGGAACTTAAGTTAGGGCAGAACCTTTGTTCCTGGACCACTGACCTTTTCCCAGACCCACAGATCAGACATCATTCAACCAGCTGGAGATCCAGCAATACTGCACTTTGATTTTTCCCAGTTGATTAAATTTGGAATATATGCTTTATTGTAACAAATACAATGAAAATAACTTTATGCTTTATGTATGTGACTGAAGTATGGAATGAGTTCACTTTTTTAAAAAAATTCTAATCTTTTATCTTTTGTGTGAGAGTGGGAGGGATGGTGGGGTTGCCGGAGGGAAGGGCAAAGCTGAAAAGATTTCAAACTAAAACAGCAGCTTGAAGGATCATGACATTAATTATCTAAGGTCCTATGATAATGATTATAGTACTGGGACTAATTTGTGGTAAGTACTAAGGAAATGCTAGTAATGATCGTACTATAATGTGGTGTAAAAAATTATTGATGAATGAAATATAGATTTGTGTTTGGATTTTATTAAGTTGTTTTGCAAAGGTAGATGATTATACTGCTTTCTAATAATTACTGCAAATTTTCCCCATCACCCTAGCCCTCAGTAGAACATCCATTCTGGTAAAAACACAGGTATGGCCACACCAACATCAGTTCCATTTCCTGACTGAGTTTAATGAGTTTGAATAAATTTCTTAAAATCATTTTTCTGCCATCAAGGCTTTTACAAATCCCCTCATCCTATTGACCTACTTCCCTTCACAAGGATCACCTGTCATTGCTTCAGAACTTCTGGCCTGCACCTGGTCTTGAAATAGTGCCCATGACCCACCCCTATCAGAGCTAAGCAACTTTTATGTAACACCCCTATGTTGCCTGAAAATATATTTGAAAGTGTTTAACAACTGTATGACACATCAATAGGAGGAAAATGAGCACAAATGAAACTGTAGCAGGAAAGCTACACAAATAGTGTAGAGAATACGCTATGCACGAGGACCTTTGCCTCTGAAAGAATTGCTTAGTTATTTTTCTTCAATTGCAGGCTGTTTGAGGATTTATAACTATCATTGCCTTTACATAATTCTAAGCTGATAAGCAGAGAACAACATTTTTTTAAAAAAAATGTGTTTATAATTTTTTATTTATAAAAGGATTATCTATTCATTGGAAATACAAAAAATGAAATAAGAATAACCTCTAATCCTACTGTCTAGAGATAATTTATATTAACAGTGGGGGGGGGGTTCTTCCAGATATTTTTATTTGCATATATACACATATTTTACAAAATTGAGGTAATTTAGACATATTTTTAATCCTGCTTTTTAATTTTATACTATGTAGTAAAAAAAAAATCCCCAAGTCATTAAATTCTTCTATAATAACACCTTTAATGGTTATATAGTAGTCCATTGCTTGAATTTATCATAATTTATTTTTGGATGAAGAAGTTTCCAGCTTTTCACCATTAGAAAAGTGTTTTAACAAACATCTTCCATATAACGTTTTGGGGTTTCTTTTTATTTTTATGACAGATTTCTGAAACCTAGTATCATTTTTAGATCACCTTTTACTTCCTGAGCCAAAGACAGAAATCTTGCTTAAACGGGGGAGAAAGGTTTTGACTCACTGATTTTCTCTTCTTCTCATGTACACTCAGGACTTGATAAGTTGGTTTTACTGCTTCCAACTCAATTGCTTTGCCAAGTTTTCTGGAAATGGAACATGAGAGACACAAGTATAGTATTAGGATTTATATCTACTTTCCAAATTATTTTCTGGGGAAATAAAATGGTGTGTTATGGCCAGATTGAAGTGGAGTATGGTTGCACACCGACATTAAATATTTACCACTCCCTTTGGGGTTGGAGCAGGGCTGGGGTGGGAGCACTCACTGATGCAGGTCTGCTGCAGACTTCATGCCCTCCGAGACCCAGGCCCACGCACTGGCGACACAGCTGGAGGCAAAGACAAGCGGGCGTCATTTTCCCAGAAAGTCAGATTCATTGCATTCAGTAATTGCACTCATATCCCTAATCTTATCTCAGTTTCTCCATGGTGTTAAATGCTGCCAACAAGTTTATTTGCACTGGACTCATTACAGAAACTGCTAGTTTTCAGGCATTTGTCATCGTGATTTTCATTTCCTATTTCATGTCTGTAGAAAATTGGGGAAATAAAGTAGCGAAGGCTGAGAAGGCACGTAGAGCAGGAGGGGACAGCATGCTAGGGGCAGAAGGCCCTTACAACCTTCTCAGGCTCCTCATTTCACTGATAATAAACTGAGGCTCAGAGAAGTTAAGTGACAGGACTCGAGAGCCCTGATCACAGCCTGTGTGCTGCTCTTGCCATTGGGGTTTCAATCCTGTTAGGACAACTACTCAGATATTTTACTGTCTTTTGAGCAATGTCTCAATTTAACAGATGGACGGCACTGCCCTGTCCTTAGCAGCACAGAGGGAGGATTAGGACGGGTGATACTATTTTCTCCTACGGAAGAGGCCTAGCTCACAGCAGACTTCAAAAGTCAGGATAATAAGCACAGTTGCATCAGTAACCTCAGGTACAGAGGCCTGTGTGGAGTTTGATGGGGGGGGGGGGGAGGGGGGAGTGGGGGAGAGACAGATGGATGCCCTTACTGAAATCGTGATGGTGCAGAGGTTTTGCCTCAAATGACTTAGGTTTAACCCTATAGTTATTTAATGGGAGAACTAGGTCAAAGGATGCCAGATTTTCTGCTTATCCAAGCCAGGCACAACAAAGGACTTACTGTATGCTTCCGATTAGAGAAAATTCCAGAAAAGACATATATATATATGATAGGAAACAGATCAGTGTCCGTGGTTGTTTGGGACTGGGTGGGGGAGGACTGCACACACGCATGAGGGATCTTTTGTGTGATGAAAATGTCTCCATGTTGATTTTGGTAGTAGCTGCATAGTATATACTAGTACATACATCAAAATAGACCAAAGCATCTGCTTAAAATAAGTGCTTATTATTGCAGGTAAATTAAACCTCAATTGAGTTGATTTTTTAAAAAAGGAAGCCAGCTCTGGCCAGGTGGCTCAGTAGGTTGGAACATTGTTCTGTACACAAAAAGGTTACAGGTTCAATTCCTGGTCAGGGCACATACCTAGGTTGCAAGTTTGATCCCCAGTCAGGGTGCATATGGGAGGCAACAGATCCATGCTTCTCTCTCATATCAATGTTCCTTTCTTTCCCTCTCTCTCTGTCTCCCTAATTAATAAAAAACATATCCTTGGCTTGGCCGGTGTGGCTCGGTGGTTGAACATCGACCTATGAACCAGGAGGTCACGGTTTAATTCCTGGTCAGGACACATGCCCAGGTTGTGGGCTCAATCCCCAGTAGGGGGCATGAAGGAGGCAGCTGATCAGTGATTCTCTCTCATTAATGTTTCTACCTCTCTCCCTCTCTGAAATCAATAAAGATATATTTTAAGCCCTAAGCAGTTTGGCTCAGTGGATAGAGCGTCTGCCTGCGGACTCAAGGGTCCCAAGTTCGATTCTGGTGAAGGGCATGTACCTTGGTTGTAGGCACATCCCCAGTGGGGAGTGTGCAGGAGGCAGCTGATTGATGTTTCTCTCGCATCAATGTTTCTAACTCTCTATCCCTCTCCCTTACTCTCTGTAAAAAATCAATAAAAAAAATATTTTGAAAAATATGTATATATATTTTAAAAAACAAACAAACAAAAACATATCCTTGGGTGAAGATTAAAAAAAAAAAAAGGAACCAAAGCACACTTTTGGGAAGAGAGCCTGACATTTGCTCCTCAGAGGAGCTGGGCATCAGAGCAGGAAGCTGAGGGCTGAACTCACACACTCCCTTTTGTTTTCAGTGGGAAGTTGGAGGGATGGATCACTTGATTTCTCTGATGTTCACTTAATTGGATTTTTAAAATATAAATAATTTGAGTCATTTATACAAGCACCTAATAGATTTGGGTATAGATAAAAGCTTAATTAAAGTTTATTATTAAATATTATTGTGCTAATCCTGATTAACCAAACGTTCTGGACATGCCAACTCTCTGGGAGTACCATGCTGGATGCTAGGGCTGCAACACAGTAAGGCACACCCACTATACCCCTACACTTCTCATTCTTTAGGAAGTAATTAAAATCAATATCATAATGAATACTTCTGGAACTTTGACTCTGTCTCAGCTAGTAAGCATACTTCTTGTATTATCTCACTTAATCTTCACAGCAATTTATTTCCACTTTAAATGGACACTGAGAGGTAAGATAAATTTTCCTAATTCACCTACCTGGTAAGTGGTTGAGCTAGAATTTAAACCCAGGCAGTCAAAATAAAGTCTAGCTCTATTCCACCACTGTGCTATACTGACTCCTTGGTAAATCTACTAAAATACTATCCTAAAAATCAAGCTAGAAGTCGAAGCAATTTTAAAGCCAATATTTGCTGTTACAGATGATGCCTGAGGAAGAATAAGAATATAAGCTCCTACAATAGAGACCATTATAAACTTTTGAACAATAGATACAGAGGCAGAGCTGCCTCAAACAGATTGTCAAACTGCAGCGGGAAGGCCGGGGAGGGTTGGGGGGCAGGAGGTAGGGGGGTAAGAGATCAACTAAAGGACTTGTATGCATGCATATAAGCATAACCAATGGACATAAGACACTGGGGGATAGGGGAGGCGAGGGGACTGTCTAGGGCGGGGGGATAAAATGGATACATATGTAATACCCTTTGTAATACTTTAAGCAATAAAAAAAAAAAAAAGAATATAAGCTCCTAAAGCCTTCCTTTTTTTTTCTTTTCCTCTCATTCACCATCAAAAGAAGCTTTTGCATTGGCATTGCCAGTTTAGGCTGACATCTGCAAGCATCAGTCACGAATCTTTGTAGCAAATTATCACTAGTGGACCATTTTTAGAATACAAATATATTTCTTCCCCCCCCCCCCAAAGAAGGAATTGATTTCATTCTGAAATGTATTGAGAAAGATGTGAACCAACATTTTTTCAGCAATAATGTTCTAATGATATATTTTCTCATTTAATATGCACACCCTCCCACATACACACATGCATACACACAATGGAGAATATATCATTACTTCCTCTACTACTGGAGGAAATTGAGGCACAGAGAAACCAGGTTATTTGTTAAAGGTCAGAGAGTTGAAATAAATCAGGATTCATACTTTTTGACTCCAAGACATTCCAAATTAACAACACTGTTTTCTAAATTAGCCATCATCAGTGAGACCTTTTACACATGTGGGCTTAAGACATAAACACATGGGATAAATCCAGCTCTGGAACTCCTTATCTGTGCGTCTGGGGAAAGTCTTAAACTCTTCAAGACTCAAGACTTAGTCTGTAGTAGGGACAATAATAAGACTTCTCAAGGGTTTTGAAGGTTAAGTGAGAGTATTTATAAACTCACTTAACACACTGTATAGCGCACAGTAAGTGTTCAAGAACTGGAAGCCATGCTTGACATCATGTACCTGCCACATTTATAACAGAAAACTGGAACTGAACAAATGTCTTTGTTCATTATTTTTAAGAATTATTTTACTTTACCTCTTTCATATACTTACTTTTTCTTTGTGTTCTGTAATGCTTTGTTCAGCTTAATTGCCTGTTTCTGAAGTCCTTTGGCATAGTTAAACTCCAAGTTTGCCCTGTTAGCAAAGGGACAGAATATGCCAAAAATCAAGCAACCCCTGCCTCCACCTCCTTACCCCCAACACACACACAAAGGAGAGTGCCCAGACTGACAATGCAATGCCCACATAAAGAAGAGATGATTTGTTTACTATAAAGTTCCTCTTATCCTTAGACATAATCCTTAAGGCTATCCAAGAGGATCCTACAAAGGAAGAGAGTTTATTTAGTTGACCTTGTACACTAGTGTTATGGATTGAATTGTATCTCTCCCTAACCCTTGAAGATGTTGAAATCCTAAACCCTAGAGCCCAAGAATGTGGCCTTATTTGGAAATAGGGTCTTTGCAGACCATCAGATTAAGTCGAAGTCATCAGGGTGGGTTCAAACCCAATATGACTGTGTCCTTACAGAAAGGGGTATGGAGACAGAAACACGCACCCAGGGAAAACACATTGTGAAAAGATGAAGGGTGATGTATCCACAAGCCAAGGAATGCTGAAGATTGTTAGTAAACCGCCCGAAGACAGGAGAGAGGCACTGAATAGATTCTCTCGGACAGACCTCAGATGGAATCAACCTGGACAACATCATGATCTCAGACTTCAGAATTTCTGTTGTTTAAGCTACTCAGTCTGTGGTACCTTTTAATAGCAGTACTAGCAAGCTACTACAAGTAGTAGAGAACAGAAGACTTCCCTACTTATCCTGGGATATAAGTACTATTAGATTAGTTCTAAATTATAATGAGCTGGCAATAAAATGATAAATTATGATGGACTTAACCACACAGTAGCTTTCTAAATGGGAAGGTGCTAAGGTGGCTGACACCACATTTAGAAAACAAATTTCCATTACTTTCTATGCAGGACAAGA
Source organism: Myotis daubentonii (assembly GCF_963259705.1). NCBI lineage: Eukaryota > Metazoa > Chordata > Mammalia > Chiroptera > Vespertilionidae > Myotis > Myotis daubentonii. The sequence goes on from NC_081846.1 coordinate 48,779,974, forward strand.
CTCAGTGGGGAATCTGGGCATGTCCTTTAAAAGACAACTCCTCAGTTCTTTTGGATAGATTGAATCACTCTCCCTTGAACTGATTTTGCCATTTTTACTTGTAGGCCCATCTACAGACAAAATGAAGACATATTCTTACTCATCTTACTTTTCACTGAAGATAATAAAAGTGGAGAAAATTAAATTTAGTGTATATTGTTTTCTTTCTTAACATGGACCAAAGAGGTTTCTTTGTTGCATATTTTTCAGTTTTGTTTACTTACACTTTTATCATAAGATAAAAGTCATTGGAATTATTTATGACTTCATTTCATGTGTGATACAATCCCAGAACTCTCTAGTAACTAATTTCATGCCTGAATCCCCTCCCCACCAGCTCCCCCCTCCCCCCACGCCACACACACACAAATTAGATAACCTGAACAGGGAAAGAAAGCTCTCTTTTATAAAATGGAATGCAGATATCATGGGCTATTGATCTATTGCTAAATTTCTATTTATTTTCCCCTGTTAATACAGCTGTGCTCTACGTTATATGTTAAGACTTTTTGAAGGAACAAAGACCATCTCATTTGATGAACTTGGATGATCTTTAATCCCAGGAAACTTCTACCATTCAGTGGAGTGGCTTTAGGCAATATAAAGGGGAGTAATTAGTCCTACATCAGGGGTTTTATGATAATTAAATATAGTAATGACCCAAGCTGAGGGGGGACTCAAAGACTGGAATAATTACTATTGACTTGCATGATCTGACCCCTGGTTCCCTCTCTGATTTCCTCTCTTACAAGGTGTCCCCTTGTTTACTGACTGCTGGTGGCCAGATGCCACCCTCCCTCAGGGCCCTTGCACTTGCTGTAGTCTCTGCTGGGTGTTCCTTCTGTTACACAATCATTACGGAATTTTCCTTCATGACAACACCAACAGGACTTGCTCAAATCTCACCACCTCAGAGGCTACCCTATCCAAAGAGCATCCTTATTACTTGCCCCTTACAGCTTTATTCATGTCTTAGAACATATCACTATCCTAAGTCACATGTTTTTCTTTTTCAGTGTACTTCTATGAACACCCCTAGAATGTAAGCTTCATGAGGGTCTAGATTTGTTTTGTGTATTGCTATATATCTAGGAATAGAACAATGTTTGGTGTATATAGGTGTTTGGTATGTGTGTAAAAATGAATGAATGAATGAATGAATGAATGAACGAACTTTCCATCAGGTCTTTTTTTAAAATTCTAATTGCCCTGACCGGCAATCAACCCGCAACCCAGGTATGTGTCCTAACCAAGAATCAAGCCGGAGACCCTTCGGTGCATGGATGACACTCAGTCAACTGAACTACACTGGCCAGGGTTCCATCGGTCTTGTTAGAATTGTTAACTGGTTTCTGCTACAAGTCTGCTCTCACTTCACCATTTATGAACACAAAATTGCAGAACTACTTAGATGTATTCCTACAAGCTTGAGCTGTGTTCAGCCCTGATATCAGGGTACACAGCTTTCTAGCACCTGGAATAGCTGGACACAATAACCCTTTCCTAGCCCAGTGCTAATCAGAGGGCTTTTAGGACGTTCCTTCCCAGTCTTCTTTCTTGGAAACAGCACATAAACTATTAAATATGATGAAGCATTTGCAGTGCTCATCTCACAGCTGGGCACTAAACAAGTTCCTAATAGATATTAACTTTTTTAAAAAAATCTTTTTTTAATATATTTTATTGATTTTTTACAGAGAGGAAAGGAGAGGGATAGAGAGTTAGAAACATCGATGAGAGAGAAACATCAATCAGCTGCCTCTTGCACACTCCCCACTGGGTATGTCCCCGCAACCAAGGTACATGCCCTTGACTGGACTCGAACCCGGGACCCTTGAGTCTGCAGGCTGACGCTCTATCCACTGAGCCAAACCGGCTAGGGCTATTAACTTTTCTAATATTGATATTATGTACCCCAAAGGATCTCTAAACATTTAGAACACCCCAGATACACAGAGGGGAAGGTGTGGGAGATATAACCCACAGTTTGCCCACCTATCAGCTCCAGAACAATTCGAAATGCCTTCTAACAGGAACGGCTAATGCTGTCAGGCACAGCCTCTTCCTATGAATTCAGTTTCACTTTTAGAATGTTCTTGCAGGCTGCACAGCGTGTCCTAGAAGCTAAGCAGAAATAAAAAGAACAATGCCCAGAAGGAAGTGTGCTTTCCTTTAAGTCACTAACTTAGTCAGATCCTCCTGGGAGAAAATGTTGGGCTTGGGTGGCAAGAAAGGAAGAGGGCCCTGCTCACTCTGAAGCTACTGCTCTTCTGTTTTGAGCCTGACCACCTTCACTCCTGGGCTCCAGCGTTTCGGCTGGCTTTCACTTGAGCCTGGTAGGAAACCAGCCTGAAGAGATTCAATTACCACCCAGCACTGCTTGCTTTGGGTTTCTCTTTATATACAAGTGTCGTCTGCATCAGGGCATATTCGTATATATTTTTTACATGTTGGTATATAGCTTAAAAATTCCAAACAGTGCTCTCCTGACAAGTGCGTTGCCTGTGTTCTGCCTATACATACAGTAGTGACATCCACATGTATTTGGCACTTCCAACATGCCAGGCAGCAAGTGTTTCCTCATTCAATCCGTGATAACTCCCACTGGGTAGGCACTCTTACTCTACCCATTGCATGGAGAGGAATAGCAAGGCACAGGCAGTTTAGTCAGTAACTTGCCAGAGGTCACCCATGAAGAAGGGACAGAGCTGGGATTCAAAGCCGGGCAATCTGGCTTGAGAACCTACCTACTTAGATACTCCAGTGCCCTCTGGAACTGTGGGGAAGGGGCTGGAGATGGGCTCAAAGGTAAGGACTTTTAAAGGTTGATCCGCCTCTCACTTTGCCTTGAATTGCAGTGTTTCTGAATCACCATAGCTCCCGGTGGCTTAGCAGCCTTGGTGCAGACATACTGACTTTCCCTGGCTTCTTCCAACAGCATTGGTGCTGATGTAAGGTGTGCTCCCAAATGGGGAGGAGGAGGTGTTAAGGGTCTGGAAAATGGAAAGGGAGGGATCTGTGCTATCAACTGCCACCAGCATCGCCCTCTGTGGCGGGACTGAGCTGGACATCGCTTCTCTGAACATCACTATTGTATCCTTTGCCCACCTTGGATATAATGAAGGGTTTTAGAATTAGCATTCCAATCGACCAAGCAAAGCAAGCTGTAATAAGCTCCTCTTGCATTTTAAAGCCTAATGACCATCACACAATCCTCAGCAGATTACTCTGCCAATCAGAAGGAAATGAAACGAACCAGGGCCTGGAAGATGGGTGCGGGTGCATGGGGAGTGGGGCACTGTGACTGGGCTCCCTTTCTGGCAAGTTTGCCTACAGATGAAAGGTTCCCAGGCCTCTGGCCCTGAATGGTCTTAATCTTAACAGAGGCGAATGGCTAAATTTCTCCCTGAAGAAAATGGTTCTAAGAAGTTATTGTTCCAACTGGGAAGCATCGAAAGAGCTGTCACATTTATAAGTCGGAATGTTTGTAAATTGAACAAACGCTGCCATGTGGCTTGTCTGTGCTCATGGTCTGATAAAACAGTATGTCTATATGCCCTTTCAGAGTTACTGCTAAACAGAAATAAACTGTTTTCCCAAGGAAGAGGTGGCACTGCCCAGCCTCCTCCTCCGTGGACCCTTACCACACACACTCACAACTGCTCAGTCCTTTATCCTGGTTTCCAGCCTAGAAGTCATCACATGCAAAGGGAGTCAAGAGAGACAGAGTTAATCTCAGATTGAGTCCTAGAATTTTCATTCCTCATTAAAATAATCAGAAACATGCTTGCAAAAACTTTGTGCTTAATGTCTTAGCCCTAAAGCTACCTAATAGGAGTTGAGAGTCCTAACTGCAAGCAGTTGTCTTGGTGCATGTGAAATTAATGATGTATATGTCTTTTGATGGACAACTCAATTGCAGAATATTCCAGAGAATTTTAAAGGTCCTGGACCAGAGAAATGGCATGCACTGGCTTTTAATCCATCTATGTTCTGATTTCCTCTCAGCATGTGGAGGCAGGTTAATAAATTCTCATTAGTAATAATAAAGACCAACCAATAAGTCAAAGACCAACATTTGTCTTAGAATTTAAAATAAATTATATTTTGAAAGAAAAGAGAGATGGAAAATACAGGGTATCAGATTAAATATTTTAGGTAGAGCACAAATTAAACTGTATAAGTGACCATGTAATCAATGTTAGAGTGCCTTGCTCTAATAAAATTAAGATTTTAAAAAATGGTAAAAAATCACAAACTGTAGCTGGTCCCTGTGTCTAAAAGAAATTAATTAATAAAGATATGCACCACTACGTTCATCGCAACATTATTTACAGTAGTCAGGATATGGAAGCAACCCAAGCGCCCATCAATAGATGAGTGGGTAAAAATGTTGTGGAATGTGGAACATATATACAGTGGAATATTACTCGGCCATAATAAAGAATAAAATCTTACCATTTGTTAAAGCATGAATGGACCTAGAAGGTATTATGCTAAGTGAAATAAGTCAGACAGAGAAAGACAAATACTGCATCATTTCACTTAAATGTGGAATCTAAAGAACAAAATAAACAGAAACAGATTCATACACACAGAAAACAAACTGATGGTTGCCAGAGGGGAGGAGGTTGGGGGCTGGGTGGGAAAGGTGAAGGGATTAAAAACTACAGATTGGTAGTTACAAAATAGTCATGTGATATAAAGTACAGCCTTGGGAATATAGTCAATAATACTGTAATAATGATGTACGGTGCCAGGTAGGTACTTGAAATTTAGGGGGGATCACTTTGAAAGTATATGATTGTCTAACCACTATGCTGTTCACCTGAACCTATTATAAAAATGATATTGAATGTCAATTGTAACTTAAAAATAAAATTTAAAAAATAAATAAATAAAGTAGAACTAAGGCTCCCTTAAGCTTGAAAATAGCAGGTGACAGAGCCCTCCCTTCAACATGAATTAAGAAGAAATTTTAGTAATCTGAAAATCTTTGTTTGACATGTCATCCCCATCGCTGGCCTCTTAATTTCTACTCACAGCAGCTTGTGGTTGGGGGCTTGGTATGCTGACATTTTCCACCCAAGCTTTATCAGTTTGTCTTTTGAAAGATAATCACAAGCTCATCTTACAAACAGGCAATATTTCAAAGCTAGTTATTAGCAATTTGAAAGACATTTTTACATGGAAGCTCTGTTATTTAAGCAGCAGGATTCTCTGGCTAGCCCACACACCCACTTCATCATTACCGATTGCCTCGATTCTGGTTCCTGAGGACAGTATAAAAAAGGTGAGTGGGACCAAGAGGACACCCTTCTGGAGGGTCCAGTCTGAGAGTCTCACTGAGTCCCTGCCCACTTGTAGATCAGGGAATGGGCAGCTGTGGCAGCTCTAGATCTTCAGATTCTCTTTGTCTGCTAATTCTTGAACTGAGTGAGTTTATAAAAGGATTTGAGGCAAGTGCTGTTGTGGGAAAGTCAGGCAAAATGGACAAAAAGGGTAGTTTGCAGAGCTTTTTAGCTAAAAAACAAAATCTCATACAGAAACCACCATATTGTAGAAGTGGGAGCAGGAGGAGGGAGCTGAGCCCTACCAATTTAACTATCTCACTCCCTGACTTGTCCCCTGAGGGCTCCCCACAGACTGGTGTGCAACCGGGCTGAATTTCATACTGAAGGTGATGGGAGTCTTTGAAGGGTCTTAAATGGGGCCATGGCCACAGAGTGTAAGATAAATTAGAGAGAGATAGACCCTAGCCTGCTCCCTAGTTGAGGCAACTTTGCTTGGATTAGAAAAAGAAGATCCTGTGAAGGGACACAACTGAGCCAGGGTCCAAGACTCAAGGGTTGGGAGTGATTTCAATTCCTGCCTTTGCTCAGCCCCTTAGCCAAGTGCCTTTGTGCAGACAGAAGAACAGGTTAAGAGCTTTTTGCCAGAACAATGGCAGAGGCAATGAAATGAAAAGAAAGCTATAAGGTACTAGAGAGCAATATGATGACTCAATCATAAGCTGAGATAGAAGGAATCATGGGTGGCTCCAAGGATCGTGGGCTTGATCAGGTGGCAGTGGTCACCATGGTAAAAAAAAAAATCCACGAGCACCAGCTTTGGGGAAAAGCTAATAGACTCTGTTTTGGAAAAGCTTCCTTTGTGGCTCCATGGGACACCCACATGGAAATGTCCAATAGACTGTTGGGTATATGGTTTGAAGTACAGATAAGACATACTGTCTACATGAGAGAGTCATCAATTTGCAAAAAGGAGCTGAAGTTGTGGGAGCTAAGATCACCCAGGCTATGAGTAGAGTAGGAAAAGGAAAGATTTACCAAAGACTTTATTTAAATCATTTATTCCTTTGTTGACAACATCTGCAATGAATCATGGATGAAACAATGGCCAATTACACTTTCTTCTTTGTTCTTTTCTTTTCTTTTCTTTTCTTTTCTTTTCTTTTCTTTTCTTTTCTTTTCTTTTCTTTTCTTTTCTTTTCTTTTCTTTTCCTTTCTTTCTTGTTTAATGTCCAGACCAGTATTACTTGCCATTTGAAAACCTGATCCTAAGCTTGCTTGCAGAGAAACAATTGATTTTCCCATCAAAACTTGTTTGAACATTAGCTGTGGAGGTGCAGGGAACCAAATACTCATAATAGTTTCTGGGAATGTGTCTTTGTCTTTTAAAATCTGATCTATGATTGTGTTAAAGTGAAACCTAATGACTTTGGTGTGAGGCATCATAGGAGTTGCTGTGTGTCTCTGGATAAATCTGAGCTGCTACTATAAAAAAGGAAACTGAAGCAACTAATTGGATAAAAGAAGCTAAGCATGACCATGAATTGCAGAATTTCCAGGAAAAATGGTGTTTCAATAACAACTGCACTTTTCTAGCAGCACCAATTAGAACAAGTGCAAGAAGGCAGCTGAGCTTGGGAATGGAAGTCTCTGAACTCGCAGCTTGATTGTGATGCTGTCTTTTGTAGCCCCTGGCCAACACAGAGCTGCTCCACAGGGCCACATTCCAACAACAGTGAAGACCCTGTTCTAATAATGTGGTTGTAATATAATAAATTAAACTCGTAACCATCTTTCATTTATTTATTCATTGAAGCTACAAATATTGATTGGATGTATTTCATGTAGCAGGTACCTTTCATTCAGCTGGCCGCTGGATGTGCCTTTATGATTTTCTACATCATAACCCTCAACAATTTCAAAAGAGACAGGTAAGAAAGCGCATTCTGACTCCATGTACAGCAGATACATCTGTGGCAGGTAGAGATGCAGAGCAACCTGGACAAGGCAGTTTTGGATCAGTGAGTCCCCAAATTTATTCAGTTCATTGTTGAGTCTGTTTGCCAGGCATAATTTATCACCTGCCTTCTGTCTTCATAGCTCTCCTCCAAACACTAATTTTAAAGATGGGGACACCAATCAGGTTCAGATGACTGCAACCCAGATCATGTGCATGGCTAATAATGTGTACAGATTTTTCCTGATCTGCAGAGGGAGATGCTTTCTAACCCAGGAAAGGGGTTGAATTTGTAGTAGTTAACTGGTCTTATTTTAAATAATTTCCTCTGAAACTGATAGCAATTCTTTTAAGAAATTCTCTCCCCAATTGGTCCTTCTATTCCTCTCACAGAATCAAAGCAACTTGGATATTAAGACAGAAGTAACTTCTTATATTAAAACTAGAGGTCCGGTGCCCAAAATTCGTGCAGGGGGGCACGGAGAGAGGGGGAGTCCCTCAGTTTGGCCTGCACCCTCTCGAAATCTGGGACCCCTCGGGGGATGTCCGGCAGTCGGACATCCCTCTTGCAATCCAGGATCACTGGCTCCTAACCGCTCACCTGCCTGCCTGATCATCCTTAACCCCTCTGCCTGCCGGCCTGATCTCCTGTAACCACTCGCCTGCCTGCCTGATCACCCCTAACTACCTCAACCTGCCTGCCTGATCACTCCTAATCACTCTGCCTGTCTAATCGCCCTTAACCACTCACCTGCCTGTGTAATCACCCCTAACCACTCGCCTGCCTGCCTGGTCTAATTAGCATGTTACACTTCTATTATTATAGATTTTTTCTTTTCAACTTTGTTTGATAAACCTGGTTATTATCTTTATAATAGCCTTTTGGACCTCTCCAATATCTTCCCTTGGTCCCAATAAGGCTAATGTTCTTCTTTGTAAAGAAAAATCAACCAAAAAATGAGTTTGTGTCACCTCTGGCACGCGTGTCATAGGTTTGCCATCACTGCTCTAGATGTAGGAAAATGGTCATGCCTTTATGGCCCAATTCAGTCCTTGGGATCTCTAATTTTAAGCAGAAATGTTTGTAACTTCTTAACTGAGTTAATTGTGCTTATTTCAGCACAGTGAACAGCTTTAAACATGATCACATCCAGTATTAACAGAAGATGATACTGCCCTGGCCAATGTTGCTCAGTGGGAGAGCATTGGTCCAAGCACTGAAGAGTCTCAGGTTTGATTCCTGGTCAAGGGCACATACCTGGGTTGTAGTGCCTAGGTTGCAGGTTTGATCCCCAGCCCCAGTCAAGGTGTGTGTGGGAGGCAACCAATCAATGTGTCTCTCTCACATTGATGTTTCTCCCTCCCTCCCTTTCACTCTCTCTAAAAATCAATGGAAAAAATATCCTCAGGTGAGGATTAACAAAACAACAACAGCAACAAAAAGATGAGACTGAAAATGGTGACTTTTCTTTCATCCATTTGGATGGATGATTAGAATTAAATTCAGACATTTACTGAAAAAGTCAAAAGGCCAGGCTGTAAGAGCTCAGCATACAAAGGTGAGTAGGACACAGCCCCCCACTCCCTCACCCTCCTCGTAGGGGAGACATATGTCAATTAATAATTGCCACTGGTGTGAAAACAACAATGGTGTATGCATCAGGAAAAATGGTGGGCCCCAGCAGGTGGTGATAAACTCAGTCTTAGGCATCGGAAGAGACTTGACTGGATCTTCCCAAGCAGAAGTACCTCCTGCTGTTTCCTGATTTTTTTTGGTACCCAAGTGATAAATGTGCAATAGAGAAGAATCACTTTTGAAGCCAATCTCTCAAGTACCAAAATATAACACTGTGTTCCGGGGATTGGGACAGCTTGTAATCACTCCTCCAGTCCCATCACTCCCAGCCACTAAAGAGGAAGAGCTGCTTATTGCAAATGCACATTTCATACCTTTGCTGAAGAATGGATGTGACCTGCTTGCAGAAATTCTCTCCATTTTGAGAAAACTCCTTGAGGCTCTTGTACACTTGATTATACTGAAACAGAAAAGATGCATAGAGAGGTTATGGACACTTCCAAAGACAGAACTCCTTTAAACTCTGAGTGCTGCTGTGACAATGACTGTCATTGCAGGTGACCGTGCAGCTGTGGGGTGCACACCTTTTGGATGAGTTCTTAAAATAAAGACTAAGTGTCTTCTGCCTGGATATGAAAGATCCTGGAGGACTTTTCAAAAAATAAAGCTATCTGCTTGTCTATCTGCTTCTCCCCTCGACCAAAGGCAAATAGTTCAGCAGTAGGGCTGCCCTTGGAGCCTGGCTTCCTACTGCCCTGTTGTTCCCAGGAAGGTTAATGGTACATTCTGAAACATGTTGAGTAGTCAATCATTTTGTGTCTCACAAATTCCAAAATAATATTTCTAGATCTCCTGACAAACCCTGGGCCATAAAAGTGAGTGTTTCTTGGCTGAGATATAAAAATGCAAATGAATAACTTGTTAATAAAAATGTTTCCTAATCCCCTCTACATCTCATTCAACTGTAGTAATAAGAATGTTAGAATAATGAGTTGAACATTTCAATTGAACCAAACCTTTATACAATTATTTATATCTCAATTTAGCCTTCAGACTCAAGAATTCTAATTGAAAGTTTTTGTCATTGGGTTTAGAGCTCCACAATGTCATTCTGAAAATTGTATTTTTAAAGGTTGACCTTGATGACAATAGATTTTAAGTGCCCAAATGGAGAGGGTAAGTGTCAGCCGATTCTGCTGCTTTCCTCACACAGAGTAGGTGAATTAGGAACAGAACAGTTTTCAAACACACTTTCTCACAGTTTCCATCTGGCAGATGCATTTTTAGTGAATTGCATTTTTCAAAATGAGATTTTACACAAGAGTATGCAAATTTTGTGTAGATCAAGCGTCGTGCTGTAACTCGACTCATACAGAGAGCCCAGCCTCTTCCGGCACTCAAGGTCTCCAGCAGGCAGCTGGGCACTGTGTCAAGAAGGGCAAAGGGAAGCAGGCTCACATTTACTGAGCACCTACTACATATATACATCATGCATGTTCACATACGTGAATACTCAGGGCGGGGCAATCTTTTTGGCAGCACAATAGCACCTGGTATATGGTGCAAACAGAGGACATGGGGCCACAGAGGAGGAAGAGACCTAAAATTTAGCACAGAAAGCCATGGCAGGACGTGGACACACAGTAGTAGCAAACCAACTATCTGGGACACAAGGACAGTGGTCCGGGAGCACAGCCCTTGATTGCTAACTCCTAAAGCAAGGTTTGCACAATCTTGTGCCTGCAGGCACTGGTCAGGCACCTGGGTGAGCGAGGAGCAGGGTGGGGACCGTGAGCTTGCAGAGGCAGCTGCCACATTGCTCCGGCCCAGGATGGCCAGATCATCCAGTTGGTCCAAAAAAGCTGAAATAAGGATTGGAATCTGAAATGCGATTTTTTAAAATTGTAGCAAACACTTCACAGATTTTAAAACTCTGCAGAGTAAGCAAAACATACCTGTGCTGAGGTCCAGGTGTAGGCTTTCTCACACACAAATGATTCTCCTCTGAGAGTCAACAGAGTAAAATCACATTTGGCAACCAAGCTTCCTCATTGTTATTTTCCTAAAAATAATCTGACATCGAAGAATGATATGCTACCAAAAGGCTTCCTTCCTTTCCTTACATGTACAATGGGATAATTTTATTGAGCATTTTAAAATTTTTCAGTTTTTTTTTGTTTGTTTGTTTACTCCTCTATTAACTAAACATTTTCACTAAATTCCCCTAAGCCTTTCATTTTCTTCCCATAACACCAGAAAACATACCTAAGTCTCATGATAAGAAAATAGATACATGTTTAACAGGGCACCTACCCCTGGAATAAGGTCATTTCTCAACCTCTATAGCCCTTAGGTGTAGCCATGTGCCTGAACACTTCTTGAGGCAGGGGCAAAAGTTTTGCATGGGGTTTCAGTGAAGGTTCCTACCTTTCTTTGCTGACAACTGGACTTAGAAATGATGGCTGATGCCATAAGGTGGTCTTGAGGATTGATGCCATGTGCTAAGGTCATACAGCAGAAAGAGAAAAAGAGCCTGGGTCCCTGCTGGCCCTGGAAGCCACCACACGAGCCCTGAACTCTCTTCTTTGGAACTTTTTTTATGTGGGAGAGAACAATGTTAGGGTTTTTTTTCAAACTCATTTTAAGTTTTTTAAATATGCAGTTGAACATATTTCTAACTCATATGCTGTCTTTTAACTTTTTATTTTAAGTTATGATGCATTTTTATGTTCATAAAGTAAGGATACAGACAATAATAACGATACACATTTCCTACTCACTACCTAAGCTATAGAGATATTAGCAGTTTGCTTCTGCTCTCTCTTTAGACAACTATTTTTTTCCTTTTCACAATTTATTTGGCTAAACTTGGGCATTTATTCTTCCATACTGAAAGGAGTTTTTAGGGGTAAAATAGGCAGGTCTAGGGAGTGCTAGAAATAAAGGGGGCCCATGGGGGAGGGCTGCAAAGCTGGGGCCTGGGAGCTGCCAAAGGCATACATTCACAAAGAACCAAAGGTGCCACAGCCTAAAGGGAGAGGAAGACACTCATACACAGGAGATAAGGGGAAAGTCACAGGGAGTAGAAAAAGAATAGGGAGAAGGAGAAAAACAGATTTTCACAAGGAATAGAGAATTCTACCACAGGAGGGGGAGAAAGAGAGGGGGACCCCACATGGGGTTTGAGCTCTGAAGCTGCTATAGTGACCAATCAGAGGGGCTATCAGGACACAAGGAATTGCATGCAGCCTTTATAAACCTTAGAAGAGAGGGACTTAGTGGAACCCCCTCCCCATGTGGGAGTCTGTGTTTGTTTCCCAATAAATTTCCAACTTTTCCTATACCACCTTTTGTCCATGACTTCATTCTTCTAATCCACCTGACAAAGACCCAGGAAAGAAACCACCTTTGCATCCTGCCCAAAGGTAAAGCACACATTTCAGTTTGATTTCCGTGTTTCAACATGAACATATCTAATTACAATTTTTTTAAAAAAAATCCCTGTTGGGATCCTAATTGCAATTGCATATATATATATATATATATATATATATATATATATATATATATATATATATAATTTGGGGGAAATTGACTTTTTGATAGCATTTAGACTTAAACATCCAAGGATATAGTAAAGTCTTTTCATTTGTTCAAATCTTACTTTATGTCCAATAAAATTTTATGATTTTTATAGGTCCTGTAATTTTCTCATCTGATTTATTTAGAAATATTGTGCAGTATTAAGCTATGCCTTTTTTATGTGATGTCCTATTTGCTCTGTCTCCAGCAATGCAGAAACAAAGATCCAAAAACACCAGGGGGACATGCAGGGGAGAAGGGTAGGGATGCAAGCTTGCAGAGTGCGGCTTTCTGCTCTCCAACACTTGCGAAGGCTGGGGCTGGGGCTGGGAGAAATCAAAGCAAAGAGATGGAGTGGATCATTTGGGAGCATTCCAAGTGGAAGTAAGGACTAAACCCTCCCATCAGGAGAACTAAAGAGGAAGGAAGGAAGGAAAGGACTCTGAGATGAGCTGCTGCTATCACCTGAGGAGTGTATGTTTTCCACGGTCCTGGGGTGAGAATAGGGGACCTCAGGCACCTTGCGTGAGGAAACCATGCTCCTAACCAAAGCTGTGAACAGAACCAGTTGAGAATATTTCTATGTGCTGGGCTGCAGGGGCTGCTGCATGTCCCAAATGTATCAAGTCATCAAAACTCTCCAAGACACATTTGTAAAACACCATCTCCAGATGTCTAGTTCTAGGAGGCCAGACAGTCCTGAAAGTTTATAAATCAGTGATTTAACACTCCGTGGCCTTTGGAGGAGAGGGGGAGCCTGTGGCAAAGAGGAGATTCCTGTCTTTCCCAAAGATACTCAAACTGAACTTTTCAAAGGCAAAGGCTGCTCAAATAAAAGTGCATCTTATGGCTTGAATTGACTCTGAAGCTGATAGTTTTAGATTTTGAAATATGATTTCCTGTTATTTAATAGACTAGTACTTCCTAAATTTTTCACATCATGGCACACCTAGAAAATGATATTTGTACCAAACAGTGTACTAAAGGGACAAAGCTGTTCCGGGTAGAGACAACTGGTCCATGAGCTCTGCCTCCACCCGCTAAGACCCCAAGCCCAGCCACACCCTGCCAATTCAAGGGCTGATACACCTGTAACCCATTTCCCAATCTCAGTGTTCCCAGGCATACACAAGTCTGGAAGCTCTTCAATAGGTCTCGTTTTTAATTTAGTGAATGAATAACAGCAGAATGTTCTGCTTGTAGTAGCAATGGAGAGAGAATCTGTACTGGACAGTCCTTGATAAGCTCTGATAAAGGTGGCATTAATAAAGGAGTTGCTAAAAAATATTTCCATTATTTTAGCATAACCCCTTATTTACAAACAACCATCTACTCAGAGTTGAAGACAAAAGCTGTGAAAAGCAGAACCCAGAGACCATCTTGCCCAATGTGTGTGTGTGTGTGTGTGTGTGTGTGTGTGTGTGTGTGTGTGTGATCAGAAAATATAGGAAAATCCCTTGACCTTGGCTGTAGCTCTCCCTCTCCTACCCCACCTCCCTCCCCACCCCACTCTCATCTACTGGCTCATGTGGGGCATGACCTAAAATAAGAGATTAAAACAATTTTTTGTATCATGAGCCCCTTTGGCATTCTGGTAAAGCCCATTTTACTCTGAATAATATTTTCAAATGTATAAAATCTATACTAATAAAAGCCTATGTAGTCATCATGCCCTCACACCGTGATGCCCTCACGCCCTAAAAATCCATCACCAGGAGGCTGTGTACGCAGTGGGCACACACAGGTGGGCAGGGACTTGACACTGTGTTCGCAGCATGGAGGCTGGTCCCACAGCTCTAAGCGGCGAAGCCAGGGTGGGGAAGCGGGGGGGGGGGTGCATCCTGTGGCTCCATGCAGCGTGGAAATGGGTCCAGGCGGCTCCAAGTGGTGACGCCGGGGTCAGGACACCCAGCTCCAGCCTACCTCTTTGGGGCAATCCATCCAGGAGCTCCAGATGGGTGGGCGGGGCCTACCTCTTTGGGGAGATAGATTGCAGGGCTCCCGCACTGTGAGAGGGCACAGGTCAGGCTGGGGAACCACCACCCCCCTTCTCTCCCCCCCCCCCCCGCATGAATTTTGTGCACCAGGCCTCTAGTAAAATAATAGGATTACAAAGAAAAGTAATTATACACACACACACACACACACATCTGAAAACATTTTAAAATTATGTGTGCTTTATAATTAAGAATTAACCAAACTTCTAAACCACATTGAGTGTGACCAATATTTCTAGATATCTGCTAAGAACTTTAATATTATATAAAATACATGTGATTTTTCTTGGTCACAAAGTCACAGACAGTTCAGTAATACTGGGTTACTGCTTATATTAAAAATTAGAGGAAATTCTTAATTTCAGTTATAAACTAGTGCAAATAAAAAGATCATGTTTTTCTCATTGAAGCTCATGCAGTGCACAGCTTCCATACATGGATCCACCGGGGTAGGCAGGGTTAAGAACTGTAGCTAAGCTAAGGCTTTATGAATGTGTTCTGTGCAACCCTAGGCACTCATGGAATGAGACATTTTGCAGGTAGTTACTAGTAAACCTTTGGGTTCTTTTATAAAAACTACCCAAGTGTTTCATAAAGGATCTGTTTGCTTTATTTAATAAAACACATTAATATTAATAAAACGCATTCCCATGTTTCATTTTGTTCCCAAACTGCAGCCTCATCTTGCCACAATATTGTTCCCCAAGCACAAGCTAGGACTGCACCAGGAAATCAAGTTGAACACTTGATGAAGATGAATCAAATAAGTAAAGATTCCATGATCTCAGAGGATTTAGAAACCCTGGCTGACGGGATATCCATTTCCTCTGACTCCCAGGTTACTTTTGGTAGCGCTGGGCCCATAGAGATAATCTTCAAGGTTGTGGACAAGGTTCGGCATAAGGGGAAGAACTCTTCAGCATGTCAGGGAGGAAACATTATACTGACACCAGATGTGGTGACGGGCTGTCTTGGGGCTGCTCGAAAGAAGATATTCCTCCCAGTTCCTGAGCTAAAGGCAGCCTTGTGAAAGGATGTTAGGCTCTCCATTCTTTTTTAATTCAGCGGGCCTCAGTTTCCCTCTATCTCACTCTTCCCTAGGTCTTGACTTCTGTCTTTGGTGACAGGTTTTGCCTTGACTTACACAGTTGCTGTCCCACTCAACCACCCCTTTGCAAAAACATGATCACAGTGTCAATGGTGGGAAAGGAGTTAGCATTTTAGAAGGAAGCAAGTGCGTGGAACAAAAAATAAACAGCAAATAAATAAACCATAAAAGACTTGTAAAAAGTTACCCGTGCAAAAGATTGGAGGAGATTAAAGGGGGAGATGTCCTTTCTTCAAACTTATATACAGCTATATTGCTGGAATTTTCTTTTTTAATTAGACATTACTCTTGTATTTAACAAGTAAAAGCAGACAGAGGCTGCGGCTACGTTGTCATCATTAATATTACTAG
The DNA here is from genome assembly GCF_963259705.1 of Myotis daubentonii. Lineage (NCBI taxonomy): Eukaryota > Metazoa > Chordata > Mammalia > Chiroptera > Vespertilionidae > Myotis > Myotis daubentonii. The sequence continues at coordinate 48,795,875 of NC_081846.1, forward strand.
CCTTTATGACTTCACCTCATTTAGCTCATCTGATTCGTGAGCTCATTTTGTGGAGTAGCAGTTACAGGCCTATCAGCTCTAAGCCTGTGCTTTCCGCATCCACTGGACTCTTTCTATGGCTCTGTTTCAGTCCCCATGTCTGCTTTTCCACAAGTCTTTTTTTTTTTTTTTTTTTAGATAAAATACTTGAAAGATCCCTTGTTTCTGTTGTTACCAGTTTTTGCTTCTTGGCACCATTTATTTGGAAACACCCTGACATTCCTTGATTACTTTATTTCCAAAGAAAATATATCCTCCTCCTCTTTAGCTGCTCCTCATTTACTAAATTACATCTCTGCTGTTGCTGCGAATGCCCTCATAAATCTTTAAACTTTTGACCCATCTTCTAGTTTTGGTAGCCCTCCCAGGACTGAAAGAAACATATTGATAAACTTGTCTGAGAACCACCACGGGCTGTACAAAATGGGGAGTCTGTCCTCCCGCCTGTGGGACTTGGCAATTCTTGACTATCTCACTGATATGGGAAAATACACAAAAACCTTCCACTCTAAATTCCTTCGCAGAAGCCAAAATTGGCTGCAGACATTCTGCGTGTTTGTGTATCCACTCAGCGAATAATGTAGGCACTTGTGTATGTCTTCAGAATGTTTTCTACACAGCCACCATCTGCGTGCAAATATGATGCTATGCCCCCTCAAAGTTTTCCTAAGAATATGAGAATAGAAAATGACAATGATCTGCCCATTTGCTAGAAAGGGCAATTACTAGTAAATCGAACTAAAGAAAAACCACAGATTTTTGACTCACGGCCAGTATCTAAACATGTTTGGTTCCTGCGCATCTCAAACTTTTAAAGTTAAAATACATTCGTGTATAAATCCACCCCTCAGCGCCTTCTTACACACAAAGACACAAACGAACACCAAGCGACTCACCGAACAGTTTGTGAGCGGGTCCCTCATGCTGAAAGGTGTTTGGCTTCTTTCCTTTTAAACTACGCTCCAGCGTTCAGCTTTCCACACTCAGGACACACTGCCCTCTGAAGGTTGGGTGTGTCCTAGACTTCCTGCATTCAAAGGGCCCAGAGTCCTGTCAAACGCCCGGAGGAGGAAGTCCCACCCTGGACTTTCCTCCATTTATTTACTGAAATAGCAAAGAACTGCTCAAGGTCAAGAGGGCTGGTGTGAGATAGTGGGAAACACCTCTGTAAATACTCGGAGAGCAGAATACTGAGTCCCTGAGAGAAAGCCCAGAAGCTATGAAGTATCCCCATAATCCGGCCGCTCCCTGGGCTGATGCATGTCAGACAGCTTTCTATATTAGTCACGTTTTTTATTTTCTGCGTTGTCTGATGCTTGAACATGCTAAGGCCTTTTGAACCTGGAGAGCCTGCTCCTCCATGGGTCAGCCAAGACCTAGAGAGAGGAAGCAGCTTGCCCTTGAACACATCTTTGATATGCAAAGCAACCAATCCAGGGCCCAGACCCTCTTCCTCCCTTCCTCCTCTGAAGCTCACAAACCAAGTCAATATCTCCCTTGCTCTCATCACCCCAGCTCAGGGTACCAAACAATTAGGACCAGACCTATATAACTGTGACTACTACAGTGGAAAAGGTCTAGAAAAGGCTATCAGGGAGCAGGACATACATTAACCACCCCTGAGGGTTTAACTCAACCCAGCTCTCACTCCTAGCCCAACAGGGCCAAGAGGCTGACTAAACTATCAAATTAAGAAAAAATTCTTATGCTTACCCTCATATGTTTGTAATCATTCAAAAGGATAAACAGAACTAGAAATCAGCCATCAGCAACTTATATTTGTATTGCTTTCTCTGCACCGGTGGTTCCATCTAATGGCCTGTTGCCTTGCTGTAATTGGGGGATCCCCCATCCAAAAGGAGCACCATCAGCAGAGCCCAGGGGAGCACTTCAGACCTGTCCAGGTGGGCCCACTTCATTCATCTGCTTTGGGTGTGCAGGCTCCATTCTAAGTCCCGGCAACCAGAGTAGAGGTGTTAGCGGTGGTACGGCACCAGAATATCACCAGCAATGGACCTCAGTACAGCAACCTTGGTACGTGAGTCCTGGCTAAGAAAGAATTCAGAGCCAAGATTGGTCTCTGGCCCCCTTGTTCCTCCTCTAGGGGATCTACCACATGACTAGTGACATGCTAGGGAGGAAAGGTCAGGGAAGAGTCCGAATCACATGACCAGTGATATGAAAGGTCAGGGGGTACAAACTGCATGGCCCACAATGTGCTAGGGGAGAAAAGGTTGCCCTGCAATTGTCCGTTGCCCTGGTAACCTTTGTACCTGGCCCACTGTCCTTGCTCTGCTCATGCCATGCCTGTTTAACTGCCCACTACAGAGAGGAAGCACCCTTAATTAGGGACCACCATGCACACACTTAATAATGTTCTCCCCTTAGCTTTTCCAAAGGAAATTTATCACTAGAAGTGACAACACTAAGTAGCAGCTATGAAAGGGCTAGAATTGGATAAGACTACCAGGAATGCTGAAAGATGTGTGGAGACATTATAAACTGAGGTTAAGAACATGTCACTCAGATTCCCCTGCCCTCAGATAAACTGGGCTGGAGCCTTGGTTCTAGGGCCTGGGGCATCTCAGTGTCTTCCCCCTGATTCTTGCTGCATTTGGTCTCAGTTCAAAATGGAGACATTGGCCTGCCTTGCCAATTTCCACAAGAAATGTCATCATCCTGAAAGGAGTTTTTAGGGGTAAAATAGGCAGGTTCAGGGAGTTTTAGGAATCAGGGGGCTCATGGGGGAGAACTGCACAGCTGGGGGCTGGGAGCTGCCAAAGGCATTCACTCACAAAGAACTAAAGGCGCCACCTAAAGGGAGAGGAAGACACCCTTCTCAGAAGAAGGGGAAAGCCACAGGGAGTAGAAAAACAAAAGGGAGAAAAGGAAAACAAATTTTCACAGAGAACAGAGAATTCTACCACAGGAGGGAGAAATAGAGAGGGACCCCACCCGGGGTTTGAGCTCTGAAGCTGCTATAGTGACCAATCAGGGGCGAGATCAGGATACAAAGAACCACAACCTTTATAAGCCTTAAGAAAGAGGGAGTTAGTGGGTCTCTCCCCCTCCCCACGTGGGAGTCTGTGCTTGTTTCCCAATAAACTTCCACCTTTTCCTATACCACCTTTTGGTCCATAGCTTCATTCTTCGAATCCACCTGGACCAGGACCCAGGAAGGAAGCCACCTTTGCATCCTGCCCAGAGGAAAATCATGTGTTTCAGTTTAATTTCCCTATTTCAATAGCACGCCTACCGTGGTGTTTGAGGCCCTCATGCAGATTGGTAGCACACTTACTCCTCAGCTGTCTCTCCCAGCAGGCTGACTAGCTTTCCCACAGGCCTCATGGCCATCTGCCCCGTGGGAATATCTCCCTCTTAATACAGTATCCCTCTCCTAGACTGTTGAAAGGGCAGCAGGGTGTCCTGGCTCAATCTAGACTGAGAATTAAAGTTTGGCTATTTATTAGTAGAGGAGTGGATAAAAAAGATGTGGTACATTTACACAATGAAATACCATGCAGCAGTAAAAAAGAAGGATCTCTTACCCTTTGAGACAACATAGAGGGACCTGGAGAGTATTATGCTAAGTGAAATAAGCCAGTCAGGCCCTAGCCAGTTTGGTTCAGTGGATATAGCATCTACCTGGGGACTTAAGGGTCCGGGGTTCAATTCTGGTCAAGGGCACATACCTGGGTTTCAGGCTCAGTCCCAAGTAGGGTGTGTGCGGGAGGCAGCCAATCAATGAGTTTCTCTCATCATTGATGTTTCTATCTCTCCCTCTCCCTTCCTCTCGGAAATCAATAAAAATATATTTTTTAAAAAATAAGCAAGTCAGAGAAAGACAAGTATCACATAATCTCACTCATATGTGGAATCTAATGAACAAAATAAACCCATGAACAAAATAGATCCAGAGATATAGAAGCATGGAACAGACCGATGAATCTCAGAGGGAAGTGGGGATGAGGAGGGGGGGGGCGGTGTGGAAAGAGATTAACTGAAGAACTGATATGCATATATACATAATCCATGGACACAGACAATAGTATGATGAAGGCCTGGGGGATGGAGGGCGGGAGCTGGGTGGAGAGGATCAGTGGGGGAAATAGGGGAACATCTATAATAGTCTCAACAATAAAGATAAATTTAAAAAAATAATAATAAAGTTTGGCTATTTGTTGAGTTTCTTAGAAGCATGTTTGAATGTGCAAAAAAATTTCATTTTGGGGGTTGTAGCACTTATTTCTTGTCACAATAATGCTATATATTAAACAGAAAACCCAGTGACTTCCAATAAATAAATGACATCAGCTTTATTTAATTCACAATTCTGGTTTAGCTGTCTGGTTCTTCTGTTCTTCCCTATCTCACTCCTGTGAGAAAGCAGGTCATCTATACAGCTCTGCTGATTTGGGCTGAGTTTGGCAGGGAGGGCAGTTCTTCTGGACTGGTTATGGGCTGAAGCATTTTTTTTTTTTTTCATCAGCCAGCAGTCTAACCCAGGCTGTTTTGGGGGCATGGCAGAGGAGCCAAGAGAGTGAGTGGAACTCAGACTAAGAACGGACATACTCTCACTTCAGCCAGACCAAAGCTAGTCAAGTCGCAGGCCCGCCCAGAGTCACTGGGGTGGGGAGATTCCATTAATGGGAGGAGCTGAATGTCTCATTACAAAGGGCATAGAAAAGGGCAGAGAACTGGAATTAGTTTTACATCCAGTTTATTACAATGGTCAGTCAATACTTATTCTTGAGTGACTAGAGCAGTGGTTCTCAACCTTCCTAATGCTGTGACACTTTAATACAGTTCCTCATGTTGTGGTGACCCCCAACCGTAAAATTATTTTCATTGCTACTTCATAACTGAAATTTTGCTACTGTTATGAATCGTAATGTAAATATCTGATATGCATGCCCTAACCGGTTTGGCTCAGTGGATAGAGCGTCAGCCTGCGGACTCAAGGGTCCCAGGTTTGACTCTAGTCAAGGGCATGTACCTTGGTTGCGGGCACATTCCCAGTAGGGGGTGTGCAGGAGGCAGCTGAGCAATGTTTCTCTCTCATCAATATTTCTAACTATCTATCCCTCTCCCTTCCTCTCTGTAAAAAATCAATAAAATATATTTTTAAAAAGATATCTGATATGCAGGATGTATTTTCATTGTCACAAATTGAACATAACTAAAGCATAGTGATTAATCACAAAAACAATATGTAATTATATATGTGTTTTCCGATGGTCTTTGAAAGGGCGCGTTGTCGCGGGGCCTACGTGGGCCGGCCGCCTGGCCCCATGAGGCACAGCCTGACCACGCTGCTGGTGGCCTCGGGCACCGACTCCCCAGCCCACGGCGGGAGCCCGGCGCAGGCCGCCACCTGCCCACCGCCCCCCCCCCCCCCCCCACGGACCAGACCCACGCGGCAGCGGCGGCTGCGGGGCGGGGTGCGTGCCCTCGCCCGAGGAGATGGAGGAGGAAGCAATTGCCAGCGCCCCTGGGGACGAGAACGGAGGACGTGGACTTCCTGTCTGGGCTGGAACTGGTCAATCTGCTGGACCCCCGGCAACCGGACTGGCCCCTGGAGCCTGGGCTCAGCTCGCCCTGGGGGGGCTAGGACTGCACCCTCCATCTTGCCCTGGGTCCTCCATTTTTGGGGCGGCCGCCATGTGCTCAGGAGAGTGCCTTCTTCCCGGAAGCCCAGGCCCCTGCTGGCCACGCCCAGGATTTCTTTAAACTAACCAATGACAATCAAGGGAGTGCGCGCCATAGAGATGACCACATCCTGTGTAACAAGACCCGACTCGCGCCTGGCCAATCGGCGGGGCCCACAGTCCCCTCCCCTGCCCTTACTAGAAAACCCACAATCCCATCAGGCCTCGCTCTCTCGGCCACTGGGCTTACCGTTGCATCGGTGAGTGTGGTCGGGGAGCCGAACTAGTTCGAAATGAAGGACTCTTTGCTTTTGCATCGGACTCGCTGGCTCCCTGGTGGGCTTTTGGGGAACCTTGAAATCTGGGCACAACAGTCTTAGGCGACTCCTGTGAAAGGGTCGTTCGACCCCCAAAGGGGTCTCGACCCACAGGTTGAGAACCGCTGGACTAGAGAGCTATGGGAGAAAGGACACTGGAGGGGGTGGCTGATACCTGTCATCCTCTCCCTTTTCCCAGCTCAGCCTCAGGGCACACACTTGGAACTCTATCGAGATTGAGGTTAGGGAGAAAAATAAGAGGAGTTAAATTCACAGAGAGTCTAGAGATTTGGAGACAGGGTCGTTCTCCCCTCTGACCCCACATCCCATCCTACGTGTGTTCGGCCAAACACAGCGAAGCACACCCCCCCCCCTCACTCCCCCCCCCCCCCCCCCCGTCCCCGGGGTAAGACCAGGGGAGGTGGAAGCAGCAGAGCAGGTCCGTCCCCCCCCTCCCCCGCCCCCCAAGTGTCTCCAGCACCAAGGCTGTGGCTGGCAAGGGCATCTTGGCAAGGAGGCTAGAGCAGGTCAACCTAAGTTAATTTGTCCTTGTCCATGTGAGAACCCTCTGAACCCCTCTGACTCCCAGAAATGGTCCAGGGAGCCTGGGAGAAGGAAGCCGAGTCCCTGTATGAGCAAGGAGGAGAAGAACCTTGTAGTTTTGGACTTAATATTAACAATCACCTTATTTGTATCTACAGGTTGATGAGAACGATATCTAGGGAAGTGTCTCCAAGAAGGTATACTAGACCTGTTTTCTCAGAAATTTGGTGCCCAAGGCATCCTTTTGAGTCTCTGTCCTCAGTTTTTTTTCTGGCCATATGTTTCTGGCCTGCACTTATTTTCTGGCTTTTTTCCAGCCCAGGCCTCCAGCTTGAGTTACTGTTTGACCTCTCAGATCCCAATCTTCCTGCTTCCTTTCCCAGTTACGCTCAGCATTGGCCTTCCTGGCGTGGCCTCTCTGCAGAAAGAAAACCTGCAATGGACTCGGTGGGGTCTGGCCTGGAAGCTACTCCACTGCACCCCACCCGTCCTATTTTGGGCAGCCTCCAAGGGAGTCAACAACATGAGTACATATCTGTTAAGTGCTTCTAAGGGAGTGTTGAGTATCGGTATGTTAGTAATGAAGCAGGAATTTGGAGGGAACATAGGCAGGCTTAGGGATTTTTTTGAATTGGGGCCCATGGAAAAGCATGGGGCTACAGGCTGGGAGAAGGTACATTTCCATAACACAAGCAAGCCAGGTGCAGTTATATCTCCTTAAGACAAGGGAGCAGCAACAGTTGCATTTACATAAGACAAGGGAATTGGAAGTAGCCAAGAAAGGTCTATATTTACAAAATAAAGAGAAGGAAGCCCTTCATTCAGATGGAAAAGATGAAAGCCCAGAGGGAATAGGGGAACAATGGGGAAGGAGGGGGTCTCATGTGAGGTTCAACCTTTGAGCCCAGGAGTTACTATAGTAACCAACTCGAAGGGGAATACTGACCAATCAGAGGGGATATCAGGCACCAGGACCTGCAGCCTTTATAAGCCATAGGGAAAGGAACCCTGGGGGACCCTTTTCCCCCCTCCCTACCTGGGAGTCCATTCTGTGGGACTCTTCCCTTTCCCCACGTGAGAGTCTGTACTTATTCTTCAATAAATCTCCACCTTTGCTATACCACTCTCTGTCTGTGGATTCATTCTTTGATTCCGGCAGACAAAGAACCCGGGTTCCAGTCCAAAAATTCAGAATCAGTAAGAAACAGGAGCCTAAATGTAATAGAGGCTAAGAGCAATTCAAAACTTGGCTTGGAAATTTCTTTAGTAGCCAAAGAATGCAAAGAATTGGAAACAGCACATGCATTAAATTAAGGCTACTTATTAAATAGCTATGTATTAAATAGGAATCTGTTTAAATACCTTATGATAATATAGGCTCACCTATAGAGGACTTCTATCTGCCGGGTGCTATTCTAAGTGCGTTACAAATATTAGCTTATCTATACTAATAAAAGACAAACATGCAAATTGACCATACCTTCACTATGCCTTAAGCCACGCCCACCAGCCAATCAGAGTGACTATATGCAAATTAACCCAAACAAGATGGCGGCCGGCAGCCACGGAGCTGGAGCAAGCAGGAGGCTTCGTTGCCCCAATGATGGAGGAAGCCAAGCTTCCCGCTTGCCGCGGTCGGCTCTGAGCTCCACTCAAAGCAACAAAGTTTCAATTATAGAAGGTAAATAAGTCCCAGAATAATAAAAAAAAGAAAGAAAAAAAGGAGAGGCTGGAAGCTTCCGTCGCCAGGGGGCTTGGCCAGCCTGAAAACAGCCCTCAGCCCCTCACCCAGGCTGGCCAAACCTCCATGGGGTGAGGGTCCCCACTTGGGGGGGCTAGACCAGTCTGCAAACAGCCATCAACCCCTCGCCCAGGCTGGCCAGGCACCCCAGCGGGACCCCCACCCTGATCCGGGACACCCTTCAGGGCAAACCAGCCAGCCCCCACCCATGCACCAGGCTTCTATCTTATATAATAAAAGGGTAATATGCAAACTGACCCTAACAGCAGAACGACTGGGAATGACACACACTGACCACCAGGGGGAAGACGCTCAATGCAGGAGCTGCCCCCTGGTGGTCAGTGCGCTCCCACAGGGGGAGCTCTGCTCAGCCACAAGCCAGGCTGACGGCTGCCAGTACAGCGGTGGTGGTGGGAGCCTCTCCCGCCTCCTCAGCAGGGCTAAGGATGTCCAACTGCAGCTTAGGCCTGCTCCCCACTGGCAAGTGGGCATCCCCCAAGGGCTGCCGGGCTGCCAGAGGGATGTCTGACTGCCAGCTTAGGCCCGTTCCCCCAGGGAGTGGGCCTAAGCCAGCAGGTGGACATCCTCTGAGGGGTCTCAGACTGTAAGAGGGCATAGGACCGTCTGAGGGACCCCCCCGCCCCACAAGTGCACAAATTTTTGTGCACTGGGCCTCTAGTTTAATCATAATAGCAATCATTTGAGGTACATATATATTATTTTGATCCTTATAATACACACTAGAGGCCCGGTGCACAAAAATTTTTGTGCACTGGTGGGGGAGGGGGCTTGGGGGGTGTCCCTCAGCCCCACTTGTGCCCTCTCACAGTCTGGGACCCCTCGGGAGATAACCACCTGCGGGCTTAGGCCCGCTCCCCAGGTGGCAGATAGCAGGCCTGATCCCTCGGTGCCTGCCCCACCTCCCCAGGTCACGCACACGGCAGGGCCGATCCGGGGGTTGGGGCGCTGCCCTGAGTCGGGTCGCACACGGGACACCTGGGCGGGCCAGCGGATCGCTGCTGCCCCGCTTGGCCACCCCAGGTCGGGTCGCACATGGACGCCCACTGCCCTGGGTCGCAGATAGTAGGCCCGGATGGTGGCAGGGCAGGCAGGATGGTGCTGTCCCACCCCACCAACCCCCAGGTCACAAATAGCAGTCCCAGATGGCAGAGGGGCAGGCGGGATGGCGCTGTCCCGCCCTGCCTGCAGTATGCAAATTAGCTGCCATCTTTGTTGGTGGTTAATTTGCATATCATGCTGATTAGCCAATGGGAGGCGTAGCAAAGGTATGGTCAATGACCATGTTTGTCTGTTATTAGATAGGATAGGGAAACTGAAGCATGAGATGGCAAGTGACTTAACCAAAGTCACATGGCTGGTACTGGCATGGCTGGTATTCATCTGACTCCAGTGCTTCCAGCCAGCCAACCCAAACAATGAGGCACAAAACATCCAAGAAATGAGGACAGAATATAAAACTTTTAACTCTATGTACTTACTTAAAAGCAAGTTGCAAAGGAATATGATTCTGGTTGGGTTCACATATAAGAAAAACAGATATACTAGACAGACAATAGCTTATCTCTGAAGGTTGGGAGTATAGAGGACTCAGTTTCTAGGTCCTACACATTTCTGTGTAATTTTAATATTTGAAAAAAAATTTATTGATTTAGAAAGCAAATAAGACAAACATTTAAAAAAGAATAACAGTTATGCTAACTTTAATTTTTAAAAAGGGAGAACTGATAAGTAAAATGCTGACAGCAGGCCTTATTCATATCTCCGGGACTTTGTATAATGCTGTGCCTTCTACCTGGAAGTCCTTCTGCCTTTATGTTGGCCTAGCTAACTTTTTTTTTTATCTCTAATGTCCAGTTTTTGTCATTTTCCCCAGACTCAGTAAGCACACTCTTGCCTTTGTCCTGCTATCTATTATGCACCCCTCTTTTGATTTATTTATCCCATTATGTTGAAATTACTTATTAAATGGTGTGCCTCCACACTGCTCACAAAGTACCTGGAGCAAAGTAAGTGTTCAATAAATAATTGTTTTCATTAGATTGAATTCAATACTAATGAGAAATGACCCCATTAGCTAGTTCTCCATTGACAAGACAGGGAGCATTGTTTGTGGGTAGGCCTGTATCCTCCGTTCTCAGGAAGCAGAGTTCAAAACACTGAGAGGGAAGATAAGTGTGACCTACCGGGCAGGAACTCTAAAATGGGAAGTGGCTCAAATGCACTTGGGAGTCTCTGACTCTGATTTAAAATGGCCTTGACAAGCAGGAAGCTGAGAAGGAATCACAAGAATCCCATGAGACCACTTGGAGAACTTTCTTGGAAATTTGTTGGTTAAAAAGATATAAACAGAGGAGGCAAAAAGAGTCTTGGGACCAAGGATAAAATCAGAGAGTGACCTCATGCTAAGAACAAATTTCGGAAAGGCAGAGTCTAAAATGAGCCAGGTTCTGCAAAGTTTACCGAAAGCATCTAAGAGAATTTTCACAATGTCCAAAGCACCAAGAATGTAAAGGGACAGCACCTGGGCTTGGGGCAGCTGGCCAGTGCTCAGATGACAGGGTGAGCGGGGTGGCTCTGCCAGGCTGCTGGGGTCCAGCGGTGAGAGGGTCAGGCAGAGCAGCTGGGAGCCAGTGCACCACACTTTCCAAGCACTTTTTTTCCAGGACAAACTTCGACGTGGAGGACACATCTTTCATATCTTCCCAAGGCCATCCCACTTCTGAGTCCTGGACGAAATCTAGTCCTTGGCCTGTTTGATCTGACAGAGGACCAGTCTGCCATTTCAAGCATGTGAGAGCTGCAGGGAGTACGTACACGACATGACATCACCCCCACCAATCACCCTCAGGGGAAATGTAGAAGCAATCTCACTCCAGCCAAATTACTTTTTATTTTTAGTCTCTGGTTGCTGAAGTAATTAGTTTCCTTCATTTCCATCTCTCTTCAAAGCTGGAAGATGCATTTCTAAAACTTTCCCTTAATGCACATGTACATTTTAAAATGTACCTTTGTCCAAAGCCTCAGGACAGAAAAAAATAAAATCTATCTAATTTAGAACCACTAATGGGTGTTTTAAACTGTAGTAGGAGCAGTGGGCACACACACAGATAGTGTTATTCTTAACAGCCAGCCTAATTTGCAGCATCTAAAGTAACTTTTATGCTCTTCTCACGAATTATATTGTAGTTTTTTTAAATTGCACAAAATGAGCTTTTTACCACTTTCTGCTTCATAAAAATTACCTGATTTTTAAATCAAAGTCCAAATGGCCTTAATTAGCTTACTTTATATATACAAACCAGCCCTGTATTCAGTGGATTAGGGTTGAATTTTCATTGTGCATGGTCAAGTTTCATATACATTAATATAACATCTCCAGGTGTTAATGGAGAATAAAAATGAAATCAAATAGATTAATTTGCATAAAACAAATTAGTATAAATTTACTTTTCCCTAATAAGCCCTAGGAAATGAAGACTAATGGACAACTAATTAACAACCAAATCATCCTACAACAGTGATCTATGGCTTTACTTCCAAGAAAAGCATAAGAACAAGGATATTTTATAAATACAGATTCGTCTAAATTACATTATATCTTCATTTGCTCATCTATGTTAATATTCATGTGCCATTACTTAACATTTTCTAAGCTCATATAAGACAAGTTTTAGGGATTTTCGTTAAAATGCACACTGGGATGTGTAGTATAGAATCACTTTAGTCACCAGGCATTTTTGCATATGTAAATAAAGGGCCACCGCAGGATTTATTTGCCTTTACCACCTTGGTTTCACATCCATGTTATAAATCATCGGTTTATAGTTATTTACTATAAATCACTGCCAGGCTATGGAGATGGGATCTTAGAGAGAAAACAAAAGCACTCCAACTGGTTATTTATCCTAGTTTCTTCTGTGGCAGGAGCTGAGGGCCTGGGGGATGGGCATGGGGAGGAGCGGGAGCTTTCTCTTCACTCTATTTCCTATAGCATTTTTGCAATGTTATACGATATGCTTGTATCACTTATTCAGAAGTATAAACTAATGTATTTTTTAAAGCCACTGCATACCCCTGGGGCTGAAGGCACACAGTGTATAAAGCCTGTTTACTAGGAACTTAGTTTAGTCAACCAGCCCTCTGTGTACTTATTAAAAAAATTTCCCTCATGTCTGTTTACTCAAATTTTAACCCCTTACTCAGCTTTCCCCACAACTCTTTGTAAAGGTTTTTCTGGAAAAATCACTGTTTTATTTTGTTGTGCCTCTCTGTAACATTTTACACAATGGATAATTCATCGACGCCTATGCATTCATTCTCTCACTATTCAATGAGGCCGTAGAGGCCATCATCTTTGATCTAGGCATTATGAGGGATACAAAGATGAACCAGCTCCCTTCTTTCAAAGAGCTCAGTGTGATGAAGGAGGTTACATTACACTGTGATAGGTTATATAAAAGAGGCCTTTACAGAAATGTGAGGGGAGTTCCAAAGAGGCAGCCAGCTCAGCCTGCTTGGGGAAGGGGGGAATGGCAGAAAACGTTGGCAAGAGATGGTCACGCTTGCTGAGGCTTGAAGGGCATGTATTAATTGTCCAGCATAAGAAAGTGCGTGTTGGTATATTCACAGGATTATAAATCTCTCAAGAGTGCCTTGAGCGTAAAGTTTGTCTGGGACCTTATAGTTAATGAGGCTGGAGAGACAGACAGAGGCCAGACACAGGAAGCCTTGGGTGCCATGTTTTTACTTTTACCCAAATGTAACTGGAGCCACATAGGGGTCTTTTTTCATGTAGGGTTTTGAACACATTTGCAATATTTACATGTGCATTTTAGACTGATCACCCAGAGTGGTATGAAGACTCTAAAGAGGGCTGAGATAAGAATCAGGAAGGGTGGGAGCCTGTTGCTAGGACCTGGGAGACAAATGGTGAGGCCTTTTGGGAGGGGTAGAGTTTTAAGATGGAACCAGTAAGATTTGGTGATGGATTGGATTGGGAGTAAACAATGTAGGAAGTAAGAGGATCTAGTATGAAGCCCAGGTTTCTGGTACCCTCTTGTGATTCCCTTCTCTGTGGCCTCCATGGGTAGCACTATAGGGCAAGAATTAAGAGTCTAGGCTTCAAAGTGTAAAAATGTGTGTTCAAAAATTGGCTACATTATACATTAGTGTACCAATTTGGGGGGAAATTTCTTAATCCCTTTAAGGTTCAGTTTCCTAACGTGAAATGAAAGAAATAACACATACCTCATAACAGAGTATATGTAGTAAATATTCAGTAAAAACTAGCTGCTATTATCATTATCATTTAAATTATTTTTGCATAATAAATTAAGGCACTATTAAAGATAATTATATATTATACATATAAAATACTAAAAGTACAACTACTGTAGTTCAAAAACTTATAAAAACTAATATAACTATTCTACTCATCAAACAATTTAGAATTTGCAAGTTTCAGCTAATGCATTTTCTCCTTTCACTAAATTTCCCTTTAATAGGCTGAGGTGTTTTGTATTACTTTATTGCTCTTAGAACTCAAAAATGGCATTCTCATTTACAAAATAGACCTTGTTGCATCTCTGGCAGGAATGTTATAGAAGGGGTGCTACTTTCTTATTGTATCCAATCAAATGACTCATGATTTTATTTGTCCCATGACTGATGGTGTTTTCTTGATGAAGATGGTGTCTGTCAAGTTTCTTCGTTGTAAAATGACTACTTTTGCCTTTGCAGTTAATAAATGTTTTATTATCTTGAAGCTATGCTAGCACCTTGTTCCTCATCAAACTTTCAGTTTATCCATTTATTAATATGTATGAACTCACTGTTTTCCCATTTTATCTAGGGCTTTATAATTTGTTACATAATGTAATTTTGGTGCACAAAATATCTTACATTTGACCTGAGAGAGTCCCTTCAACTTTGCTCTGTGTCCTTACACCATTTTCCCATCAATTTTGAGCCCTTTCTTGCTTTCTGTCCAGCAAGATGTTCCATCCCAGCCTGTGCTTTCCTGCCTCAGCCCTGAATCAGCCACTTTCTCAAAGAGCCCTGGCTCATTTCAGTGGAAAATGGATTTAGAAACCAGGATCTGGGGCACTAGATGTTCTCATTAGGGAGTCACTGGTTGTAGGCCCTGAGGTGCATAAAAACACTCACATATGCAGATAGACACTCACATCTATATTTTGATGTCTATCTATATATTGAAAATCATAGTTTACATGGATACCTATAAGTTTAACTAAATACTTCTAAATTCATTCAGTTTTCTCTTCCTCCATATTTGTAACTCCCTTTTCTAACAGTGAGAAACTGGCTTTCAAGTTTACATATTTAATCCATCCCCCTACATGTAAGCGATTTCCCCTGCAGCCACTGATTTTCCATGCTCCAGCCTCCCTCGCCAGGCTGCTCCTCTGCAGAGATGCCCTCATCACCCAGCTCGGGCCATACCTCATGCCGGCCCCCTGGCGTGGACATGCTCTTCGCCCCATCCTGATTCTCCATGCTGTGTTGTCCTCTGCAGATGCCTCCACAACCCCACTTGGCCTCCATTACCCCACTTTGGGCAACAAGGACTCCCTCACTTGGCACTGACATACGCCCTGCTCTGTTCCATTTAAAGGCTTTGGGATTGAAGAGTTCAGCAAGAGAAAAGAAGGAAAGGAAGAGAGAAAGAGGCAGAAGGGAAGGTCATCATTATCACTAACATCATTGTATTTCTTCCTATCATTATCAGTGTGTTCTTTGCTGGTGTATCTTCATCCTTGTATCCCTCTAATGTGGGAATTTCCCAAGGTTTGCTATAGTAGGAAACAGAAATGACCCAGAGCTCAGACTAAGTTATCTGCATAACTGCTTTCTGGCTCTGAGACCATAGCAAGGTCCTTATTCTCTTTGTGCACCTGTCTCCTTATCTGAAAAAGAAAGAAAGAAATGACAATGGTACCTAGTTTTAGTCCCATCTTTACAATTTTTGGTAGACATTTCTACATGAATGGACTCTTATTAGCTCAGTTTCAAAATGTAAAAATCAGCTCATTTTCCTCTTTCATATTCCTCAAAACTTATTCATCTTCTTGAAGCTCCTATTTCTCCTATTTATGTAAATAAAAACATTCATTCTGCAAGTATTTATTGAGTACCTACTATGCAGCCAATGTGGTAGCTAACAATCCTCCTCTAATATAATAAAACCCTAGTATGCAAATCAACCGAATGGCAGAACAACCAGTCACTATGACATACACTGACTACCAGGGGGCAGACATTCAATGCAGGAGCTTCCCCCTAGTGGTCAGTATGCTCCCACAGGGGGAGCACCACTCAGCCAGAAGCTGGGTTCATGGCTGGTGAGCACAGTGGCAATGGCTGGAGCCTCTCCCACCTCCACTGCAGGTGGGCAGTAAGGAGCGAGGGGTCCTGGACTGCAAGAGCCCCAGACTGCGAGAGGGATGTCTGCCTAAGCTGGCAGGCAGACATCCCCCAAGTGGTCCCAGACTGTGAGAGGGTGCAGGCTGGGCTGAGGGGAACCCCCCTCAGTGCACAAATGTCGTGCACCGGACCTCTAGTCCAGTTATAAAAAGGCAAGGTCTTTGCCCTTAAGATGCTTACAATCAAGTGGAGGAGGAGTGTGTTAAGTACTCTGATGGAGAGAAATGGATGTACCATTTTTTCTCTAAGAAGAACACTACATTCTAAGAGACTGAAGCTTTCCAGTAGGAGGTGATTCTTATGTTAGTCTTGAAGGTCAAACAAGAATTAGCTAGATGGAGAAGAGGGAAAGGCCTTGGAGGCAGAGTGAGCAGCATGGATAGGTACTGGAGACATAACATGGCCTGGTCCATTCTGAGACCGTAGACTTGACAGCAGGATTGAGAAAGGCCTTGGAGAGAGATGAGCATGGAGTGGGAGGTGATAGGGGTCAGGCCACCAACAGCCAGGGAGGCTGCTAAGGGGCTTACTCACTGATTCACACTATGCCTGTGGTTCTCAACCTTCTGGCCCTTTAAATACAGTTCCTCATGTTGTGACCCAACCATAAAATTATTTTCATTGCTACTTCATAACTGTAATGTTGCTACTGTTATGAATCGTAATGTAAATATCTGACATACAGGATGGTCTTAGGCACCCCTGTGAAAGGGTTGTTCGACAGCCAAAGGGGTCGCGACCCACAAGTTGAGAACCGCTGTACTATGCTCTTTCTCTGAAATGCCCTTTCTCTTCCCACTTGACTTGTCCAAATCCTAACCATTCTTGACTTTCTCCTTGAAATCTTTTCTCACCTGATCCTCAAGTAATCTCTCTCTTTTCTAGCAATCACTATCCTAACAATATATATGATGATAATAATAATGTCTTATATTTGTGGAGTAATTACTGTTTTCAGAAACCTTTTACCTTTATCACTAAGTTTGATCTGCATAACAGAACAATCATATTTTCTTTTAGAGCTACCTTGACCCATTAAAATAACCACCGCTGTGCCTTGCCTCTCTAACTAGACTGAAAACCCATTCAATTCAGCAGCGTTGCCTTTCACTTATTTCTGTCTCTTACAGCGCCTAACATAATATCTCATAGAGAATTGGTGCTCAGTACATATCTTGACTTAATTTTGATGTACATTTTATTGAATTAATTATCATTGTGATTCTCAGTTTTTAGCTAGCATAGTATCAACTGTTTTATACATTCTTAGAAATGACTTGTAAGTGATATAACTCTGAAATGAAGTGATATAAATGTTAGTATGGGCTCTTTTCTATGAACCATTTAGTACCCTCAACTGAGAGAAGAAAACAGACACTAATTACTCTTAAAAACTCTAAAGATCTTTTTGAACTCATTTTTGGTGATATGGCTCCAAATGGCCTGGCATCCTGTACAGAACTTGCTTACTAGCTTACTGAAGAATCCTTACTAGTTTCCTGGGTCAGCGAAACTAACAGGAGCAAAGAGCTTAATCCTGGTGAATGTAATTAACTGCTGTGACTCAAAAATTAGGGCTGGTAATTGCCATTTCCTTTCCTTTAACTTCCTCACTCGGTAGCATACCATCCCTTACCCACTCATAAGAAAATTTTCCTCTGAGATTTTCAGCCTATTCTTAAAATCCAAACCTCTCAATTAATAGTTCCACTACCCATATATCTTCCATCATTCTAGTCTGCAATGTATTTAATTATTGAATTGCTTGAGTTGATTCCTTTTAAAACTGTGTCCTTGCAAGCTCCCAGCGGGTTAGGTGGGGAATGATGTAGTGAACTTGGAAAACAGAATCAATCATTGATGTATTAGATTTATTGAGGGTTTTCCCTACAAAGGGCAACTGATATGGCTTATAGCACTAAGCAATCTGATGTTGAAGAGAGGAAAAATAGGATAAAAACTACAGGAGTGAAAATATAAGATCTGGAGGAAAAGTTAAAGGAGGTAGATAAGGAAAGAAAACCATTGGAGAATTCAAATGCAGTAGAAATATGGGTAGACTAAATCTTCAGAAACAAGTGCAAACATTGGAAGAACCATAATATACCAGGAAGAGATATATAAGTTTTGAAATCACTCAGGTCTAGGGTCAAATTCAACTCTATTGCTTGCTGGCTGGGTAAATTACTTCTTTGAGCCATAGTTTCTGTATCAATAGGTTATGGGTGACCGTGGTGTTCTGTTATATGTTTAGCAACTGGTTCTTTCAACAAACAAACAAAACCTTGATTTGCAGTTTTTGTCAATTTCCAAAAGTAAATACTCCCACCATGTCAGATTTCAAGCTACCAGTGTAATGTCACTGAACAGAGTTGGGAAGAAATGCACAGTAGTCACCATTATATAGTATTCTTATCCCCGCAAATACAATAGGTATAAATACCTCAAAAGTACAGATAATGAAATGTGGGAAAATAATTAGGAAGAGATGTTTTTGAGTATTAGATTTTTAAATGTAATTTTAAATCGTAAGTATATAATGTTTAGTAATGGCCATTTAATAACATCTTGCAATATTTCAGGAAACTTAAGAATCAGCTCAATCAAGCTTTGTTCAGGCATGTGTTCTAGTGCTGTTGTCTGTGAGTTCAATGTTAATTCATTTACAATATATGTTAAATAAAGTGTCTTTAAACAAAAGCATATATAAACAAGGTTATGTATTGATTAGTAAATGAAAAAGTGTCCAAAGGCTCATGGGAACCTAACCCTGTATTTTTTCTGGGAGCGATGGTTCATGGTAACTTTACAGAACAACACTGCCGTGAATAAAGAGAGTAGAGTTGCATCACTCTTTTAGGGGTTGGCTTGATTGAGACAATTCTGCACTCGTACCTAGTAGGAAAGCCCTAAGGTTTCTTCTCTTTTTCATTTCACCTTCCCTGTGCTGGGTAGTGCTATGCTAAACCAGGCAGGCTCACTCAGATGCAACCCGAAGTTATGCAACCTACAAAGCAAGTATTATTGTTGTTGGATGCTCGCCTCCTCCAGAGAGGTGCTTTGGAAATTGCAATCATCCATCAATTCACAGTCCTTGAGATAGATGCCTATGAGCTACACAGAAAGAGGTGCTAACAGTAACAATAAAACGAACTGTATTCAGCCAGGAAATTTGCCTTTCTCGCTAAGGTTCTCCTCTGACTGATAATTGCCAGTTTGTCATATTTTTTCAAGTTACTTTCCTTGAAGGAACTTAGAGGCTTGTCCTGTCCCTGGTCTCAGCATCATCACAGCAAAACCTGCTACTTCCCATTCTCTATCCTGACTTACATTGTTGTCTGTGGGTTGAATCCTCAGTAATACTTAGTCCTTTATTTCTTCCAGTAGCCATGTACCCATCATCCTGCCTTGTCATGTGATAGCCTACCACCCCTGTGGTCACCGATGACCCAATCCAAGTTGGTTATTTTTTTCAGTCATAGCTAGGATGGACATTAGTTAGCCCATGTTCTTTATCTTCTTTCTAAAGATGACAACCAATCAAATGCTTAAATCCCTGGAAGTTTTCCATTACTCATGCCCTAAAATTCACCAGTGGAATACAGGCCCTCTATGATCTGTCCCTCCCTACCTTTCGAATGTCATCACCTGCACTCTCCCATTGTTTACTTTCCTTCACCCACATTGGCCTCTGGCTGCTTCTTGAACTTCCAAGCATGGAGCCTTAGTGTTTCATGTTCCCAGTGACCTGCAACCACCCAAGATCCTCCCCGAGCTGCTCTCGTCAGTTCTTAGTCCAAATCACCTGTCTGGGACGTGTCTGTGACCATCCAGTCTGAAGAGTCCTAGCAGTTACCCTGCAACCACCTTGTTTCTTCATTAATTTTATCCTTTGTCACCATGTGAAATTACCTTGAATTGCGGGCTGAATTGTGTCCCCCAAATTCATGTTGAAGTCCCAACCTCTCGTTCCCCAGGAGGTGACTGTTATTTGAAGATAAGGCTCTTAAACAGATGATTAAGGGGGAGGTGGTAAAGTGTAAAAGGGGTCAAATATATGGTAACAGAATGAGATGGGACTTTGGGTGGTGAGCTAGCAATGCAATTTACAGATGATGTATCATAGAAATGTACTTGAAACCTATATAATTTTACTAACCAATGTCATCCCAACGAATAAAACAATTTTAAAACAGGTGATTAAGGTACCTTTCCCATTTATGAATTCTATGTGTACACCCCTAAAAGCCCCAGGAAATAAATTGTACATATGAATTAGTGTTTATTGCAGAAAATGGAGAATTTTTGCTTTTTGCCAAATTATGATACCCTTGAAACTTTGTCTTGTCCCTTTTTTGGGAAACATCAATATAATAAAAATTTTATCAGTGTTTAAAAATAAAAAGACATGATTAAGGTAAAATGAGGCCCTGAGGGTGGGCCCTAATCCAATAAGACTGCTGTTCTTAACAAAAGAGATTAGGACACAGACAGATATGCAGAGAAAAGATCATGTGAAGACATTTGAGAAGGCAAGTCAAGGAGACAGGACTCAAGAAACCAACCTGCCGACCACTTAACCTTGGACTTGTGGTCTCTAGACCTGGAGTAAATACATTTCTGTTGTTTAAGTCACCCAGTCTGTGGTATGTTGTTATGGTGGCCCTGGCAAACTAGTCCTCCTTGTTTCTTTGTTTTGTTCTTTCCTTCACTCGAGTGTAAGTTCCATGAAAGCGGGAACCGTATGTCTTATTCACCCTTCTATCCTCAGTGCTTATAACAATCCTCAGCACCTAGTAGGCTCTTTATATTTTTAACTGATTGAATGGTATAGTCAGGGACCTGAACCTTTGTTGCTTAAGTTATTTTTGACTATTTTCAAAATATTTTCATTGTTCATTAAGTTGAAAAAGTAAACTTCTTGCCTAAGAAACTGCTTCAAAACTTAGTCACAAGCACTGGAGCTTAGACCTTCCTGCCCCATTTTTTACAATTCTGTTCATTAAGTCTCCAGATCATCAAGCCTTCTCCTCTCAGTTCCTCTTGGTTTATTTGTCGAAACTTCTCTAGCCCCAGTCCTTCATCTTCCTCCCCTGATGCCCTTCATGCCCAGGTCCGGGAAGCTAGTAGGATAGGTGGTTTCCCTTACTGAGCCTGCCACGACACCCCTCAGCACCAGCGAGAGAAACGGGCACCCACGACAGGGAAATGCTGACCTCACAAAGAGTTAGAGATGAAGTGCATCCTCATGCTATCTTGCTTCTTAGCAGAAGGAACACCAATGGCTAAAAACTTCTACCAGCAACAAACATTTATTGCGATGCTCTGGTGAAGCTCCTGGAATACCATCCATCTTCTGCTGCTTATTCTGTTTGCTCCAGGCAGCTCTCTCTGCTCTGCACGTGGGCCTGACCCCTGCCACCTGGCAGCTTTCTCAGTTCAGCCAATGGGAGGCATGAGAAAGCAGAAAGAGAGAGATGTCAGGGTATTCCCCCCACCCAGGTTTATAGCGCCCACAGGGTGTCCTCTCCTCCATGCTGCCTTCTCTCCTGGCCTCTGGTTAGAGCAGCCGTGGGCAAACTACGGCCCCGGGCCGGATCCGGCCAGTTTGAAATGAATAAAACTAAAAAAAAAAAAGACCGTACCCTTTTATGTAATGATGTTTACTTTGAATTTATATTAGTTCACACAAACACTCCATCCATGCTTTTGTTCCGGCCCTCCGGTCCAGTTTAAGAACCCATTGTGGCCCTCGAGTCAAAAAGTTTGCCCACCCCTGGGTTAGAGCCATGGGTGGCAATGGCTTCCCATGTTTACTGGACTCTGGGTGCCTTACTTTCCTGTGTTTGATCTTATAATCCTACCCAGGCTTCATAAAGTAGTCCTTTTATTGAAGTTTTTTCAACTCAACCATCTGACAGTGCTTTCTGTTTCCTGCCCAGATTCTGACTGATAGATGTTTTATATAATTTTCTGACTTCAATGTTTAGGAATGATACAACTTTTGTGTCCTCGTGCTACAGCAGCTTTGGGGATAATCAAAGGTGTGGTGCTCAGACCGCAATCACTGTGGTGGTTTTGAGGGACCACCTGTGTCCCAGTAGATCTGGTCCCCTCCCCCTACCCAGCATGGTTGTTCAGCCAGCTCTCACTGTTGTTGCACTGTTGCCACTGCCCCTGGTGAAGCAAGTGCAGGGTTCGTGGGAGCAGAATTAGGGCAGAAATAACATGGGCCGACATTGGAGGTGGCCCAGCAGCAAGGAAGGGGGCCTAGAGAGAAGCAGAGCTGCACTGTGGCTGTCTGGGAAGATGCTTGTGGAGTTAGACTGTGCTGTGCTTACAGAAGCAGAAGAGTCCATGGCTTCCCAGAGTGGTGCATTTGCTTAGTGTCTATCTTTTTATGCCTCAGAGAAATTTTGGCAGTTTATTAGAACAACTCATGCTTGGAATCAGATTGTTGTTGGGGTGGTTAAATATTTATAAGGCTTTCCATGGGGAGTCTGCTTTATTTTTCATAACACTGGTGGTGGTGGTGGTATGTCTGGTGGAATGTCAGTTCTATTTTCATGGCTTTTGAGATACTAGATGACATAAGCTAGAGAAGGAGGAGGCAGCTGGGGAAGACAAAGTGACAGAGGAAAGATGAGGAGGGAGAGAAGACCTAACAAAGTGGGGCAGGGGCCCAGAGAAGACATGTCAGCCAAGCTTGTATGGCGTGTGCTGGACATACTCCAAGCGGGGCAGTTGTGTGTGTTATCCTTTGAGTTGGTAGTCCTAAGTGCCTCTTTATAGTTTGGAAAATCAGCAGAGTCTGATATATTTGAAAAATCATATTTTTCCAGAATGAAGTACTACATAATATTTAACATTGAGTTCTTATAGCTTAATTTTCAAAGAGATACTATATGTTTTATATATATATATATATATATATATATATATATATATATATATATATACATATATATTATGTAAATGTAATGATTTTGTTAAATGAACATTTGTTAAGTGGAGCACAGGGTGAACTGAGGTTCAACAACAGATCACAAAAGAAATTGCAATACAGAAGTTTATTATTCACTGGTCCTGGGGGAAGTACATGGCATGCCTCAAGAGGCCACATGGGAAGGAAAAGGCAGGTGCAGATAGAGTGAGACAGGACCAGGGGTCACATACCTTTATTAGGGTCCGTGAGTGGAGTGCTTTGGGGTTCCTGGGCTAAGCCAGATTAGTCAATTCAAACCAGAGAGCAGGGTTTTGGTAAGCCCCGCAGGGGTCTCATTCTAGGGTGCATAGGCATACAGGTGCTGGGAGGCAGGGGAGACTGTTGATCACCAAGGGCTGTTGGGGAGGTCAATCAGGAACTTACATTTGCTTGTAACCCTAAGGGCTGCTATCCAGGGCATGCATGGGCATGAGGGTGTCAATTTCAGGTCCCTGCAGGCCACTTGGCCAAACAAAATAGATGCTAAGGTAGCCATACCGGGAAGTAGCTCAGCTAAACTCTCGACAACATAACATATATGTAACACATAACACTCTCACTCAGTCATCATAGTGATTATTGGAATTTGAGGAGCCTGCGAGAAACCAGTAGGGTGATGTAAGCCCGGAAATAAGTCTTGCCCAGGAAGGTGAGGCATGCCACCAACTCAAGCTGGTGGTGCGTACAGAAAAGGGCACTTACACTGCACTCTTAATGCTTATCTTTATTATGAAAGTGTTTCCAAAGTAAAATGATCCTCATAATAACAATTGTGTCCAGAGAACAACAATGAATAATTATATTTCCATATAAAAATCAGCACAACAACAGTACATAAAGTAATTCTAATTGGCTAACAGTACACCATTCCACTTCTGACAGATGCTCAAGCACTGAATTGTCTTACAAAAAAAGTAAGGTTTTGTCACCTACCCTATTTCTCACTGCAAGTCGAAAAAAAATCAAATCCAAAAACTAACCACCTCCCCCTTGCATGACAACAAATGGCTATTGAGGTCACTGATAATGTGGGCAAACAAAGAGCTGGTGGGAGTCATGAGCTAGCAGCATTATAAAACTTTTGGGAATCACACTTGGATGGTGTGTTCCATGTTTAAATTAATGAAGCTTTAAGTTAAAGTTCCAGAATCATCACATTACTGTTGCTATTGTAGAGCTAATTTCTCTTTGGCAACTAATCTTGAAAAACTCCTCATTTTTAAAGGGCAGTTTTACAATGACAGTTTAAAACATTACTGTAGACTCCCCAAAATTATCTCGATAAAATCTATTTCCCCCCCACTTAACATAGAAATCATACCAACAGCTGTTGCTCTTGGTATCCAGGCCATGCAGAATGCACCAACATAAAAAGCCAACCTTTCATGGACCTGTGTTCAGGGAAACAGGCTTATGTGGACACAACACTTTTTAAGAAAAATGGCCTCAGGCAGAAAAGGAAGTGGGGTACAACTGATCCAAAGGCTATGGGAAATTGACAGCAGAAAAGTGACAATATTTTGGCATCCTTTTATCAAGAGTCCCAGGAGGCTGAAAGGAATGTGAGTGAATGAGATAAACACAGATGTTAGGCTAATAGGTCCCCCCATCATTTCCTGCGCAATCTTGAGAATGCCTGCTTTTGTGGAGGCACAATACAATATGCCATCTGGCTGCAGAGATTTTTTATTTCTTTGATCTGATGAGGTCTTAGCTTGTGGCCATTCAGTAATGTGTTCTTTTCAAAGGCTTCAGGTTGAACTCAAGTTTGAAATACCTGGAAATACTATGGTTTTCTTTTGGGAGTTTGCAGATCTTAACAACAGTTACTTATGATGTTTTATGTTCTTTAATATAATTTTCTTCATGAAAGTCAGCACCAGGTATACTCCCTCTGAGTATATATTAGAAAAGTTCTGAAGGCATAGAGTGGGCAAGTGGACAGGCCTCCTCAGCATTTACTGGGCGCCCTCTAGGGGAGAGAAGGGGACCCTGCACACAGAGGCAAACCAGAGGACTCTCTTCTGGAT
This sequence comes from Myotis daubentonii, assembly GCF_963259705.1. Taxonomy (NCBI): domain Eukaryota; kingdom Metazoa; phylum Chordata; class Mammalia; order Chiroptera; family Vespertilionidae; genus Myotis; species Myotis daubentonii. The sequence continues at coordinate 48,820,642 of NC_081846.1, forward strand.
TATGACTGAAGAACTAAAAGGTGGCCACAGTGTGAGCCGATGCTAATTACTATTAGGTAATTTGAGAATGGCATAATTTTATTTTACCAAGAGAAGCTTAAATTGACTCTGGGGCCAAGAATATCTTCATTAAAAACATATCCTGCTGCATTTTGCATGACTTTAAGAACTCTTTATGATTATTGACAGTATTCTTCCATGGATAGAATGCTAGACAGCAAATGCAGTAACTAGAGCTAACTGCATTTTCTTTCTACACAAGTTACTTAGAGACTGAAAGTGCCGTGTCATCACTTTCTCATCAGGCTGACCTTGATCTGATTTTTTCTTATTGGAATGTTAGGCACATTTCAGGGCCATTATTATTTATCAACAAAGCAGGAATCAGCCAGAGACAAAGAAAAAAAAGTAAGCTAATTGGAATCTTAAGAACTCAAATAGCACATGAAATGTAAACATATAACCTTTTTTTTCCTTAAGGATTTCTTGAACCTCTGGACATAATGACATCATCACACAAACTGATAAACAGAACCTTTTAACACCTTTGGATTTATTCTGTATACTTTTTATACTTCAAATTAAGAAAAATACTCAAATATTCAGGCAACTTTGGTATTAACATTTCCAAGAAAGGAATAAAAATAACTATCAACAAAAAATCATGAACAGATTGGGAACAATCAAGACAGCTGTCCATAACGTTCTTTTATGAAGAGCTCTTGCAAAGGCTCAGGTATGTTGAAATAAAAATCTCATTTTTTACTTCCATCTAAGGTGAAAGCATTTAATTTGCTCAAATTCAAGCTCTAATATATGGAAAGTTTGGCAATAGAACTGGACATTTAGAGGTTCAATCACCATTTGGCTAAAGGTGATCTACTCTTATTTCACTAGTCATTTCTCTTACCCAACTGCTTGCTTTCTTTGGAGAATCAACCTTCCTTCCCAGTTTACCTTCGTCAGGTGTGTTTCATTATCTCATGGTACCTCAGAACACCATTATCTAGCAGCCTAGCAGGAGTTAGATTTTACTGTAATAAAATCCTGGGGTGAAGCGGCAATCATACACAGTTTTTTCTAACATAGTTTAATAACCCAAAATACTGATAGCTATACCCTTATTCTCAACACTCACAGGACTCAATTTAGGAATGAGAACTGTACTTGGCATAACTGCTGACTGTAGGCCCTCTATGATCTAGATCTCTAGAATCTGCAATATTTAGCTCTGAGGCCGAGAGACTGAAAAGATTCGATGATTCTCAGCTGTGTGTGTAGCATGACCAGGAAGAGGCAGGAAGTTTCTATTGTACATAGTGAATGGTTTTTATGAAAAGAATATGGATAAGGATGAATTAGTGATATTTTGGTTTTATCACATTTTTGAAGAAACATACATATACATACATAGATCACACATTGATATCATTTACTGACCCAAGGCCAAAATTCTACTCAATTTTCTACTTTTTCCCCCCACTAAGAGATCTAGAAGAGCTATATAACATTAGAGAATAAAGTATATTTTTTTCTAGAGTCCTTCCTACATACCCTTAGTATCCTGGGAAAGTTTGAATGTGACCAGGAGGAAGGAGATATCAACATTGGCTAAGTTAATTAATGGAAACATCACTCACTAACCTACAGTTGAATTTACAAAATACACTTCCAGAACTATGGCCTGGCACAGGTAGAGGATATTTTTCTCTCTCAGCCTTATCAGGCCACCATGGGAGAACAGTAGACAGAGATAAATTGTTCTTCACCTCAAGAGGCCTACAAACACCATTTTGATTAGTCAAAAAGAACTCTTTGCCCTAAAATGTAAAATGAAATGAAAATCTGCAGACCTATTAAGGACTTGGTTAAATTGATGCCATCAGTCAGAGAGGCTCTAAGTATTCCCAGTCCTCCTCCTAAGTGACTTTTGGGAAAAACAAAAGGTTGTTTAGGTTTGTCTTTGCTAAGGACAGACTCAACTTACTTGATTGTATGCAACTCTTCCTTAATAATGTATAAGCTGTCTTTTGAAATTGTTCTTTTGTGCTAAAGAGTGTCAGATAATCCCAATTTGAACACACTGTGGTTCTCTGGTTTATTTCACCCACGGAGAGAACTTGCTCTGCACACTAAAGCAAGCTACAATCCACTCTTCTCTGCCATATTTTAGTTTTTAAGAGCATAGATTTTCACCTTCTCAAAAAATTTCAGCCCTAACATGCTTGCTGTTACTTTTTATTTATCTGCATCTTAGCAGATGTTCAGAAGTACTTTTTGACATTTTACATTGGTCTTATAAAATCAAACCATCCCCAAATTACACTCCTAAGCATCTCCTTGTTTTGTGAACAATAAGGTTTTACATGAAGATCAGTTGTATGGTGTTTCGATAAACAGGCATATTTCCAAGCCTCTGCAGTTATTACTATGGAGCAAACAAGAAACACACTAGTTTGTAACAAGGTGGGGAAAGATTTAATATTACAGTGTGGTTTTTGTTTGTAAGCATTCTTTTAACTATAGAGTATAAATTATGAGCACAAAGCTTTATTTGTCATATTTTCAAAAAATGGAACTGAATGTGAATGGCTCTGAGCAGCGCATGCACTTGCTAGTATTTTGCTGTTGTCTGCACTATGCCTGATTCACATATTTATGTCACTGCACTGTGCTTTTCAACTCTCGTTTTACATGATGGTCTTTTTTATTTATAAAACAGGTATTTATGATACCTTTTTATTCCCTTACTAAAAGTTGGAAGGAAGGAGATAAAATCTTTGGTTTGTGTGTATGGTTTTCTTATCTATACATAAATAACACTGCCATGTAGGAGACTATGGAAATTTATTTTTCAGTAGTCTTTCTCATTGCCAATATCATCATTGCCCAGTCGAATTTTTGTTTTTCTGGCAGTACTTTCATTTGAGTAAAAATGCCTATAATGTGAACAAATCTTTAAAGAAGCAAATGAAAGTGCAATGCTCCTCAAGTAACAGGCAAGCTGTTCTGAGTTATGTTAGGGAGGAAAGACGAAGGCTAAAGAGTCTTTCTCCCATTGGCTTTATTTTGCTCAGAAAAAAATAAAACTTCAAATTCAAATACTAGATACAGCACTTTCTTTGAAAGCAGATGCAATAAAGTGCTTTGCACCAGAGGTGACCCTTGCCAACTCTTGAAACTCTCTTTTTTCTGCTCCAAAATATGCTCAATTTCTCTTTTTCATGACATGACACAGGGGCAATGGTAGAATCTGGTTATGATCAGCTGCTCTCTCTATGCTATTCTCAGATCATGAGACTAATTCCAGAGGCTGAGAGTGATTTCTCTGTGACTGTGACCTTCGGCCATGTCTTCCTCCAGAGCCAGGGCTCTGACCTCATAACAGAATAAAAAGATCTCTGTAACCTACAAGGTGAATCCCCAACTAGCTACCACACTCACAGAAGAAATCTTGGCTGTGCACACAAGAGATGAAGTCTATTCCAAAGCCATCTAATACAAAACAATTTTTAAAAAGCCCTCCAATGACGATGCTCTTTCATTTAAACTGCTAAATGACCAGGAAGAGTGGCAATGAAAAACCCTGTCCTGTTTACACTATATGCTGGGGGAATGGTCGCTGAGACCAGGCACTGACACAAAGAAAGCAAACCTATGTGGAGCGGCAGGCGAATCTTGCACTGGGATTTGCTTGCCCTAAGACAAGTTAAGCAGGTGCTCCTAGCAGACGGGGCTGCAGCAGTAGAAAGGGGTCGAAGCAGATGGAGCATCTTCCTCATTGTCATGAGCCCAGGGAGTAAAAGGAAAGAGGAAACCTCCTTTAGTCCACAGATTTATAAACAAATACAAAAAATAAATAATATTCTAACACAATACAAATGCAAATACTGTTCCCTTGTGTCAATTACAAATACAGCATGCCTACATATAGAGAAGGGTATTTCTTCTTCATTCACAGACGGGACAAATGGCAGTGCACTAGTCAAAATGCTTGGATAATCCTAATTTTTGTTTCTGGTGCTGAGATATTATGAAAGGAACTGCATTTGCAACTTATTAAATACTTCCAGGAACAAACAGTTCACTCTGTTCTGGACTTGTAGTTTTGAGTAATTAATCCTCCACGGAGCAAGGGCCGGTCAGGAGATACCCGTTGGTACCGCTGGTTCCATTGGTGGTGGTTGCTGTGTGGGGTTTCTTCCTTGGAGTTTCTTCTGAGCCCTCCTCATCTGAGCTAGATTCAATATCACTTCGATCATCCTTGGACACCTGTGGAATACAAGAAGGTGAGTGGGACCAGCTCCTCAGGAATCATTCAAGTATGGCATGCTCAGAAGCACATGCAGTCATTATACCCGAAGGACAACAGATCCAAATGTTAAAATATCAAAGGGGATAAAAACTTTGCCATAGTAATAAGCTCCCCTTTACTGGAGATACACAATTTGAGTGACAAAGCCAGTTATCAAGGAATGTAGGTGGATTTCCCTATCACAGCGGGCTCTTTAAGGTACCTTTCTATTTTGAGAATGTACTAGACCAGTGATGGTGAATCTTTTGAGCTCGGCGTGTCAGCATTTTGAAAAACCCTAACTGAACTCTGGTGCCATGTCACATATAGAAATTTTTTGATATTTGCAACCATAGTAAAACAAAGACTTATATTTTTGATATTTATTTTATATATTTAAATGCCATTTAACAAAGAAAAATCAACCAAAAAAATGAGTTCGCATGTCACCTCTGACACCCGTGTCATAGGTTCGCCATCACTGTACTAGACCTCGAGTCCCACTTTCACTGGCAAAGTGGCCTACTCCACCACTGGAATGGCAGTGTGGAAATTTGGTACAAATGAGCCAATTTATACTTTGAATCCCATCACCCTTGGGAATCATTTAAAGTCAGCTCTCAATTAACTACACTAATGGAGCTATTTGCTAATTCAGATAATCAAATCATCATTCTTCTTTGGCTTTGCAATGCATTGTTTCATTATTTAATTTCTTTTCTGTCTGCTAGAATTAACAGAAATTTTGTGTTATATACTACATAATACATAATGGCAGTAGGAGGCATTTTGAGAACCTGGTGGGTGAGGTTTAGTTTTAAATATTTCCCAAAGAAAAATGACTGAGTGAATCAGTATGAATTGGTTCCCATTATTTCAGGGCTTTTAAATCCTCCATTCAGTCTCATTAGGTAATGAGGATGGTCATATAAAATATCAGATTTAAATCTATACATTACCGTAAAGAATGAAAAAAAAAATCAGACTGTCTAGCAAGGACTTAATTTAGGGAGAAATTAAGAAAATACTCTACTCCTTTTAATATTAAAATAGTTTGAACCTCCTACTCCGTAAGTCTAAATTATGGTAAGCATTTTACACCAAAGGCCTTAAGACCTTTGAGTAATAGCACCATTTACTTACTTTCTAAGTGGGGTGGCCATAGGAACCTGGTGGCCTGGCTTCATAGAAACTTCCCTAGTCTAGTCACCTGCAATTCTCTAGGAGCTGGACTGGGGAGGTTGGCTAGGTCTCCTGGGAAGTATATCAGAATTAACTGGGGGACTTTTCACGTCACGTCCTTTGTGCCACCATAACTCCCCAACTCGAGAACCCTGGATATACAATTGGGTGACAAAGTGAGTTAACAAGGAGTGTAGATGGGTTTCTGTGTCACAGTGGCCTCTTTAAGGTACCTTTCTCTTTTGAGAATGTACTAGACCATGAGTGCCCCTCCAAGTGGAGAGCCATTGGTACTGAGAGAGCATCACCTCCGTTAGTGGGAGGGGATCAGAATGACTGAGTAAATAGCGTGAAAATGGACCGTATTCTAATGCCCCTTGAGATGAGGTTAAACTCACAAGGACCATCTCCAAGAAGATTAAGATACCGAAACATCAAAACAACTAGATTATAGGGATACTTTAACTTAAAGAAACACGGGTCACAAAGACAGCACTATAGTACGGCTCCACTACATTTAGAAATCCATTAGCCATAAATTAAGCTGCTAATCGGAAAGAAAACTCTAGTTTCAGAGAGTGACTAATTTACATTTGCATGATTAGTAAGATTATTTTTAATTGCATTTGGGGGAAAAATCTATAGTTATGTTGCCATCAAAGAAAGGAACAATTTAGAATGTCTCAAAAGAAACCACAAATAAATGAGTCCATAACCTATAGCCATGAATCTTACTGTCCTAGGTGAGCAGTAACGGCAATTAAAATATTATGAAGCCTGAGCTCTGGAATAAAATTAATGATTGTCTCTTCATAAAGGTGAAGGAATAAGCTGGAGAGAAGACAAAACGTCTGGTGGAAAGAGCAATGCAGTGAGGACATAAGTAATCTAGTCCACAGCATCCTTATATCTGCAGTTAATGTTATCCTACTGACAGTATTGTGTATGTGGAATTAATTTTTTTTTTAAATATATTTTATTGATTTTTTACAGAGAGGAAGGGAGAGAGATAGAGAGTTAGAAACATCAATGAGAGAGAAACATCGATCAGCCGCCTCCTGCACATCTCCTACTGGGGATGTGCCCGCAACCCAGGTACATGCCCTTGACCGGAATCGAACCTGGGACCTTTCAGTCCGCAGGCAGACGCTCTATCCACAGAGCCAAACCGGTTTTGGCTGTGGAATTAATTTGTATCCAAATGAGAACAGAGCATTTTTAAAAAACACAAATACATACTTACTTTAAAGACTAAGAGGTCACAGAGGGGGGGGGGAAAAAACACTGTCACTTCTAAACAATGTATTGATCAAAATATTTTGGATTTCTATAATAAGAGCTGACACTGAGACCTGAGGCCCTCTATGGAAGGGTCAGCTCTGTTTTCCTCACTGAGGACAGGATGGTTAGTTAAGTGCTCTGTGATCCAGGGCAGAGCAGGCACAGGAGCTAATAATACTCAGTACTCCAGGCTGGACCGTGTTTCCTCTCCCCAACATAGTTCTCTTTCTCCTACTTCACTTTTGGTCTATTTCTGCTTTTTAGCCAACATGTTAATCACTGATGAAAAAAATTCCTCTCCTTCTCTGTGGGATCATGCAAAGTTTAGCAGGATGCAAGCTCATACACAAGGGCATTAACCGAGCTGTTCCTAGTGTCCCTTTGCAGCTGGTGGGAGCCATACTCAGTTAGAGCCTCCAGCCAGTGCCAACAGCTTAGACAGAACAATATGCATGGAAACAAAAGCATCTGAGTGCCCCTCCAACAGGCCTGCTAATGTGGCACCCAGGACAAGGACAGAAAGGGACTTGTGAGAAACTTACATGTAAAGGGTTCCACTTCCCAGCCTTCCAGGGTGGCAGAAGGAAGAGAACAAACAACGAACATAAGAAAATGTCATAGAGAACATTCTAGAAAAGTCACTGCTCTACATAGAGGGGTTGGGGCTCAAGAAGCTTCATTCAAATCAGCCTCGTGAGTCCATTTTTTTAACGAAAGAGATTCAACTAAGTTTTATTGGAAACGGCATAAATGGGCATACTGCATCAAGCAACCTTTCTCAGAAAAGTAAAGAAGTTATTCAATTTCTGTTCAGCATAAGTACAACCAGAAAAGGACCAGGGAGACAGAGAGAGGGAGAGAAAAAATACAACAAATAATATTATCATTAAATTTAAAATTATAAATGCAGAACACTGAGAATCATCTTCAGTACAGCAATGCTACAACTCAAAAAATGAACTAAACAGAAGACAATAAAAATTTGGTTTGTGTTTCTAGGAGGTTATGCTAAATTTTGAAAAAAAAAATCAGTTTTGATGACATTTGAAATAAATGTTCTCATTGATTCAGAGCAACCAAGAAATGTAATTATCCGGAACATATTAGAAATGGTGAATTTTTACTTACCTTGCCTCTTGAAATAGCTTTGCAAGCTATTTTTACGATCAAGTAAGACCAGAAGCAGTTCAAGCCTTGTATTAGCAACAGCAGTAGGTTAAAAACCCACCAGGAAGGATAAGGTCCAACAATCTCCCAACTTTCAAATAGCGTGGAATTTAACACCCTAAGGAAAAGGAGAAAGGTATCATTAAACACAACTTTCACTTTGCCTTCAAAGAAATTCTAATACCTGCACAGAAGCAGAAAGTCAACAATATCCACTAACCACTCCCTGTCTGCAAAGCTGACCAGGTATTTCGAAGAGTCATCACCTGAACTATTCCCCTGGTGGCAAACATTCATTTTGATTCCAGTATGAATGGTGTGCTTATGCTCCCCCTTTTACTTTTGTCATAATTTCTTCCATTAATTTCCATTAAGTTTTTAGTTGTAATTCTACCTTTGCTTGCTAAAAGGCTTTTGGAGTTGCTATTGGTCTTCAAATAAGTGAAAAATACTACTCAATGGCATTACACTGCAATAAACAAGAGTAAATTAATTCCAAAAACACTAGCTACGTTTAAAATACATGCCTAGTACAGTGAGAGCTAGAATATACTTAAGATCTAAATCCTGTCCTCAAGTGGTTTATAGTCTAGTAGGGAACCCCCTGGAGGCTTCTTAATTTTGCAAGCTTTCCCCTGGAAAAAACAGACAATTGAAATATATCATTTTGAAGAGATGCCTTGAGATGAGTATTGGAAGGATTTTCAAAGATTATTGGAATATAATGAATGTACTTAGTTTTAAAAGCATGTACTCAAAAATGGGGCAGCCACCTGCGCAGGTGCATGAGAGCTGGTTTCAGGGTTTGGCTCTCATCCCTGCTGTGTCTGCTCCTAAGACTTTGGAAGTTGACTCCTGCCTTCTGGACTCAGAGAAGAACATAACCACCGAATTTTGGAATCCCTCTAACTTCCTCGCTTTCCTCCTTCGTTAACTGTAGGGCTGGTTTGGTAATCTAAAAGTGTTGATACTACTCATCTAAGTGCATTTCCCTGCCTGCCATTGAGTGCTTTGCTGGGACCTTACAGGAGAGGTTAGGTGGACCGCACTCAGTGGCTAAGGAGGAGGGATGAAAAACTGAATATAAGACACAAACAACTCAAACAAGAACTGAAGGTAGATATACAGAGAATTTTCATAAAAGAAAGAGTATAATGAGTGCTTTAAGAGAGGTTAAGAAAAGTACTTTATGGATCCACAAAAGAAAAAACCCCACTTATTGCAGTTGGGATAAGATGTAAAGAAAAAAGAAGAATGAATAATAGGCACAAATAGGTTCCCTGCCTCCAGTTTCAGCAACCCGCCTGTATAGGCCAGAATGAGAAGAACAGAGTGTATCTCTAAATAACCCTGCCACACCAGTTATCTCTCAAGAACAATAAATACAGATATTAAAATCCTAAAATAACAATATGGAATTGACTTTGACAATTCATTTAAAGTTTATTACTCTATGCTATAGTAGTATTCATTCTTGTGGAGGGGGACAAACATTAGGAAATCTACTAATATAATGCATCATATATCCATAGACCAAATTAGTAGAGACATAATCATTTCAATAGCAGTGAAAGACATATGGTAATGTTCAATTCTACATTGTTGATATTTAAAACTTAGGACTCAAAAGACTTATTTAATATGACTTTTAAGTAACTCAAATCAGCAGTTGTCATCATATTTAAGAAACATCAAGTTTTTTTGCCTTTATAATCAGGAACAAACCACAAATAGCCAACATCACCATTATTATTTAACATTATTCTGGAAGTTTTGGCCAGTGAGTATGGTAGAAAGTCAAAGACTTCACTTCAAATATGTAGACGTTAAATCTTTGTAACTATTTTAAAAACAGCAAACAATCAAAATTTCCAATGCCAGGGAGCGGTAAAAAATTAGTTTTCATTCTTAATACAGAAATTATGAAATCATGTTAAGAGTTTCTAATTATAGAGACAAATACATATCATATCAACTCTATGAAATACACATGCACATATACACACAAAAGAGGGAATAATACTTCCCTGAAAGGAATTAACCAAAACCATTATAGACTTTCTTTGATGAATTAGAGATTATGTATATTTTCCTTTTTACATTCTTCTATTTTCCAAATCCATGTCAAATAATTAGAAAAAAATACAAGTTATTTGTAAAAAGTAATGTCAGGATAATGCCTATATTCTTGCCTTGTTTATTGTAACAGTAATAGTACTTGAGAACTACCTCTGCTTCTTTTTTTTATTAAAATTAAATCTTTACTGCTCAGATTATTACAGTTGTTCCTCTTCCCCACCCCCCCCATAGCTCCCCTCCACCCAGTTTCCACCCCCCCTCTGCCCTTACCCCCCCATCACTGTCCTCATCCATAGGTGTACGATTTTTGTCCAGTCTCTTCCTGTACCCTCCACACCCCTTTCCCCCCGCCCCGAGAATAGTCAGTCCACTCCCTTTCTATGCCCCTGATTCTATTATATTCACCAGTTTATTCTATTCATCAGATTATTTATTCACTTGATTTTTAGATTCATTTGTTGATGTGTATTTGCTGTTCATAATTTGTATCTTTACCTTTTTCTTCTTCTTCCTCTTCTTAAAGGAAACCTTTCAGCATTTCATTTAATACTGGTTTGGTGGTGATGAACTCCTTTAGCTTTTCCTTATCTGTGAAGCTCTTTATCTGACCTTCAATTCTGAATGATAGCTTTGCTGGATAAAGTAATCTTGGTTGTAGGATCTTGGTATTCATCACTTTGAATATCTCTTGCCACTCCCTTCTGGCCTGCAAAGTTTCTGTTGAGAAATCAGCGGACAGTCATATGGGTACTCCCTTGTAGGCTTGACTGTTTTTTTCTTGCTGCTTTTAAGATTCTCTCTTTGTCTTTTGCTCTTGGCATTTTAATTATGATGTGTCTTGGTGTAGTCCTCTTTGGATTCCTTTTGGTCGGGGTTCTCTGTGCTTCCTGGACTTGTAAGTCTATTTCTTTCACCAGTAGGGGTTTTCCGACATTATTTCTTCAAATAGGTTTTCAATATCTTGGTCTCTCTCATCTTCTGGCACCCCTATAATTCGGATGTTGGTACGCTTGAAGCTGTCCCAGAGAGGCTCCTTACACTATCTTTGTATTTTTGGATTCTTTTTTCTTTTTGTTTTTCCGGTTGTTTTTTGCTTCTTCGTATTTCAAATCTTTGATTTGATTCTTGTGATCCTCTAGTCTGCTGTTGGAACTCTGTATAATATTCTTTATTTCAGCCAGTGTAAGCTTAATTTCTAGTTGGTCCTTTTTCATAACCTTGAGGGTCTCACTAGATTTCTTGAGGGTCTCACTAAATTTATCGGCGGTTTCTAGAAAATTCTTGAAAAACCTTAGAAGTGTGGTTTTGAACTCTATATCCAGTAGTTTGCTTTCCTCCATTTCTGTCATTTGTGACCTGTTTCTTTGTCTCCGCATTTTTTTTATGCTTCCCTGTGTTGATAGAGTGGCTTTCTGTGCTAAGTGTCCTATAGGGCCCAGTTGCTCAGCCTCCCCAACTACCTGAGGTGGACACTCTTTTTTTTTTTTGGATTCTTTTTTTTTTTTTTTATTGCTTAAAGTATTACAAAGGGTATTACGTATGTATCCATTTTATCCCCCCGCCCTAGACAGTCCCCTAGCCTCCCCTATCACCCAGTGTCTTATGTCCATTGGTTATGCTTATATGCATGCATACAAGTCCTTTAGTTGATCTCTTACCCCCCTACCTCCTGCCCCCCAACCCTCCCCGGCCTTCCCGCTGTAGTTTGACAATCTGTTTGAGGCAGCTCTGCCTCTGTATCTATTATTGTTCAAAAGTTTATAATGGTCTCTATTGTCCATGAATGAGTGAGATCATGTGGTATTTTTCCTTTACTGACTGGCTTATTTCACTTAGCATAGTGCTCTCCAGTTCCATCCATGACGTTGCAAATGGTAAGAGTTCCTTCCTTTTTACAGCAGCATAGTATTCCATCGTGTAGATGTACCACAGTTTTCTAATCCATTCATCTACTGATGGGCACTTAGGCTGTTTCCAGATCTTAGCTATGGTGAATTGTGCTGCTATGAACATAGGGGTGCATATATCCTTTCTGATTGGTGTTTCTGGTTTCTTGGGATATATTCCTAGAGGTGGGATCACAGGGTCAAATGGGAGTTCCATTTTCAGTTTTTTAAGGAAACTACATACTGTCTTCCATAGTGGCTGCACCAGTCTGCATTCCCACCAGCAGTGCACAAGTGTTCCTTTTTCTCCACAACCTCTCCAGCACTTGTCGTTTGTTGATTTGTTGATGATAGCCAGTCTGACAGGTGTGAGATGGTACCTCATTGCTGTTTTGATTTGCATCTCTCGGATGATTAGTGACTTTGAGCATGTTTTCATATGTCTCTTGGCTTTCTGAATGTCCTCTTTTGAAAGGTGTCTATTTAGGTCCTTTGCCCATTTTTTGATTGGATTGTTTATCTTCCTTTTGTTAAGTTGTATGAGTTCCCTATAAATTTTGGAGATTAGGCCCTTATCAGATATGTCATTGGCAAATATGTTTTCCCACACAGTGGGTTTTCTCGTTGTTTTGTTGATGGTTTCTTTTGCTGTGCAGAAGCTTTTTATTTTGATGTAGTCCCATTTGTTCATTTTTTCTTTAGTTTCAAGTGCCCTAGGAGCTGTATCAGTGAAGAAATTGCTTCGGCATATGTCTGAAATTTTCTTGCCTTTGGATTCTTCTAGAATTTTTATGGTATCCTGTCGTACATTTAAGTCCTTTATCCATTTTGAGTTTATTTTTGTATATGGTGTAAGTTGGTGGTCTAGTTTCATTTTCTTGCATATATCTGTCCAATTTTCCCAGCATGAGGTGGACACTCTTGGTGCACCCCTTTGTGGGCTTTGTGCACAGTCTTATTGTAGTTAAGCCTTGATTGTTGTAGGTATCACTGGGACGAATTGGCCTCCAGGCCAATTGTCTGGGAGAATCAGCTATGTCTGCAGTGGGAGAACTTCTGTGCTGGAGAAACCCTTCTGGGGCAAGACTTGCTTCAGTGGGGCTTTGGTGCTCACTGAGTCTGCCCCCTGAGTGTGCCTTATGGATCTGAGGAGTTGTAATCTGGATGGTCCCACTCTGACCACTGGGTACACTGGCTCTTGGATCTAAGGAAGTGCTAATTTAGCCTCGGGCTGAGGCTACCCAGCAGGAGCTATGGAGAGATCTGGAGATTCCTCTTCTTTGTTTGGGGTTTGGAGGTGCCCAGATGAGGCCCAGCTGTGAAGCAATGCAAGCTGCTATTGGGCCTTGGGCCTTCTTTTGGAAGTTCCAGGTCTCTCTGACCCAGCTGCAGTTTGTTAGGTAATTTTCAGATTGCAAAGGGCCAAGCCTTTCATATGCAAAAGCCTCTGCACACAGCTTGGGTGGGGCGGAGTCTCAGGGAATCAACAGGGCAAAGCAAGCAACTATGGCTGCTCCTCAGTCCCACCTTAAGAGTAGGACTCAGTGTCCCGGTAATCACTGCAAGCACCTCTGGAAAGCCACCCTCAAGTTCCGACCAATGCCAGACAGTCCAGTTTCTCCCCGAGTGAGTCTGGGTCCCCAGAGACTTGCCCGGAACTGGAGTTTAGAGCAGTGGGGAGCTTGAGACTCCCTCCTGATTGAACAAGACAACCGTGTCCTCAGTTGCCTGCCCTTTCCATGTGCGCCTCCATACCTCTGCACTTTACTTCCGCACCTCCTCTGAGTCTCAGTGTGCTTTTCTCTTTCCTTCTAGTTGTAGAATTTCCACTCAGCCAGCCTTCCTGTGGTTCTGGATGATGTCCGTTTTGTCTTTTAGTTGTATTTTTGAAGTGGTTGTGCGAGGCAGCAATTTCTGGTGTTTACCTATGCCGCCATCTTGGTTTCTCTCCCTACCTCTGCTTCTTGAGATACTATTCATCTGGACATCAGAGAGAAATTAGTTTAATTTGAACAGGAAGAGGTCCTGATGAAACAGCAACAATGTCTGCGTTATGCTATTCATTATGGATCACCCTTGCTGGATTACAGCTTGAGCACCTTCCTCACCATAATGATCTGCTTGGCTTAACTGGAACAGGGTGTCATGCAGTCACTGGTGTCACGAAACCACATTAATTTCTGCAATGCTGCATCAGAATGCAGGGGCTTTGCCATGACAATCTGTGGTGCCTCTGAGATGCAGCTCCAAAGTAATGGGATTTCTTTGAAAATTGAGTTGGCTGCCTGCAGAGACACTTGGGAAAATTTAATCAGTGCACTGATGGATATATCTCTTAGTGAGAAGCTTGGGGAGAAAAACAATGTATTAGGAATTTGGACTTGGAAAGAGAGATCATTATGTCACCTGGACTCTGAAATGAACCCAGGAAAGAGGGACTTTTTTAAAGCCACAGAATATTATGGATATAGCTGTACCATTTTTTTTTTTTGGCTAAATATTAAAATGGTGATTATAGAATTTGGTCCTTTCTCAGAGGTTAGGGTTAGGAGTATGTACCTTAATGATGCCATTGCAAAACAGAGTTCTGAATAGCAGTTATTCTGAGGGGGGATTTTGGGGAGGAGCCATGAGAGAGGCCATGGGATGCTGGAAACATCCTAGAGCTTGATCCACGTGGTGATTACATGGAGTATACAGATAAAACATTTAAAAAGGTAAAATGTAGCAGGCTGTACACTGAAGATTTGTTCACTACAGTGTATATATGAATTAAGCCTCAACAAAATAAAATGGAAACAAGTGTTCTGTGGGTCAAACACTGCCAGTTTGCAATTTCTGGTTTGCATAATTACTCTATCAGTGTCCTTCCCCCAAATACTCTGTGATCAACATGTGGCTCCTAAGGAAACAGACCTGACCAAGTAATAGCCTATAGCATCAAACCTCCTATAGCTGCTCAAAGAACGTGGCGGAGACCTTAGAGGTATAGACACCAGAAAGGACCATTTTCCTTTTCCTGAACGTTGGGCTCACTTAACCACTAGGTGGCACATCACGCATGTACAAGGAGTGTTCCACTAGGTCTGTTCTGCCTCTGCCACTGTGGGTCCCAGCACGGAAATCACTTTTACACCCTCCCTTCTAAGAACCCTAACAATGGAATGAAAGGCTCTAGTCTACACTTCTTTCTTCCCGCAGGATTCTAGAAAGAAATAGATGCCTGCAGGGCAAAGCTGAGCTCACTGCAATTCATTGGTGACCTGCAGATGCCCCGGTTACCTCCCCCAAGGGCTGAGCCTTGATGGGTTATTTTAATGGAGGTTTAATGAATCATAAGAATTTAATCTGATTATGCCCTATAGTTATTTTCTCTCATGCTTATATTTTATGGATGCTTCCTCTTAAATTTGATGATCACAGAATTATTATACAGGCTATAAAGGAAGGGGGAGGGAGGAATGCATACATCCATGCAGAAAAGTTACAATCTTTTTTTAAGCAAAAAACCCCCACAGTTTCATTTTAAGATGACATTTAAGGCCTGACTCATTCACATTCTAAGCATCCAGGTGACATCTGCTTTCCCCTTAAGCTTCAGGGTTCAGTAAGTCTCATACTATCATACAGCACAGTGCAAAAAGCTCTTCAATGGCATCTGATTCGGAAAGCTACAACCAGTGCTTAATTTCTTCATCCTTATCATGACTGTCCAAAGTTCAATCTGATTATCTTTACTATGTAAAGTTAGATGAACAGTCTCACTTTCAATGGATGTTTATAAGACCGCGGTCCACAGCAAACACAAACTTTGCCTGTGCCCCTTCTCCCCTCTACCGCCACCGAAGCCCTCACTCTGAGCCTTGGGTTGTGTATTTCTGGAATAAACTATATAAAAACCACAGCAGTAATGAGATTCATATCAAGTATCCAAAGAGAATCAAGAGTCAGAGTAAGATGTCACCCTGAGGAGCACCGTGTAACACCAGGGAGGGTCCCTTAAAAAGAAAAATTTGCTTTGTGGTCAAACTAGGATGTTCTTTACCGCAGAGCTTTTGAATGGTCTTTGCTTTTCAAACATTTGTTCTAAGGACGTTATAAAAAGATTTAGCCACAAGGATATTCATGTGAATATTATTTGTAATAGCAAATCATTGTAAACATCCTAAATAGTGTCCAAAAATAGGGCACTGATAAATAAAAGCCTTTTTCATAAGATGGTTAATGCTGTAGTCCCTATAATTATGTTGTAGATAACTATTTAATAAAATGAGAAAATGCTTACAGTATAACGTTAAATGAGAAAAGCAAAGCTATAAAACAATATGTACAGTCCGGCTGGTGTGTCTCAGTGGTTGAGCATTGACCTATGAACCAGGAGGTCACAGTTCCATTCCTGATCAGGGCACATGACCAGATTGCAGGCTGGATCCCCAGTAGGGGGCGTGCGAGAGGCAGCAGATCAATGATCTCTCTCATCACTGATGTTTCTATCTCTCTTCCCCTCTCCCTTCCTCTCTGAAATCAATACAAATATTTAAAACAACAACAAAACCAAACCAATATGTACAGAATGATCTCATTTTGGTAAAGAAAAAGGTGTAATTTTAAGCATATGAAATGTTAGAAACAAAGACAAACTATGAACAGAGGTAATCGCAGAACTATGGGGTTGGGATATCTTTTTTCTTCTTCGTTTTCCTTTGTTCTATAAAATTTCTATGATATTTATCTGTAATATGTATAGGATCACATAAATACATATTAGTTTACATTAGAATTTGAGAAGATCACATGAGATGATAATACATGGGCAAGAACTAAGAAAAGCCAAGAAAGGTCTTCACTGGGTCAAAGAGGACAGCCAGTTTTTGCTGAGGCAGATGGATTTCCCAAAAGCCACCTCCCCTGAGTCTCAGAGCCACAGAGGGGCAGCGTGGCTTGGCCAGATGTGGTTCTCCTCAAAGTCCCAGCTTCCTGCTCTAACGTGGAGGCAGCAGCTGGACCACTTGTTTGTGGCCACAGCAGATGCTGCCCTCTGCCCCCTGAGGGGAGTGGGAGAAGGTATGGCTCCTGGGCATTTTGAGGAGGGAGCGCTCAGGGAAATGCGGGGCGCACCAGTGGTAGTGACGCCCTTGTCCGACTCACACTGCTCACTCCAAAAACAGATGCTCTGATTCCATGTGAACACAGGAAGCCACTCTTTCTGGGTGTGGGGATTCGGAGAGGACAGAAGGGCCACTTAAACACTCATCAGAAGCACACTTGACCACTCTTGTCCCTGGAATGCCAGTTTGTTGGCATGTTTGGAACTGCTTTTGTCTGAGTTCCCAATATTTTGTGCTTAATAACTGGCCTAAGAACTGTGAAACTGGCCCGGCTTCTGCACTCTCCTTCTGTTATTTTCTTATTTCGTGATCTTGTGGAAGAAATGTATTTTGCAGGATACAAGACAGCTTGTGCAAACTATGATACAATCCCTACAATCTTGCCTTGAGGGGCAGGGGAAATAAACAAGAGAATGGGGAGAGGGAAGGAGATGGGAGGAAATGAAGGGAAGAATGGAAGGGTGGGAAGAGGGCAGACGGAGAGGAGAGGAGGGGGAAAGAGATAGGGGACCCTCTTCCCTAAGGCACTGGGCACTGTATCTTAAATCAAGGCCAGGCCCTGCACAAACTCAGTGGGGCATTTAATACCACCCATTTCTGGGACTAAATGTTACACTAATGAAAAGAAAGCCCCAAGCCATACCCTAGCTGGTTTTGCTCAGTGGATAGAGCATTGGTCTGGGGACTGAAAGGTCCTGGGTTCGATTCCGGTCAAGGGCCCATGCCTGGGCTACAGGCTCGGTCCCCAGTGGGGGGGCATGCAGGAGGCAGCCTATCAGTGATTCTCTTTCATCATTGATGTTTCTATCTCTCTCTCCCTCTCCCTCTCCTTTCTTCTCTGAAATCAATAAAATTTTTTTTTTTTTTTTTTAAAGCCCCGAGACGAATAGCTGTGCTTAGGAACCTAGGAGAGGGAAGCCCCTGTGCCAAGCTCAGGGCCTGAACCTTGAAGGCTTTCTCCAGCTCTAGCTGCCAGGCTGGGAAACTGCCTGGTGGGATCCATTTGCTGGCAGACTCAGGGCAGGTGCATATTCAGACAATTCTCTGAGGAAGAAAGACATATGAACACCTTGCCGTGAGAGAGGGCAGGCAGTAATGCGGCACCGCCTGCTCTGGGAAGGCATGTGGATTCAGGAGCTGGGGGACAATGACTTCTTTTTCAGAAATCCCCATTGCAAACCCATCAAAGTACTGGCTCACACTAAGGATGGCAGTTTTATTTGGTAAAACTCATCTTCAAATAGTCACAGTCTACAGCAGGGGTGGGCAAACTTTTTGACTCGAGGGCCACAATGGGTTCTTAAACTGGACCGGAGGGCCGGAACAAAAGCATGGATGGAGTGTTTGTGTGAACTAATATAAATTCAAAGTAAACATCATTACATGAAAGGGTACGGTCTTTTTTTTCAATGGTTTTATTCATTTCAAAAGGGCCGGATCCGGCCCGCAGGCCGTAGTTTGCCCACGGATGGTCTACAGAGTGCCCTGGGGGTTTCATCTAAAAAGCAAAAAAAGTCCAGCTGGCATGGGTCAGTGGTTGAGTGTTGACCAATGAACCAGGAGGTCATGGCTCAATTCCCAGTCAAGCACATGCCCGGGTTGTGGACTCCATCCCCAGTGGGAGTGTGCAGGAGGCAGCCGATCAATGATTCTTATCATTGAGGTTTCTGTCTCTCTTTCTCCCTTCCTCTCTTTGAAATCAATGAAAATATGTTAAAAAAAATAAAAAGAAAAAGCAAAAAAATAATTTAAATAACAGGACAAGATGTTCTTTCTGCTTCTGCTAGTTGTAGTGTGTTCAGCTGTGCTTATCCATTTGACCTCAAATACTTCTCTCCAATAGTCCCTGATCATGAATAGGATGTTTACAGTCAACCAGCTGAATATAAGACTTCTCCTCTCACTGACAGAAACAGCAGTAGCCAAGGCCATAACTTACATCACAGAGGAAATTTCGTACACACCATTCAAGACCTGAGTGTACAGGTCTAGGGTCTTATCAGGAGGTTTAAGTGGTGTTCAGGGAGCATCAGATGCAGCTTCACGCAAACAGCATAGATGCCGGGGAAAACACTTCCTCAAGGGAAAACGGATAAAGGATATGAGTAGACATTTCCCAGAAGAAATATAAATGGCTCATGGAAACATGGATAAAATGTCCCACTGTGCTTATAACCCACCAAATACCAAATTAAAACATGAGACGTGTGCTCAAGTTTTGGGGCTGAAGTGTCATGACCTCTGCAGCCTCCTTTGAGGCGACTTGGCAAACGTGTGTAGGAGACAAGCAATGGACATTGCAGGTGCTGGCCACTGGTGAATGCAGGGGCGGAGGTTGAGTGTTCAGTGCATTTTTTCAAATTTTCTATGGGTCTGAACATGTTCTAATTAACCAATTAAAAGAGAACATTTAAACTATCAATTGTACATTAAAAAGATGATAAAATGCTGTTATAAAAATAGTGAGCCGGGCCAGTGTGGTTCAGTAGTTGAACCAAGAGGTCACTGGATCGTTTCCTGGTCAGGACACGTGCCTGGGCTGCTGGCTCGGTCCCCAGTAGGGGTCATGCAGTAGGCAGCCGACTGATGTTTCTCTCTCATCAATATTTCTATCTATCACTCTCTTTTCCTCTCTCTCTAAAATCAGTAACAACATATTTATAAAATAAAGTGAAAGCAACACATATGTGGCTGGTCAGAGTATAAATTAGTGAGTTCTTTATAGAAAATTTGGCCAAACATGTAAAGAATATTTAAAAGTGTTTCTTTGTCCTCATAAATTTACGTTTGAAGTTATCTACCTTTGTCTTTAAAGAAATGAATTGTAAAAAAATTTAAGTTCAAGAATGCTCTACTGTTTTTAATCGCAAATACCTCCAAATGGTTCAAAAGACCTGTTGGTATAGTAGAATGCTGTTCATATATTAAAATCATGTCTTACAGCTCAATTTAACAAAAAGGGAAGAAAATCAGATTAAAAACTGTACCCAATATGAGCTCTAATTTTCAAATGTACAAACGTTTTATCCACACACAGATAAAATGTAATGAAAAGAAAATATTCCACAATGTTAACACTGGTTACTCCTGATTCCAGGGATCAAAGTACTTATATGCATATATGCATAACCCATGGGTACAGACAGTAGTGCAGTGAAAGTCTGGGGAGGGGGCGGAAGTGAGAGGGAGGGGAGGTCAATGGGGGAAAAAAGTGGGACATACTTTCAACAAGAAAGATAATTTTTTAAAAAAATAACATTTCCTGTACTAGTTTCCAAATGCACTATTCTTGTAATTTGAAAAAACACTTAAAATATTTTTTGAGGGTGATTTAGTAAGAAAAATTTTTACCCTTTCCAGTTAGTTCAAAACACCTCTTTGTGTTCCCCTTTAGGGGGAAGAGGTGACACCGAGGGCCAGGGCCAGGGCTGAACAGCGTCAGGAAGGCCGTGGTGGACACATGCAGTAGAACTCAGATCTGAGCCGCAGCTATTGGGGTTTAGGGTTTGCACTCCTATGCGCAAGTATCCTTAGCGTGGCACTCGAATGGTAGTAAAGAAACAGGTCTAAGAGGAAAAACTCAGGGGGCCAAAAGGGCCTCTCAGATTATTCTGCCCAAATCTCCCTTAGACTGAGGTTGCATGTGGACCATGATGGTAGAGATGGGCCTCTGTTTGTGGTCTGGTCCGGGGGCTCCCGCTGTTAGGATGAAGAGTCTGGGGTGAAGCATATACTAGTAGCAGATGCTCTACAAACACCTTTTTTTTGGGAGGGGGGTAAATATTTTTGGTTAACGTATAAACATGCATGTGATTTTTGGAAATTATTAAAAATCAGCTTTTAATGGAAATGGTTTTTTTACTGTAAAATGAATTCCCCTTAATGTGTACAATTCAGAGACCTCATTTCTCCACTTCCCACCTTGTGCCATGTGCTTCAATGAGCCTGTTCTGTAGGACAGTTCCCAGCCTGGCTGCTCATTGGAATTCCCTAAAGAGACTATAATTTAAATGGACTGGGGTACAGCCTAGGTGGTGAAATCTTTAAAAGGTCCTGGATAATTTCAATGTGCAGACAAGTTTGGGATCTGCTTCTGTAGGCTTTTTTTCTTCTTTTGTTCTCTATTTCCTTCCTTCCTTTCTTTTTTAAAAACGACAGATAATTCTGAGCAACTTTTTTAAAAATATATTTTATTGATTTTTTTACAGAGCGGAAGGGAGAGTGATAGAGAGTTAGAAACATCGATGAGAGAGAAACATCGATCAGCTGCCTCCTGCACACCTCCTACTGGGGATGTGCCCGCAACAAGGTACATGCCCTTGACCGGAATCAAACCTGGGACCTTTCAGTCCACAGGCTGACGCTCTAGCCACTGAGCCAAACCAGTTACGGCAACTTTATTTTTTTTTTAATTGATTTCAGAGAGGAAGGGAGAGGGAGAAAAAGATAGAAACAGTAATGATGAGAGAGAATCATTGATCGGCTGCATCCTGCACACCCCACACTGGGGATCGAGCCTGCAACCTGGGCACGTGCCCTGACTGGTAATTGAACCATGACCTTCTGGTTCATAGGGGGACGCTCAACCACTGAGTCACATTGTCTTGCCTCTGAGTAACTTTTGATCCATTTTTGCTCTCAGTAGACATGATGGTTAGAGTCTTTTATGCTGGTGTGTGTCTGAATGACATTTACGAGGCTACCCATGGAATGTTTTAAATTCTGTCGCCCTCCCCTTCTCCCACTTTTTTCTTGAGCATCAGAATTCCTAATTTTTGAGGTTTCAAACTGCTCCAACTCAAGAGATACTTGAGGACCCTACTCTTCCCAGCTCTTTTTCACCCTCCTTTGAGCCACTCAAAGCTTATGTTTAACCTCCCAGAATTCTGCAGAAATCATCCTTTGAAGAGGGAGTCTGAAACATGAGTTTGTAAACACATTCAGACAATAGCAAAGCCCAAGGCAGAGGAGGGAGAGTGTCTGCAGCACCAGAGTAAGAAGCCCGAAGCCTCAAAGGAAAATGGTGCCCTTATCCTTGCCCAGATGTAATTCATATCAAAAATAATTCCTAACCAGGTAACAATGTGAACATATCCTTCCTTTGTGGCATGGAGAATCAAGTCAATTTTTGTTAAAATATAAAAATCTATCTATAATAATAAAAGCATAATATGCTAATTAGGCTGGAAGCCACGGTGGCAGGGGCTGAGCCCCTTGCATGAATTTCATGCATCAGGCCCCTAGCATTTTTAAAATGATATGGCCCACTTCGCTTCTGTCCTGAGCACAGACTCAGTTGCCGTCCATTAGGTCCAGCATGGAGCATCAGCGAGTGTTTTCAATTCATCACCCTCCCTGTGATGACTTGGGCCACTTAACATCCACGTTTGCTGAAAAGAGAGCCAGGTTTGTTGTAGAATTCTACCTGAGAAAAATACTCCCCTTCAGATTCGATCAATACCATCAAGTTTCCTAAGATACATCACTGGGCTTATTATGTCATATTCAGGGAGGTCGTATTCAGGGAGATTGGCATGTTGACCTTTGCAAAGCAACTCTTACAAGGCCCCAGCTAGTAATGCACCATCCCTTCACCTTACATGGAGGCGCTCCCCCAGGAAGGCAAATGCAAACACAGACACCAAGCTGCCATCTTCATTAGTCTGCTTCTCGAACTGGGGTGGGGGAGGTAAGATTGGTCTTAAGTATTTTGAAGCCCTGGGCAAATTATCCCTTCCTCACCTAAGATACTGACTCCAGTGAAAAATCAGTCCCCCTGGAAAGGCAACCAAAGTCCTGAATGAGCAACTATCCCAAGGAGACGGGTGCTGAGGGGAGCAGGGAGCCACCCTGCTGCTATGTCGTAGAGTTGTTGAAAGGTTTCAGGGATAATCATAACCGTTAGAGTCACTCTCCTTCTTTAAACCTTCTAATCATCACCCACTGAAATTAGAATGAAATCCCAAACACCTCTCAAGGCCCACAGAAGTCCCTAAATTTGGATCTCTCCAACCTTAATTCCTACCTTCTCCCTCTTGCTCATCACACTTCTTTCTTTTACTTTTTTTTTTTTCCTATTGTTATATTTTATTTTATTTTATTATTTATTTATTTTTTTATTGCTTAAAGTATTACAAAGGGTATTACATATGTATCCATTTTATCCCCCCGCCCTAGACAGTCCCCTAGCCTCCCCTATCACCCAGTGTCTTATGTCCATTGGTTATGCTTATATGCATGCATACAAGTCCTTTAGTTGATCTCTTACCCCCCTACCTCCTGCCCCCCAACCCTCCCCGGCCTTCCCGCTGCAGTTTGACAATCTGTTTGAGGCAGCTCTGCCTCTGTATCTATTATTGTTCAAAAGTTTATAATGGTCTCTATTGTCCATGAATGAGTGAGATCATGTGGTATTTTTCCTTTATTGACTGGCTTATTTCACTTAGCATAATGCTCTCCAGTTCCATCCATGACGTTGCAAATGGTAAGAGTTCCTTCCTTTTTACAGCAGCATAGTATTCCATCGTGTAGATGTACCACAGTTTTCTAATCCATTCATCTACTGATGGGCACTTAGGCTGTTTCCAGATCTTAGCTATGGTGAATTGTGCTGCTATGAACATAGGGGTGCATATATCCTTTCTGATTGGTGTTTCTGGTTTCTTGGGATATATTCCTAGAAGTGGGATCACAGGGTCAAATGGGAGTTCCATTTTCAGTTTTTTAAGGAAACTACATACTGTCTTCCATAGTGGCTGCACCAGTCTGCATTCCCACCAGCAGTGCACAAGTGTTCCTTTTTCTCCACATCCTCTCCAGCACTTGTTGTTTGTTGATTTGTTGATGATAGCCAGTCTGACCGGTGTGAGATGGTACCTCATTGCTGTTTTGATTTGCATCTCTCGGATGATTAGTGACTTTGAGCATGTTTTCATATGTCTCTTGGCTTTCTGGATGTCCTCTTTTGAAAGGTGTCTATTTAGGTCCTTTGCCCATTTTTTGATTGGATTGTTTATCTTTCTTTTGTTAAGTTGTATGAGTTCCCTATAAATTTTGGAGATTAGGCCCTTATCAGATATGTCATTGGCAAATATGTTTTCCCACACAGTGGGTTTTCTCGTTGTTTTGTTGATGGTTTCTTTTGCTGTGCAGAAGCTTTTTATTTTGATGTAGTCCCATTTGTTCATTTTTTCTTTAGTTTCAAGTGCCCTAGGAGCTGTATCAGTGAAGAAATTGCTTTGGCATATGTCTGAGATTTTGTTGCCTTTGGATTCTTCTAGAATTTTTATGGTTTCCTGTCGTACATTTAAGTCCTGTATCCATTTTGAGTTTATTTTTGTGTATGGTGTAAGTTGGTGGTCTAGTTTCATTTTCTTGCATATATCTGTCCAATTTTCCCAGCACCATTTATTGAAGAGACTATCTTGGCTCCATTGTATGTTCTTGCCTCCTTTGTCAAATATTAATTGAGCATATTGGTTCGGGCCGATTTCTGGGCTCTCTATTTCTTTTACTTTTTTAAATATATTTTTATTGATTTCAGAGAGGAAGGGAGAGGGAGAGAGAGAAATATCAATGAGAGAGAATCACTGATTGCCTGCCTCCTGCATGCCCCCTACTGGTAATCGAGCCCACAACCTGGACATGTGCCCTTGACCGGGAATCAAACTGTGACCTCCTGGTTCATAGGTGAATGCTCAACCACCGAGCCACAATGGCTGGGCTCAAGCTTCTTTCTGTTCCAGGAATAGGCCAACACTGTTCCCACCTCAGGGTGACGGCACCAGCAGTTTCCTATGCCTGTCCTCTTCCTATGACTTGTCCTTTAACGTGTGTCTATTTCATTGTAGATACTTTTCCAAGATCTTATTGCCTCCCACTGTAAAGCATAAGCTCTGAGAGTAAATGACTGCATTTGACCTGCTTTGGATCTGTACAGGCACTATGAGCTCCATAGTATACTGGGTGCTGATAAGATAACAGGGGTTACTGATCAATCCCCATTCCAAGAAAACTTATGGTAGACATGGCCCTCACTTCAGTAGCCAGAATATCCCTCCTGGACACACTGATTTACAAGTACAGACAGAGAGGGCTGCGCCTCACACTCGCCTTGCAGTTATGTATACTCATAGGCATAATTTGTCAGTGTACTGTGCCACAATAATTGCTTTTGGCCTGCTTACTGCCAGGACTTCAGTTTCAGCAAAAGCATTAGACACGCAACAGAAAAAAGAATGAGAACATTAGCCCCTGCAAATAAAGTTATTAGAATGGGAGGCATCAAGGGGATGAAACCTCACATGCAGGCTAACACGAAGTGACTTGGGGAGCCTTTTCAAGTGAACTCCATCTCAGGCAGAACCGAAGTAAATTGCAATACCAACAAAATGCTACCACTGTGCATTTTTGTCGTTATCCACCAGGAGTTGCTTTTCCTCTGCAAAGTAAGACAAATGGCAGGCGAGTCAAAGCTCAGCTTTTTCTCTCTAAAGCTCTGATTGAAGTCGGGCCCTCGTTAACTGTGGAGCTGCCGAGAATGCGCTCATCCTTTGAGATAGGTATATGCTGAAATTGGTGTTTCCATATACCAACGGTACAACTCTGGGGCTTCTATATTATTGGCATGCCCCTGGCACCCAGGAGCGAAGGCTTACAATACTATTATTGCTGCTCCTGAATGCAGCACGGGCACATTTATGGGCTTAGAATGTGTGTAAGGACACACCTTTAAAGTGTGCCCACCTGAGCTAAGGGCCGTGGTCCTAAAATAACCATTTCCTTTATTTCTATGTGAACTTTTTTCATAAATTTGGTTTTCCAGCTAAGTTTGTCTTATTTTGTTTTGTTTTAAATACTCCTACATACATACATAATACATATATGTGCATATATAAAAAATATATGTACATATAATTATATATAGATAGCCATCTATCATCTATCTATCTATCTATCTATAATTGCCTGCCTGGCACCTCCAAAGCCACATCCCCCCAAAAGCTATTCTTATTGCAAATAACACCACTACCACCACTACAGCCATTCCCATTATTAAGCATTATAACTTCATGTACTATTGTTTCCATCCCCAAATTTTGCAGAAGAGGTTACAGTGAGCAGGTAATTCACCCAGATTCATACAGGTAGAATGATAGAGCCAGGATTTGAACACATACAAGGTTATCCAGAACCCATTCCCTTAACTACCATCTCCTTTCCTTAGTTAATGGCCTCACGACCCATTGAGTTACTTAAATTAAAATTGTGGTGTCAGCCTTTATACCTCCATCAACTTTACCCACCCCCTTTCTAACCAATCTCCTAAATACTTCTGGAATACATTGACTTCTGTCTACCACGGCTACTACATCTGCACTCTAAACTACTTATGCAGTTACTGTATTAGGTTCCTAATTAGTCTCCTAGTTAGATCTTGTTTCAAGGTATCATAAACAAAAAGACCATGAGAGCAACGAAATCATGTAGCAGTATTTGGTCAGGAAGTGATCGTCTAAATAGTCCACAAGAAGTGTATTTTTATTTTTATTTATTTTATTTTTTTTAATATATTTTATTGATTTCTTACAGAGAGAAAGGGAGAGAGAGTTAGAAACATCGATGAGAGGGAAACATCCATCAGCTGCCTCCTGCACACCCCCCACTGGGGATGTGCGCAACCCAGGTACATGCCCTTGACCGGAATTGAACCCGGGACCTTTCAGTCTGCAGGCCGATGCTCTATCCACTGAGCCAAACTGGTTTCGGCAAGAAGTGTATTTTTAAAAATCAGACTGTCACTGTGAACAATTTCAAAACATTTTCTCAAGTCCTGGGGAGATCCTTGAGCCCCCAGTGGCCACACTAACCCAAGCTCATTCTTAAGATGACAGATTCCAAGTCATTCCTCGGGGAATTATTCTCTGACCCTCAGAATAGATTGGATTCTCACAGCAGCTAATACATCTTCATAATACTCACCACTGTAATTGGGAGAGTGATGTCTGCCTCCCTAATTGAAAGGGCAGGGACTGAAATGTTTGCCTTTTCATTAACGGTCTCATTACCTCCTAGAATGTTTGGCAAATTGTAAGTTTCAATTACTTGTAGGATAAATGAAATTTTTCCATAATTACAATGGCTTTATCATTTTCTGGTTCTGAAAGTAATATGTATCATGTAGAAATTTCAGACTATGTAGAAAAAGTTAAAGTAAATTCCTTTCAATTTTTTCTTCAAATTGTTCTTGATCCATATTTATTTTCACCTGTAGAGAACCAACTTTGTGTGAAGTGCTATTTAAACAACAATGTGTATGTAACTGAAAATCCATGGGATTTTCCCTACATCAGACACCAAATATGCTTAAATTCTGGAAAACGACACAATGCTGATCTTTCCCTCACTCTTTTCTGCCATATTGCACTTTTCTAATCAGATCCTATTTTTTTTGAAATATGTTTTTATTGACTTTAAAGAGAGAAGAAGGGAGAGGCAAAGAAACATTGATTGGCTGCCTCCTGCACGTCTCTTCCCCCACCCTTCCCCCTTACTGCAACTCAGGCCCTGACCAGGAATCTAACAGAGGAGCTCTTGGTGCATGGGACAATGCTCAACCAACTGAGCCACACCAGCTGGGCTCAGATCCTAATTTGACCCAGAGAATTTAAGGGATATCTCTCTAAATTTTGGCTCTTTCAAACTCATCTTCTCTCCTACATTCCTTCCCATCCTCTACATACCCTGCTAGACAATAGAACAGTTGCATTACATAGTGTAACACTGAGGATTTAACTATTTGTGCTTAGCAAAAGTTAAATTAAAAAGCATAAAATAATGAGAACAAAAGAAAAAAAAGTTAAATAATGTGGAAGAATCCAACAGCCATTTTCTTAACTCAAGTTAGGGCATGTGAATCTTTTCTACCCTTGGACATTCTCAACTTTTACTTTACTGGCCTTTCATAGTGAGACCATCTTATTGCACATGATCAATTTAGGGATATATATACTCAATTTTTACATATGATCTAACCTTGCAACCAATCTTCTGAGTAAATTCTATTCCATTTCATATTGTGTTTTTTCCCTCTTTGCTTTTGCGCATGGTGTTACTTTGGCATGGCTTGCCCTTCCTCCTATTTATTACGTATTAATTCTTCAAGGCCCAGCTCAAATATCACTTCCTCAGTGAAACTATCTTTATGTTCCTGAACACAATCAATCAAAACTTCTATTGCGCCCCTACTATAAAACTGTACTTCTATTGGCTACTTCTGGTAGCCTTCTGTGGGTAGACTAGTTATCCAATGTCAGAGGTGGATTGCAAGCTTCCACCTCATATGCATAAAAAATCATATGCATTTTTGTATCCTTACGGATCAGCCCTGAGCCTGAGTAAGCCTTTAATAATTTATACTTGGTTTAAAAACAGAACCTCATGAAATTTTCTTTCATCCATATCATATTAAAACATCTATGATACAAATACTAAGTTATAATATTGTTCTATGCTTACTTCAAAGTCTCTCCCTCACTTGATTATTCACTTAATATATTCAAGTTCTTATCTAAGGAACAATAGTGAACCTTAAGCTAGAGTTTAAAATGTTTTGAGGTTCTAAACTTCCATAGTCTTAGCAGAGCACACCTATCACAATGTTAAAATCTCAATTATATAAAAAAGGATAATTTAGATGCATCACCAGCAACAAAAGTATCTATTTTCTGTTTGGTTCCTGATAAACTGCCGCTGTTTATTGTTTAATAATGACCACCATCTGTCACGTAAATTTTTCATGCCATCTGTCACTACTGCATGGCAGAGCAAAATTGACTCATACCTCTTCTTGTTGGTCAGATATATTGAGCTCTGTGCAAATAACTGTTAGCAGAAAGCAATGTTTTGACTTCCATACCCAATTTTGTCACAGAAAGAATCCTATCTTAAGTCGAACAATTTGTAATAAGTCTCTCATTCTGTATATATAAAATAGAACTAAATTTCATAATTTGTTTTTAACTTCTATTATTGAAGAATTTAGATATGTACAGGAAGGGAAAGAAAATAGTATAATGACCCCACCCACAGTCTTAATACACAGTCATCAGCAGCTTCAACAGTGATCAACTCATGGTCAATGCATTTTCATCTGTATTTCCCTCCTCTGCCTACCTTGAATTATTTTGAAAATGATCCCTGACACCATATTATTTAATCTATAAATACTTCAAAGTATTTTTAAAAAATCCTAACCACAATGCCATTATCACACCCATTGAGCCCATTTTAATCCTGCTGCTGAAATGAATCTTACTGAATATTTCCCTGTAAATAGATCAAAAGCCCTTTATAAATGGTACACAGGCTGTCAATTTTACAAGGCTACTTCTAGGACAAAGAAAAACAGCTTTTTTCCTGAATGCTGCTTAATACTGAATTCAATTTTTGGAACAGGGATGCATGTGATATTCCTTTACACACATATAAGGTAAAGAACAAAGTCACTGGCATCCACACTATCATATCAAGCTTGGCAGCCGCTCCTCTTTTTCAGCTTTGCCTAAGGTAAAGCCCAGATAATTTCATGCTGAATCGCAACTGTACACCTTAACAATTGGTTTCAGACACTGCAACAGTTCATTTTAAAATCTCACACCCTCTCCCCCTAATAAATTTCCTATGAATATTGGCTTTAAAGAATCTTAAAGAGGCATTTCTTTAAAAAAAAAACACAAAAAACTAAATGCCATATTTTTCAAAAGGTCACTGCAGAATATTTTTCTTTATACAATAGAGGAAAAGGACATTTATGAGACGAAGTGTCATTATGTTAGCCCAATATTGAATTTTCTATTGTTGGTACTCAGTCTCCTGGGAGCCTCTTAATTGAACCGGTCTTGAAAGGTTTTCATTGTGTTTTTCCTCCGACCCTCTTATGGATTACAGACACATTCATAGTGAATACAGCTCTAATGGAAGATGCTGGCATCCCATTACTCAGTCTGGTCTCTGTCACAATTGCTCTTGCCTCTTAGGAGGCTGGCATGCTATCAGGTCAAGAAGAGGTCAATGTATAAAGACACAGGAAGCATTGCTCTTCACAGGGAACAGAAAAACAGGGGTAGAAAGAGATGGTACAGCCAACTACCAACTAATAACATTCACATAAATTCTAAACTAATTTCTAGCTCTTCATTCCCTAAATAATTTTGAGAACCACTGGTTTAGAACTACGGTTCTCAACTGGGCCCAATTTTACCCTCAGGATACATTTGGCAATATCTGGAGACATTTTTGGTTTTTATAACTAGTGTGTATATGCATTACTGGCAGCCAAGGATGCTGCTAAACATCCCATAATAAACAGGACAGTTCCACCACAAAGAATTGTTAATAGTACTAAATGTTAATAGTACTAAAGTATAAAAACTCTACTTCAGAGTTATGTTTATGAATAACACAAATACCCCTGATTGAACTAACACCCACAAGTGAATGTCTTAAAATGGTTCTGATGAAGGTTTTAATATCTACATCTAGATTTATTTTCAGAAAGCAATAGGAAAAAAAAAATAAAGGACCCCATAGAATTTTAACATACATCCACCTCTCCAGTTTTAAAAAATTCCTAAGGTGCTCCATGTGTCTTCTCTTTCATAGCAAACACCTCCATGCTTACAAAGAATGTTTTCTCATCTCTGCTTGTGTTGCCACCTATGTGGGTTAGAGTAGGAGACAGGTCTGTGACCCTGGTCTGTATTCCAAATAGTCCCGTGTTGAGCATATTGTAGGGGTCAACACACTTACTGTGTTGTATGATATACTATCAGTGGTAGGCTATCAGTGGAAAATAAATTCGTTTAACCTTCCTATATCTCCTTTCCTTTCCTTCTGAGCTATGTCAGCCTAGAAAACTTATTTCTAAGTGCTACTGGTCTCACTGGCATTCTGTATTCTGCATTCAGAAACCATTTCGGTCCAAGGATTATACTCGTAGAGGCCTGAATGAAGCAGTCTGATTAAAAGTGTTTTCACAGTCCATCTAAATGGAAGAAACATATTAGGGATGTCACCCCCCATCCCTGATACACCTCAGAACAAATCATTCTTGCATAAACTTTTAGAAAGCAGAAATGACTTGTGGGTACAATAATTTATAGGCCAAATCTATCATAACCTCAATTGAATTATTTATTGACTTTATATACATTTTGGAGAGGTGGTGGAGTAGGAATATGGGAGAAGTTTGCTATAAGCATTAGCCGACATTTAGTTGTA
Organism: Myotis daubentonii; assembly: GCF_963259705.1. Lineage (NCBI taxonomy): Eukaryota > Metazoa > Chordata > Mammalia > Chiroptera > Vespertilionidae > Myotis > Myotis daubentonii. The sequence goes on from NC_081846.1 coordinate 48,851,919, forward strand.
TTAACACTGATAACTGTGAATGAACCAGACACAGAGCTAAATAGTCCTATATTGATTAAATAATCAAAGTGCTGTATTGTTCAATTAAGGAGGGGTGAGATATTAAGATCACTCTTGTCTACCTAAAGAACACATTCAGTAGAGAACTGGTGGCTTTGAACACAATTGAAAGTGTTTATATGCTTTGATTTGTTGTCACTGATTTTTTAACTCATAGGCCTAATTTTTAGTTTTTTAAAGATTGTTCCACTTTATGCTTAAGGAGATGAATTCTCCAGCATCATCTGCCAGGACACTGATTATATATAAGTGGGAGAATTTTTTTTTATCAACAATAAATGTCTTGCATTGTGAAAATAGCAACTTGACTCCCACATTCATTTAGCAACAGGAGGCATGAAATGGATTGGCCCTTTTGAATTATTCCTGAAATGTGTTGCAGATGCATATAGATACATCACTAAATATAAACCTAATTGCTTCTTTCTTTTGTTTTTGTCTCACTGCTAAGCAACTTTTAAAAGCAAACTATTTATACAGGATGAGTTCTTTATCATCACTATTCTTCAGAATAAAATTAAGTTGAAAGCAAAGCAATGTATGTTCCCAAAAATACAATCGTGTGAACCCTGTTGGCTACTGAAATTTGTAACTCATAGACTGCCAAATGCTGCCATTTTGAAGAGTATGAGTCTTAGTTTCTGAAGAATTTGTTCATTAGATGGTTCAGTATTAGCTTCCTATTTATAGTGGCATGACTTATACCAAGGAGGTGTGCTGCTCAGGCCTCCCTTTAAGAAAGAACTCACCATTCAGCTATGAGGATTCAGTTAGCTGGTAGGCTCCAGAGGCAGTGGCTTCAGAATGTTGCCACAGTGTTTGAGATGAGGCTGGGTAGCTCTCAGCCATGACTGAACACGCCAGAGTAATAGGGGCTGCCTATTTCTGCCCAACCCAGGACTCCTCTAACGAGCAATCACTCACTGCTCTGGAGCTCTCTGTTAGGCTGGCCAAGTTGGTCAGCCATATCACTATCCAAAGCCCCTCTCGCTTCTTTCCCTTCCCCTTTGAACAGCGAAACCACCTAATAAAGCTCTGACACTCCGAACTCCATTTCTAACAGCATGTGCTTCTCAGGGCACCTGAGTGATACACATCATTTAGATGTGGCTACCAAACTGGGAAGGGCAACATATTCTATGCTACACTTTGAGCCCATGGCCTTTGAGCTGCAAACACTTCCTTCTTGGGAACTCTGACCATCAATACTAACAACTCAGTTCATATATTGTGTTAATGATTGTCCAAATTAGTATAGCTTCTCTGAGTGAGCAGTACCAACATCCTCTTGGTGTCTCTTAGGTCCCAAACCGGTAACCATCTCCATCTCCTGGGACCCTTAGGGTTACTAAAGTACACAGCTAGTGAGAATCTCAGAAGAGAATTAAGCTTTATTCTCTGTCAGACAATGTAGAAATTGACTAGAAAAACTGTTCATGTGAATAGCGGGATGGGCTGCCTTGAAAGATATTAACTGCTACTTCTCCATGAGATTTTTGGGATTAAGCTGATCAAAGGAAAAGCACTAATATGAAAGTGAATCAATGAAACTCACTAATTTAAACCAATCGATTATTTCCCAATCATATTTTTCAGCTGTTCTGCCTCCCTGAACAGGCAAAGCATGCATCTTTTGCATCTGGTAGAAGTATTTCCCACTCCAAGAATTCTCTGCCTGCTGAGGAAAGAACAGAATCTATTACACCCCTTCCAGTAGGAGGAGAATGAAAGGACCCTTGTTTCCTTCTGTGATAAAAAATGTGAAAAAACAAGGTAAACTCAGAAAGAAAACTAAAAACCATGAAGAAAATATAAAACTTCTAAATACTGGATCCCTACCCTTGCTGATTTGGCTCAATGGCTAAAGTGTCGGCCTGTGGACTGAAGGGCCCGGAGCTTGATTCCGGTCAAAGGCACAAACCTTGGTTGCAGGCTCCTCCCATGTAATCCAATTTAGGTTATAATTCAAATTATGTTCTAATTATTATAACAAACTTAAATGAAGCAAGTGTTGATTGAGAGAGTTATATAATTGCCCTCAAAATTGAGTGGTATAGTACATGGCTTTTTAAAAGAAGATGCAAGAATATTTGAGGTCTTCCACATTTTCCCAAGGGTCCCTCACAATTCTTTGAAATTCATAGATTTCTTTTTTTAAGTACTTATATGTCACCATCCTTGTTGATAGTCCATTCCTCAATTGTTAAGTGATCTGTCAACTCCTCCGTTGGCAATGGCCTTCGTATGTTGTAAGCACAGTTCCAGCATCACTTTCATCGACCTCATAAAATCCTGTATATCGTGCATCATTTACAATTTCACTTTGTAACTGACTTGTGTTGCTTTGACATTATTTCATCTCACTAGACTGGTGAGAAAGGCACCAATGGCATCAGAAAAATATTTGAGAGGGTATTAATCTTTAAGTGGTTTGTTCATTAACATGTGATGTCTTGGAATGATGAACTTTTCTTCCTTCTATAACCCCCTAATTACTGGAAGCCAATTAATGAAATCCCAGGTAGCCAGAACCTTTGGTACTTAACTTCAATTGGTCCTTGATGCTGCTATACAGTGGGGCCTTGACTTACGAGTTTAATTCATTCCGAGACCCAGCTCGTTAAGGAGCTCGTTAACTCGAATTACTTTGTCAACTCAATGCAAAAAATCTGCCGAGAGACAGCTGGTATCTCAAAAAACTCGTTAGTCGGGACACTCGTAAGTCAAGGCCCCACTGTATATTCTTTAAGACCTAATACATTAAACTAGAAAATTTTTCCTCATAAGGAAATGAAGCCTAGAGATACTGAGCCATCCCAAAGTCAGTGGCAGAGCCAAGGGTAAGGCCACAGTGAGCCTAGTTCATGGCTTTATTCTTCAGACTACATTGCCTTATTGAGTCCCTATACAGAATGAATTACAGCAGAGAAGACTAGTAAAGAAAACAGAAGATATATTTCTATTCTTGACCATGATGAAAACTCACTGTGGCCCTGGGCCAGGCATCTAACTTTTCTGGGTTTCAGTTTTCTCTGAGGTTTCATACAATAGAAAATAGTTATGGTTATTGGTTTGGGGCCCCAAGGATAGCAGGAGAATTTTGCTACTACCCATTCAGAGAGCAGATATTTCAATGTGGGCAGTCACAACACAATACATAAACTGAATCACTGGTATTAAATGGTCAAGGTCCATAGGAAGTAACTGCAGTTCAATAACCATTGGCTCAAGGTGAGGTCCTATCATATCTCTGTTCTCACCCAAATCCAATGCAATTCCCACATCTTGTCAGGTATGACCGTGGTTTTCTTGTGAAGAAAACTATTGACCAGTGATGGCGAACCTTTTGCGCTCGGCGTGTCAGCATTTTGAGAAACCCTAACTTAACTCTGGTGCCGTGTCACATATAGAAATTTTTTGATATTTGCAACCATAGTAAAACAAAGACTTATATTTTTGATATTTATTTTATATATTTAAATGCCATTTAACAAAGAAAAATCAACCAAAAAAATGAGTTCGCTTGTCACCTCTGACACGCGTGTCATAGGTTCTCCATCACTGCTATAGACTACCAGATAGATCTAACTTTCTATCATGTGCATACCCTGCCGGGAGCCAGTCCATGCTTGCTGTTTCAAGGGACCTGGCATATATGGCATACTGTTCTTAATATGTTTGCTCACCTTCTTGGCGCTGTGTTTTAACCAAGGTCACCTCTACGAGAAAGGTTGAATCCCCAGGTAGGGGTTTTCCCCTGAAGTTAGGGAGGGAATAAAACCCCTCAACTAAGTGCCAGGCGGGTAATTAATCACTTTAACTATGAACAATCATGCTTAAACTACATAATCTTTACTCCCTGGAATGGAGATAAGAAACGCCCTAACCTTTGTAATAGAGACTGATAGGATTGAATTAACTGGTATAAATACAGATGTAACAAGACAGAAAGAGACAGAACTAAGAAGAGAGAACCTACAGACAGAACCTACACAGAACCTACAGACAGAAGAACTTCGCTGGAGAGAACATGGCAAAAGATCCTGGACTGAACCTGACTACAGAAATTGGCAAGAGAACGTGACTAGAACCTGGTGACTGAACCTGGCTGGAGAACCTGGACAGAACCTGGCTGGAGAACCTAGCGAGAGAACATGGCTACTGAACCTGGCTGGAGAACCTGGACAGAACCTGGCTGGAGAACCTAGCGAGGGAACATGGCTACAGAACCTGGCTGGAGATCCAAAGCAGAACCTCTCTGGAAATCCAGACCAGAACTTGGCTGGAGATCCTGGCTGGAGATCCTGGCTGGGCTGCTGATCAACTGAACGCTGTCTCCGTGTCATTCCTTCTTCGCTGACTCCGTCTACGCCTTTGGGAACCCCTGGACCTGCTGGGGTTGGACCCCGGCAATACCCCTTCCATTCCAGTCTTTCGTTCTCTTTCTTTCCTTGCCTCATGCTTCAGAAAGACAAGTTTCCTACTTTCAGACCGTTCTCTTTCCACCTGGCTGTTAATCCTCTGGGATCCTGCTTGCTCAGTTTTTTCCTGTTTTTGTTGTTGTTGATTTTCATCATCATCAGTATCATCAATCTCTTCCTTTACACAGACCCAAGGAATCATGGGTGCCTGAGAAGTCATCTAACTGGACCAACACTGGATACTTGTCTTTCTCCTTCACATCTCTGAAAAGCAGGACTCACTTCTCTAATTCACTAACCTACAAGTATTCATCCTCCCCTGTTTCTAGGAAAAGCACAGATGTCCAGTATCCTGTAAAAATCTTCAATCAATACTGTAATCAATCTAATGATCACCTCATTTCTTTCTTTCTATGCACTACAACCTTTTTAAACAAGTCCTCTCTGTCCACTATCTCTTCTTGCCCACCATTCACTTGTCCCCACCCTCCATCCCCCACTCAGAAATCCCTTGCAGGGATACTCTACAAAAATTTCTTATTGGAAGGTCACCTACCATTTGTAATTGTAAAATCATAGAATCAAACCATTTTAGAGCTTGGAGATATCTTTGATATTTATTTCCATTCTCTCATTTTACGGATGAAGAAGGGCACACGCACAATTTCACATGACCAGTGGTCTCATTTGTCCTGATCTCCCTTGCAGCATTAGATATTGTAGATTTTTTCCTTTTTTCTGAACATTGGTTAAAATATATAAACTGTCAGTGATTTCCCCCTCTCATAGGTTCAAATAGGAGGCCCAAGAAACTTTCCTGAGGACAAGCTACATTAGTCACGAGACAAGGTGACTATCATATGTGTTTGTTTCCATTCAGATTCTTGGGTGAGATCCCCATCACCCCAACCTACCCCTTCCCCATCACCATGTTTCCATTTACTTTCAAGCTCTTTTCATAATCATCAAAGGCCTTTGTTATTGCCACAAGTCCATATAAATGTACTTAGTCTTCCTCCTGTGCTGGAGCTCAGCTGTTTATACCTTAGAAAAAAATGACTTTATATATTGCTATTCAACTATTAGATAGTCACTTGGTTAAATGACAACTCAAGTAACTAACATACCTTACTGTCAAATATTTCTTCTCCTTCTCCAAAGGGACAGCGTATCATTTTACTGCCAAGAATTTTTTAGATGTAGAGACAGGAGCAGCACATTGTCACTGCACACCGGGACAGGGCAGGGTGTTCATTTAAAGAAGAAAAACTAACCTCTTTTCCCTCTTTCCTTAGGAGATAACAGTTTGGATCTGTTTGGAGATCTACTGGCTATTTTTCAAGATGCTCAAGACACTGTCTCCGGGAAGCAAGTCCTGAGCATGGAGAGAAATTATGGTATGCACGTTTGAGACCCGTTTGTAGTGTGAAGACTCTCCAGGTACAAAAAGTGTCAGCAAAATACAGTTTTAATAAAACTGTTAGGTTTTCATGTATGCAAGGGAATTGCCTTATCTGAAATCTCAAAGCCATTAAGGTCAGTTTATGTGGGAAATACGTCATTCAATTTTATTCCTTTTATTCCCTTTGCAGAAGGCAGCAATCAATAGTCTCAGCTGTTTAATTACTAAAAAGAAAGCCCATAAACTCATGGGAGAAGCTGGTGTGGTATTTATTTGATGTCAGTAAGAGTAAGCAAAGGTTTCACTAATGATGTATATAAATAAAATACATAAATATCAATAATATATATTTACTTAAGGTGTATATATTTATATCTATACATATAATTATACATGATAAATAATATATATTTATGTAAAATATATAGTTATTGCCCTAGCCGGCTTGGCTCAGTGGATAGAGCGTTGGCCTGCGGACTGAAGGGTCCCAGGTTCGATTCCGGCCAAGGGCACATGCCTGGATTGCGGGCTCAGTCCCCAGTGGGGGTGTGCAGGAGGCAGCCAATCAATGATTCTCTCTCATCATTGATGTTTCTCTCTCTCTCTCCTTCTCCCTTCCTCTCTGAAACCAATAAAGAAATACATTAAAAATAAAAAATAAAAAAGTAAAATATATAGTTATTTAGATATAGATCAATAAGATATATGTTTATATGTGGTAAATATATATAATATACATATAAAATATCTATCCATTTATCATTTAGCTGGCTCATATCTATACTAATAATAGAGGAATATTCAAATTGTCCAGGATGCCATCACAGTAACAGTAACGACCAAACAGCAGGCTGCTTGGGGCAACCAGGCAGGCAGAGGGGCAGTTGGGGATGACCAGGCCGGCAGGGGGGCAGTTAGGGGCAAACAGGCCAGCAGGGGAGGGTAGTTGGGTGCGACCAGGCTGGCAGGGGAGGGCAGTTGGGGGTGATCAGGCTGGCAGGGGAGGGCAGTTGGGGGCTATCAGGCCAGCAGGGGAGCAGTTAGGCATCAATCAGGCTGGCAGGGGAGCAGTTAGGGGGACGATCAGGCTGGCAGGCAGAAGCAGTTAGGGGCACTCAGGCAGGCAGGCAGGTGAGCGGTTAGGAGCCAGCAGTCCCAGATTGTTCAACTGCTGGTTTAGGCCCTGTGGGACAGGCAGTCAAACCAGCAGTCGAATATCCCCCAAGGGTTCCCAGATTGGAGAGGCTGGGGGCTGAGGGACACCGCCCCCACCTGTGCACAAATTTCGTGCAGTGAGCCTCTAGTCTATACAATAAAACACCACTTTATTTCACCTCTTTTAAGAAAAACAGGCCAGAAGATAAAAATAAGCAATGATCCTAGTTGTGTATACAGTTATTTTCAGAATAAGGCAAGCTTTCATCACCTTCCTCATACCTTTGAATAATGGGTAGAAATCAAGCTCAAAAAAAGAAAAAAGAAAGAATAATCACAAGTCAGTATGTCCGGTGTGGGCTACCCAACGTCCAGACCCCTGCACTGGGCCTGAAAGAAAGCTTGTTCCAAACACTAGCTTTAAAGGATAGCATGGGGTGGGCAATTTATGGTAGGGGAATTAGTTACAATATGTGACTTAAAAGAAGAGGAAATTTAAATAAGCATGACTCTGGCATTCAGAATATTTCTCCCAGGTGTAGGGAGAAAGAAAATCAAAAGGATGATATTCTGTTACATTGAAATAAGTAAACAAACCACCTGCCTGGGGAGAATGCCTTTATGAAAGTGAATTCTGAATTAAAACCTACAGTAAGTCATAGAGATCTGTAAGGTAAATCAGCAAACTGACAGCGAGTCATAGTATCAGAATTGAAAGGGAGAATGAGACATGGTCCCAGACCTGTAGCAACTCACTCTTGAGTACAGAAGGGTGAATAGGAACTGAATAATTATCAAACAATAGCACCAGAACAGCACTTCAGGTAAATGCCCTGTGACTGCTACTGCGAGTAGGGGATTCGAACATCTAATTAAATTTTTGAATGGTATGAGGGGGATGCAATTTGAAATAAATGCAATTATATGGCTAGGAAAAGGGGGGCAAGCACATGAATAATTCACTACTGAGAATTCACTACATCAAGCTGTCTCTTCAGTACTTCATCACAGCAGCTTTAACCTATTTTGTGAAGCACCTGACTTATTTCTGGAAGATATTGTAGCCTTAATGTGTAGGAAAGGGCTTTGACCCTTTTAAATAAAGTACTGACTTTGCAAATTATGCTCCTAACATAATGTAGTATTCTGGGAAAGGGAGGTAATTTAAGAGACTTCTACACAAAGAAAAATGTCTTCAGTGTTTCACATACGCTCCTGAATTGACCGAGCAGAATGTGTTCACATGGTGCTTTAGTTAATCAACCTAAAATAGTCATTGCTTTATCAAGGTCTATGCCCTTCAGTAGAAGACAAGAGAAGACATCCTTAGATATGTCCGTGGGATAAGAACAAAAACAACTATTGGACTATAATCTTGATTAATGGAAGTAACCTGATTAACATGATAATTAGAAAATTTTCCTTATTTTGTTTTGTTCATTTATTATTAGTCAAAATCATAACAAAAAGTTACTGAAGGGGGAGGTCAATGGAAGAAAAAGGAGACATATGGTAAAAGTTTAGACAATAAATTTTAAAAAGTTACTGAAAAATATTCTACTATTATCTGATGGTTCATAATCTTGTACTGTTTCAAGTTAACATTCTTCCCAGCAACTGTGATTGCAGAGCAAAGCAGGTGAGAAAACAGGAGGTTAGGTTGGAACAAAGGCAACCCAAGGCACTCCCCGGAGGCTCTTTTGGGAAATAATCCAAAATATTTCCTTATCTGATTATCATACCCATTGGGCAATAAAATTATCATTAATAGACTATTCCATTTCACTAAACAAATTTTACTATATTTACATGTCAATTCAAAAGACAATCTAAAAATGTTATGGAACTAAAATAGTACTTCTTTACCTCTCAGAATTGAAAAACATTTGTTATTGTTTCAGGCTGGCCATTTCTATATGCCACTTAAAAAAAATGGAATGTATTCAGAACCTTTTCTTCAAACAAGTTTTTATAAAAAATATATTTTTATTGATCTCAGAGAGGAAGGGAGAGGGAGAGAGAGTTAGGAACCTCAATGATGAGAAAGAATCGGCTGCTTCCTGGATGGAGCCTGCAACCCCAGTATGTGCCCTGACTGGGAATCGAACCATGACCTCCTGGTTCATAGGTCAATGCTCAATCACTGAGCCATGCTGGTCAGGCCAAATAAGTTTTGGTAAATATTTCAATGAATGCTTCATACTACATTTCCTTATAACCACTAAATATATAACTGAAAGATCACAACACCATGTATTAGCAACCAACAAATCAGATTGTGTATTTTCTGACTGTTCTATTTAAAGCACAACTTGGGATTGTATGGGATACAAAGTAGTCTAAGACACAGTGCCTATGAAAATTTGGCATGGGTTTATATGCTGTCCATTAAAAAAGGGAGTTAAGACAGCTAAATTGGGTTGGTGAAAGTTGCTCTGAGAGATGCAGAATTTGCTACCCATTGGACGTTGGGCACCTAACCTGGCCCTGATGTAAGCCAGGTGAGAAGTCCCTGATGGTCGTTGGGAACAACTGTCCAGGGCCCTCAGAGATCCTTGCTGTTGGGATGGGGTTCTCTTGCTCACTTTCTTGGGTTATCCCATGGATGGAGGAAAGATGCTCCATATTTCCTTTTCTTTTTACTTCTCTTGGGCAGGTGCTCCCTTCCTATGCTGTCCTGGAACCTCTCGACAATTTCCTCCCTTTATGCCGTACTAATCAGGAGCCACCTGCCACATGTACTTGTCAATCGTTTGACCAGACTCCTAGTCACAATTTGCATTTTCAGCATATCCACTTGTTCTATGATTTTTAAAATACATACTAGTGGCCCATTGCACGAAGATTCACGCAACAGGCCTTCCTTCTCCTGGCTGCTGGCACCGGTTTTCCTCTGGCACCTGGGACCCAGGCCTTTGGTCCAGCTGCAGCAGCAAGGCTTGGCTTCTCCACTCCAGCTGCTCCCAGCCCCTCCTTCCTCCCCCTCCCCCGCCCCCCAGCTCCTCCAGTGGAGCCCAGGGTGGACTGGAAGCCTGGGTTGCCCCCGGCGACCCAGGCCCCCAGCCACTCCTTGAGCAGAGCCCAGGGCAGGCTGGGAGCTTGGCTTCCTCCATCGCTGGGAGCAACTCAAGCCTCCTGCTCGCTCCAGCTCCCTGGCCGCCGCCATCTTAAGTCGTCTTCAGTCTTTGCTCCGTACCTCCATATGCAAATTAACCACCATCTTTGTTGGGTTAATTTTCATAGTTGCTCTGATTGGCTGGTGGGTGTAGTGGAGTGGCGGAGTGATAGTTAATTTTCATGTTTCTCTTTTATTAGTGTAGATATTTACTTCCTGTATTTCCAAATCGTTGACATTTAGCATTTTAAATTAAGCATTTCTGTGTTGTTATCTGAGGAAAAAGGCAGCATTTATGAAACAACTGCACAATTCTATTTCTATAAATTCTACCTGAGCAAAATGATTCAGTAGCTGGAATTCTCCTGCTTTTGAAAGCTACTGAGTCACGTCATCATTGGCATATTCTATGGCATAAGGAAGGACACACGTGGGCTGCAATCTCAGCCGTGACTGTGCCAAAGTGCATGGGAGATTCTAAAATTTCATTCATTCATGTAACAAATATTTTTTGATGAAGTGCTGGATATTCCTGGGCTCATAACCTAATCAATATCTACATCCCTAACATCCACACTGTGCCTGACACATAGCAGACTCACAGTGAAGTGCACTTAAGAGATCTATAAAGAATAAGTGGCTCAAAAAAAAATGCGGCTCCTTGCCTCTGAGTAATTTGCAGATTGTTTGCTCCCTTGTCCTAAAGATATAAAAGGTTAAATAATAATACATGGTAAGCTATATCCCCATAAGGAACAGGGTGACTCCCAGGGATGCTGGTGATGCTGAGGTTCTATCTCCTTGCCTATACTGCCATCCCAGAAATGGCATGGATGAAGCTCTGAGAATGAAAGGACACAGCCAGGTGCACACTGGGGTTCTGCAGGAAGGGTTTCTGGGATGGCTCAGGCACTGATCCAGACTGGGAAGGCAGAAGGTGGGCCCAGGCTGAGCCCAGGACTGTTGAAAGGAGGCTTTGTATGGAGAGGCAAGTTCACCCTCAGGGAGATGGGGATGAATGCTGGTATACAGCTGTGCTTTATAAAGCATAAGCAAATGGAAGAGAGCTGACATGGGTTCTTCATCTGTTAGAGTATTTCCCATAAAGCATGACTTTCAAATAAGTGAGGCTCTTCATCAAATAAACAGTTTTCAAACCTCTGACCCTGGCATTAGACTTTATTACAATACTCAGATGTTTTTAAAACAGATCACTCCATTGACGACTCATCAAACTCATTTTTAATGGCCTAGCTCAGGAGTTGACAAACTTCTATAAAGACCCAGCTGGTGCCCTGAGTTGGGGGCTCGGCTAATTGGAGCATCATCCCATACACCTAAAGGTTTTGGTTCTATCCCTACTAATCTTACCAGATATTCAGAAAAGCATATAATAGCCACACTACTGTGACAAAATATATTTTGAAAAATAATCAGAGAAGAAGATGATATTCCCATATGCATCGATATGAATTTCAAATCATATTATGGAGAATGGTAAAAAGCGATCAAGAACCCTCTATAATTTTTTTCATTTAATTGCAGAAACCTTGCAAATCAGCAAGTAATTCCCCTATTTTGCAGAACAGAGATCAACAGAAACATCCTAGGAAGTCTCATGCTTCTGTCTGAATTGCTGCATGCCATTTAAGGTACATATCTGACTAACTTTCCTCTAGCTCAGGGGCTGGCACTGGTGGGACATGAATGGGGATATGAAAGTCATCATGGGGTCATGAGAAGAGGTTCTAACAACTGTGGTATGCCCACTCTTGGCTGCTAATAGCTTGTGAGTCTGTAACTTATAGCAAAGAACTAGCCTACCTGCATTTTATAAAACGCTATGAAAGTCTATGAGAGTACTGGTTATTTGTGGTGGCTCAGGATAGGTATGGTCACTTAGAAATTGAGGGAATAATGCAGCCTTGTGTATGCTCACTGAGGGCTAAGAACAGAAGTAACTAAAACAAAATTGTTTTGAGTCTCTTAATTGGAGAGATAATTTTATTTCAAAATACCTATGGTTATGGTTCATTAATCTAGAGTAATTGGAGGTTATAAAATATAATAAAAATTTTTGAATATATGACCACAATGGAGATTTCCATCTTTAACAACTTATTTTTAAGTGCTTAATATTTATAAGGTATTTATAGTTATAGATTATTGCTACAAACAATATTTCATTTGATCCTGAACATTTCCTGGTTGATAGGTGGAGCATTTGCTATTATTATTATTTTTCTGATTAGGACATGGATGCAGAAAAGTTATATACCTGGTCTTTAGACACACAGTGAAGGGGAGAACTATGGCTCAAAGCAAGCAGTCTTTCTATTGACTACACAATGCTCCTTCCTTTTCAAGATTTTTGTGGCTTTGCCTTTTTTGTTACCAGATTCTAATGTATGGCCAAGAGATAACAATACTTACATCTTCATCTAGGGCAGAATAATAAGGACAATCATTTAAAAATGACCCTTTATGTAACAACTACCAAAAAATATATTTCATAGGTAACTTTGTGGCCTACCTCTTTCGTGTGTGTGTGTGTGTGTGTGTGTGTGTGTGTGTGTGTGTGTATGTGGCCTACCTCTTAATGAAAATAATATTATATTGTAGGAAGAACAACTGGAACTTAGTAAGTACTTTCTGAATTGAACCAATGGCAGGAGACCAGAGTCCAGAGAAACTAGGTAAATCATTGACTAAATGAATCAGTCTTCTCTGTTTAATAAGGGAGAAAATACACCTATTCACTTCACAATGACTTAAGGAGCTCAACTAAGAAAACAGATGTCAGACCATTTAGAATAAAAAGTACCTAATTCACTCAACAGGTATTATTGAGTGGCCATTGTGAGCAAGGCATTGTGACAGATGCTATAATGAGATTGAGTATAATCTACTCTATGCCAATAGAAACCACAGTTTCATAAAATATGGAAAATTGTTAGGAACTTTAGGGCTTACACACAGAGGGAGTTGACGAAAGATATGCAGATCAATGAAAATGGTAACAGTTTACAATGATGGATAAGCTTACTGTCAAAAAGGACCAAATCACTGACTGTTCAACTACAATGTAAAGGCTAAAATGCCTTTGAATAGATGCAGTAAGTGAAACACATACCCAATTTTGAAGATTCATTATGTAATAAAAGAATACAAGTATCTCCATTTTAATATGGATTACATGTTAAAATGATATTACTTTGGATATACTGAGTTAAATGAAACACTTAAATGGATGTCACATTTTTATTTTTTAATGTGGCCACTAGAAAATTTAAAATTACATGAAATCTGAATTACATTCCTATTGGACAGTACTGTTCTAGAAGGACGTACTGTAACCAAAAGAGAGTCTGGGCAGTGCACGGTTCTGAAAAGGCCACTCACATGTATGTCTTTGTGAGGCAATAACACAAATGAACCAAAGATGCAACAGAGAATGAAACAAGTATCATTAAACCCATGAATTAACAAGGATTCTGACGGCTCACGTGGGAACACAAACACAGTCAGGAGGAACATGGAAGGTATTGCTGCTGATTCCAAAGTGAATGGATTGAAAATGGAAAGAAGTAGAAAGCACAGGGAATAATTTTGCTTCTTCTTCCAAAAGAAGCACAAATATCTGAAGGAGAAATAAGTCTATGAAATGCTTGTTAGAACTTAAGTCCAATCGACCTCCAGCACTTTCCCTCCAGTAGCCAGTGACTATTTCACACGTAGGTACTCTATCTATTATGCGTTATTAGCTGGCAGAACTCCTTAGTAGACCTCAACCAAACTACTGAATATTGCAATCCATTTATATTATTTATCTCCAGTAAATGGCCACAAAAAACAAATAATCTCTAGGTCCCCAAAATTATAAAGTAGAACACTGAGGGGACCTGGAGGGATTCAGCTCCAAGTGCTCCAAGGGAAGCCCTATTGTCTGATTGAACTTTCAGCACCCAGCCCAGTACTGCTACACCATAAGTGCCCAATAAATTCACTAAGTACATTAAAAAATGGTAGTAAATGGGAAGGTTCACAGTCCACTCCTACACAACATGGAAAATGCAAAGACTGGAAGTTTTAGACTGGCAAGCGCAGTGTTGCAGATGAATAATCAAACACATGAGGGTGAGTATCTATATATATAAAAAGCCAGCGACCAGAACGCCTGAACGCCCAGAATGACTGGTTGCTAAGATGCCCACTGTGGCTGGCCAACTGGCCTAGCTGGCTGGCCCTGCCCCTAATAATCCCCCACCCTGATCGGCCTGCAGCCCCTCCCTCTGGCTGGCCCCGCCCCTGATTGGCCTCCCCCATCCCAATTGGGGGGCAGGGCTGGCCTGTCAACTGCCTGTGGCCCCTCCCCTCATCTGGCCCGGCCCTGATCAGCCCCCATCGGGGCAGACCGGCTGGAGCCCACCCACACACCGGGCCTCTAGTTTCAAAATATAGAGCCAGGAGCCAACAATGGTCCCCTAAAATTAAGTCATGCCAGATGGGCCCCCTATTCTTTTTCACCCTTCCTCTACATGTGCAGAGGATGTCTTAAACACAGAGCAAATCTTGACTTTTATAAGACCTTACTTTTGTAAGTCTTTTATAAAATATAGAGAGGGGAAGGGCAAGGGAGAGAGAGAGAGAGAAAGATTGATGTGAGAGCATAACATCAATCTGCTACCTCCTGCATGCCACCTACGGGGACTGAGCCGGCAACCTTTTGGTGTACAGGATGACGCCCAACCAATTGAGCCATACTGGCCAGGGCCATAAGTCTTTTATTACACCTTAGAAATGTGGAGAAATAGCAGGCATGATGACAGCAATTTTAAGATGTTAATAAGTAGAAAAATCATAAAGAAAGACTGGTGGTTGAGAAATTGAGGCCAGCCTAAAGAAATTCTTCAGGAGTGTATCAGGAGTTCATCTGAGGCAACTTTTTTCTTCAATGAGTTGGGGGAAGCATGAAAGGCATACATGCAAGTAGCATAAAGGTGGAAGGAATAAATATAGCACTGAATATAGTTCAGAAGACCCTCACATTAGGGGTTCTAGGAATAGAGTATTGGAAAACAGCATGATGAAATCTAACAGGAAGAAATTAGTTTGTACAATTAAGTATACAAATAAACCATAATTAGAAATAAAAATACATAAAAATGAAATAAATTTAGGACAAGAAAGACCTAGTAAATTTAGGATGGGGCAGCTCCGATGTTTATCAGGTCATCGCTGGTACACCGTGAAAGCTGCTTATTAAAGCTGATGCAATGGCAAGCTGCACGGGAAGAAACGCAGTTATAAATAAAGCCTGGTTTATTATATTTTGAACCAGCCAGTTCACATTTGGAACATTATAACAAGAGGAATTCTGAGAATCAAACCAAAGAGAATGACAAGCAGGGATAATAGAAGGAATTAAATATGCTTTCTAGTGAAGAGAAAGCTTACAGATGACATACTAGAAATCTTCACATTCTTAAAGAGTTTCCAGCTAGAAGTGGTAGGGTATACTTGGTCTGTTTTCTGAAAGGCACGTTTTTAAGGAGGGCAGGAGCCACAGATCTCTCTGAGAATCTGATAAAGCCATACCCCTCCCCCAGGAAAAAAATCTCTCTCTCTCTCTCTCTCTCTCTCTCTCTCTCTCTCTCTCTCACACACACACACACACACACACACACACACACACGTTTTTCAAACAATTTCAGGGAGTTCTAACCAAGAGTAAGAGCCTCTAGCTTAAAAGTTATAAGGACCCAAGTTTCTGTTTCATATAACAACTATTTCTCCCTTGGCCTCTAAAACAATACTTTTGATCAGGAAAATTGATAGAAAGATTCCTAACCTGGGAAGAGGGAGTGAGAGAAGAACATGGAGCCAGTAAACCATAGAGTCCATCCCAATTGTAAGATTCCCTAATCTGAAAGGAACTTTTGAATAATTTCACAATATTAACGAAAATATTTAAAACACTATATATTGTCATTCACGTTACAATCTTAAATACTAAAAGTACCCATTACACTTTAGTACAGTAATTGAAACAGGGTCAAAACAAAGGTCATTTAAGCACTAACATACTTACCAGAGTATCTGAAAAGAAGTTTATTCCCAGATGACAGCAGGTATATACATTATTTCTTATATCACAAACAATGAAATATTTCTCTTCTCAAGGTGCCTTTTGAAAATCTTGGCTGCAATAAGGGGGATGGTAGCAAATGCCCTATAGCATCTGCAATATAAGCTCTTATTCTGTGTTTGGTTACAAGGATGTTTCTAAGGAGCTAGTTTATGTCATTATAACAGGACATTACCCAGGAGGCATGTTATTAGTAGTATTACTTCATTTCTATATTCTGGGGTCTATGCTCTAGGTAACTCATTACTGTCTAAACCTGAAGAGCTTTTCGCACATTAACTCCTGGAAAGGAGAAGAGGTACATCGCAATTTTAATTCTACCCTTAAAGGAAAATAAATAAATCGAAGTGCTTGAGAGAGAAGCTTATTTTTTTTAAAACTCAGGTTTCTCAGAAATACAAAGTAGGAAAAGCTTCCTAACATTCTTTGAGAAATAATTCCTGGATTTTGCTAGAATTTCTTCTACTAAAACTCTTACCACTAGTTCTGCTAGTAATCTTGAAAGGTCCCTGATCCAGAAATAATTACAGACACATTATATTCAAAATTACTTGAATGTTTCCTTCTTACAACCGTATAAAACTATAAATGCCTATTGGACTATACACTGCTGCTTGGAAATGATTTTCCCAACAAGCATGACCAAAAGGGCTGCCAGCCTCAAGGAAGAAAGTGTGTGTGTGTGTGTGTGTGTATGTGTGTGTGTGTGTGTGTCTGTGTGTGTGTGATTAATTTGTGTATGGAACCCCAGTGATAGATGTTACTCACTGAAAAGCCCCATTTATTTTTCTATTGGGGCTGGAAAGTAAGGTATCATTGCATGCCTTCATTTCCCAGCTTTCCCCATTTCCATTGCTTTAATTTTCCGTTCAAATCAATTTCTAAAAATGGAGGGGGAAAAAACCTGCCACCAATAGTAGACTTTAAGTGATGTGGAAGTCTCATTGTTTTTCTAGTTTGAGTTAATAGCTTTCCAAAAAATGATTAATGATGGTAAATCTATTTTCTATAGGAAAGATTGTCAAATTCCATCAATTTTGGTCATATTGTTTTCTTAGCTCTTAACAAAACAAATCTAGCCATAGCGAGTTCTAGGGATTCGTTTTAGGTTATTCCTTCCATCTGCTTTAGCTATACACACAGCTGATGAGAGAATTATACAGGACAGTGGTTCTCAAACTTCAATGTGGAGCAGAATCAGCAGGAAGGCTTGTGAAGACACAGGTTGCCAGGCCCCACCCTCAGAGTCTGTGATTCAGTCGGTCGCAGGTTGGGGCCCAATAAGTTGCAATTCTAACAAGTTCCCCAGTGACGCTGTTGCTGTCAGTCCAGGGACACCCTTTGTGAACCCCTGATAGAGGAGAAGCCTTGATGGATAGCTGGTTGCCACACCACATTCCCTTTATTAAGTCCAACTTTCATGTTTAGGGTTTTTGAATCATATTCTAAACTGGACCCCAACATGATAGCTTCCAGTGGCTGCAGAACCTACGTGGCCACATCTTTTTCTCACTATCCTGTGGGAAATGTTAGTAAAGAGTGCAACCCTCTTCGGGAAGAAGAGATGAAGCTGTTTCTGGAGTTCCTCTCTCACTTTCCCCCCAAATAGTATTATTTATGTCCTTCTAATTTAAGTTTTTTTTCAATTACAGTTGACATACAACATTATATTACTTTCATATGTACAACATCGTGATTAGACATCTATGTAACTTACGGAGTGATCCTCCCAATAAGTCTAATACCCAGATGACACCATACATAGTTATTATAATGTTACTCCCTCACTTTCTTTAAACCTCTTACTAAGTATTTGGTGTCAATTCCCAAGGAAAATGATTCATAAAGCCTATCTGGAACAGTAGCTCTATTAGAAAGAAGATTGGCACACTCACCAGAGAGGAAATATACCCAGTCGCGTGGTGATGAAAACCATGGCGAACATAACAAACAGGATATCACACATTTTCTGAAATTTGGCATAATTTGCCATTTTGGCAGCCTATGGAAAGAAGAAATATGACATATTAATTTAGTCAAATTGATAACTAAAAAGCTTCTTTCAATATGCATGAGTCTCCTATAAGGTATAAGTTATCAGATGCATGAAACTGCCTGCTGCTTTGCAATGTCATGCATCATGCATCAGTATTTATAAATTACCCATAAGTCAAGTGAAATGCAGCATTAGCTCTAAGTAGAACTACTGACTGTCACAGATTGAATCAAATATTCAGCAACCTGAAAAATTCAATTATATGGTTGATTTCAGAAAAATAGGGAAATAAGAAAATTCTTGCATTACAGATGATATTAGCAAGGCAAACACACCAGAACAAGAATTTTGCATAACAGGTCAAGATAGAAAGTGTAATATAATTCTTTAAACCTTCAATGAGTCCCAAACACTGAGACAAAATTTATACAGTATATATGAAGCCTTCCTGTATATTTTCTCCTTTCTCATTAGAATTATAGGTTTTCTTTAAATAGGCATAAAGAGTATTCTGGGGAGATAGTTTCTTGGCTTATTCTAAAAAAATTTAGAAATGGAGAATGTGTCAAGATCATGTTTTTTCAATGAATCCATTTAGGTATAATTTTCAATGTTACATTAATGAGTCATCTTCTGGATGGAAGTCACTAATGTTGCACGTGTCTGTAAGAAGTACTCTAATATTTATGGTAGTGATTTAAGTGATGACTTTTTATATTATAAATTAGTCTAGGGAAGAAATCATATCCTTTTCTCTACCATCTACTATTTACAGATGATTCTAAGTAAAAAACAGATGACACTGAAAATATAATTTTGCTTGATCACCTCTTTTTACATTTTCACCAAGAATTCATAAGCATGTTCCCCTACAGGGTTATAAATTGAAGTCTTCTGAATTATTTCCTACTTTTTGGAAAGTTAAATTAAATTAGCTGAGTCAAACTTGAAAAGATTGTTGACAGAAGCTATAATTTAATAGCTTTAAGTAAAACACAAAGCTATGAGAGAATTATATTCCTAAAGGGAAATGCCAATTAGCTGAGTGGAAGCTTTTAATTTCATGAATACTTTGGGTATGAGACCACAAATTATATCGAGAAAAGGCATCTTCTATCTCCTCTGGGTAGTTGTTCTTTTATATTCGTTTACCAGTATTCAATAAAAAAAGCATTAAGTATCAATTTTTTGGACAAGTCTAGGCCATAGGGCCCGCCTCAAAGAGTTGGCAGTCAACATATCTCATTATTTGGATATACTTGAGCATTATTTTATAATTTAAAAGAGGATCCAGGTGATGAAGAACATCGCTTTTACCCACATGGCTGGGATTTCTGGATTATTTTTCTTTTCTAGATTGAAGTGGTACAAGATGACTCAATCAACACTTTCTGACCCGGGGCTCTGCCAAGCATCATGCCAGCCATTTTCACAGAGATTAAAGTGGGCAGACTGTACAGGACTGATTTCAAAACTGTGTAGTGCTGCATAAATTTCTACTCTCAAGCATGCTTAGGATTTAACCAAATAGTAACTGATTTTCAAGGGATTGTCTTTATACTAATTATATTTCTCTTTTAAGAAATATGTGGTATAGAGCCCAGCTTGAAGTGCTTAAAAATCTTACTGCCAAACTATCCTGTGACATATCCTAGCCCATTAGGACTATTTTTCTATTTCATAAACTTATAGGGACCAAGTTTTTAATAAAATGCTATATGTACTTCAAACCTTGATTAACTGCCTTTATAAATTCAATTTTATGGTGTGGGAAATTTCCGCTTATAATGCAATAACAAATCATTACTTGAGGGCACCTTTATTCTACCTTCACAGTGATAGTAAATGCTTTCAAGGAGAACTTGGGGCCAAGAGGAATAAAAAATCAAAATACAGATTCTAAGACCAACTTCTACATGGAATTTGTACTCTGGTAGGTTATTTTTGACAAGTTACATAAATTTATTCGTATAGAAAAAACTGTTTTTTAAAAAATATATTTTATTGATTTTTTACAGAGAGGAAGGGAGAGAGATAGAGAGTTAGAAACATCGATCAGCTGCCTCCTGCACATCTCCTACTGGGGATGTGCCCGCAACCCAGGCACATGCCCTTGACCAGAATCGAACCTGGGACCTTTCAGTCCGCAGGCTGACGCTCTATCCACTGAGCCAAACCGGTTTCGGCTAGAAAAAACGTTTATTTAACTATATAACATTACTGAGTATGTAATTAAGAGTAAATACTACATAAAAATTTTGCTGGAGATTTCATATTTTGACATATGCTAGAAACATTTTTTTCTTTTGTTGCTACTTTAATAATTCTAAGTGATAATGGTTTAGAAAGTTAACCAAAGTGCAACCAATATATCCTCAGATACTTTTTACACTTATATGCACAAAAAACAATTTTTACATATTCTTTGCAATTTGTACACACTTTTTGCTGTAAAAAACAACTTCCATTAATAACCAAACTGAATTATATACACTTTCTGGATAAATTAATGTGAAACTTATAACACAAGAAATAAAATCTATTCAAGTAATAATTTTTTTCCTTTTTTAAAAAATATATTTTTATTGATTTCAGAGAGTAAGGGAGAGGGAGAGAGAGATAGAAATATCAATGATGAGAGAGAATCATTGATTGGCTGCCTCCTGCACACCCCCTACTGGGGATCAGCTCACAACCCAGGCATGTGCCCTTGAGCAGAATCGACCCTAGGACCCTTCAGTCCTCAGGCTGACACTCTCCACTGAGCCAAACCAGCTAGGGCACAAGAAATAATTTTCTTAATGTAAAACATTCATTTCTTAAGTGTGGAATAGTGAAGGTGTTCATTATTCCATTAATAAAGAATGTCAACATGATAAAGATTTTTAATACAAAAATTTATAAGCTAATTTAAAGTCTCACATTTACCAATTTCACCTACAAAGCAATACCCCACAGTTTCAACGCAGTCATATACTTTTGTCGCCAGCACCATCTAGCACAACATAGAAGAAGTGATGATTTTAGGACTTCCTGAATTGTAGATTTTGTAATCTCAAAGATGAAATACACTTTTACCTCCAGAAGAGCATCTGCTGAATCATGAAGACAGAGAACCAGGGTCCCTATTCGGGCCATGTTGTTGACATATGAAAAGGTAATCAAGAAAATAGACACCAGGTGATGCAGGAACATAATGCCGAAGTCCTTGGGGAAGGAAAAACAAAACAAAGCCACGTTAGGATTTTAGGAAAATCTTTTGGGTAGCAGTGCAGGTCCAAATGGACCACTTCTCCGACTACTTCTGCATCCTTCCTTCTTCTGGGATATGCTCAGTGGGATATTAAAACGAGAATGATAACATATTGGCTTCTCTGATGGATCCTACACAAACAAACTCTGAATTTTTACCAGCATCTGTCTATAGTTATTAAAAATTTAACAAAAATAATGGAATAGTGGCCATTCTTATTTTGGTAAGCTTCAAAGGAGCTACTTCTTGGCCCATGTGAAAAGATCATCTTTCTCAGATACTGATATAGCTCCTGATCATCTGGACATGGTTTCCTGTGATAGGAAATTTCTGTTGCTTAGAAATACAGTCTCTCTAAGAAGGTAAAGGTGGAATAAATGGTGATGGAGGAAGACTTAACGTGGGCTGGACACAATACAATATACAGATGTTGTATTATAGAATTGTACACCTGAAACGCATATAATTTTATTAACCAATGTCACCCCAACAAATTCAAGAAAAATTAAAAAATAGTCTCTTTTTCATTGGTATTTTTATTCTTATTTAATCTATATTTCTCCCAGAGTAAGCTTGAACTTCTCAGGGACTTAAGTGCCAGGATTGGCTCTAATGGTGATCTACTCAAAGCCTTGGAGAAAGAGAATTACTCCCCTCTAGACCATTCATGTAGAGACACATAAAAAATTAGCCAAAATGGAAAGCATATTATGAAACATCCTCTATTCAGTAACTGCTGATGTCATACACTTTGGAGTTTGAAAGGCCCAACTTCTATGATTTTTAAATGGTTTTAAAACATTCAAACAACGGTCTTTGTTTAGATCATGAAAGTAAAATGATAATCCACAAGAAATAAAATATCGCTCCTACTAGGTTCTTCAACCATTTATTTCATTGTATAGTTCCCATATCAAAAACATTTCCAATTATTTGATTTTAATTTAAATACCGTGAACCTACAAAGCTATGGGTATTTTTAATGTTTAAATTCCTATGATACAGAACTCTTAAAATGTCTCTTTATATTTATAATGTCAAACTTTAAATGAAAATGATAAATAAAATTAAATGTGTATGTTTTAGAAACCCCACAATGTTTAAATGGCTCTGTATATACTTTGGTGAACATGTCCAGAGGTTGCTTTTTTGCCAAACATTTATTGATAACCATACATTCTGATTTATTACTGGTAGAGTAAGCCCTCACTTAAGGACATTTATAGGTTCTGTGACTTTAAGTGAAACAACATATAACAAAACCAATTTTACCACGGGCTAGTTGATATACCGACAGAATCTTACTGTTATAATGAAATGAATGAACCAAATGGTGTTATTCGAAGACTTTCCTAAATCAGGTCAGATAATTTTTTAAATGAAGCGCAACTATTTCTCTTGTGTTCGGCTAACTTAGCCATATTGCACTGACGGTGAATACCACTGTTGGAAGAATCATCTGTCTTGCATCAGTTAATTCTATCTGCCTGCAGTAGAACTGCAGAACTGAGTCTTGCAAACTTCTGCCACCTACTGACCTATCACTATGCTCCTTCCTCCAGAACCACATTCACATGTAGTTCCCAGCTCACTGGCACAGAGAAATGATGACCATGCTCTGAGTTTAATGAGTGATCGTGTGTCAACTCAATTTACCAGTCTTACCTACTTCTGATTTTCTCTGTTTGGGTACTATCTAGGATTTTCCTAAATCATTAAACTTGGACAATACCCAAATGTCTTAGGCATACAATAAAAATTGCTCTGATAGCGTTTCCCACATGTGTTCTCTCCAGACTGTTATCCAAAATGTATTAGGTTCCACGACCTACCAGACAATAGCTATTTCAAAAACAATGAATCAGTTAAAGTGGAGCTACCCTATCAGCTGATATTTTAAACTGTTTCCTAAGCATAATTAAATGAAAACATACAGAGCTTAATTCAACAGTCCAGGGAGCTTACATTTGCCCATGCTTATTACACAGATTTTAAGTCTAACCAGCTGGGCGCTTAACTGGAATAATACTTTCCACATTTCCCATCGTTCAGCCCTGACTGCTCTTGACTCACTAAAAGATGAGTGTTTTCTATTTAATTTTAAAATGAATAAATATAAGTTGATTAAAATTTATATTTTAATCAATCCACTTATGGATGATTAGGATCATTTTATAATTAAGTTTCCTGATTTATATCTGATATAAATGTCAATAAACAACACAAAGCCCTTGGCAATATATCAAGGACCCTCTCAAAACAAAAGCCTTGCTTTTCAAAGTTTGTTTTGTGAGGATGATTTCTGCATATAATTTCCCTGGTTCCAAAAGTCATTTATTACTGAGAGACTCAGAGTTATGCCCATAGCAGAAGACCAATTCTCATTATACAGTCATATCTGTATGAATATGAATAAAGCATGAATAATGAATTTTGTCTTGCATTTCTGTTTCAAAAAAGCATTATATACAATGAAATATCTTTAATAAAAGCCTTGGAATATGGAATCGTTATCTTATGTGTTACACACATCTCACCCTGACACATTTTTTATGTAGACACAGTCTGGTCCAAATACCAGTCTTTAAACACAATTTGGACTTTATCAATGCAGGGTGGGGAACTCCCATCCTTATGTCTGTTGGTGTATATGTAGACACACATATGGCTGCAGGAACCCTAGCATTTTAAGTTGATAATGTTTCACTGCATTTTTAGTAGAGAGATTGGGAATTTTTGTTGGCCTCAGACTGAAGACTGATTCCAAAAGCCTTTATTCAAAACAGACTGGCCTGGCGACCTATTTCTGTGGCTTCCTCAACCTCCTGACATTCTGCCATACTGTTTTTGTTTTTCTTTTAATATATTTTATTGATTTTTTTACAGAGAGGAAGGGAGAGGGATAGAGAGTTAGAAACATCGATGAGAGAGAAACATCGATCAGCTGCCTCCTGCACACTCCCTACTGGGCATGTGCCAGCAACCAAGGTACATACCCTTGACCGGACTCGAACCTGGGACCCTTGAGTCCGCAGGCTGATGCTCTATCCACTGAGCCAAACCGGTTAAGGGCCATACTGTTTTTTGACATATTCAGAGCAATCATCAAGGGCTCCTTCTTTGTTTCCTGCCTAATATTTACTCGGATCTCAGCCCTCATACCAGTGTTTTATATGTTAATTATCAGAGACAGATAAAAAAAATTAGATGTGGTCTTGACTCAAACTCCATTAGAATAAATCTGAAATGAAAAAATTCAAGAAAGAGCCATCCATATTAATAGCAGAAGCTGGTAAGATAATACAGTGTTTTTTTCCCCTTACTACACTTCCTAATGCTATTTAGGAAACCTAGGACAGAATCCCACAGCCTGTTCTGTGTAGCTTTCACCTCAGAAACGCCTGGATGCAGGTAAAATTCCAGCTATTTGGGTTCCATTCCCAACTATCAGAATGAAAATCTGATTCCTTAACTCAGTTCTCTGGGGGAGTGGGGGCGGGGCGGTTATGCACAATAAAATATTAGCCAGAGGGATCACCCTCTCATTAAGACATGCTCGTCTAGAAGAATGTGTCTGACGTTCAACATGATGAAGCCCCCTTTGCAATGATCAGGCTGCAAGAGAGTCTTTGAATTAATACTGTGTCTTCAGGAGGCACCAGAAATTCATCTTCATGTACATGTTTTTATATACACAAATGAACTCATTTCTCAACAAAACAGATAACACCACAAACAAGAAACTTGTTCTTTAAGTTCTCATTTGCTTGATAAAGTACTAATAATTTTATGTAGTTTGTTTTGGGAATAATCTTTGCAACAAAGAAAAACATTGGTGAACCTTCTCAACAGGGAATAAGAAGATGAAGATTTGAAGTAATGGCTGATTTAGATGTGCATGGATGGCAAAGAATATGAAATTCCTCTAAACTGCAAGGCTAAGGGAAGACTCGTTTCTCTCAGATACAAATGACATGCATTAGCTTTTCTGAATTTAATTTAACAAAATTAATAAATGTAATTAATAAACTTTAACTCTAACTCATATAAATGGAGATCAGATCATTAGTACCAGGTTATTCATTGAACATATTTTCAAACTCTCTAAGAAATAGAAATTCGGCAGCATAACTTAAAGCTGGTTTAATTTTATGAAAACTGTAGCAATAATAGAAATCTCTCATTTCTATTTGTTTTTTCAAGAATAGTTTTCTTATTTAAGCCTTCAAAGTACATAGAAATGTATATGACTTTTAACAGAGTAACAAATAATATTCCTATCTCTTCACTTGGGATTGTGCAGCTGGGGGTAAAACTCCCAGAACTTCGTGGAGCGGCGTGGCTGTGCAGGGAGTGGACTTCTGGAGGACAACTTGGCACCGTGAGCGGGGAGAGTGGCTGCTCAGGCTCCGGAACAAATACAGAGATGGAGATGGGAAGGATTTCAGACGAAGCTTACACATGCCAAGAATAATCACAGTTAAATACTTTTCCCACTGAGGGAATATGAGAGTACAGCAGATTCTTGACCTTGGGCTATGCATAACTAAAGATACATATGTATATATAACCTCTTAAAAAGAAAAGAAACAAGAGACTAAAAATCTATCTGGTCTTGAGACAATGTCAGAAATGAAAGTATACTCAGAGTGATTTATAAAAAAATCAATTGATTCTGATTTGTCCCATAGTAAGCAATTTGAGGAAAATTACACCTTTTTCTTACCAATGCCTGTCGTGAAAAGTTCTCATAATGTATATAAAGGTAAACCTTTGGGTATCCGCAATCTCCCACAATTTATTCAGTTATTATATTTTTAAGTGGCCTTGAATTTTGGCTCACTATAAAGAGAATTGGCTAAAGGTGCCATTTAAAGAAAGCTACTTCCAATAACAAGGCTCCTCAAAAACTGTAACTAAAATTCACTTTTATTAACATGCATAGCCTATGCATACTGGGGTAAATATTTAAGGGGAAATTGTAAAGGAATGAAAAAGTATGATTTATTTGGGAAACCTTTTTTCCAAATATAAGGTGGAGAAGCCTTGGCAGATATGATTCAATTAGCTCTTCTCTAAAATTCTGTCCATGCTTAGAACTTCACCCACATTAAATCTAGAGTCAAATTTATTTTCACATATTTTCCTAATAGACTGCATTTTTCCTCTTTTGGACTAAATATATAGAGAATTAGGTCCGCGAGGGAGGTAACTGTCACATACAAACATTCTAAAAACAGTAAGTGCCAAGAAATTACTTGGCGAAGGACTTTACATTTACTGTTGTTACTATCAAAATGTTTTTACGAATATGTACTGATATGATGTAAATATCTCCACTAGCTTCTCAAATCTGACATCCTCACTGTTGAACAAATATGCATGTCCAGTTTACTCTACTTTAGAGCATCAAAAGGCGCACTATGGCCCCAGGCCAAATCTGGCCCTCCATTTGTTTTTGTCAAGAAAGATTTATTGAAACATTGCCACATCCGCTTGTTTAGTTATTGTTTATGGCAGCATTCTTGCTACAGTGGCGGAGTTGAGTAGTTTCAATAGAAACTATAGCGCCCACAAGTTTAAAATAGTTCCTATATGGTCCCTTATAGAAAGTTGCATGACCCTGACCTTACAGCCACATTAAAGGGCATACTGTGGGAAACTCGGTCATGTTATCTGAGATGTGCCAACTGCGTAGTCTCATGGCTAGCTTCATCACATTTCTCCATATAAAGAATATGTAAGAGAGGCCCTGGCCAGTGTGGCTCAGTTAGTTGAACATCATCCCATGCATCAAAAAGGTCACCAGTTTGATTCCCACTCAGGGCACATGCTCAGGTTGCAGGTTCAATCCCCAGTAGGGGAAGTGCAGGAGGCAGCCGATCAATGTTTCTCTTTCACATAGGTGTTTCCCTCTCTCCCTCTCCATGCCCCTCTCTAAAATCAATATAAACACATTTTAAAAAATAATATGTAAGAGATTTAATTTTCACAGCTATTCTGAAGTAACCCATAAAATGTGGCTCTCAATTTCAGACACACTATTAAAAACAGAGTTTTGGCAGGTATCTCCATCACACTTCTCATGATAAATCGTAACTACAACTTCAAGATAATTTGAAAATCCTGATCAGCTTTTATAACAAGAGCTGTCTGGATACAACAGCGCTTTCCTGCTGCCAGATGTGCCATTATTTTATAGCTTCTGGGAACTTGGATAAATGGAGTGAAGAACTGCTGTATAAGCAGTGTTTACCCAATCTTTCTCCTGTGTAACATTTATGGTACCATTTCAAAATCAAGAATTCATAATCTCTATTCTACTATGAATTATTTAGTTAATATTAATCTTTAATTGATTTTATTACTGTGGCAGGGGATGTAATAAAATTTTATTTGTACAACAGAAAACAGTATGATAGTGCCAGCAATTCCCTTCCAGTGTGCCTGGCCAGAGCACAGAACTTAATTTGTAGCTCCCTGGAGTCCTTTGTCCTTCATGCTTTCCTCTCCCTGTCAAAAGCACCCTTTCCAAATGCATTCTGCTTTCAATGATGTAGATATTTTTCTTAATTATACATGCATGTCTTTGTTCTCATTGATCTTTGGATCTTCAGAAGTTCTCCATCACTACAAATCCTGCCAATTATAAGCGCAGAAGTTGGAGGTCTTTATATAAACTGTATGGGCTCTGTTTAAATTACTCTTGGCCCAGCCACACTAATTTGTACAGCTTTTAATGCTAAAAGGATCACTTCTGAGACATTTTAAACACACTCAATAAAACAGTCTTCAGTGATGCACAAGTTACGACCTTATTCCCTCCCTTCTTCCCCCTTTTTCTCCCCACCCTCTTCCCCCCTCCAATATCCCTGAGGACAAAGGCAGATCTTGCTGTCAAGTAAATCCATTCAGGTTGAAAACATCCAGAATGATCAGTAGGGGGCAGAGTGTGCTCGACTAAAATCAGAAATATCCCCCAAACTCAAAAGCCGTAATTCTCCTATTTACTTTAAATATGAGGCGCAAAATGACAATGGGCAATCAAGGGCTCAGTTTTGTGCTTGAGATTGTAGATGGAAAAATTTTTCTTCTGGTCAACCAGGTAGGGATGATGCTGTGAGTTGTTAGGAGAAACTCAATTGTCATCATCAGCCTTATCTTTTCTAACTCATTTTCCTTCAGCCGTCTGAGCTCTCCACCCACCTTTACAAACATAAAAAAATGATACCTATAGAATTCACTCCTCAAGTTACTTCTTGTCTCCAAGCAGGCCTCTGGCCATGCAGTTTTTCTGTTTGTTTTTTTTTTTCTTCAAATTTTTTGTTTGTTTTGTTTTTCTGGCTGGAAGGCTTGTGCTTTCTCTTCTTTTCTCCACTTTGACGACCTGGTAAACTTCTATCTACCCTCCGATTTGCTTGCTCATTCTCAAGCTCCAAAGGTTCTGTTGAACACTGTGATTTATCGGAACAACAAACAGCCCCATAAAGCAAGTACTACTAAAACTCCATTTTATACAGAAACCGAGGCACAGAGATGCTATATGATTTTTCCAAAGTCACATAATGGAGACAGGCTAGAGCCAGATCTGAATGCAGTTCTGCGTGATCCCTGAGTGCAGGTTCCTAACCCAGCAGGCTGCTTTTCAGAAGCAAACACAGAGGGAAGACTGGGGGAGGAGGCCACAGAGAGAGGACACTTCTGAAAACACATGTAAGTGAGAGACTAAGAACGAGGTCCACTTCTAGAAGAAAGGAAGAGAAGGGGGGTCCAGAGCAAAGGTGCAGAATTAGCCATGAGTATGAAAGGCGCTTCTTGTGATGGGCCTGTTTATATTTATGGGGATAGAAATGGAGGGAATGCACCAAGTCAGGGAGACAGCACTATAATAAGCCAAAGTGGGTGTTTTCCCAAGACCCCTAGGATGACTTGTGGGAAACTTCCCACAGGAAGCTGAGTGGAACCCACCAATAGCTCCTGAGAGAGGGTGGGACTCCTGAGATCTGCACTTGAGGACCCAGAGCCCAGACCAGCAGTCCTGTGGAAGTCCTGGGGTCTTTACACCTCATTGGAAGAAGAGGTCCCTGCCAATCACCCTCCCACACCGGGACAGCACTATGTAGATTCTAAAGGTGCTTAAGAGCCTCTCCCCTGGCAAGGAGCCTGGGAGTGTAATTGCCAGAGTAAGTTAAGATAGCCTTTGAATAAAATTGCCCCACAAAACCTATTTCTTTTCTAGACAACACTGTTTTATTGTCCTACCCACCTGCACACAGCACTGGGTTGAAATGCTTTGATCACAGGTGGTAACTTACTAAAATGAGCTGCCTCTTCTTCCCTTCTGACATTCTGAAGACACTGTAGTATGAACACACACACACACACACACACACACACACACACACACACACACACACACACACACACCCAGAGGCCTGAGTCAGGAATATCTGCCATGGGAGAAAGCTAAGCTTCGAGTGCAGAATATCACCACTCCAATCACAAGTGGATACACAGATGAGCAACTCTGCAGCTCTGTGAAAGAGAGGTTAAGTGGCCTGCCTGTGTCTGTAAGTAGGAGCACTGAGGTTACACAGAGAGAATTCACATCTTCCTCCTTCCCTCTCAGGATGATCAGGTGTCACCTGGTGGGATTTCAGCTCTTCAAGGAAAGAAAGGCCATGCTGAGGCACTCCCCAGAGTCATATTCTCAGGAAAGATTTAAAAATAAGATAGATGAGCAGTTCTCAAATGTTTTCATCTCAGGACTCTTCTATACTCTTAAAAATTTTGAGGATACCAAAGAGTTTGTTTATGTAGGTGATACCTATCAATATTTAACACATTAGACATTAAAACTGAGAAATTTTAAAAAGGTGTCAGAACACACTTAACTTATTTTTAAAGTCCATTATTTGTTAATTAACATAAATATTTTCCCTCAAATAACTACATTTTTCCAAAATTTAAAAGCAAATGGTAAGAGTGCACTGTTTACATGATTGCAAATCCCTTTGCTGTCTGGCTTAAGACAAGAAAGTTGGAGTCTCATAACTGATGTCACTTTGATTGAAGTATATAAAAAAAACCCAGTACCATACAGTTCGAAAATGAAGTATCTGCTAGGCTTTTCAGACAGTTATGGATAGTCTTCTTTGATTCTGTACCAAAACTTGAGAAGCAGGATATTCTTCAAGGTTAATTGCAATGGAATTTAAAACCAGATCAATAAACTTTTCATATTCTGTTACATAAAATCCTTTGCTCTGTCTTGACCTTTGAATAGATCTTAAACTCATGCATGGTTTTGTAGCATCATGCATTAGTCACTTGGAAAATATTGGCTCACTGAGCCAATGAAATACTTTGTTATTCAGTATTTTGCAAATCACATGAATTAATGTCCTTACCAATCTCACGGAAAAAGTTTTAAAGCACTGAGATGCTATCAAGCTCTTGCTGGTGAACACAAGCTTCCCGAAAATCATATTTTGCTTTTGAAAGCTTGGTTTTATTATTGACAACAAATAATGGTAATTGTTCTTTTGACACAACTTGACAGGTTCATTCTGCATTTTCAAGAAAATATCAACCAAAAACACAAGTGGTAATAACCATAGTTTGCCAGTCATTTGTTCAAGAAAAAGCAAGATTCCATGGGGGAAAAGCGGTGAGTTCAGCTCACAATGCAAGGTGCTAACTGTACGTGGTTTTCTTGAGACACTATTTTATGTTGTTACACAGCAGCAGTTCTTTATGCATATTTCCCATTTCTTCACACAAAATATTTTTAAATGTATACGCAAGAATGCAGGTTTAAGAAAATTAACACTTTTTTTTACTGCTTCATCAAGAGCATTCTCGAGTAAAAATGACTTTTGTTCTTCCTGAAAGCATGTGGCAGTGAAGAATGACTTTTGATACAGTTTGGTGCCATTATCAGCAATTTTTCCCACTGTTACTTTTGCATTATCCGTGCAAATTTCAATGCAGTGAGAAAGGCAAATGACATCTTAGTATTATTCTGAAGACAGTTTTGACCTTGCAGGTCCCCTGAAAAGTCTTAGGGATCTTTAAGTGTCTGCAGACCACACTTTGAGAACTGCTATTTAGAAATATTATTTAAATTTTTAAATAATTTAAAATGATTTAATAGGAAATGATTTAACTAGCCACATTATTAATAATAACTGCACTGGTCAGGATAAGCCAGATGATGTGACAACCATGACAAAGCCCTTGAAATCTCGGTTTAAAACCAAGGCTTATTTCTTACTCACTGCATGTTACCATTTGGCTAAGGGTGGAGGTTCACGCTGTTCACCACAGTCACTCAGGGACCAGACTGAGGCAGCAGTCTCCATCTCAAATGTTACCAATCACTATACTTCAGGGGAAAAGAGAGTTTAGAGGGTCTCACACCAGCAATTAAATACTCTGGTACAAGAGTGACTCTCAGTTCTTTTCACAGCCTACCAGTCACAACCACAAGAGAGGACATGGCTGAAAAGTACTATCCTACATGTGCCTGAGGGTAGAGAGCTGGCACTATCTGATGAACCACATTAAAACCACAGCAATAGCTAACATTTGCTGAGCATTAATTATGTGCCAGGCATTGTTCTAACAGCATGTAATACTTTATGCTGACAACACTCTGTTGAGGTAAGTTATATGAACTCCATTCTTTGGATCAGAAAACCTTTGGATCAGGCACAAAGAGGTAAAGTAACTTGCTCAAGGTCACACCAAGTTAGGAGTGGTGCCGGGCAGATGGATGAACTCCAGAGTCCATGCCTTTAACCTCAAGGCCATACTGCCATAGTTTCCCTCCCCCCCTCCCCCGCACCCACTCCAGAAAAAAATAAGAAAAGTAAGAATTTCCCCATATGATTAATATAGAGGATTGTCCTTTATTACAAGGTGTCCTCTCTCCTTGAAAATGTTCAAACGTCCTTTCCTTCAAGAATTCATGGTTATAAATGGAGGAAGTACTAGGGAAGAAGGGTGGCTACCTTAAGTTCGTTCCTCTTCCTAATTAGTTTTGTTAATTTTAATGGACCAAATGTACAAAAACTTGTGACCACTATGTTTTGGAGGTGTCTTTGTTTTTGGTTTTAGCACTTTGTTTTGATTCAACCAAATTCTGGTCGTTATGTGCCAAACAAAGGTACTATTCTAAGCTCTATTTGTCAAGCATTGTACTAGATGGTTTCATGGACATTATGCCATTTAATTCTATGCTATACAGCTTGCTTTATAAAAAGACTAAAGCATGCATTGTCTTCTATACCCTGAACCCAATTGAAGCAGGAAAGATCTGGAGCATGACAGGCCCCTCACAGGCGAGTAAAGCACTCATAGGAATGGACACCAGTTAGTCTCTGAAAATATAAGTCCATCAATGAGCTTCTTGCTCAATTTAATCACCATACATCTGTCAGGAATCTTTTACAAAATATAGTCTTTCTCTTAGGTTAAAGACCAGAAGAGCAACAGCTGATTTTACTAGCTGGGCTTTGGAACTTGGCCATGGACGATTTCCTGAGAAGGATTCCGAACATGAGCCCGGCTTATTGGCCCAGGGCCCAGACCTGAGTCCAACAGCTACTTAGTTGAAAGGGACATAGGGCTTAGACACAAGCAAGTTGTTCTGAGCTCCAGCAGCACAGTCATATTTATTAGTGTCCCTTAGAAAATTTAGATGTGAAGGAGAAATACTCATTGTGAACAGGTGCTAAAAACAGAATTTCAACAAAAATGAAGCCTTGAGAAATAAATATTTTGAACAATGTTGAATACCAAGAGTATGTAAGATACTGGAACAATTTCTGTTTACAAAAGAAGAAAGGAAGAAGAAAGAGGGAAGGAGAAAAGAATGCAGGGAAGCAAGAAGAAAAAGAGAAGGAAAAAATCCTCAAAAAGGTTTACACATCTTGGTAGCTTATAATAGAATATTAGAATTACATGTCATTTGAATTAGTAGTCCAAATGACTACATCTTGGCTAGTCCCTTCCCTCTGGGAAGATTAATAGTATAACTTATCACTGACCAATGAAGAACCAACCCTAGAAATGATCAAGAGAGAGGCAATGGGCTCTGTCACCAAAGGGATGGAAGGTTCTTCTCTCCTTTTTAGATCCAGATTCTACTTTGAAACAGAGAAATTTAAAAATAAAAAAGAGCAATATTAAGACACTTCTAGAAGGGAAGAGTTTGTGAGTTTGTAAATATAAAAGCCACTTTAAAAAGACTCATGAACCCATTAAGTCACAAAATGATTTCTAAATCTCATTTAGGGTACTGATTCTAACAGTCTGAGGTATGCATTTGGATCCAGTGTTCATAAACCTTGGTCCCTATTTGAGAAATGGCTGTTCAAGCTCACTGTCATTTAATTGGGAAGCTAAGTAAACATGGGTGTAACCTTTCTATTAACAACCCTACAGATGGCCTTCAGAAGTTGATTTCTATGCTCTGTTGTCAATGGGTGCCTTCAAATATTTCTATTCCCTAATTAGGAAGCAGGCTCTTTTTAAGAGAGCTTGGTAAATAGTTAAAAATCTGGAAGGTGGGAGAGGAAACCAAGATGGCGGCATAGGTAAACACCGGAATTTGCTGCCTCGAACAACCATTTCAAAAATACAACTAAAAGACGGAACGGACATCACCCAGAACCACAGAAAGCTGGCTGAGGGGAAATTCTTCAACTAGAAGGAAAGAGAACAGCATATCGAGACTCAGAGGAGGCGCAGTGCGGAAAATACAAAGGTGCGGAGGTGCGCACGGAGCGGGCTGGTGGCTGAGGGCACGGTTGTCGTTTTCAATCGGGAGGGAGTCTCAGATTCTGACCTCCAGTTCTGGGTGAGTCTCTAGGGACCCAGACTCAAACGGGAGAAGTGGGACTGTCTGGCATCGGTCAGAACGCAAGGGCAGCTTTCTCTCCGAGGTTTGCAGCGTTTGCTGGGACTCTGAGAGGCACAGCCTCTGGGGATGGGACTGAGAGCAGCCATAACTGCTCCCTCCACCCGTCCTGTTGATCCCGTGAGACCTGCCCCGCCCAAGCCCTGAACAGA
Organism: Myotis daubentonii; assembly: GCF_963259705.1. Classification (NCBI taxonomy): domain Eukaryota; kingdom Metazoa; phylum Chordata; class Mammalia; order Chiroptera; family Vespertilionidae; genus Myotis; species Myotis daubentonii. The sequence goes on from NC_081846.1 coordinate 48,886,546, forward strand.
GCCATTTGCCAGATAGCCTCAGGCAAAGGCTAGATTAGCACCTCCCCAGAGGACAGAAGTTTTCCCACTGCAGACACAGCTGATTCTCACAGCCAAGTTGGCCTGGAGGTCAAATCCCCCTAGTATTAACTACAACAATCAAGGCTTAACTACAACAAGACTGCGCACAAAGACCACTAGGGAGTGCACCAAGAAAGCATAAAAAATGCGGAGACAAAGAAACAGGTCAAAACTGTCAATGGAGGATATTGAGTTCAGAACCACAATTTTAAGGTCTCTCAAGAACTGTCTAGAAGCCGCCGATAATCTTATTGAGATCTACAAGAAATCTAATGAGACCCTCGATGTTGTGATAAAGAACCAACTAGAAATTAAGCATACATGGACTGAAATAAAGAATATTATACAGACGCCCGACAGCAGACCAGAGGAGCACAAGAATCAAGGCAAAGATTTGAAATGTGAAGAAGCAAAAAACACCCAACCGGAAAAGCAAAATGAAAAAAGAATCCGAAAATACGAAGATAGTGTAAGGAGCCTCTGGGACAGCTTCAAGCGTACCAACATCAGAATTATAGGGGTGCCAGAAGATGAGAGAGAGCAAGATATTGAAAACCTATTTGAAGAAATAATGACAGAAAACTTCCCCCACCGGGTGAAAGAAATAGACTTACAGGTTCAAGAAGCGCAGAGAACCCCAAACAAAAGGAATCCAAAGAGGACCACACCAAGACACATCATAATTAAAATGCCAAGAGCAAAAGACAAAGAGAGAATCTTAAAAGCAGCAAGAGAAAGAAACTCAGTTACCTACAAGGGAGTACCCACACGACTGTCAGCTGATTTCTCAATAGAAACTTTGCAGGCCACTAGGGAGTGGCAAGAAATATTCAAAGTGATGAATGCCAAGAACCTACAACCAAGATTACTTTATCCAGCAAAGCTATCATTCAGAATTGAAGGTCAGATAAAGAGCTTCACAGATAAGGAAAAGCTAAAGGAGTTCATCACCACCAAACCAGTATTATATGAAATGCTGAAAGGTATCCTTTAAGAAGAGGAAGAAGAAGAAAAAGGTAAAGATACAAATTATGAACAACAAATATGCATCTATCAACAAGTGAATCTAAGAATCAAGTGAATAAATAATCTGATGAACAGAATGAACTGTTGATTATAATAGAATCAGGGACATACAAAGGGTATGGACTGACTATTCTTGGGGGGGAAAGGGGTGTGGGAGATGCGGGAAGAGACTGGACAAAAATCGTGTACCTATGGATGAGGACAGTGGGGGGGTAAGAGCAGAGGGTGGGGTGGGAACTGAGTGGAGGGGAGCTATGGGGGGAAAAAAAGAGGAACAAATGTAATAATCTGAACAATAAAGATTTAATAAAATAAAAAATAAAAAAATCTGGAAGATGGGGAGTATATTTCGCAGCCTGAACATTCTATAAATCCTTGCGGCTGGTTGGAATGGCAGACCCTCCAAGGGGTAAGGTAATGAGGAGGGAATCACCAAGAACCTGCAGAGACAGCAAGATGCAAAGGAAAAAAGCAAGGGCTACAACTCACTAATGAGAGATGTCAACAGAGGAAAAGCCTTCCTTATTAAAACCTGTGCTGAGTAATAGTCTGGTAGTGGCCATATTCCCATTTTGCACATGAAATAAGAATTAGCCAGCTCTTGGCTCACTGAAAAGACGTGGTAAATGCGTGATGAGAAAGCTCAAGCAAGTGGAGACATGTCTCACTAGGACTCAGCTCCTGGAAGCCAAGGACAGTCAGTCTTGCAATCTCTTTGATTTTAGATGGTACCCCTCATTCTCACTGAGCGAAAGAGGAGCCAATACAATGACAAAGAGCTCCAAATTACTACCTTTAATGTCAGGAGCTTGGCAAGGCAAGACAATGCAAGAACTGTGTACCCGTCTAATCTAAGAGGGAATCACAGTACTCTGCTTGGTCAACTTGGGCTGTAATTCATCCCCAAACTGCACAACCTTGAAAAATGTACATACACTTACTGTGCACACATTTTCTTAACTACAAAATAGGAAGAATATTTAAACCTCCTTCTTTGTTATACTCATGTTTTGTGTGACTCCTTGGAAAAAATGTTCCTCGAAAGAAAAGAAAATGCATATTATTTGGTCTTAAAAAGGAAGGAAATTCTGATGGGTGCTACAACGTGGATGAACCTAAGGACATTAGGCTAAGTGAAATAGGCCCATCACAAAAGGACAAATATGGTCTAATTCCACTTTTTTGAGGTACCTAGAGCAGTCAAATTCATAGCAAAAGAAAGTAAAATGGTGGCTGCCAGGAGCCTGGGGGGAGGGAAGAATGGGAAATTGTTGTTTAATGGATATAGAGTTTCGGTTTTGCAAGCTGAAAAGAATGTTGAAAACTGGTTGCCCAACAATGTGAATGTGTGTAACAGTAATGAACTGTACACATAAAATGGTTAAGATGGTAAATTTTATATTTTGTATTTTTACCACAACAAAAGATTTAAAAACTAAATAAGTAAAATATACAATGAGCCTGGCACATAGGAGATAATCAGACTGCAAGTTCTGACTACATGAATTAAGAAGGCTCCACACGTAAGACCAGGATATCTAATTGGGATACTGTCCCTAGAGGATCTTTAAACATTCCCAGAAACTGGCCCAGCAAGTTCGGTGCAAGGAGTAAGGGAACCACAAGTTATGGGTGTCAGTGAGTTACCCGCTATACCTAAGCCTTAGCCCTATAGCAGTGGTTCTCAACCTTGGCTGCACATTAGAATCACCGGGGAATCTTTTTAAAATCCTGATTTCTGGGCCTCATCCTCTGGAAATTCTGTTTCTTTGTTATGGGGCGGGGCCACAACATTAGTAACAAAGAAACAGAATTTTTGGAGGATGAGGCCCAGGAATTAGGATTTTAAAAAGATTCCCAGGTGATTCTAATGTGCAGCCAAGGTTGAGAACCACTGCCTTACAGGGACCACCCACTTCTGAGAATCAGAGGGCATACACCACATTAAGGCTGCTCAGCCACACAAAACACAAAGACCGCCTTTTGCCGCTAAGTAAACCGCTGCTTCGGGTCAGTGAAAGGAGTATACTCTGGAGCAGCGGACGCCAACCGGTGGTCTGCGGACCATTGGTGGTCCGTGAGGTCCGAAAGGTTGGTGACTGCTGCTCTGGAGCACACAAGTATGTGGAGCACGGGCACTGAGATGCAGGCCAGCAAACACAGCTTCGAAGGAACGATCCAAATATGAAAATCCGGAGAACGTGGCATCATGAAAAATAAGCAGTGAAAAATCAAAAGTGCCACCTGCGTCCAGAGGCTGGTGCGATGAGAACTAGAATGAGCGGGTTTAACACTCAGGAGGTCAAGAGTGCCCTCCATGGACGCCGGTGGGCGGGGTGAAACCCAGATCACAGTTCATTTAGGAATGTTGTCTTTTCATGACATCTTTTTATGCCAGTTAGCCCTTAAATTGGAGAAAATTTCATTCTGTAGAGCTGGAACACGGAGATGTTACTCTCTCCCAGGAGCAACAAATAACATTTTTCTTTTTATTTAATTTGGAGAAAAGAGAGACTTGTAAATCAGACTGAGAGAAATTACTGCTATCGGGACTCGTTGCTATATATTTTCATAGAGAAAAGAACACTAGGGAAGAGTTAAGAGACAAGGGGAACAAAATCCAAAACAGCACAAACAAAAATAGAGAACTTTATGTATCCAAGCAGAAAGCAGTACTAACCTAGTGCTGCTGGGAAAACAGCGGGGAGTGCCTGTGGCTCTACACCCACCTGCCAGGGCCCATTAAAGACACCTGTCTGCAGGCACTTTACAACAGAACCCCACTTACCTTTCTTTTGATATCAGTGAACTGGGAAAACATTAAAGACCAATAAAACGACAGCTCCAGGATGTAATAGTAGTGAAGGTCAGTTGTGAGTGGCTGAGGATCAAAGAAAAAAAAAAAGAAGATTAATAGTTAATAGGAAACCCCATTTGTGTCCCAAACATCTCAAGCTCAGTGCTGAAAAGTGACATGGCCTTATGCCCCCACCAATTCTAGCCCCCTTCTCTTTGTGGATAAAGGGGGCTTTGAAGGATGCTTCTAATCCCTCTACCCCACAGCCTGATGGTATTAGTTTTATCTCCAACCAAAAAAGGGTCCGTCAGGATGAACATTTGGTACCTGATTCACTATTTACTTTAACAATAGCATGTATGGTTCTTTGACATGAGTGAGTATCTGCAAGATTCCTCAGACAACCTAAAATATATATTCCAATGCACACAACAAAAGAATAGCCCTGGCTAACTGCTGTGAGATTCCACGGCACAGGCACAGGGGAGGGAGGTGACAGAAACTGGAGGACAACATATGTCACTGAGGCCTCGTTCCCAGTTGGGCATTAATCAGATCTTTCTTTCAGTTCACAGCAAATGTCAACAAAAGACAATTCAAAAACATTTCTTAAAAGATCAGAGGGACAAGGAAGCTGCCAAGAGATACTGGGCTAGGCACCCAGCCAGGAAATCCGAGGTCAAGTCCCACCTCCGCGGCTTCGTAGGTATAAAACTTGGGCCTTAGCTAATTTACTGTAAAATGAGGTGGCACCTGTTCTATCTGCCTCACAGGTCCAGGAAGGGGGAGAAGATCAGAGAGGCAGCAGAACGCAAGAATATTTATTTTGCACATAAATCCATAAAAACAAAACGAAACAGTGTGTTTTTTTAGAACAAAAAAACAAAACATTTTCAACAACCTGTTTTTGTTTATTGAATTGTAATGAAATGTCTTCCTTTACCGGAATGAATCAAAGACCTTTGAAGCTCATCACACAAACATATCTACACACACAGTAATCGTATAGGTGGTACTCACTTAACCACCAACTCTACTGACTTTACGCATAGGCATCAAGGAAAACAGTTGTCCTACTCACTGACCTTTGGCAACAGAGCACCAGAGAGGACAGGATACTCTCTCCACCAGCAATCCTAAGCTCTGAGCATCAGTGTGTTTATCAAGTTCAGCACCACCCTGGAGAGAATATATTTCCTAATGAAGTGGCCTTTTAAAATTGAAGGTATTTATGCCCGGCCAGTGTGGTTCAGTGGTTGAGCGTCGACCTAGGAACCAGGAGGTCATGGTTCGATTACTGGTCAGGGCACATGCCGGGGTTGCGGGCTCGATTCCCAGTGTGGGTTGTGCAGGAGGCAGCCAATCAATGTTTCTTCTCATCATTGATGCTTCTATCCCTCTCCCTTCCTCTCAGAAATAAAAAAATATATATATTTTTTAAAAACTGAAGTTATTTGCAATGAGAGATGGGTACTTAGGTCAGACATATGGCAACAATAAAGTCTAAACAATAGAGTGCTGGCTTTAAGACCCTTGGAGCCAAGATTAAATGTCAATTTTAATGAGAGTCACTTTCTTATTGCATTTCCACCTGGGAAAATGCCCCAGTGGGCTATAAGGACAAGTGAGAGCACTCTAGGAATTACAGAGTTCATAAGAGAGCATCATATTAGAATAACTACTATAGTTGTGGAGTCCTTTGCAGTTGACAGAGCTTACCCATGCGATAATTTCCTTGACACTCTTAAAAGCCCTATAAAATTAATACTATCATTTTCTAAATTGTATAGTTACAGGAGATTGCTGCCAGTTAATTCAGGTGGGAGGCTGACCCCAGGTTTCACAGTGAGGGAGGGCTTGTGATCGCCACTAGGGCTTCCATTCCCCACTTGTGCTCTTTATGATAGCTGTACAAGGGCCAACTGAGGGCAACGTTGCATTATTTTAAACTTAAAATACACACATGTATATAAAAACCATTATGTATGTAATAAATAATATACATACTCATGCATAAGGAGCAGTGAATCCTTGATAAAATTGAAACAGACCACTCCTCACCTAGAAATTTGTACAACTATTTATTTAACTAGAGGCCCGGTGCACGGATCTGTGCACTGGAGGGGTCCCTTGGCCTGGCCTGCGGGGATCGGGCCAAAACCAGCTCTCTGACATCCCCCGAGGGGCCCCAGATGGCGAGAGGGCCCTGGCCGGGCCAAGGGACCCCACCGATGCATGATCAGGGCCGGGGAGAGACCATGGGAGGGCTCCAGGGCATGTCTGGCCCGTCTTGCCCAGTCCTGATCTCTGGACCCCAGCAGCAAGCTAACCTACATGTCAGAGCATCTTCCCCCTGGTGGTCATTGTACGTCATAGCGACTGGTCCAACAGTCGAACTAATAGTTGGACACTTAGCATATTAGGCTTTTATTATATAGGATATATGTGCTAAAGACATAATAAATCTGTTTCACGAGCATGGCTCATTTTTAAAGGTGCTCTTAAGTGGGACCAGCATTGCTTAGGGGTTGAGCGTTGACCTATGGACCAGGAGGTCATGGTTCAATTCCTGGTCAGGGCACATGCCCTGGTTTCAGGTTCAATTCCTAGTGTGGGTGTGCAGGAGGCAGCTGATCAATGATTACTCTCATCATTGATTTTCTATCTCTGTCTCCCTCTCCTTTCCTCTCTGAAATCAATAAAAATATATACATTAAAAAAAGTGTTCTTAAGGCATGAGACTACCTCCGAGCTACAACCTATATATTTATGAAAATATGCTTATCCACAAAGCACTATAATTACATGCGTAATAATTATATGCTGTTTAATGTTTTTTCCCCCACAAACATAAAAAGAAAGCCATTCATTTTTTTATTAGTATAAGAAAAGTATCAAGAATGAACACTGGCCCTAGCTGGTTTGGCTCAGTGGGTAGAGTGTTGGCCTGTGGACTGAAGGGTCCCAGGTTCGATTCCAGTCAAGGGCACATGCCCTTGCATTTATTAGGTAAATTCCGTCCCGCGAACGGCATTGAGACAAATGCCAGATGAAATGTAATACCCGATCTCCAGTGGGGGGTGTGCAGCAGGCAGCCAATCAATGATTCTCTCTCATCATTGATGTTTCTATCTCTCTCTCCCTCTCTCCCTTCCTCTCTGAAATCAATAAAAAATATTGATTTTTTAAAAAGAATGACCACTGTTTCCATGAGAGATCATTAATGGGTCCTAGATTTTGGGAGTTAATTGACGAATTATTCACTGATAAGCAATGATGTCTTTAGTAAAAGGTGAAAGATTTGTGCGATCTGAAGAGAAACCAGAGTATGATGATGTCTTAATAGTAGAAGACAATCTTAATCTGAATCCCCACATATGGTATCTTTCCTTCTATACTAAAGAAGCTTTTCATTTTATATAAACATAACTGTACATACCAGAGAGACCCTCACATTATCAGGTGGAATCTATAGTTCTATCTGTGAAACAGTCTGCAGCTACATTTTGAGCCACTGCTCTAGCAAGTCATTTTCTCAGAAATAAGCAATTGCTCAGCTCCAGCCATTAATGTGAAAGTTATTTCAGATCACATTATAGTTATGAAGAAGAGTGGGTATTACATTTCATCTGGCATTTGTCTCAATGCCGTTCGCGGGACGGAATTTACCTCATAAATGCAGTGCATTAGAGCAGCTGCCACACCAGCAGCCGAGTTAAGGTTCCTGGAAGGCTTTGATGTGTTTTTATAAATAGAATTCTAGATATAAAGGGATTTTTCCACTCAGTGTACCATTACAGGACACAAGGAGAGCTGTAAATGACAATATTCCAAGTATTTAAGATAATAAAACAGCAGTTGGGCCTGGGAATTACAATTGTGTTCAACAGCGACTGGGTTTCAATGTTGCTTTAGTCTCTATGAAATGGCCCTGGAATACTCAGCTCTCTCGAACCATGTTATGCTTATTTACATTATTTTCTAATCTGAATAAACTACATGAAAGAGATGGAAATGCACTTCAACATGTCCCTAACCTTGAATTTGCCCAAGGAGTATCCAACAACAGTTCCCACCCCATTTAGACACTGTGGGTGATAGAGAAGACACAGGGCACACCTCCTCCCCATTAACCTATGTTCACCAAAAAGATAGCCCTAACAAATCCCAAACTCAAATATCCAAGTTGCTTCTCATAATGTATGTCTCCTTATTGTATCACCAAAATATCTGGTTGCATTTGTTTCATATCCCAATTGATCTAGAAACTTTTCAGTAAGAAATTTCTAGAAAAGTCCCAACTTTGATCTTCAAATAGTAACTGATCTAGGGACTAGCAGACACACTAATATTTCTGAATTCATGGACAGAGGCAAAGGTACATCAGTGGGCAGGAATCTGAAATACTCTCTTTCTGGGATACGATTCTAGTCTCATCTCATTTTCCATTATCTTTTTTTCTTTCGTGTGTGTGTGTGTGTGTGTGTGTGTGTGTAATGGTACACGCCCATTTTTTCTGTGCTCAAGGAAATGGTGCTTGATTCACATACTTAGAGGCTACTCCCTAAGCCACACCGTGAACCGGAGTCAGCAGGCCTGCTACAGCTCCACACGAGCTTTCCCGCCTCGGTACTGAGACAGGCCTGGGCTGTTGTCAGCCTTTCCTCAGTAATTAAAAGCAGATCAACTGTTAGAAACAGGAATCCACCTGCTGAACTGACTGTATCTCGCTCTCCAGCAAATGCACCTTTCCACACTTAACTCCATCTGCTAACGCAATTAAGCTCTGATTTTGAGCTTCACTCAGAACACAAACTACTTCCCTCACTAGGCTACATGCAGCCTCAAGCCACAGGTGTGGGGGCAGGCGACCAAAAAGCCAGGCAGCTGCCCAACCTAACGGACCTGCCTTAATCAGAAAACTCACCGAAGGAAGATACTGTATGTGTATAAAAACCCAGACAGCAATGGCTCCTTACCTGATAGGGGTAGTTGTACCAGCAGTGCCTTGTATTCCACAGCCAGGGTGTCTAAAAATGACAAAGAAACATATTTTACATATTTTGGAAAAGAAGCAGGATGAGATATTTATGACAGGTTCTTCCACCAATCTGCAATATTTGGGTATTTCAATAATCTACCTCTGTGAGAACTGAAGGACTTAAGAATAAGATATTAAAGCAATTAGTATCCCATCACATATTCTCTCTGGGTAATCTATACTTAACTGGTAGTATTTCAGGCTACTTCTGGGATAGAGTCCTAGCTGGTGTCTTAATATTTTGCTGGTCACAAAGAGACATTCCTGCTATGTAATGAGCCTCAGGGCCCTTCAGAGGTCTCACCTAAACCAGATGCAAATCATCGACCTCATTGTTATCAAAGAACAATGTACCCTAAAACTCCTCCAATTCAATGTTTACAAAGCAACATTATTAATCAATTGTTCCATGCCTTGAACAAGGTTCAGTAACAGGCAGGCATACTTCTTGTTTCAGTAGGACACCTCAGACTAATTCCAGGCCTAAGGGAATTAGCTCTCAGGGCACACTCCACCCCCTGACTCATGGTCAAAGTCTTTTAAAGACAAAACAATCATTCTTGACTTGACAGCAATTACTTGGTTTACAGCAAACATGTCAAACTCTCGGGGGCATGCAGCCCACAACTTTGCGACCCAGCCAACATAACGGTATGTAAGAAACGTTTTAATAAAAATTTCGTAACTTAATTTTTACAATAATTATGTTATACATAATTATGAATAACGAACTACAATGTTCGCTAGTGGCTGATTACTATAATCGTGCTGTATTCATTTCCCTTATGCACCTTATGCACAGGCGCACCATTTCTCTCCACTAATACTAGAAGCGCATATTTTAGCAGCCGATTGCCGCATCATTAGTCTTGTACTGACTGGTTTGGTGTGTGCAACAGGAAATATTTCACTTTTGGAGAACAAGAAAAATAGGTTTATTTGCATTACTCTTATTAATTTGTGCAGTTATTCAGTGTCTGGTAAGTTTATGTTCAAAAAATATTAATTTTTATTAAAATGTTCTATTATTTTATGTCAATGATTACTCATTTATTTCAGCCCTTTGTATTCAGCATGTCTCTATCGAAATAAACCTATGTTTCTATGAAAATTGACGCTTTTGCTTTTTTGTGGCCCACATTAACTTAAACCTTGTTTATTTGGCCCGTGTTAGCCTTTGAGTTTGACATGCTTGGTTTACAACAGTGTATAATCAGGACATCTAATTGTACACACAGACTCAACACATTTGTAATGAACAGGGAGGAGTTAGCGAAGATTTAAACAGACTGCTGAGTAATCCAATAATACCAACACAAACTTTCTCATATTTTTGTAGTAAGTTTGTAATTCTTTTGCACCTCTGATCTACAGCTATAGCACTTTGTGGTTCACATTCATATACATTTTGATATACATCTACATACATTTGTCCATTATTAAGGAACATGGTCACTAATCCAATCCATATGTGTTTATGCATCTCAAAATGTCACTGAAAGATTAGTGTCAGATGTATTAGTACTGACCTAACTTCCTTATTTTGTCCCAGATCCTGTAAGATCAGGGTTGCTGCCCTCTGTAGTGTGATAATGTAGCTGTCTCCCTGAAAGCAACACATATCCTTTCACCCTGTACCAGTGAGGATGAGGATGTGAATGAGAAAGGGGCTAATAAATCTGACAATTTCAGTGCCTGAAATTAACCTCACAAGGTGATCTAATCCTAAATTCCCAACTGGGGAGGTCCAGGTGGGCAGTCACACCCTAGGCCTATAAAAGGTTTACCTTTGCCTTAAGCAGCACTGCCCATTGTTCTTGGGCATCTAGGTTAACACTCCTTTGAAAGGCCAGAGTAATCCTCTTTCTCAGACCCTTCAGAGGTGTAACCACCCTCAAGAGAGCACATAATCTTGTTAACTCTCCTGTAATCCAGTCATACAGATTTCCTCTCCTCACATATGAGGGCTGCAGTGAGAAGGTGGCATGTCAGGAGGAGAGCTCCCACCAGAAACTAAACTCTGCAGGACTTCCATCTGGAATTTCTAACTTCCAGAACCATGAGAAGTAAAGTTCTGTTCTTTCAGCCACCCAGTCTGTGGTATTTTGTTATGGCATTCTGAGCTGACTCATCCGGCATCATGAGACAAGGCTTAATAAATGGTGCTTAATAGCTATTAAACTACACATCAACTAATTTCAATATAAGAAGACTTATAAAGCATCTGAGCAAGACTAAGACCATAACACAGTAGATTCAAAATGACTTCTAACATTCTCCACCAAAACCACAATGTATAATGGGATTTTTCATTATCTCATGCACATCTGCTCCCAAACACATCACTTGAGACACAACCTGGCAACAAGCATATTGATCAGTAATGGTGTCCTATGGAAGTCTGTGGCTCTTCTTACCCTGAGCAAACCCATCCCCACCACCAGGATGGAGGTCAGACACGCTGCTGGTGGTCACCCTGCCACCTTCCTTTGCATTTTGACCATATGCATAAGAGTTGAGTGCTATTTACTCCATGATTTTTTAAAGAAGAAAACTAAAGAAGCTTTTTTAAGTGTCAGTAAATCTGCTCCTTTATCTAGTTTCTTCTTTTTATCAGCAGTTCTGTAGAGGTTTCATAGTGAACAAAAAATAGATCAGATCTAAACATTTTACTTTACCATCTAGAGTTAGATAGGTTTGGGCTTACTTTTTTATTTTTTATTTATTTATTTATTTTTTAATATATTTTATTGATTTTTTACAGAGAGGAAGGGAGAGAGATAGAGAGTTAGAAACATCGATGAGAGAGAAACATCGATCAGCTGCCTCCTGCACATCTCCCACTGGGGATGTGCCCGCAACCCAGGTACATGCCCTTGACCGGAATCGAACCCGGGACCCTTCAGTCCGCAGGCTGACGCTCTATCCACTGAGCCAAACCGGTTTTGGCATGGGCTTACTTTTTTAAAGTTTCATTTGACATACTTCTGAAAAGTAACAGTTTTAAAAATCTGCCTTTCAGTTTCTATACCACCTAGCATAAAGAAGGATTGTCACCAAATTCAAGGCAGTGTTGTCCAAGCATAGAATGTGAGACACTAAGAGTGAACCCTAATATAAACTATGAACTTTGGGTGATAATGATGTATCAATGCAGGTACATCAACTTTTTCCTTTGGATTACATCGAGGATTTATTGTAAGAAATAAACACGAGAAAAATGCTTCCAGTCTGCAATGGGTTTATATTAGAAAGGTTAGCACTAAGTTACCCTAAGTCAAATGGGTAAGTTCCATACAATATTTTTCCTTTTAAACGTAGTCCAAGGGGAAAAAAGTACTTCCCTTCTGTGAGTACTTATTATGCTTCCTCTTATCAAGTGAGAATTATGTTACCCTACTATCTTTTTACCTTGGTTTTGGAAGCTGAAATCTAATTCTATAGCTCAGTCATAGCAACTGTGATTGTTTTTAAAATCTTTACTTATTTTTCCTTTTATGTGTCACTTTTATGTTAATATCTATATTAATAATGTTATTACATAAACACTGCAAATTCCTTTCAGAAACATTCAACTGTACATTTAACTGAATTAATATAAATTAAATCCATTCAAAATATTTAATGTACATTGTAAAAGAACTCAGAATGCAAAGAAATATTTCATGCGTTGTGAGTTTAAAAATTGATAAATTGAAAAGAATGAAGCCTAAAGATGCTGCTGGTCAGTGGTGAACTGGCTAGAGTGCTCCCAGGATGCAAGAGTAACCTTTCCTCCTTTTCTGAGTCAGTAGAAATGTGACTATAAATCTACAATGCAGACCAGTGACTCCTTCCTGGAGGCCCCTGGCATCTCCCTGAGCTTTGAAAGCTCCCCTGATGTGAAAATATAATTTGGACTTGACCCTGAGGCATTATATAAAGATAGCAGCCTTTCCAATTGATCGGGCTTTTAAAAAGATGCTGGTCCTCTAGACCTGGTCAAGCATGTGCCTTCAGCATATTCAGCAATCAATTTAGAAAGTAATTTGCTGAGCTGCCAAGCATACATAAATAGGAGTTCCTTGGAGATGAGCCCTGAGGGCACAGGGTCTCTGGGTTTAATCATAGAAACAAAGAGAAGAGAAATGTGAGTCGCATTTCCATGCCTTCTAAGTCCTGCCAGCCAGTGATTCCCAATTTTTTCTGCCTCTGCTTAGCTGAGAGATTACGCGCACGCACGCACGCACACACACACACACACACACACACCCTAATTAACTGTGACTGTGATTATCAAGAGTCTGAGTAACAGGAAGCTTAAAAAACCCAACTCTCCCACTGATTCAGATGTGGACTCTCCTCCACACCCAGGGAGAATCACTGCAAAGCAGAATGGACTGATCAATCAATTTCATGTTTAGAACAGAAATTAGGGAGAAAGGAAACAGATGAAGGAAAGAGATGAGAACAAAATGAGGTGAAAGGCCTAGAAGGAGGGGAAAGTGGTGAGAATGTCAACACAGGGAAAAAGAGAGAGAGACAGAGAGACAGAGAGAGAGAGAGAGAGACAGAGAAATTTGGGAATGAAGTCAATGAGAGAGACTATTAAGAAGCACAGAATTAGTCAAAAGATTTAAAGAAATTATAATATATTACAAAAGTTACTATTTCTAATATGCAAAGAGCCCACAAAAATTTATTAAAATATCAAAACACCCAATGAGAAAAATGGGGGAGAAGAATAATAAACAGGAAACACAATAGAGAAAAATATATGTGACCAAAAACATATGCAAAAATATCACAGATTTTTTTTTTTACCCATGTCTGGAAAATATTTAAAGAATTTAGCACACAGAAGTCAGCAGTGTATAGAATCTACAAATTTAAATAACACTCTACAAATTTAATAACCTTTCTAGGAAGTAGTTTGGTCTTTAAATTCTGCATATCCTTTGACCCAACACTGATTGTAAAAAAACTAATTAGACCTATATATAAAGGCATTTGTGCATGGATTTACACTATTACTTTTTCTAGTAATACAAATTCAAACCTAGCTTCAATAATGGGAGGTTAGCATGTGCTTACATGGGATTCTATGAGAGCAGATCCTGAGATGAGGGTATGGATTCAGGTTGTTTATTTGAGAGGTGATCCCAGTAAACAAAACAGAGAAATGGAGAAAGTAAGGTAGATGAGGGAGATAATCCATTATGGTTTTCAGGACCAAGCTGATTACTGTTACAGGCATCTCAGTTCCACTTATAACTTTCCCAACACAGGACTAGGAATTGGGGGGGGGGGGGGAGGCTGGGCATTTATCCTATAATCCCTCCCTATCCCCCACTGTTTGAGGTTCAGTATTAATGAATGGCTCCATATTTCTAGGTTGTACCTTCCTGTGTTTAGGTGACCTTTGTGGCTTTGGGAAAAGCAGGAACAGAGATATAGCACAGCTTATATCTGAGGTGGAATACTGTCAGAGGTGCATGGAACTGTCCACCATATCAGATGGGCTAAAGAGATGCAACAGGCATATTCACATTTTAGGTTACAATTAGATTCCATGCAGAATAAACAGTGTACATTATTTAAAGTGGGCATATATTTAGACACACACACCAAGTGTGTGCATGAACAATGCCTGGCAATATTTACCAAAAGTTACTTAGTGATTATGTATAAGTAATGATTATCTCGGGTGATTTTTACTTTTTTTTTCTTAGATGTTTGTATGTCATTATTAGATTACACAAGTAATTATAACTACATTTTTTTCTGCAATGAACAGGTCTTATTAAAATCATAAAATGCCAAAGTTCATGTACTTTTAACAGATCTCATTTAAAAAACACACACATTTCCTTTCTGTTCACAAACAAGACTAATAGCATTAATAATATATTGCTACGCTCAAATTATTCAAGAATTCTAATTAACTTTAAACTAAAAGCTAGTATATGAAATAGCTGCCTTCAGATTATTTACATGTTGACAGTGACATTTGAAGTATAAACAAATCATTAACAATTTAATTCTAAATTCTCAATTAAGAGAAAGTGGTGTGAGACAATAATAAGATGAGCAGTTAATCTAGAATAAACCTTGTATTCATTATGCGGTGAGCAACCATTTTGCCGCCCATCCACTTATTCTTATTTTGAAGGTCCCCTCTTCCTTACCACTTTTAAATCAACTAGGCCCTAATATCTTTGTGCTAATATTATTGTATCCTCCTCACTCACTCACTCTTTCAAGTATTTATTGAGTGGCTACCATGAATTAGGAATCCTGCTAAGCATGAAGATGCAGTAAGACAAGTTCTCCATTTTCAGAGAATTTGCTATCTCCTGGGTAATCAAAACAATTATATGATATATCAAGGTATCGACAGGATGCAGAGAAGTCGTACACAAAAAGACACCCAGCCCAGTTGTGGAGGGTGAGGTGGGAGGGGAAGGCTTCGCCAGGAGGTGTCATCCTAGCTGAAGCCAGAAGGACACGCAAGCAGAAGGTGGGGAGGAGCTGCCAGATAGAAGAACATGGGCTTCCCTATCTTTCAGAAGCCATGTCTTATTTCCAGCACACCACTTTTCCTAATCATCATTTCCTTGCATTATTCTCTAGGATTAAAAAAAAGAGAGCCTCTTCCTCTTTCCCATCGGAGAAGGTAAAATGCTTCTGCCTCACTGTCCTTGCTCCTGGAGGACGGCTTGGTCCCTGGTGACCATGCAAGATTAAGTCCACTCTTCCCAGGAAACATCCCCTGCTCTCTCCAGGCCAAGCGCCTTGCTGTGCGTGTCCACTGATTCCCACCCGTGTGCCTTAACTCCTGGGTCTCCTTGTCTGCGTGCCACCTGTCATCTCCACCCCTCTACCTCGACGCCTCCTGATCAATCTTCCAGGCACTAGTCTGTTGGCCTCCTGCTTCCTGAAACTGCTTTGTGCAGCCTTTTGTAGGTCTTCCTCTCCAATGAACTCCAGCTTCTTTGAAAAGGGTGTATGTAGTCCATAAATTAGTTCTCAATGTTCAAAATTAGTTCTCAATGTTCAAAAAGTGCCTATTATGTGTCATAGTGGTTTTACATTTTTTGGTATTAATTATTTTAACCAAATATCAATGTTTAAGGAGAGTTCTAAGCACACAAAAGGAAACAGAATACAGGCTATGGCTTGTGAATAAGAGCAACATGGATCAGCGGAAAGAGGCAAGTGATGAAGAAGTAAACATGTGGTAATTGGGCTCCATCTTGCTGTCAGGCAAGCTAGACAGTTCTTGTCAGTTCTTGTCACTTGTCAGTTCTTGCTTTGCTGTGTGACATGCTCACTGAAAACTTCACAAATGCTATAGGAGAACAGACCATGGTGGCAGAGAATTCAAGCTTCTCTCAACCATGTAGTAGCTGTGTAAGTCATTAGTCCCTGCACAATATTTTCAAATCAAATAGCTGCTTTTCATGAATAGGACACAGTTTTGTCAAGCAGAGAGAAAGAGAGCCAAACTGGGACTGGAGCCAGATGAGAGAGAAGAAAGGGAGAATTCCATCAAAGATCCCCAAACTTGCACATCTGGATACATAGAGAGGGTCTTCGTTTTTAATCCTATGAAAACAGGAGCTACTCCAAGGAGCTGGGCTGTGTACTATTGCTCCAGTGAGCAACTAACCAAAAGGTCTATCTGAAGAGTTTTCTGTGTTCTTCACAAGGACTCGTGTGGCTGCTGGAGCCACACAGCCTCCCAGAAGGCACGAGCCCCACCAGGAATGGAGGGCTGTTAATAAAAGGGCCATTGCCACGTATGGAATGGTCTTCTCATTCCTATCTTTAACGTTTACTCAGGACAGAAAGAAGTGATACGAAAACAGAGAAAACATGAAAAAACAAAACAAAGAACTTAGAATAAAATGTGAGTAAACATCTGGCTTTTTTTTTTTTTAAATCAGAAAGGCTTGTTATTCTGAATCGAGTATTTGTAGACATTTTCTTAAAAATGAACAAGTGAGATTGTCACTTCAAGAAAATATTTGTTGCTCATGATACAATTCAAGCTTTCAAGCAAATAGTATTCTAGAAAATACATACATGCTTAACAGCCTCCCATTAGTTAAAAACTTTTCTGTGAAAACATTAAAAAATATGTTTTTGATATTTATAATGACATGTGTCAACATTTGAAAGACCTGTGTAACTCAGCAAACAAATAATTCCCAAATGACCAATTCCTCACATTAAATAATCATGCCTGGGCAAAGGGGAATGATAGATCAATGCATGCGAATATAACCAAGAACAAAAAGTTCACTAACATTAAAGAAATTTCTTCTTGTCAAGTTTTGGTGTAGTATTAACAAAAAATACCTATAGGATTATAAAAAACACTAATAGAATATTTCTGCCATTTCCAACTCCATGTCTTTGTGACTTTCTTCATTTACTTCAACCCCCACTCCTCCTTCCCCCCTCAAAACACCCCACATCACAATAGATTGGATGTAGAAGCAGGAATGAGAATCCAGCTCTCCTCCACTAAAACCAGATGTTAGAAAGGATTGCCAAAAAAACATTGCAAAAATCTCTACCTTTTGTTTTATTAAATATGTTGTTCTTAAAATGTTATTTATGTTACCATGTAATGATTTATTCTTGCTATTTGTAAATAAATAAATAAATGTTTTTAAAATTTATCAGTTTTAATTTCTAATACAATTATTACTGATAGACATGACTAATAAAAACAAAAGGTCTTTAAAATCCTATATAACTGTTACAAGTATAAAGGGTTCCTGAAACCAATGAGTTTGAGAACCACTCCACCGAGGATAGCAAATCCACAAAGTGAAATGAACCAAGTCTCCAAAGACCACGTGGAGCAGAGCTGCCCTACTGGCCTAGGCTACTCATATTTGGGCTGTTCCATGAAGCAGAAATAAACTTTCTTTAAGCCACTGTGCTTCTGGGTCTCTGTGCTACATAACTCCAGGTTAGTGCTTACCCTGACCAATTCAAGGCTCCTATGGCAACAGATACACACAATGGGAAGAGCCTACGTTCTCAGGAAACGAGTTCCTTTAAATCTATTTACTGAATAAACAATATTCAGCACGTGCAAGGACACATCAACTATAGCTGCTACTCAATTTGATACATTCCCTCCTCTACCTTTTCCAGACTTTACCACACACCAAAATTAGTCCCAAGAATCCAAAACCATAGAATTGCATCAGGTCGAAGGTGGGAAGACTCTTTTTGCCAAGGTGGTGATACCCAATGTTTAATCAGATCATCCCCAATGATGGGAAGAGAATAAAGGTTGCCCTTTGAGACCATATAGCCTAAGAGACCTTCAGGATTTTTATAAGTCATCATTTCTTTAAATGAATTGACCTCAAACAAGGTTCTATCTATTTAAAAATCATTTTTTCTGAGAACACTTTAAAGGAATTACATAAGAAAATGGTGAAAAGCCATAGCTCACTCTCGTTTAAAAATCTTGGGAACTTTAGGTTTGATTTTTCTTATGTATGAAGTTTGACTTGCTTTTTAATGTTATCTTGCTACCATATTTGTGCCTTATATCCAAAAACCTACAACAATATTATATGAATCATGAGTCCAAATATATTATGAATAAACAGTTTCATGTTTTCCAAGCTCCTAAATCTTTTATCTAGATGTGGCCATATAGAGCCATGGAAGATGCATTATTTCTACGAGTGAATATGTTCGAAGAAAAAATTGTATTGTGCTATTTTTATCTGAGAAAGTTGCAGGAAAATATAAAAATCAGAGACTTGTAAAGCAGCCAAATACCTGCAATGTTCAACTATATAAATAGAGAACACCACTTTTATGAAAGGCAGGAGAATCTAGAAGTAGAGAAACCAAAGTTCCGTAAATTCCCAATCCCTGCAATTACTGAAAGAACACAAGATGGAGAAGAAGGAATCAGAATGGACACAAGAGTTGCTGTCAGGCCTCAGTCTGCCACTAACCAGTGGGGTGACAGTGGGCAAGTCAGTTCATCCATCTGGTTGCTCATGTGTGAAATTAGGAGTTGGACTGAATAATTCCTATGATCACTTCAAGTCCTTCATTTCACCAACCTCTTTGCCTCCTTTTTGTTCTCCTTAAAGACAAGATCCTAGTTAAACCATGCTCTGATCAATTTGCAGATTCTGACACCCCACAAATGGAAATCCAACAGCAGAGGGAGACCCCCCTTTTTCCTCTTTTTGAAAGGATTTTAGTTTTCCACTGCAATTTAGATTTTTTGAATCACTGACATAATTAAGTCACTCTTATTGAATCCAATTACAGCATTATTAGTAATCAGTATAATAAAAAGCTAATTTTGCCCAATTTTATGATGTTTGAGTAAAAGTCACAAAGTGAGTAATTGCTTTCCAGTGGGTCTTCTATCTGTGAGGTTCAAGTTTTATATTGTGCTTGGTATTAAATATTAAAATTTTCTAAATTAAACACTGATGAAAATTTGATGATATTTTACTTTAGGAAAATAATTACCCCTTTTCCATTACAGCCACTTTCATATATTAAAATTCAGAAGGGAACTCACAATTCAGTTTACCATTACTCAATACTAATAGCACAAATGATCAAACTGTACCCTTTAAGTGAGTGGTACATCTTTATATATTATTTATCTTCTAATTAGGATAGAGAAATTATCCTTTGAGTTATTTACAAAGAAGGAACTGATCTTTATGCAGTTAAGTTTTGATCAGCAGTTTCTGATTTTAATGAAGCCTGCCTTCATGCCTTCCCAGCTTCTGATCTCCCAAAAATGTGTAATCATTTTTTTGGGTGGAGGGGCTATAAGACGTAATTAGGTTAGATGAATGCAACCGAATTACATCAAAGGGCTGCACCAGCAATACAGAAGTAGTTTGCTGCATATAAGATAAAGCCTTCCTCTCCATGAAGAAAGAGCTCTTAAAATCAATGAGACAGAAAGATGGAGTGATTAATGAAATTGGCATGATATTTAAAACATAATCTAAAATTATCTATTTACCAGAAAGCAAAAACAAGACAGCCAACCTTTCTATGCAAGTAGAACCAGGTTCCCTTTTTCTCCTGTTGTATTTTTTTAAGTGCTTCTTTGCTTTGTTTATCTCAACACCTAATGAATGTCTGAGTTCACTGATGTCCACACTATTAACCCATCAATGTTTATTCTCTTGTAGTTTGCTCTCATGAGCTCATGCTTATTACTTGCCAAATACCTAACTCTTCAGGTACATACACTATCAATTACAGAACTTGCCGTGCAAACACGTGAAAAACAAGGTTATTTATTGGCAGTGTTGAAAAGGCCATGACATTGAACCAACCTGAAGCCATCAGTCTCCAGACTAAGTTATACAAATGACTTCATAACTTCAGTTTACTCAGAAGATATGCACAAGGTAATCTTTAAATGAAAAGAGCCACAGAAAATGACATTTTACTTGCTCCAATACGAACAATGTTAGCATTTGAGCTGTTATCATTGGGAAGTATTATCTAGAAAATTCACATGGAGTTAAGGTGTAATTATCCTTTAAGCTAAATGACAGTCATATTTTTGTTCTTCAATTCGAGTTTCTAAGATACTTTAATTGAAGAGGCTTTGCCATTATACATATATTTTAAACTCTATAGGGATGGCTCAGTTTGGAGTGCTTCAAAATGATCAGTCACCAATTCTATAAATACATGTTTTACAAAATAAACTAAGTAAGAATCCATCAATTTACCTTCTGATGCTAGAAGATACATATGGATAGAATTGCCCCGTTTTCATATACCATTAGTTTTAAATAGAAATAACATACATTCTTACCTAACGGTATTGTAACAGAACTGTATTATAATATAGTTACTGTTCCACTGAACAAAATTTAACCCAGGATTAAATTTATAACATCAAACTATTTTAAAATGGGACTGACTGTGATTATGTCCCTGGGAAAACTAAGAGTATATCCAAAGAGAAGAAAATTTACATTTAGTTCAAACAGGAAGTAATCAAAAACTGTCAAAATGTAGGGAAAACTGGCATTTGTAGTAAGCTCCAATAGTAACAAGATAGAACTAGAAGGTCAGCTGAACCAAGGATTTCCTTAGTTTAAAATTATACTTACTTAAATGGTACCACTTAAACAAGTGGTACAAAAATAAACTGAATGCTGGAACAATTAAGTTCCTAATATACTCTTATGAAACATGCAATAAAATTCATTTATCCAGCACCTGCTGTGTGGCAAGCCATGTTCTAGGGATTGAGGAGTGAACAAAACAAACAGAAAATCACTGTGCCCACAGACTTATTTTCTAGTGGAGTAGACTGCCAATAAACAAGAAAAATAAGCAAAAATAAACAGTATGTTACATGAGATGAAGGTTAAGGAGAGAAAATCCAGTAGGAAAAGGAATATGAAATGTCAGAAGCTGTAATGGGGAGACGACATTAATAAAGGTTGCCATGGAAGATGTCAGTCAAGTGGTGATTTTTGAGCAAAAACCTGAAGGAAAACACCTGTCACTAGAAGTTTTACTTGTCTGACTTGACTACATTAGTTTCTACCTTTATTTATATGTAAACTAGAGGCCCGATGCATGAGATTCGTGCAAGAGTAGGCCTTCCTTTCCCTGGCTGCTGGCACTGGCTTCCTTCTGGCACCCGGGACCCGGGCTTCCCTCCGACCTCAGCTTTGTCCGGAAGGATGGAAGGATGTCCGGAAGGAAGTCCGGTCTAAATAGCATATTACGCTTTTATTATTATAGATAAAGTAAACCAGCTACACAGAAGAGAAGACAGGAATAAGGGTAGAAGAGATAGACATTGTGATTTTAATTGGCAATTTCTTCACCTCTGCTTTCAAGAGGTAAAACACCTGTGTTTTGAACACCTGTGCATTCAAAATACCAGTTTATGTGTCATTTGTGAGTAATAAGTTGCATCCTTAGGTGTGGTCCTTGCTAATTCCACTTATGACTTTCCTGGAAAGAGAATTGAGATGAGGGGTAATAAGACCTAGGAGAGGAGAGCTGGCAAGTGGAGAATGAAAAGGGAAAAACCAGTGTAGATAAATTTGCTGGTTTTAATGCATGGACCTGCTTCCACATTTAAACTGACATGCTGTCAAGTGAAAAAAATCGTGTGACTTTTTGTTTCAACTCTCTGCTCTAAAAAACGGCCATGATGATCATTGCACCAGGTTTTATGAAACTGAAGCTAAATAGAGGCAAGAATTTTAAAAGTATTAACATCATAGAAATGGAAGTCACTGAGTTTATTCCCTAGATTACCCTAATCACAACATCTATAATAATAAAAGGGTAATATGCTAATTAGACCGGAGAGCCGAACGACCTTCCGGCCATCCTTCCAGACAACCTTCTGGACGAAGCCGGGGCTCTGAGGGCTGAGTCCCTTGCACGAATTCTGTGCATCGGGCCTCTAGTCTATATAATAAAAGCCTAAGCGATCGTTATGGCAGAACGACTAATCTCTCTGATGCACACTGACCACCAGGGGACAGATGCTCAATGCAGGAGCTACCCCCGGTAGTCAGTGTTCTCCCACAAGGGGAGCGCTGCTCAGCCAGAAGCTGGCGAGTGCAGTGGCAGTGGCAGGAGCCTCTCTCGCCTCCGTGGCAGCACTAAGGAGCAGCAAGCAGGTGGGTGATAAGGAGCGAGGGGTCCTGGACTGCGAGAGGGATGTCCGACTGCCAGCAGGTGGACATCCCCCAAGGGGTCCCAGACTGCAAGAGGACGCAGGCTGGGCTGAGGGGACCCCCCCCACCCTGTGCCCTATTTTGTGCACCGAGCCTCTAGTATTGTAATAACAGAAGACAACAAAATGAGCAACACAGAAATAAATTCATTGGAGACATCATACTCATTGTATAATCAGGACTCTGAAGCTGTGTGTTTTTTTTTTTTTTTATCACAATATACTTCAAAATCAAATATATTGATGGATTCTTTTTTTTGATTAATTAAAACTTTATTGTTCAGATTATTACATTTGTTCCTCTTTTTCCCCCCATAACTCCCCTCCACCCAGTTCCCACCCCATCCTCCTCCCTCACTCCTCACCCACTGTCCTCATCCATAGGTGCACGATTTTTGTCCAGTCTCTTCCCGCATCCTCCTCACCTCTTTCCCCCCCCCCCCAAGAATAGTCAGTCCACTCCCTTTCTATGCCCGATTCTATTATAATCACCAGTTCATTCTGTTCATCAGATTATTCACTTGATTTTCAGATTCACTTGTTGATAGATGCGTATTTGTTGTTCATAATTTGTATCTTTACCTTTTTCTTCTTCTTCCTCTTCTTAAAGGATACCTTTCAGCATTTCATATAATACTGGTTTGGTGGTGATGAACTCCTTTAGCTTTTTCTTATCTGTGAAGCTTTTTATCTGACCTTCAATTCTGAATGATAGCTTTGCTGGATAAAGTAATTTTGGTTGTAGGTTCTTGGCATTCATCACTTTGAATATTTCTTGCCACTCCCTAGTGGCCTGCAAAGTTTCTATTGAGAAATCAGCTGACAGTCGTGTGGGTACTCCCTTGTAGGTAACTGAGTTTCTTTCTCTTGCTGCTTTTAAGATTCTCTCTTTGTCTTTTGCTCTTGGCATTTTAATTATGATGTGTCTTGGTGTGGTCCTCCTTGGATTCCTTTTGTTTGGGGTACTCTGCGCTTCCTGGACTTGGAAGTTTATTTCTTTCACCAGGTAGGGGAAGTTTTCTGTCATTATTTCTTCAAATAGGTTTTCAATATCTTGCTCTCTCTTCTTCTGGCACCCCTATAATTCTGATGTTGTTACGCTTGAAGCTGTCCCAGAGGCTCCTTACACTATCTTCATATTTTTGGATTCTTTTTTCATTTTGCTTTTCCGGTTGGATGTTTTCTGCTTCTTCATATTTCAAATCGTTGACTTGATTCTTGCGATCCTCTAGTCTGCTGTTGGGAGTCTGTATAATATTCTTTATTTCAGTCAGTATATGCTTAATTTCTAGTTGGTCCTTTATCACAACCTTGAGGGTCTCATTAGATTTCTTGTAGGCCTCATTAAGTTTATCGGCAGTTTCTAGAAAATTCTTGAAAAACCTTAAAAGTGTGGTTTTGAACTCTATATCCAGTAGTTTGCTTTCCTCCATTTCTGTCATTTGTGTCCTTTTTCTTTGTCTCCGCATTTTTATGCTTCCCTGTGTTGATACAGTGGTTTTCTGTGCTAAGTGTCCTCTAGGGCCCAGTGGTTCAGCCTCCCCAATTACCTGAGGAGAACACTCTTGGTGCACCCTCTTGTGGTCTTTGTGCACAGTCTTGTTGTAGTTATGCCTTGATTGTTGTAGGATCACTGGGAGGAATTGACCTCCAGGCCAATTGGCTGTGAGAATCAGCTGTGTCTGCAGTGGGAGAACTTCTGTGCTGGAGACACCCCTCCGGGGCAAGACTTGCTTCAATGGGGCTCTGGTGCTCCTGAAGCTGTGTTTTTACTTTGAAGACACCCGATGATGAATACTTAATTCTTCAATATGCTTGACCAGGATAAAAAATATGCTACAGAAAGTATTTTAATAAAAAATACTTTCTAGCCACATAGCAACAGTATCTAAGACTTGAGAGAGACACCAATAGTACCAGTAATAATAGGCTTTTCTGCCCTTTCTGAAGAGAGCTTTATATATCCTGAACAGAGTTACTTGTCCTCCTCCCCCAGTTGCCAGTACCAACATTGTTGCCCTTTCTTCCTTAGCGATAGAACCCCAGCTTTAAGTAGAGTACATTTTCTCCTGAAATAACAGAGAAGACATTGTCCAGCCTTCTTACAACGAGGTGGGGCTCTGTGTCTCACTTCTGGCTTATGAAGTAAAAATGCTGTGGGGTGTCCATAAAGGCTACATAATGAGAGATGACTCAGCTGCTGAGCAACTATCTTTCTGTCCACTATTCCTTCTTTGGGGGCATTGTTTCACTGATGTGATGGCTGGAGCTCCAGCAGCTATTTTGTACCAGCAAATAATCTTGAAGATGGAAGCTGTGCATGGTGATGGAAGCTGTAAAAGACAGAATGTCCCTGTATCCTTAATGACAGAATGGAGCCATCAAATCAGATTCCAACTGCCTCCTTCCAGACTTATTTTATATGAGAAATAAGCTTTATTCTCACTTAAGCCATTTATTATTATTATTATTATTATTATTATTATTATTATTATTGCTATATGCTCTAAACCTAGTCCTAATTAATATAATAGAGTGGAACACCAAAGGAGATATGAAGTCAGGGAGAGATTTCAAATGTATATAGTAACAATCTTATGAATTCCTAATACACTGATTTTGCTTCCAATATCCTTAAAAAGCATGTTGCATTTGCACACCTCCAAGCTTATTACAAAGATTTTTTTTTAAAATATATTTTATTGACTTTTTACAGAGAGGAAGGGAGAGAGATAGAGAGTTAGAAACATCGATGAGAGAGAAACATCGATCAGCTGCCTCCTGCACATCTCCCACTGGGGATGTGCCTGCAACCCAGGTACATGCCCTTGACCGGAATCGAACCTGGGACCTTTCAGTCCGCAGGTCGACGCTCTATCCACTGAGCCAAACCAGTTTCAGCTTATTACAAAGATTTAATAAAATTTCAGCTTCATGTGCTAAAGCAATAATGCATAATAATTTGCTTTATCTCTTCAAGTAAAAAATAATTAGTGCAATTTAATGGCATTAACTCAGATAAAATATTAGAACTGAAAATGGAGATAAACTAGAGTACCATGTCATAGAAAGAATCATTGGCATATGCTGTCTTGTTGATCATGGGGTGGGGGATAAAGAGGAAGTGATCTCCCCGAGATCTTTGGCTTGGTTAGTTACTGTAGATGGTGATGTTCATCAATAAGGTGGGGGGACTCCGAGGAGGAGTAGAGGGGGAGGGAAGATAATGAGTTTGGCTTTAACCCTGAATAACGTTTGAGATGCCTATGGGATACAAATGCAAACTTCCTGGAGAAAGTTAGAAAACAGTTTGGGAATCCAGACTCACTTGTTCTTCTGCATTAAAAACACACACCAAAACACTCAATGACTCCACACTGAGTACTCAATACAGTCCGGGTTCCTTATGATTTCAAGGCAATTTTCAAACCTGATTTCAACCTAACTTTTTGGAACTGCCTTCTAACATCTCTGTCTCTTTGCCCACAAGGCCCAACCAAACACAACATAAACCTCATGCCCAAGTCACACATAACTGTTTACAGTTCCCCCCAAACAAGCTCATAGAAGCCCATGCATATTTCTTTCATAACACGCATCCACTGCAAATATAACAATGCCTCCCACACTAGACAGAACTATTTGAGGGCTCTATCTCTTATCTTGGCTCTAGTGCATCAAAGCAGATAAGTCCTCCAATGCTTATGTAATTAACAGAGGCTCGCACACCAAGCCGCTGTGTTTTTGCTTCTTCTGTTTTCCTTATCTGGAGCCCAGGGAGGAATCAATGATGACTCGGAGTTGTCAGGGCTGCGTGAATAATAGCATGGTGACTTTTATCTGCAGGAACAGGATCAGAAAAGGATAGAAAAAAATTGCCAAATAGCTGGCACAAGTAGGATAATTTTAGACAAAGAAAAGAGGGAACAAATACACTCTCATGTCTCTGATGCTTTTATTTCATGCAGCAAAATACATCAGGAATGTTTAATCGATAGCTCACGTTTGGTAAAGAAAGGCAGGAGAAAAGCCTTGGATACTCAAGAGGCAGGGCTGGGCTGGATAAAGACAAACACAATAGGAATCATCTCCAAACCACTGAACACAGCGGCCGCCTCACAAAACAGCCCATCAGCAGAACGGAGATGTGCTTGCACCACCTGTTCACCCTCAGCTGTGCCTCACACCTGGACAAAGTGCAGTTAGATGAAGTCTGGGGGTTCTCTGCTTGCAGGACAGCCTGGACGGTACCATTTGTTAAACACAGCAAATCCTAATCCAGAAATATATTGCTTACCTTCTCCGATTTGTAATAGAAGGAAATAATGTCATGCCGTGGCATAGAAAACAGAGGTGCCGCACCCTGTCCTATGCGAACATTTTTGCCAGCTTTCTGTAACACTTATTCTTATTTTTGCTGAAAATTAACAAAAAGAATTGAATGTGTGTAAGATGCCTTTCAATTAATGTGATATGGTATAATATTATGAAGTACTAACAGCATGAGAACTGAGTTGAGCCCTTGTGGAATAATTTATTCATATTTTATGTATGTGTTTCAGATCTTTTATATATAGCATCTTCTCTTTTCCAGAGAAGAGTCTGAAGGAGGAAACGTACAGCATCACTCATTCCTCCTTCAAACTGCTTCTCAGTGTTGGTTCCTAATGTAAGCTCATTATAGAGACACAAAATGAATATTATATGACCCTGCAATCACCCTCCTTGGTATTTACTCAAATAAATTAACAACTTAAGTTCTCACAAGAACCAGTACACAAATGTCTGGAACAGCTTTACTTATAATTGTCAAAATATGGAAGAAACCAAGATTGCAATAGGTGAATGGATAAATGAACTGTGGTACATCCATATAATGGGAATACTGCACAGTGATTTTTTAAAGTGAGCTATCAAGCCACAAAAAGATATAGAAGGAACCTTAAATTCATGTTGCTAAGTGAAAGAAACCATTTTGAGACGACTACATACTGTATGTTTCCAACTATATGGCATTCTGGCAAAAACAAAACTATGGAGACAGTAAAAAAAAAATCAGTAGTTGCCAGGAGTTAGGGGGTGAGGGATGAATACGAAGATCACAGAGGCCTTTTGGGGTAGTAAAAATAATATCTGTACAATATTATAATGGATCCATGTCACTATACATTTGACAAACCCATAGAATATACAACACCAAGAATGAACGATAATGTAAACTATGGATTAACAAAAGTACCACACTAATGCAAAATGTTAGGAACAGGGAAGTTTGAGGGAAGGGGAGAAACGAGGGCATAAGGGGACTCTGTACTTTCTGCTCAATTTTCTCCAAACCTAAAACAGTGCTCAAAAAATAGTCTATTAATTTTTTTTTAAAAAAAGAGAACATTACCTTAAAACCTTCAAGTCATTTAATAACTAATTCAGAACAGCACTATGTCAACAGTTAGAAAACACAAGCAGCTTGAAAAATAATCTAGCATGACACATAATTCAGAATATAACAAGTGACACAATCTCTCTATTTCATTTTAGTGAGACTCCGTTGAGCAGCCACTGTATTGTTAGGATCACTGTTGTAGACACACAGCATACAGCAGGGCGCACACAGAGATACCTGCCTCCCAGAGCTTATACTCTTCTCTGCAGAGACAGACAGTAGACGAGAGCTCTCACACAGGTGTCACTCAAGGCACACTGCTGATCCCAACAGGAGGGCATGTACCTTGCATTTCAAACAGAAAGTGATACTCCACCACCTCAGCAGGAGAAAAAAGATTCCTTCCCACCCAGTAACAGCTCAGCCAATGGGAGACCGCCATAGCTCAGCCAATGAAAAGCCATTATACTTCCAACTTTCAGTCGCCTCCAATGGGCTCTTCCTTTACAAAAGCCCATCACAAGCCCATAAAAGAGCATTCCCCTCTTTTTTTCCCTTGGGGCTTGCACATGGTTCACCATTAGACAGCATGTCCTGAATTCTTCTTCTTTTTTGTTGTTAATCCTCACCTGGGGATATTTTTCCATTGATTTTTAGAGAGAGTGGGAGGGAGAGGGAGAGACAAAGAAAGAGAAACAGTGTGAGAGAGACACATGGATTGGTTGACACTGCATGCACCCGGACTGGGTCCCGGGATCAAGCCTGCAAGTGAGGTACCTGATCTTGACTGGAATCAAACCAGGGACCCTTTAGTCTGCAAGCCGATGCTCTATCCACTGAGCCTAACTGGCTAGGGCCTGAATTGTTATTCTTTGTTGTTCCCAAATAAACCCATTTTGCTGCAGAAATATCTGGCTGTCTATCCGCTTATGGTCAATAGTGTCAACATGTTTGGCAGGAGACTCTAAAGACTTGATAACATATTCCCTGCCCTGTGGGAGCCTGGGCTGCAGGACCCCAACTCACAGAGTTTGGCCTTCTTTCCAGGGTTTCTGCTAGTGCAGCTGCTCCCTTCAGACACTTCAGGCCTTGTCGTCAGCCTTTCACCAGTGCTATTCCTCCTTACAGCACACCCCCTCCTCTCCCACCGGTGCATTTGTTATTTAATGGTACTAGCCAAATGAAATAATTGTGTGAAATCCAGCCATCATCCAATCCTATCTAATAAAAGAGAAAAATGGTAATTGGCGTACGACAATACCCTTTTCATTGGCTAATCAGGGCTATATGCAAATTAACTGCCAACTAAGATTAGCAGTTAACTGCCAACAAGATGGCGGTTAATTTGCATATGTAGGCACAATGCAGGGAGGCGAAAGGGAAAGCAGGAAGAAGCCCCCTGCCACTGACAGTGATCGGAAACCCAGGGGGGAGCTAAGAGCTGGGGGGCAGGGCAAAGGTGGCCCTGGGGCCGCCTTTGCCCTGCCCCCCAGCCATGATCAGAGAATCAGGCGCCTTTTCCACCCTGGCCAGTGATAGCAGGAAGTAGGGGTGGAGCCAGCGATGGGAGCTGGGCACTGTTGAAGCTGGCAGTCCCGGGAGCTAGGGGTCCCTTGCCTGGGCCTAAAGCGGAGCCCACGGTCACGGGGCCGCTGCCGCTGTGGGTCCCTGCTTCCCCGGGCCGGACGCCTAGGCCAGAGGCGTTAGGCCTGGGCAGGGGTGGAGCCTGCAAGGCAGGGAGCTGGGGGTCCCCTGCCCAGCCCTGACACCTCTGCCGGAGGCCTCAGGCCTGGTCAAGGGGCCGATCCGGTGATTGGTGATCGGAGGGTGATGAGGGTCAACTCCTCTGGCCGAGGCATCAGGCCTGGGTGGGGGGCGGAGCCGGGGATTGGGGGGATATGATGGTCCCCTTGCCCAGGCCTGAAGCCTGGGTCAGAGGTGTCAGGCTTGGGCGGGGAGTGGAGCAAACGATCAGAGGGAGATGGGGGTCCCCTGCCCAGGCATGATTCCTGGGCCAGAGGCCTCAGGCCTGGGCGGGGGTCAGAGCCAGTGATCGGGGGGAGATGGGGGTCCCCTGTCCAAGCCTGACACCTCTGGCGGAGGCGTCAGGCCTGGGCAAGGGGCCAATCAGGCGATCGGAGGGTGATGGGGGTCTACGCCTCTGTCAGAGGCGTCAGGCCTGGGCAAGGGGCCGATCCTGCGATTGGAGGGTGATGGGGATCAACGCCTGAGGGCTCCCAGTATGTGAGAGGGGGCAGGCTGGGCTGAGGGACACTCCCCCCCCCCCCCCACACACACACAGTGCACGAATTTCGTGCACCGGGCCCCTAGTCTATACTAATAAAAGGGTAATATGCTAATTAGACCAGATAGACCAGACGTCCTTCTGGACAAAGCTATGGTGGCGGGGGCTGAGGCAGAGGCAGTTAGGGGCGATCAGGCAGGCAGGCAAGCAGGTGAGCGGTTAGGAGCCAGCGGTCCCGGATTGTGAGAGGGATGTCTGGGGGGTCCCAGATTGGAGAGGGTGCAGGCCGGGCTGAGGGCCTCCCTTCCTGTGCATGAATTTCATGCACTGGGCCTCTAGTATAATATAAAAGGTAACAAAGTATATGAAATGTATTTGCTCCAAAATCATTTTCTAAAGCTAAGAAAAATAATATTCTAATTAGCAAAAATAAGAATAAAAGTCAGGTTTACAGGAACATGAGGAATTGAGTGCAGTAATTTTTAAAAATAGAGAGTATAGAATGGTACAGCAGGGCTCAAGGGTATCAGCTGAAAATAATTGTTACTTGGAACTTAGTTATTGTAATAATCTGTCCTGATGCTTTGCCAGCTGTTATTACAAAACAGAATACGTAGTCTTAGTTAAAAGAAATAATGCTATACCTGAAAGCCAATCAATTTACATAATTTTTCTGGTCAAAGTAGTCTAAAAAACTATCCTTTGATCCTTAGCAATCTAATACAAAAAAAAAAATAGTCAGAAAAAAGGAGCCCAAATGCACGCATGGCCCAGTGGGAAGCAAGCCTGCAGCATTAATACTTCTGTATCTTGTTACCTGGTGTACTTGGCTCTCCACAGGGATTCTGGTTTTCAAAGGTGCTGGTGATTCTTAGCTAAATACCCTGATAACTTTACCCTTAGCTAAATACCCTGAAAACCAAAAATGACAAAATCTAATTCTAAATCTGAGTGAAAATGTCAGGATTAAATTTGCTCTATGGAAACAATAGCCCTCTGAACTCCTAATGAATAACTGGAGGAAATATAAGCAAGAGATAAGAAATGTAAAGTGCCTTCCCAAGCCTTCAAAGAGGAAAAAGGCTTTGTCTGAGATGAAAAATGTGGACCACTGTGCTCCTTTCCCCTCATTGCCTCTAACTTGTAAATTACAGCCTGTCTGCAAATGGTACATTTGGTACTTGGGCAATTACTTATAATTAATTGACATCGTAATTCTCCAGATGATACTCTAGTAGGTAATCATTCACGTTTAATTGAAATGATTTCTTTATCCTCATTTCATTTAAATATATAGTTAAGAACATCAATGATAGCAAGTCTAAATAAGAATTTTTCTAGTGTATTCATTGTTATGACACAACTATACTTGGATTTAATTTGGTTTCTCCCTTTTCCCTTCTTTTCTTGAGTCACACCTGCATCCTACCAGGACACAGGTACCCAAGAACTGCTGATGCTAAGAAGCAACCCAGATAGTCCTGACTGCAGATGACCCTCAGCCCCCAACTCCCACTCGAGATAGGAGCCTTTACAGATTTATTGTCTGCACTTACAATGCAACCTTCTTTGTTCTGTTACATGAAAATCAGGAGACGTTTCTAATGATCATGCCTCTATGTTTAAATGCCAAATTTCAAGGGATCCAAAGCATATACCTTAGGAGAGGTGGTCAATTTTGCAATTGCTCTATATTTTCACTCCATAGTGCAACAAACTTACCTATTTTAAAAAGAGAAAGAGATAAATTTTTCTTTCAAAAGGATTCAGAATCAAGCTAAAGCAGAAAGAAAATAATAGAAAAAGACAATTGGATAGCGACAGACGGTAAAATCTTTAGAGAAAATGGATACCCAAAGATAATGACAGCATTGCCATTGTTTTTTTCTCACAGAGAAGATTTGCTATTTAAAGACATCCAATTCCCAGGCATATTTGAAAAGTCAGAGGCAATACAGTGGGCAAAATATATTATGGATAATTTTTTTCTTACCATATGTTTATCTTATATTTCTTTCTTTGTTTTTTTGGTTGATCCTCACCCAAGGATATGTTTTTCATTGATTTTTAGAGAGGGGGAGGAAGGGAGAAAGGAAAGGAGAGAGGGAGGAGGAGAGGGGGAGAGGGGAGAGAGAGAGAGAGAGAGAGAGAGAGAGAGAGAGAGAGAGAGAGAGAGATATGAATGGGTCACATCGAATGGCTGTCTCCCACATTCACCCTGACCCAGACCAGGGATTGAACCTGCAATCCAGGTACATGCCCTTGACCAGGAATTAAACCTGCGTGCAACCTTTCCGTGTACTGACTGATGCTCTAACCTCTGAGCACACAGGCCAGGGCTGTTTTATACTTCGTACTGAGGTTGGAACACAGTCTAAAAGCATTCAGACAAATGTTTTTAGATTGTGTTTCAATCCCACACTTCAGGAAAACAAGCTCCATGTGATAAGGCATTACTAGTTATAGGAGAAAGCATTACCAGGGAACTCATAAAAAGAAATTCTTAGAACATTGGGGAAAACACTTATGATAACTGCCCAGGCATGGTGTGGTAATATGAAGTTAGAAGGTTCTCTCAAATCTCCTTTATTTGGGGGAAACGAGGAGAAGGGTTAAGCTAGTTCTAGATTCTCTTTCTGAAGATGCCATAAAAGCAGAAACTATGACTTGATTGTAGCATCCTCAGACCCAAACCAGTGGCCCGCACATGGAGGCTGCTCAGTGGATGTGGTGAATGTTTTGCTGAGTGAATTTCCCAGCCAGCCATGTAAACATGTGCAGATTTTTCATTTATATTTCACAGACATGTAAGGACTTGTGCCCTTGCTGTTTTATTAGTAACGGAAAGCATATGTTCACCCAAGCAGACCGCTTTCCCATCTTAATATTCTCCTCTATTAAATAGGGAAAAGCCTGTTTTCTTGACTTTGTGTCATAATGTAATATTCAGGTTCCTTTGTGGCTCTTTTATAGAACGTCTTCTACAAAGAGAATGGCATTCACTTCTTCATCTAGATGTTCTCTCGTTTGGGTGACTGCCTTAATTGTATATTAAATGCTCACTCTGTGCTGGTCATTGTGCCATTCATCAGCGACATTATAATCACCAAGCCACACTCTAGGCTTGCAAAGAGTTCACAGTTCATGTGATTCAAAAAAAATAATAAAATGGTAAGATAGTATTACAGTTAAGATAAGGGACCGTGAGAAGTGTTAATATTGCATACTTGGAGAGATGGGAAATGGTGAGTAGGGGGTTAGTATTAACCTCTCTTGTTTACACATCTTATGATCATTTCTCTAGTTAGAATGAAAATCTCAAAAAAATGTGAACAAGGTAACCTAGCATAATTTTATTATTTTAAATAATGCAGATACATGCTGTTTATGCATAAAATATCGTCCACATACTCAAGAAGCAATTTAAAACCCAGGGTGGGAATTGATGTGAGGGAGAGGGAAGGAGATTTTTCATTTTTATGGTCTTCTATACCATTTGAACTTTTTTTTATGTGCATGTATAATATGAATGTAAAAAATGACTTTGTCAACATGAAAGGAAATAAAAGGCAAAGCAAAGGTAGTGACAAATTGGTAGCAGGTTGACAAAACCATCATGACAAAGCAAAGGTGGGCTGCAAATCTGACTGCTAGCGTTCTAGTGATCAGCTCAAAGGGGGAAGTTGACAACAGCCAGGAAATAAAAGCAGACTAATTTGCTCAGGGAGCTTACCAACTCGCTTTATGAAGAACTGAGAGAAATTTCTCCTAGGCGTCCCCACAAAGAAGACATTGTGCCACACAGAATTTTCTCATATTATCTTCATAACATGCACAATGACAGGCTTCATGTGCCTGCTTCTCACGATGACTCCCAGCAGAAGCTGAGGGCAACACACCAAACGTAACACACAAAAGCATTTCTGAAGAGGGCCAGTTCCCTCCAAAGGCGCAGGACTCCCTCCCATCTTAACAGCATGGCTCCACCATAAAGTTTGTTGTTTCTGTAAGAACTTGGTCGAATTGCTTGACTTTTCCGTGCCTCAGTTTCCTTACCTGCCCCATAGGCGTTTGTGAGAAATAAGTGAATATGTGCACACATTTTAGCATAGCGCCAGGCAAAAAGGCAAACACACAATCCATGCAGCTATTTACACATTCACTTTTACATTTCCTCTCACCTAAGCTTTCACCAGGGCACTGAGCATGGCCAAACTGGGGACTGCGGTCCTTGCCAGCAGTGCAGACTCCAATGCCCCAGCAAAGAGTTTCCTCTTCTGAAGAAAGACAGGATCCTAGCACGGAGCAGGGGCCAGAGAGGATCACCTTCCACCCGACATAAGGGAGTAATCGGAAACAATGCCAGGTTGTTTCTTAGAAAATATGATGAGTATATTCCATCACACCAAGATGAAGGTAATAATAGAGGTCTCAGTTCTACTACAGGGAGCAGCTCAAATTTACTTCCCTGAAATCCATTCTAGGACCCTAAAAGAGATAACTTGTGGCATCGCTATTTATATTTTGTTTATATAAGTATTCATATTAAAAGTAAACTATGGATCAAGCTATGTTATTTTATTCTTATAATAAGATTCTTAAGTATACCTAATTATCATCTAATTTCACAGATAATGAAACTGAGGCACAGAGAAGTTAAGTAACTTGTAACATGTCACACATCTAGTAAATGATAGAACCAAGACTCCAACCCAGGGAGACAGGCTCGTAACTGCGGCATAGTTTTATACCCCTTATTACACCCATCAGCGCGAAGTTACCGATCAGCCACTGCAAAATGATAAAGGCTTACTGTAGAGAAGCTTTGCTTTCTTGCAAGATTTAGGCTCTAAATAGTAACATTAATGACAGGTAAAGGAAAGCTTGTTCCATATCTTTGGGTTGCAGGGCTGGTAGTGATGGGCGTCAGGGGAGGGCTTATGTTCAGTTACTAATCGCATCATGTCAAGATGCAGAGGCATCAGAAAATGGCCCCTAGAAATGTCTAATTGCCCTAAAAGGAGACCAGGTCTACCAGCTCTGCCTCTTACTAGTATGCCATGCTACGCAGGTCTATGTAAGAGCACACAACATGGTCTGTGTTCTGTTCGTGCAGCCTGGCCCACAGCGGATCCCTGTACTCACCCTCCCACACTGTTCCTGCTGGATTTCTTTAAGAGGGATTTAAAAATCTAACAGGGGTCTGTCTGGGAGCACACAGGGTCAAAGTCCTGTGGCACTTTGTGTAGCTTGGTCTGAGTAATCCGCATTTGTAATTTGCCAGGCAAGCAGGTGCTGTAACATTTGGATGTAATAAACAATATGCAAAAAGGCAAAAATATATATATATATAATTTGAAGGGAATAGCAATGATTTACAATGACCTTACAAATACGTAACAAGCCAGATGAGCTGATCTGCCCTATCAGACTTCAAGTAAATTCCCAGGGGGCAGAGATGGTATTCTTTTTTTTTTTTTTTATCTCTATATACCTAATACCAGCAGTGTTTGGCACAGAGCAAGTCTTCAATATAGCTGTTTATTAAGCCGAATGGATTGCAGGCAACCTGATTTTTCTCTAGACTGAGGAGTAGATAGGGAAATCATATCCTCACCCCCATACTCCCTACGTTTTGACTTGAAAATAAACATTTTTACTTCCTAAACAAAGATGATGTTGGCTACAAATATATTTTTAAAGATTATAAAGGCACTGTTATTTTAAAACATAATCTATACCAAAGGCAAGTTCCACACACATTATTTAGTTAGTTCTTCAACATAACTATTATTTGTTTAAAATTCTCCCTGAGGTAAAAAAAAAAATAGGACAAAAACCAATGGGGTGTGCTTTTAATTGTGATAATTTATGTTATGGATTCTTACAGCATACGAGAAACTCCCAGCTATGGCAGCATGGATTTCTTCCCTCTAAACTTGCACACCCCATCTGACAGATAGTCCTCCCAAAGACATCAGCCACTGATGAGGCACTGCCTGAGAAGGACCTCACACAGCTACTTTTGAAAGAATGGTAGCCAACAATATACATGGTGTCTCCCACATGCTTACTGACCGAGTTGGAAACCCTACTCATTGTGAAGGATACATTCCTTAAAGATAACACCATCTACTAAGAATCTACTAGAGTCTACTTACTTAAAAAAAAGAAAAGCCAATTGTCCCAGGAAGAATAATACAAACTATTATCAGCCACCAACATATAAGGGTCACAGCCTTCCTTATATACAGCCAAAAACAAGGCCCTTAAAAAGTTATAATAGAAGATTTAGGGAAGAACAGGTGCCTAGTTGCAGAGATTACATATCTAAGGTTTTCTTAATAGATTTTTAAGTGATCAAAAATTCTGCCCTACTATTTTGTAAACTATCAAAATCCCAACATACTGATATCAAAATTATACCTCCCTGAATAGAATTCCATTTGCTCTAAAAAAAAAAAAAGAAAGAAAAGAAAAAGAGAGAAAGAAAGAAAA
The DNA here is from genome assembly GCF_963259705.1 of Myotis daubentonii. NCBI lineage: Eukaryota > Metazoa > Chordata > Mammalia > Chiroptera > Vespertilionidae > Myotis > Myotis daubentonii. The sequence continues at coordinate 48,923,322 of NC_081846.1, forward strand.
AGAAAGAAAGAAAAGAAAAGAAAGCATAATCCTTTGCCCTGGCCAGGTTAGTTAGTCAGAGTGTCATCCCATACACCAAAAGGCTGCAGGTTCGATTCCTGGTCAGGGCAGATACCTAGGTTGTGGGTTTGATCCCTGGTCAGGGCACATATGAGTGGCAACCAATCTATGTTTCTCTTTCATATCATTGTTTCTCGCTCTCTCTCTCTCCCATTCTTCTCTCTTTAAAATTAATAATAATATATCCTTGGGTGAGGATTAAAAAAAAGAAACGTAATATTTTTAGTCACTTCATGGGTCCCTAATTTTGGTTAGAAAATAAAAAATGTTTTCCTGTTCCCAGGAAGCTAGGTATGAGGCTAATACCAATGAGAAAAAAATGAGGGTGAAAATAAGGGAGGTCAAATGACTCTAAAAGCAAATTGTTTATTTTCCTCTCATCAGCCCTGCTAACCATTCATGAAAACATTCAGAAGGCAATACCCTTCTCCTCCAATTGTTTTTCCCCTTGTCCTCTATTTCACAATTACCAATTTGCTCTTTTTTGAATCACAATTACCACTTTGCTCTTTTTGAACATGTCAAATAAACCATAGCCTCTTGGAACTTTAATATTAGTTACTGAAGTGATGGAATGAGAAGGCACTTACTTAACAAAATTTCCATCTCCTCTAAGCATAAACACCGGTTTCTGATACAGCTTGTCCAGCATGGTTAGGCTCCGAATAGCTTCTCTAGGGAAATTAGCAACCTGTCCATGCCTCTGCCAATGTCCTGACATTGCCATTTGGAAAGTACATTCAATTACCATAAAGGACCAAGTGTAAACTGGGAAGTAGTGAAAATGGTATAATGACAATATTTTCAAATTCTCCTTCAATATGTTAATGTATGAAATATAAGAGTACACTGATTTTTTCTAAAAGTTCACAATACTATGATAAACCATACAAGCATTTACTAGTAAGTACTGTCACCTGTCCTGCAACAGATAAAATGGGAACAGGCAAAATAGCCATCATCTAGCTAGAAGGAACTCTTGGAATTTTGCCCCTTCAGCCTTACTTTCTGAACTTTGACTTTATGCACTTTTGAATTTTCTTTTGATTCTACATTTAATCAATTTTGAAAGCATTTTTTTTTTGGTCCAGGTTGAGACAGGTTCTTTTGTTTTATGTATGTATAATCATAGGTCCAGGTTTTTCACCTGCGGCAAAGGAAGGAGAAATCCAACACCAGAAGAAACAAGATGTATCATAAAAACCCATCTACGTAGGCATATCACCCAGAACCCTAACCCCATTCCAAACCCAGACACCTGAGAATGTTGGCAACTCCTGAATGTGCATTTATCACTTTAAAACTTTCACATATTTCTCATTTTGCACACAAGTCAATTCAGGATGCATGCTATCCCCAGGTTTGAATCAATGACTGCCCTTAAAAAGGCATACTCTCTCTTCCTAACCTTCTGAAATCTCTTTGCAAAGGAAGACCCATCAACCTTGAGAAGATTAAAACTCAGTAAGAAGCCCACAAGCAAAGATGGTACTTTCCCCTTGGAGGCCAAAATGCACACTGTCTGTATTATTAAGGGTGTTTGCATGGCTGCGGTCTACAGCATGTGACATCCAACTTCGGATAAACAGGCTTAGCTTCAAACCTTGGCTGTGCCCGGACTGTGTGAAGAAGAGGCTGTGATGGCATCAACCTCCTTGGCCTTCAGATCTTTCATTTACCACAGAATTCTTGAGATTATCAGTAAGAATGCGATGGTGGTACTCTGCAGAAGTTAATGTGCTCTATAAAAGCATGAGCTATGCACTGGGATCATCACTAATCTTCAAGAAACAGGACTTGAAATGTCCTGACACAAAATATACTTTTACATAAAATGCCAGCACTGATGGTCAGAGTGTGCTTGCTTAGAGCTGGTTTTGCATTGGTGTGGCCACCATGATTCAGCCACATGCTTCTATATGTCTTGCCTTTGAGTTACTGCATACATTTAAAAAACCGTATAGTCAGCTCACAGACCTTCATGACAGACAGGCACCTATAACCTTGATTTTAGTAACACCTATGCCCATGACTACAAACAAAATCCAATCAAATCATTTTACATAATACTGTATGTGAGATTACTAAATCAACTTGTATTTTCTTTCTTTAGGCTCTGATGTCTTTTGGTTCCTGAGAGGCATGAAGAATCTGAGTTTAGAGTTTAAGTGCTTAGTAATTGAAAACCAAAGGTTTTCAAATTTAAAACTCATGAGAAAGAGATATTGAGAGAGGCCCATTACAGAATGGCTGATAATGGGAATCATCTCATCCCAGTATTTTTTCTTTCCAACATTAGCATGACAGCAGAAGGGGCCATCTGACATCCATTTGCAAGCAGACAATTTTCTAACTATTTATTAAAGAGAGCTAGTTTCCATGTCCCAGGGCATATTGCTAAGACTGGGATTTGAAAGTTGCAATTGGCTTATGGTTTTTTTGGCAGAATTTTACTGTGGTTAGCTTTGCTGGCATCAAATATCATGTCTCTGCTGTAGCAGTCCACAGAAGAGTTGTCCTAGATTAGTGATAAAAACGAGGGGGGACCAAAATAACAGTGATAAAGATTTAAAAACAGTCATGAACTTGGTAAACCTAAGGACTTAAGAGATCATTGAAAACAATAACTCATAATGAGCTAACGTAATTAAACTAGTGTAGTATACCACAAAAGGTCTTCAGGACACATACTTTTAAGATAAGGTCTTAAAATATTCTCCTTCAAAGAAGAACTATAATTCTTCTTTGTATGACAGGAAAAATTCCACTTGCACATGAGTGTGCTTGTTTTTTTGAACAGTTCCATGGTGCAATCAAGATAGCGATTATTGGGGTCGGACTTATCTAGTAGAAAAATGTATCCCGTCAACAGAAGTGGAGCAACCATTGGAAACAGTAGCTGTGGTGAGCCCACTGGGGTGTATCCTGGGGTCCAAATCTCTTCCCTCCAGGGTTTTATTGGAAAAGCAGTCATTTACAAACAGAGCATTTAGTATATTCCATTATGCTTCCAAGGGACTTGCAAACCTTTAAATGATTTTCTTTAATTCTAGTGACAACATTGTTAGGAACATTCTCTCACAGTTGCCTTACTTCCAATAACCTGATTATGCTATTGTCCAGTTAACTTCAGAGAAGACAGACTTCATGTCCATATTATGCACTATATGTACCCAAATGTACAACATATACCAAGGTCATACGTTGTTGGACAAAGATGTCTATGGGTATGGTTATTATCAACTGGAAAAAGACAACAGTCACCTGGCCACGGAATTAAAGCACATGTTCTAGTTATCTTTCCAACATGACTTTTCATTTACTCTTAGAAGGAATAAAACTGAAAGAATGTGAAAGAGTGTGTGTCTGTGTTTTTGTGAGACAGAGCAGGAGGGAGAGCATGATTCCTCTAAGACAGACACAAGAGGCTCCCTGGGTGCTCAGCGTGGGGAGAGTGAGAGAAGTCAGTTTTCCAGGATGTTTTTGTTGTTGCTTATGTAAAAATATTAGTTTTCTCTTACTTTGTTTTTGTAGCTTTATTAATCTGAAAATTTTTACTCTTTGATACCAGTTCAACTCTGGATTTTTGCCTCCATTCAGGTGGATGATCAAAACATTGCCTCTAAAAATGGAAACCAGCTAATGACAGGAGCAAGTTTATGAATAACCCTAATGAATTTATTTTCAAAAGCTGATGGTTAATTTACTTACTAATGTATTGCTTGACCATAGAGATTCGGTCATGTAGCCATTATCTGAGATCAGGGCCTTTATTTTTCAAAGGAAACTCAAGCATATTTAGTAAACTGCATAACTCATTAATGGTTTCTAAATCCTGAGTCCTTATCCCTGATAAACAGGTTGAGGTTAAAATAAAAGGGAAAAAAATAATAAATTGATAATTGTTACTTTTAACCATTCTTATATTAGTTATATTTCAAGTTTAAATAGACCAGAAAATTTACAGATAGGTAAAAACACACACATAAACCCTGGTCAGATAGCACAGCTGGTTAGAGTGTCGTCCCGATATGCCCAGGTTGCGGGTTTGATCCTCAGTCAGGCACATACAAGAATCAACCAATGAATGCATAAATAAATGGATCTTTCTTTCTTTCTTTCTTTCTTTCTTTCTTTCTTTCTTTCTTTCTTTCTTTCTTTCTTTCTTTCTTTCTTTCTTTCTTTCTCTTTCTTCCTTCCTTCCTTCCTTCCTTCCTTCCTTCCTTCCTTCCTTCCTTCCTTCCTTCCTTCCTTCCTTCCTGTCTCTATGTCTCTCTCTCTCTTTCTCTCCCTTCTTCTCACTCTCTCTCTCTAAAAAAAGAGTAACTGTAATACTTTTAACAAAAAAGATAAATAAATTTTTTTTAACTCAATCAATAAAAAATAAGACACATATTTGGAAACAGAAGCAGGGCTTATATGTGTTAGACCTGAATCAGATTAAAGTCACTTCAAAAACACTACGTAAATTATTTTCTTCTTTCTTCTTCCCTTTAATTCACAGAACTAATTTATTATTGTTCCAAAGGCTAGGAAGGAGATAGCCAACTTGAGTAGAATGACCACTCTGGAGGAGACACATATTGTTTGGACCTAACATCTTGTCCTTAAGAGGAGGAAGAGAAAGTGCAATCTTCATAAGACATGAAAACCCAGGTAAAAATAGAGACGAGACTGCTATCCACAGTGCACCACTGTAACAAGCATCGCTGTAAAATACCACAAGTCAAACTCCTCTTTAGTCATCTCAGTATTGCTATATATAAGGTAGTTAGCAAGTCTAATTCTCATCATTTAAGAAAAATTACAACACAGATTAAACACTTGCCTTCCAAGAAGACTTCTTCATTCCATTACAAAGGGAAAATTTCTCTCCCCAGTATCCCCACTCCCCTTTCTCTTATCACCCAATGCCCTTTCTCTTACCACCCAATCTCCTCATACTACTTACTCTTCATTCCAGTCTGCCCACCTAGCCCCTCCGCCTAATCCATAGTATTTCCATAATCTCGAGAGCAGAAGGAAACTTTGTACCCTATGTTGTTCAAGAAGAATGATAGTTGAGATATGTGGCAATGTGTAATTGTTGATGCTTTTGCAAAGATGACTATTTGGTAGCAGGATAAACAAAAAATGCATATTCAAAACTGAACAGAAATCCTATGTAAGAGATTTTCATGATAACTGAAGGACCATACTAATGCACCATGTAGCTGCCATCAGCATAGAACTACTAAGTAGAATTCTGGCAAACCCTCATGCAAAAATCACTGGAAATCAGATGAAATAGATAAAAGTAACCAGATCCTGCCTCTGGGATGTAATAAATAGATAATGGGGGAGAAGTTACTTTAAATTGCCCCAAGATCTCTCTTTGAATTAAACTGGTGGTGAGTTAAGTGCTTCAGGAGTCAGGCTATTTCATTTAAGGAGGCACTGATATTTGTTGGTAGGGCCAGAGAAATGCAAAGGAATTGACAACTGGTGGGCCATTCTCAGTGTTCAGAGCAGGAGAGAAGGCTGTAGGGATAAACTAACCTGCTCTGTCAATGATTTGATGGTACAGATGGACTGCATCTTACCCTACCCAAGTGGACAAATGTTTCTCTGGCTCTTACCATCTATTTTCCTAACATCAGAATTACACCTGGAGCAAGTAAGCAACTACAAACAAAATATTAGTATGTGGGGCAGCAGCTCCATTTTTACAAATTTAAAGAACGTTTATTTTCCTATTGCCTTTTCCCCTTCTCTAATTTGAATGGTCTCATTTCTTATTACACCTTATTAAACATGACTTAGCCATCAGTGTAACATCATCTACCTCGTGGACAAACAGCAGATCTGGTTCTACAACTCTTCATGATTTATTTTCACGAACTGACCTAGAGGTGCTTAAAGTAAAGATGGGGAAGCACAGGGGTAACCCTGTGGTAAGTACAGCCATCAAACTCTCCAGGGTCTACTATGGGGCCATGGGTATTGTGGTGTAGGAGAGGCAGAGACTTAGGATAGACATCCCAGAGGGAGGAGAGGAAGGGGAAGAGGAAGGGAACGGAAAGGGAGTTGAAGCTGGAACAAAGACTTATGCAACACGTAGGAGTTAGCCAGGTCAGGAAGGGGTGAGGTCACTTATGTCCACCCCTGGCAGAGTTGTCATCCGAGGAGGAAAGTAGATCTTTCCCGTTACAAATGTTCTACTTTTTAACACAGGAAGTTAAAAACTTTTCTCCATTGAAAAATATAAAAATAGGATTTCTGAAAACCCAATGCATATCTAATTTATAACTAAAAATATTCTTGCATTTTATCACTTCTCTTCCAATCTTTCTTGCCATAAGAGATCCACATGAAGACATAACGTAGCATCAATGAATAGGTTTGCTTTTTGGGATCTGATGGATCATTGAGATGGAGTATTTTTACTAAGAGAGGTCATTTATGGTAACAGTGACAAATGTGGGCACAGAATCACACAACCTGGGTCTGAATGCCAACTCTGCCACTCAGAGTTACTTAACCTCTATGAGACTGTTTCCTTTCTCTTAAGTAGGGAAATAGCACAGACCTCATAGGGAGAATATCGATTAAATACCACAATGCACAGAGCAGCACAGGGCAGGAGGGTGAGGGGGCAGGAGGCTGAGGAAGCATGCGGCTGCCCTGGCTGCATGCCCTTCTCTCTCATTCCCTAAAAGTCAGCTGCCTCCTCATCTCTAAATACCACAGAACTAAAATATATTTTAAAATTATTTGTATTATGCACTAAGCATAATATTTTTTTAAAAAGCAGTTTTGTCTCCCTCCAAAAAAGTATTCACTATCTTCATTGAAACATGGATATCTTTTGATTTTTTTTCCCTTCCCTTCTGCTAAGTTAGTGACTCTAAATAAATGTTTTAAAAAGTGCTTTCTACCTCTGTGGGAAAAGAGCCACACTGCCGTAGGCAGGCAGGTAAAAGAAGTCATTTTTTCTGGAAAATAAACAGAAGACATCTTTTTTAAAGTTTCACTTTTTCTTTTCCCCCTTTTTAGAAGTCACTTTTAAACACACTAAGAACATTCTGCCTGCCTCCTCTTTTCTTTTTTAAAATTCAACACTAACTCTTCGGCATTGGGTAAGCTTTCATAACAGGCAGGAAATGCTTTCATCGGTCTGCACTGACCTCCTGTCACCTTTCTTGGGCGTAGCCGACAGGAAAATCCACACTGAAACACCAGAGCCAGTTCTCACCACAAGTGGGCCAATCCGGCACAACGGTCTCCCTGCCTCCGGTTTTGGCTTCTAATTCATTCCTCACATTGCAAACAGTTGGCCTTTCTCCAGCTCCAGTTCAATCACCTGTCATCTCTTAATTCTCTCTTCCCTAAGTTTCCTGTTTAGAAGTTAAATGTTTGATCTGGCAATCACGGCCCATGCCCATCTGCCCCATTGCCTCTCACCAACATCATGCTTGCTGTCTCCCCTCTTCTATCCCTAAACACACAGCTCCCCTCAAGTTCTGACCTATTGTGTCTGTTCTTTCCAGACACTGTTCTTCCCTTTGCCTCCTTTGTCACTACCATCAGCTGAAGCCTCCTGCATCTTTCAACCTCAATACCACATGTTAGTTCAGTCTTTTCGGAGCACCTTGTCAAGAATTCTCCCTCCTTCTTCTCTAATCTTAGGTTTGTGTGTACCACCATTACAGGACTTTTACCATGTGCTATCTGATGTCATACGTATTTGTGAGCAAGTTGTATCTTCCATTAGTGTGTAAGCTCTTTAAGGATGAGGGATATGTGTTACTTTCACAGAAAACTCCAGATTTCATGCTATCCCAGTTCTTAATTAAAATCAAAATATTGCTATAGAAACTAATTATTTTCCCATGATTTTTAAGATAATAGAATAACATGAACATTTATTGCAGAAGCAGATGTGTTACCACTTGCAAATCATCTCCAGCTTCATATGAGAGGCAATGCAAAATGACTCAACTTTAAATGTGCCAAGTGGCACTTCTCTCTGGATAGACTAGTGAATGTCTCCTGAGAGATCAGGAAAGATGAGTAGAAGATTTTCACAGTATTGTAGGCTAAATAATTAGCTCCGAAGATATTCAAGACCTGATCCCTAACATTTTTGAATGTTACCTTATGTGGCAAAAGCAACTGGCAGATGTGACTAAGATAAGCGTGTTGAGATGGGGAAATGATTCTGCTTTATCCAGATGGGTCCTAACTATAATCACAGGTGTCCTTATAAGATGAATAGAGAGGGAGACTTGACTGCAGAAAAGGAGAAGGCATTCTGATGACAGAAGCAGAGATTAGACTGATGAACTCTGAAGATGAAAGAAGGGGCCACAAGCCAAGGAATACAGGCAGCCCCTGGGAATTGAAAAGCCCCAGAGCCTCCTGAAGGAACTAGCTCTACCTGTATCTTGACTTTAACCCAGTGACACTGATTTTTAGACTTCTGACCTTCACAATTGTCAGAGAATAAATTTGTGTTGTTTTAAGCCACTAAGTGTGTAGTAACTTGTTACAGGAGCCACAGAAAACTAATGCACACGGTTAGTGAGTATTTAGCATTTCTGGGCACCACACTTATAACACAGTAGTTCTCAAAGTGAGGTCTCTGGATCAGCACTCCATCATCACTACCTTCGTACTTGTTGGCAATGCAAATTCTAAGGCCTCATCCAGACCTACTGAATCAGAAGCTCTGGAGGAAAGCCCAGCCATCTCTGATTTAACAAGCCCTCAGGCACATTTGAGTTTGAGAACTACTCCTGGAACATTTTCTTTTTGACCTTGGTAATCAACAGGATTTCATGCATTTTAAAAGGATAAAATATTTGCCCTAACCGGTTTGGCTCAGTGGATAGAGCCTCGGCTGAAGGGTCCCAGGTTCGATTCCGGTCACGGGCATGTACCTTGGTTGCGGGCACATCCCCAGTAGGTGGTGTGCAGGAGGCAACTGAACGATGCTTCTCTCTCATCAATGTTTCTAACTCTCTATCCCTCTCCCTTCCTCTCTGTAAAAATCAATAAAATATATATTTTTTTAAAAAGGATAAAATATCCTAATAGAGTATCACTTCTTTGAAACAAAGGCTATGAGAAAACAGCAAGGACTTTCCATATATACTCTAGCACACAAAAAATTTTTTAAGTCTTAAAATAACAAAAACAGAAGCTATTACCAATGGAAAAATCTATGTTATCTATGCTTAAAGGTTTGAACCTGCAACAGTCAAGTATGAGTACATTCAATGGCATTAACTACTACATAAAATACTTTTTCAGAGCATGCAAAATAGAGTTAAAGTGAAAAGAGCTATAAATTAGTACTTTTTCTCACAATGCCAATTTCTCTATTATTTAGAGGGAGTCCATTCTGTACTTCTATCAGTTTCTTGGCCTAGAATTGCCAAATTGAGCACATGAGAATAAAAACTCCAATGTTATAGTAATTGCAATAAGAACATTCAAATGTATGTCAGGAGGAACTTATAAAAAGCAGAGAATAGCCCTGGCTAGTGTGGCTCAGTTAGTTGGGCATCATCCCGTGCACCAAACAGTTGCCGGTTCGATTTCCAGTCAGGGCACATGCCCAGGTTGTGGCTTGATCCCTGGTAGGGGGCCTGCAGAAGGCAGTGGACCAATGTTTCGCTCTCACATCAATGTTTCTCTCTCTCTCTCTCCCTCCACCCCTCTCCCTCTACCTCCCCCTCTCTCTAAATATCAATTAATAATTTTTTTAAGAAGGTAAGAGAATAGCATTTCCAACACAATACTTAAAAATGGCCATTAGGTACAACTTTTAAATAATATTACCATACAATACCTAATTTTTTAAAAAGCCAGTTTTCATAGCATGAACATCTATTTATTGAATGAATGAATGAATGAATGAATGAATGAATGTCACTTCCTGATAAGGGATTATCATAATAATCAACCAGTATCAAAAACTAAACTATACTTTTAATTTCTACACTCTCATCTAGAGGGTTACATAAGTCACCTAAGTATCTATAGGACTGTATTTTTCATTATAGTAATCAGAATTTTATTATGTGGTAATCAGTTATTTGGTCATCAGAATTTTGCCTGCCTTTGTTGACCACACTCCATGCTTATCAACACTTCTTGCACTACCTAGAAGTCAATTAGAGGAGTCCATTCTCTGAGGTTAAAGGCCTGGTTAACAAGAAAAGTCAAGTGGGAAATCATTTTCCTGTCTAGGATGTTGTAAATTAGGTCAAGAGGACCCAAATCAAATTGTAGCCACAGTATTCTAACTTTGTTTTTACATGGCTCTTTTTTCATAATTCACATGAAGTCAAGATAATTGGCAAAGTACCACTTTATTAATTTCTTTACAGCTTCAACTGCTAGTTTAAGTAAAACAAGTGAAGTGAGGGTGAAAGGAGCCATGATTAAGAACAAGGTGAAAGAACTATTTCTTGATTCATGCTTCATATATCCATGATGTGTGTGTGTGCGTGTGTGGGCATGCATACACACACACAGAGCATTGCAGTCTAGTTATTACCCACCCCTTTGTATTGAATAGCTGGAGCCAACTAATTTTTCTGCTTGTGATGAACACCAATTTTCCTTTATATTTAACCCCCTAATGAAGGATCTGCTATGAAAAGGAACACACTGTACTGTAAAGAAGAGGGGATAATACCTGACCTTTCAATTTGGGGACCTGAGAATCAGTTTGATGCTCTGATTACACTGCTAACACTGCAGTAATGGAATCCCTTACATATCCTGAAGCACACTTCAGTCATCTCCTAGCAGTGAGACCCTAAGTATCAGTCACCACAGCTTTACTAACCATACTGCGTGCATGGGTAATGCACATACACATATGCTCCTTTAAACATAAGACAAAAAGATATTGGAAACATCCAATCAACTACTCATAACTAATATTCTAAGAGTAGATCTGGTTGGATAGACTCATAGGTCTATGCTCAACTACTGAGCCAAGCTGGCTGGGCAAGAACCTTGTACTTTTACCACTTATAACAGTCTCATCTCATAAGTATTTATAGAGAAATTTTAAGTCCTCAGCCATATTATGATATCCTTAAAGGCAGAACCATGCCTTCCCTCTACTCTCTGCCACTATGTTTTGGCATAGTATATGTTTAATACATGTTAACTAAATTGAACTAAATTCCTATGTTACTTATTCCCAAGGAAGGGAAGAACAACGTTGGCTCATAGATTCAGACTTCCTTGCTAACAGTTTTATCCCTGATACTTAGTATGGTCCCTGTCATAGGGCAGGTGCTCCAGATACCAAACGAAAGAATGAACAAATGAACAGAGTTCAATATCTCCCATCAGTAATAGACAGAAGCTCTTAGAAGAGATATGAATGGAATGCCCTTTAAATAATAGCTTTTGCTCCTTAAATGTCTTGTGCCCACATTTCCACTCAATAACATGCAGTGACTGCTTATATGGCAGCTACAGATTTGTCAGAAACCATTATCAGGTTTTATTATTTTTAACTGAAATATAACCTGCATACAATAAAGTGCACAAATCTAAGTGCACAGGATTATGATGCATGTTTACATTTGTAAATACCTACATTGCATGTCTACATATGAATACACTGTCACTAGCATCCAGATCAAGACCTAGAGTTACAGCACTCTAGAAGGCTTTCTCCTGCCTACTCCCTCACCTTAGAGAACTACCTCTAGCACTATAAATTAATTTTGCCTGAAAAAATTATTTTATCCTTTTTGTTGTTCACTACCTTATGGAAGCCTGAATTCCTTGAGAACAAAAGAGCCATCTTCTCTCAGCGTTGGAACAGCCATTCCAAGGTGACTGGTATTACCAGGCTTTGCACACAAAAATTCTAAACAATGACAGCAATGGCCTCTAGCAGCAGGCCTATTCTCGTGTGCATTAATAAAGGAGAAGGGGGCAAAACCAAAAAAGACAAAACCATTTGTCCCACCTTCCACCTGAGTATAGCTGACCCAGTATCCAAAAGCTCTCTGAACTAGTTTCTTGAAGCTACACGTGGAGCCATAATCAGCGCATGAGCTGGTTAGGTGGCAATGCCCACTGCTACACTCCACACCAAATAGGAGTCCTTTGTCCTCCCGTCCCACTCCAAACACACACAGACAAGACTGGACCTTTCCTGAAGGGGCACAACACCAATTTCAAAAGGAAAAGTAGAACATCTCACTAATTTTCTAAGAAAGCTGTTGTTTTTTAAGCAAAGATCATCTGGTTGGTTTCATTATTGTTGATAAGGAAAATGTTTGATGATAATGACCATTGTTTGTGAAAGTCATTAACTCACAGACTTTATTAAAACAAAACTTAATAAGAATAGTGTTTTCCTTGTTGAATTCAGAAAAGGAATTTTCTTCAGGTGTCAGATGATGATTCAGCTAATGCAGAGTGAATGTGCAGGTACATATTTTGATATATGGATCAATTATTTCATATCAAATTACCTGAACTCTTCTGAGAGTGACTAGATTCTATTCCCCATGGAAATGGGAGAAGAATACGAATGCAATTCAGTTCTCAGGCGCTGGCCTGAGCCAAAGGAAGCCTGTAGCACTAGCTTTGTTACAGCATATAAATGAGGAGCATGTTTTCATTGTCAAGTTCAGCTCTAAACTTTTGAGACATATACGTTTATGCCTTTAGGGGGCTGTCTAATAATGAATGTCATATTTAAATCAGTGTTATTTTAGTAGCCTATGAAATATACTTTTTTTATTTCTAGAGTTTCTACAAAACTGATATTTTATTAAGTGAGTTGAAAAGATAAGACTCATGGTTTGACCAAGCATCAGATCCACAAACCCTTGTATAAATAATTACACAGAGCAAGTATCACTCAGTAAGGCAGCAGTTGCCGCCTATACTCGGGAGTTGACACAAGTACCTTTCCTCCCACAAAAATCCATTTCAGCTTCATGAACTCCTGTAAATCCTAAAATCCTTCTACTTCACCATCTGGAGAAAGCCATTGGTGTGAATGTCATTCTTTCAAGCATGAACACAAAGCGAAGACAACCTGGGTAAAAGGCTTCTCAGTGCTCTTTAGAGAACATTTTACACAACCAAAATTAAACTATTACATTTCATTAAATGAAACACTATAAGGTATAACCTCAGTTGATGGAAAGTTTTACCATCTGAACAAGTTTTCATTTATCCTAGACAATGAATAGTTTCACATAAAACACATTCCCCGAAATGTAAAAAATACCGAGGTGTCCAAATCAGCTTCTAACTGTGAAGAGTATATTAATGGTTTGCTAGTCACACTGTAGGAAGTAAATATGTATATAGAAGAAGAAGAAAACTGTGTTGCATAATTACATTGGGTTGCATAAAAAGGGACATTTATACCCAGTCTGAAAATTAGCAGATAGTTTCTGATGAGATGCAAAAATACTGAGAATGCAGCAAGCCACAGATTCTTGGCTTGGTCAATGTGACTTCATTTGAAAGCAGATAAATAAGCAAGTTTGGTGTTTAATTTAGGCCTTTTGAATATCATCACTAAGTTTAACTCTGTAGTCTTAAAATAGATATAGTTATCAGATAGAGTCTTTGCTTTTTCTTGTTACCTAGTCAACCCTGATCAGTCCAGTAGATCTACTGAGTCAGTAATAAAGCCTCGATACAAGTAGGCCATTTGCTCAAAATATATGGATTGAAATCTCAGCCTCCCACTGACTAGTTCTATGACTTTGGGCAAATTACTGATCCTTTGTTCACCTTGGTTTCTTCATTAATAAGGAGTTACACTAAGCAGCCCATGAGAAATGAATACCAAGTGATCAACATAATGCCTGGCCTATAGCGAGTGCTCAATACAAGATAGCTATCACCATTATAATTATTATCAGTGTTTCAAAATTTCATCCCAGCTATGTATTAAGCCAATCGTGTTTCCAAGTCATTATCTCAATCCCAAAGAGGTGGGACTCACTGGAAGAAAAGTTTTTTAAATGCTATATGGAATAAAGAATTCCAAGTTATTATCTAACATAGGCCATATAAACCTGCTATGGAAATAGGGCTTGAATCTTACCAGAATCCCCACAGAGACTCAAAAAAGCTCCTTAGAAAGCATATGCTGTTCCAGGGCATTCTGAGCAATACTACGATCAGTAAAGGGAACCCCTGAGAGGAAATTCAGAGATTAGGGCAGTGAAAACCAGACTAACATGAACAGTAGGACTTAACTGACAAAACTTCTGTATCTCTTAGCCATTTACATGGAATTTTTTAAAATATATTTTTATTGATTTCAGAGAGGAAGGAAGAGGGAGAGAGAGATAGAAACATCAATGATGAGAGAGAATCATTGATTGGCTGCCTCCGGCACACCCCCACTGGGGATCACAAGCCCACAACCCTGTCATGTGCCCTTGACTGGAATCGAACCTGGGACCCTTCAGTCTGCTGGCTGATGCTTTATCTACTGAGCCAAACCAGCTAGGGCCATTTACATGGAATTGAACTTAAAATTTTTTTTCTTCTTTTTAGAAGTTGCAACTGAAGCTCTTTCATAACCCAAGTATACTTAAATTTATGCATAGTCATTTCCATTCTAATTCCTACATCTTAGAGCTAATTACTTAATAGAAGAGAAAGTAGTAAAGACATTTTGAGCAAACAATTATCCACAGTTCTGCCTCTAAAAGGAATCTTTCAATATTTACCTACTACCTTCCATTTATCCAAATATCTGATTATCGCAGCAACATATACAAGAGTTTGTTGCTTATTTTCATGTAAAGTTATACTAAACATTTTATTAAGACTACAAATAATATAGTTACTGTATAGTTATTATTTTAAATGGTTGCATGCTATTCTGTCATTTTGATAGTAATAATTTAAATAATTCTACCAATATACATTAAGTGTTTTTGTTATAATCTGCATGCATGTGTATATATATATATATATATATATACACACACACATATATATATATCTCCTATCTAATAAAGAGGGAATATGCTAATTGACCCTCACGCTGTCACAAAAGATGGCGGCGCCCACAGCCACAAGATGGAGGTGCCCAGTCCCCTAAGCCCCGCTGGGGTGGCCTTGCCGCGTGCCTATCTCCGGAGTCCCTCAGTCCCCTAGCCACCCAGCTGCTCAGGGCCGGCCCGAGGCACAGGCAAGCCTCAGATGGCAGCTGCCAAGCCACCCAGGGCTCCCAGAGGCTCAGGTAACCAAGGCCAGCAGCAGAGGCTTGTGCTGCCAGCAGTGGCAGCAGCAGAGGTGGGATGGGGCATCGCCTTCCTGATTGCCGGGTCACCTCCCACCCCTAAGGGCTCCCAGACTGTGAGAGGGGGCAGGCTGGGCTGCGGGACCCCCCTCCCCCTCCAGTTCATGAATTTTCATACACTGGGCGTCTAGTATATATATATATACTGGGCAGCTGACATCCAAGGCTTGCCTACACCTTGGGCCAGCCCTGGGTAGCTGGGCAGCTGACATCTGAGACTTGCCTGTGCTTTGGGGCAGCCCTAGGCAGCTGGGCAGCTGACAACCAAGGCTTGCCTACATCTCAGGCCGGCCCAGGGCGGCTGGGGGCTGAGGGCGGGTCTGGCTGCACCATGTGCCTGCTGCCCCCCCAGCTGGGCTGAAAGGACTGTGGGACTCCGGTGGCAGGAGTAAGGAGCAGCTGGACCTACCTGAGGGCAAGTCAGGCCGCACTGCGGGCCTGCCACCTGCAGCGGGGCTGGAAGGACTGGGGGACTCCGGTGGAGCTGAGGGGACTAGGCGCCACCATCTTGGGACTATGGGCACTGCCATCTTTGTGATGTGTGATAGTCAATTTGCATATTCCATCTTTATTAGATAGGATATGCCCATATATATACACTAGGGGCCCACTGCATGAAACTTGTGCACTCAGCCTGGTCTGTGCCCTCTTGCAGTCTGGGACCCCTTGACGGACATCCCTCTCGCAGTCCGGGGCTCTTGCAGTCTGGGATCCCTCGATCCTTACTGCCCGCCTGCAGCTGGGCAGCTCCTATGCAATCAGTGCACGTCATAGCAACTGGTCATTCCGCTGTCTGGTCAATTTGCATATTATGCTTTTATATATAGATAGATAGACATATTTAAGTTGTAATAAATAACTTTACAAATGTATTTTTTTCAGTTCTGTACAATTCTTTTCTTAGAATAAATTCATAGGAGTTGAACTGCTGAGTTACAGTATATGAACATACTTATGGTTATTAGTCTAAAAAACCATGTTGCTTTCTGAATAGGTTGTGTCAGTTTACCATAATGATTAGCTATTCTTACTGAATTATGGAGTATGAATTTAGAAAATGTTATGTTAGTCCAGCATTGCTGAGTTTGGAGATGCAGCAATGAAATCCCAGTGAGATTAAATGACTTGCTTGAGGGCATAAAACTGATTAACGGCTTGGTCTTCTGAGGCCATCTTAAGGGCCCTCCATGGATCCTTTCTGTCCTGCTCCCTGTTCTTGTTCACTCCCCCTCCCTCAGCAATGCATCCTCACCCCCCAGTGGCAGTTCATTCTACTGCAGTGTGTGGTTTTCCTCATTTCCAGAACCAGCCTCACTGTCTCACTGTGGTCCCTCACAGACTCCACCTGGCCAGCGTTCCCTCCTCAGAGGTCTTGTCTGGCTCCTTCAAGCTTCTAGGTTCTGACAACCTTCTCCCTACACGCCCTAGTCCTCAGAGTGGGAGCTTCTTTCTGACATTACATACTGCAGTAATATTTCAGTGTAGTGCTAATCAAAGTGTCACGTACACACAATGCTAGTCCTTGAAACGTTAGCTACTGCTTCACCAGAATGTGAATTAACCTCCATTAAGCACACTGTGTCGTTCAGCTGACTTTTCTTCATAGGTAGACTTTCTTAAAAAAAAGAAGCAGTGAGCTGATTTACATTCAGGTCAAGCTCCTTATCACAGACTGTTAGCGAACCTTCAGCAGATCAATTACTTAGACTGACACAGTCATGGTGGTTCCCCTATGGTTAATGATTCTGCATATTAGAGTCACTCCTAAAAGAACTCCTGTGGTTTCTGTCCCCTGATGGAACACTGACTGATACAGAGGTTAGGTACATTTTGAGTAAATTCTATATTTTAATTACATACATGCATGCATACAAAATGGATTGTGATATAAAATGTACCATGTAGTCAAAAAAGTTGGAAATGCATTAGCCTAACATGTAGATTATAAGAAAAAACATTTACCTAAATCCCCGTTGTACATATATCTGCAATGCTTTCCTGTGACACAATATTTAAGAAAAAAAATACACACACACACACACACACACACACACACACACACTCAAAGAAAACTATTTAACGAACTCCATCCAGCACAAACTTCCATTTACCAATGAGAAGGAAGGTAATAGTAAATGAGAGGTGGCTTTCTCTATTTTTAAAAGCTTGATCTGTGGTTTCTTTTAGGACCTAGGAAAATGTGTTCATTTGTATGAACACACTGTGTGGTAGGATTTCAGACCACTTGAAGCAATCATGGGTCTTTCTTTATAAAAGTACTTGTCTCTGCCAATCATACCAATAGGCAAATAATCACTTGTGTCCAGCAATTACGGGAACAGACTATTGAGCAAGGCTGATCTTCAATTATTTAAATATTTCCTACTAATGTTGCAATAACTTTACTTAACAGTTCACTAACATGTCTGTAACATCAATGCCTTCTAGAATCTACTTTCTTGACCAAAGTGCTATCAACACAGGGAGCTCTAAGCTAAGAAACTAAGAAAGCAAAGACAACATATATCATATGCACACCTGAGCAATATCACATCACTATAAATGAAGCTCATTCCTTTATGTGTCAGCATGAAACTACAAAAACATTTTGCTGATTTCATATAAATAAACATACATCCTCTAGAAGGTATCTGAAAATGTGGGGCAATTAACCCTAAGACAGCTTGTATGGTTACCCAACTCATGTAGGAAGTCAGCCTGTGTATTGCTCCAAAGGCACAGTTACACATCAACTAGAAGAACTATGAAGATGAAGTCCACCTCATACACCATCTACAAAATAAGGTGTTTAGATCATATGTATAACTTTTATATCAAATGAAACAATAAAAGTACGATAGAGGAACAGTTCTCTATGCGTCTAGGCATCCTATATATGAAAACAGAATTTCTATTATATAGCATCTTATTTCATGACATATCCTTCGGCTTTGCTCAGAATAGTTGGAATATTTTTTTTAAAATAAAGCATACATGGCAACCATGGATGTGCTCTTGGATCTTGGCCGGTTGGGATCATAATTAACCCAGGGCCCAGCTGCTATGCTATAAAATCCACAGCTACATCTGCATGAAGACCATGCTGGACAGGAATACTAAAGGCAAGCCCATTTCTGGAAGGCACAAGTCTCTTTTGATGGTCAGGGCTCCCCAGTGGCCTTACTGAACTTTCCTCAGAAAGGCACAGCGGACCTACAGCTTCACTCAACCTTCTGCCTTTCCTTCCCTGTCTTTTGCACTCAGGGTCAGTCTCATATTGTAGTCAGAAAGCTCTTCTGATTAACCTCCTCCCCTTCCACATTTTGTCTCATGACATTCCCCCTAATCAATTTCTTACACATTTAATTTCTTCTTCATGTCTCCTTCTCAGAGGCCCAAGACTAAGACAGTACAAATGTTTACTTACATAACCCTACTTTATATGTATTAAAAAATTCTTAACTGCCTTATTCCTAAATGCAAAAAAAAAATATTTTAAAACTAAGGGCACTTAAGTCAATTATATTTACATGTTGAAATTCTACTAAAAACGCAGAGAAATGTGTATATTCTTCCTATAGGATTAAGCCAATTCAAGTTGGAAAAGTTAACATCATTTGATAAAACTTTAGTGTTTATCCTGAATATATTTCAACATGAAAGAGAAAACTAAAGCTATTCTTACACTAGAGATTGATACCTCATACACCATCTACAAAATAAGGTGTTTAGATCATATGTATAACTTTTGTATCTACAGTCCTATGGTTTTCCAATTTTTATTTATTAATTTATTTGTTTGCTTTTACTCTTTAGGATTCTCTGTCCATTACTGTGGGATCATGGTGCTTTGCATTTGAGAAATATATTTTTAACTGAATCATAGAATTTCAGGGTAAAAAGTGTTCTTAAAGTTATTTAATCCACACTAGAAAATGATATGTATCAGGCTCATTTGACCTAAAGGCAGAAGAAAATTGCCTAAAGGCAGTGCAAGCTGCCCAGTAAGGTTTCTGACAGCCCATTTAATAATCCATATTTTTGATGCCAGAAGTAAGAAGCAGCTGTGGTCTCTCACCTCTTAATAATTGGTCCACTACCATGGTATTTTATTATTAAACATTTAGGGTACTGTGAAAATTTTCATTACCTTCTTTTGATTCTTTCTGCTGCTGCCTGCACAATAATTTTTCCCCTCTTAGGTTAGATGGACAAATATATTGTCCACTCCAAGAAAGTGAATAGAAATATATTTTCAATATCCATTAAAGTATTTAAAGTTCTATAATAGAAACAACGGACTACATTAGGTCAATTTTGCTAACTTAACCAAAGAAGAAAATCATTTGGAAATCGTGCTGAGGTTAGGGCAGACTGGTGAAGGGGGAAAAATACTGGAATAAGAGAGAGCAGTATGTTTCATTTCAGTTTCATTTTAATAAATGAACTGTGTGACCTTTGGGAGGCCACCCATCCTCTCAGGGTTTCTGCTTCACCAGCTGTGAAATAAGAGGGTTGGACAAGATGGCTTATGAAGTCCTCCACTGCCAGTTCAGTCACGTGGATTCTATGTGCACTTCTCTATGACTAAAGTAAACAATACAGTTCATCCACAACTGACTGCATCTTAAGTAGTATTAAAGGGAGAAACCCAAAATACAAGTCATTCAACATGAAGAACAACATCTAGTTCCTTTTCTCATTTTTAAGCATTTTAGGGGCCATTTGAAAGGGAACTGTATAGTTTAAGGAAAAACAATTTTCAAAACAATGCTCTATTGACAGGCCCTCCTCTTCCAGCCTTCTACAGAGCCACTGAGGACTTGGCGATTAAAAGTATTCTTGTCCCATTTAGTTCGTTTAGGAACAGAGTGAAGTGTCGAAGTGTTTCCTGTCCTGATGACAAATGGTAGGCTGGCTATAAGAGGGCTAGAATAGACCATGTCCTGCAGATCTGGGGGAAAGGGCAGAAGAAGGGCTCTTGGCTCTCAGTATTTTCCCTTGCTCTCCATCAAAGCCGTTCACCGACAGAACCCAACATGAATTCCAAACCTTGACCTCAGCTAGCAAGGCGGCGTTCTCATGAAGCCCAGCTCTGCCGTGTCAGCTAAAATTTCATGCAAAGCTACTTCCTCTCCAAAGGTAATAAACTTGGAGGCATAAACGCTCTTCAGCCATTCTTTCCATTTTTTCACTAAATAAATAAGTTTGGGAACCAGAACATTAGGGTTCCAAAATAAGCAGTTTCCACCA
The DNA here is from genome assembly GCF_963259705.1 of Myotis daubentonii. Taxonomy (NCBI): domain Eukaryota; kingdom Metazoa; phylum Chordata; class Mammalia; order Chiroptera; family Vespertilionidae; genus Myotis; species Myotis daubentonii. Next base: position 48,943,942 of record NC_081846.1, read on the forward strand.
TATTTATTTATCCAAGTTGAGAATTTCTTCATCCTCAGACAGCCTGCAGAATGAAGCTCATCCTTTTAAATCTATTCAAATGGCCTCTGGGGCATGTGATCTTATTAAGTGAAAAAATAAGTGTAGTTGCTAAAGGAAAAGACAACAAGTAAAAAGAATATTTCCTTTAGGAAAACATGATATTGAAATAGAATAGAATTTGCCACGGGCAGACAATATTTTATAACTTAGACTTTTAAAATAAAAATGTATTTGCAATTTCCACATCAATATTTACATGAAAATTTACTAGTAAGGCATACCACTTGGCACAATGCCCTATTTTGGAAAAAATATTTGAATTAAATAAAGATAACATTAATATAACTTTAAAGGTTAATAATATAAAATATTTTTAAAATAATTCCCCATTTTCTGCAAAAAAATAATCACTATTGTTTATATGTGCATAACTATGAGAAGATAAGTCTTCACAAGTGTTGACTTTAATAAGCAGCCTAATTGTTCATAGTGACATTAAGTATCGAAATAACCAAGAAGACTATGGCAGCCTCAGGAACTTGCTTTCAAAGATGCAGGAATTGCAAAGCTTCAGGGGAAACACAATCTATGAAAGGAACTGAATTTTCCACCAGCAGTCGATGTTACCCTGTTAATAACTATAAAGATACTAAAATATAATTTCTTTTGGTGAAGACTACAATGATAACATACATTACAACTGATTTTTTTTCCAAGTTGTGTGATGTGTGATGCAGAAACTAACTTCTTTAAAGCCACAGATGAATTTTATAAGGCTCTTAAGCCCACAAGTAATAAATAACCAACTAGAGTGTTAGAGGACTTAGCAATACCTTTTCACCAGAAAAACAAATTATTTACAAAAGTATGTTAGGAATCTGCCTAAAAATTACTTACTATAAAGAATAAACTGCAAATATTTTTGTAAGTCAAAGGAAAATGTACAAGCAATTCTTAGGAACCCTGTTATGACTGTTTAAAATATTGTAACTGTCATACAGAAAAAAATGAGATCTAGGCTTACAGTCACATAAGAATTATATAAAGTAACTTGGCAGATCGTACCTTTTTCAGGAACCGGACTCCATAGGTAAATACGTAAAGGTAAAATGAAAATCTCCACCTGTAGAAGGTTAAAAAAATTCTATGACATTCAGTTTTTATATTTCACAGCATATTCTGATATACATGAGTGAAAAAGTCCATTAAATTTGCTACCCCCCATCTCCACCCCTGTCCCAAACTGAGATTAAACTTAATGAGCAATTTCAATGCTAGCTGAACACATACACTCATGTGCATAGCTTACTGCAAATGTTTTAAATATTAGTAATTATATTCGCAACTTAAATTTCCTTTCACTTAGTTAATGTATTTGCCCATTTGCACATCGTCTTTTTTCTCCCATGTGAATGTCCTCTTGTTAATCATCTATGAAGGGATATATTTCAACAATATGAAGCTACATAAGATATTTTTGAATTCTGATTCAGCTATTACTTGCCTTAACAGAAGTTCATATGAGACTACACTCTTACACTACTACTCAATTCCCAATTTTATTTCGTATGTTTTCCGAGTGTGAATAGCTGGCTAGATTTCATTAAATAGCATTCCTTAGGCTATGTTATTAATGGTGTTAAAGGTACTTCGAGCTATAACTTGTAAATTAACTCAAAGGAGAAAGTGACTAGTCAACTTCAATTTGTCAGGAGGCAAATTGCTTTTTGTGTTTGCAAGCTGTGTAAAAATGTCTAATAAGGTGAAAAGGAAAGGGTTATTTTAGAAGATAATTCATGTTATAGAGAAAATTTCCTGGAAGAAATGACAGCTGCTTTAAAGTAAGAGACAGGGTAAGACCCAACAGAAGACACAAGTGTCCCTCAGAGTTTTGTTCCTGGGTGAGTGACTCTCCAAACATTCAGAAATTAAAGTCAGAACTTACATTTAGAGAAGAGCTTAGAGCTTCAGGGTTGAAAACTAATAATTCATAAAACACGAATGCAGTAAGAAACAGTAAAAATGGATGGAAGCAGTAATTATCCAACAAAACCTTCCAAAGAATGTAGAGAAGCAATGATTCTAAAACCTCATTTACCGCAGAATCAAAATCAAAGACTTAATTTTGGCTTTATTTGAGGTTGTTTTTTTAAAAATTTAAGTAGAGTGAGTACACAATCTTATATTGGTTATATTAGTTCCAGGTGTACAATTGATAGGTGAATGGATAAAGAATATGTGATATTTTATAAAATGTACATTGGCTTGTACATTGACATATATACAACAGAATATTGGGCAACAGCACTGAATTCTTGCCATTTGCAGCAACATGAATGGACCTAGAGGGTATTATGCTAAGTGAAATAAGTCAGGCAGAAAAGGACTTAATTTTAACGCCATCTCTCTCCATTACTAGACTTTTGGTGGTTGTGGGGGGAGTGTGTGTTTCTTTCTGTTTGAGTGTACAAATTCTAGATCAGAAGCCAAGACCAGGGATGGCTTCAAGGGCATGTAACGTGTACAAGTCACATAGGGTCCCAGGCTTGGTGTAATGCTTTGTTGTTACTACCTTGAAAGTCTTAGCCACTGTTGAACAAGGGGTCCCATTTTATTTTGCATTGGGCCCTGCAAATTATGTAGCTGGTTCTGGGTAAGACACACAGAGTCTCCAAACTTTGCACACATCTGTTAGTATCCCTTGGCTTCGGTTCTATCTCTATAATGGGAGAGAAGGTTTATATTATACTGCTTTTGATGTTACACTGGTGGCCCAAGGATTTGAGAGCAGAAGTAATCCCCACTTCCCTCTAGTCACTCTCCATCCCTGTTATATTAATCCAACCTATTTCATGAATTTGCAGGTCACTTTTCTGGCCCTTGAAGGCAACTGAATTTGCAACTCCTTGGTAAAGTAATTTATAACAGCTGCTTCAGCTCTAAGACTTATTAATAGGCAGTGACAAGGCAGTTTTTATGTAAAATTAAGATTTTATGGAAATCATTGGAATTCCTACAATAACTTATGTATCTACATTTTTATTTCATCGCAAAAAATGACCCATTTTTCGTAAGACATAGTTTCTATTACAGAAACACAGATGCCTTCACCATTTGAATAACAACTTGTGATGAATATTTACAAGGAAGAGTTTATTTGCATAAAATGTCTGCAGAAAGCAAAAATTTCAAGCACTTTGCCACATGCAAAAAGTACTTTTTAAAAATTGTGTAGTTTCATACAAATTAAAGTTTTAAATGGTGTCTAGCTACCCAGCCCCCGAAAGCCTCTCCCAACCTCCCACAAAAGTATCTAACCACAAAAAGGAGGGAATAACCTTCAACCGATTCCAAAAATCAGAGAAAAGAATTTACAGCAGAAAAAAAGAATAAATTAGATTTTTAAAATGTAATAAAAGGCAACAAAAACAAACTATGAATCTTGAAGGGAGGAGGAAAATCTTTCCTTTCTCCACTTTCTGCCATCTTATACAGAAATACAAAAATACAAAAATATGTATCATTCAGAAACCTAGTCAACTCTCTGTCCTGAATGATGCTTTGTCAGAAAGCAGGAGACTCCCGCATCCCATCAAGTAGTGACTGCTACTTTCAAACAATGAGTGTGAAGAAAGTGAAGCACTTAGTATTCTGCAGAAAAGCAGATTTATGGACAAGATGATATGGTGGCATTGCATTCTGGGTATTAGATTCTTATATAACCCATATACAGAGTAACAGAGAACAAGGCATTGGAGATAGTTGCTTTAGATAAAACTCTTCTAGTCCATCGAGAATGTAGCAGAACCTATAACCTGCCACAGATCTAAAAAAGGGACTATGACCCGTGAAGAGAGGACAGAGGGTGAGGCCAAGAGCAACCCAGCACCCTTTCTGTGAGCAGGTCTAGGTGGATATTTCCAGATTCAGGAATAATGAAAATAACAGGTCAATATCAGCATAGGTCTACTAAGAAGTATTGCATAAGTAAGTATGGAAAGAAAAGAGCACGCTAAAGATTCACAGGAAGAACTGTCTCCTAAAAGTGACTTCTTAGACAAATCAGAGGTAAATTTTAAAAAGTATTTGGCATTGTTAATAGGATACAAGAAGATATGTCCCTGAAAAATGAAATTGGAAAAACCATAAATCAATAAGGACTATTGGGTAAGATAAAACGAGATTACAGGTGAAATAAAGAAACTGAAAATGAACTGACAGAATTTATACCCACTTGGGTGGGGGGAAGTAGATACATACTATTTAAAATTAAATCATTGATGTAGAAGATAAACACCCACATCAGGACAGAGAAAAGAACCAATAGGTGAAAGAACACCAATAGATGAAGGATCAGAAAAACCTGTCTAATTACAGTTGTTTCTGAGAAATCACAAGTGAAGAACTGAAACAGAAGTAATAATCAGAGATACAATTTTTAAAGACTAAACTGAAAAAAAGGCTAAATTGTATTCCAAACAATATACAATTCAAAGCCACATTCTGACAAAAATTTTGAGTCCTATAATTAAAATTAAATAAAAATCCTTTAGTATTCAGGCATGAAAACAAAACAAGTCAACACACAAATCAAATGAAAATAAGTCATCATGAACAGAACAAATGTCCAGTTGCTCTTAAATTTCTCCTGTGTATTACTAAATTACAGAAAAAAGAGAATTCTCACTCAAAGAAAACTATTGCCGACCAAACTATCTCACTTGTAAAGGAAAATGAAAAATAGTCTTCCATATTTAAAGGTTCTGAAAATTCATTACTCATTAACCTTTCCTTAAAAAATGACTTAGGCCAATTCCAAGCCACTAAGATACAAATAAAAATTAAGAATTCCAAAAGTATAATTTTAGGATAAAAGGACTATGGACTACGGTTAGCAACATAAATAAGTGCCCTATATTTCATTGTCAAATTAAATGCTATTGTTCTTAAGGGATAATCTACACTAATAAAAGAAAAAAATGGTAATTGGCGTACGGCGCTACCCTTTTCATTGGCTAATCAGGGCTATATGCAAATTAACTGCCAACTAAGATTGGCAGTTAACTGCCAACTAAGATTGGCAGTTAACTGCCAACAAGATGGCGTTTAATTTGCATATGTAGGCACAATGCAGGGAGGCGAAAGGGAAAGCAGGAAGAAGCCCCCTGCCACTGACAGTGATCGGAAACCCAGGGGGAAGCTAAGAGCTGGGGGGCAGGGCAAAGGCGGCCCCAGGGCCATGATCGGAGAATCAGGTGCCTTTGCCGCCCTGGCCAGTGATAGCAGGAAGTAGGGGTGGAGCCAGCGATGGGAGCTGGGCACGGTCGAAGCTGGCAGTCCCAGGAGCTAGGGGTCCCTTGCCTGGGCCTAAAGCGGAGCCCACGATCGCGGGGCCGCTGCAGCTGCGGGTCCCCGCTGCCCGGGCCGGACGCCTAGGCCAGAAGCGTTAGGCCTGGGCAGGGGCGGAGCCTGCAACCGCGGGGAGCTGGGGGTCCCCTGCCCAGGCCTGACACCTCTGCCGGAGGCCTCAGGCCTGGTCAAGGGGCCGATCCGGTGATTGGTGATCGGAGGGTGATGAGGGTCAACTCCTCTGGCTGAGGCATCAGGCCTGGGTGGGGGGCGGAGCCGGGGATTGGGGGGATATGATGGTCCCCTTGCCCAGGCCTAAAGCCTGGGTCAGAGGCGTCAGGCTTGGGCGGGGGATGGAGCAAGCGATCAGAGGGAGATGGGGGTCCCCTGCCCAGGCATGATTCCTGGGCCAGAGGCCTCAGGCCTGGGCGGGGGCCAGAGCCAGTGATCGGGGGGAGATGGGGGTCCCCTGTCCAAGCCTGACACCTCTGGCGGAGGCGTCAGGCCTGGGCAAGGGGCCGATCAGGCGATCGGAGGGTGATGGGGGTCTACGCCTCTGGCCGAGGCGTCAGGCCTGGGCAAGGGGCCGATCCTGCGATTGGAGGGTGATAGGGATCAACGCCTGAGGGCTCCCAGTATGTGAGAGGGGGCAGGCTGGGCTGAGGGACACTCCCCCCCCCCCCCCCGCACACACACCCAGTGCACGAATTTCGTGCACCGGGCCCCTAGTTTAATATAAAATATGTAACAATAACAATGAAGAAATGAATCCTCAAATATTAATGAAAACAGGGGATGAAGAAAGGAACCATTAAATTTATTATCTTACAGGGAAATTTTGAAAGACACCATTGTTATGATAACAAGAAATATAGTTAAAGAATGTTCCTTTATCCATGGATTATGCATATATGCATACAAATTCTTTGGTTGCTCTCTTTCCACCCACCCACCCACCCCTACCTTCTCTCTCAGATTCGACGGTTTGTTCCTTGCTTCTATGTTCTGGATCTATTTTGTTCATCAGTTTATTAGATTCCACACAGGAGTGAGATCGTGTGACACTTGTCTTTCTCTGACTGGCTGATTTCGCTTAGCATAATACTCTCCAGGTCCCTTCATGCTGTCTCAAAGGGTAAGTGATCATAGACCATAGGGTGGTGAAGGCCTGGGGTAGGGGGGCAGGGACGGGCTAGAAGGGGTTGAAAGGGGTAAAAAGGGGACATATGTAATACTTTCAACAATAAAGCTTTAAGAAAAAAGAATGTTCCTTTAAAAATGTAAAGATGACTCCTGGTTAAAGATGCAAATTGAATGCATGCATTTACCTCTGTGCCCCTATGAGTGCAGCACTAAGCAGGCAGAAGAGGGATTTTGTTAAGAAAGCATCCTATATAATAAAAGGGTAATATGCAAATCAACCGAATGGCAGAATGGCTGGTCGCTATGATGCACACTGACCACCAGGGGGACAGACACTCAACGCAGGAGCTCCCCTCAGCCCACTGGCCCCAATAACCCCCATGGGGAATGGGGAGCCAGGGGTGGGTGGCAGCAGATGTGGGCAGTGCCATGTCAAGGCCCCCACCCTGCCAGTCACCCCACACACATAGGGCAACTGGCAGCAGGGGACGGGGCCGGTGAGCAGGCAGGAACAGCCAACCTCGGTCCCTCCCCGCAGCTGGCAGGCTCTGATTGCCCAATGGTGAACAGGGGACTAGGGGTGGGTGGCAGCGGGGGGAGGGGCCGGCTGCCAGCAGCTGAGGAAGATGGCCTTGATTGCAGGCCAGGCCTAGGGATCGTAACCATGCACGAATTTCGTGCACCGGGCCTCTAGTAAACTCATAAGGACACAGAAAACAGGACTGGGAACGACAACATTCTGGAGCTGGGAAGCAGGAGATCCTTGTCAGCCTGGTTAGCAGAAGGCGCAGCTGGATCCTGAGCTGCTGGTGGAGGTTTATCGGTTTATTTTGTTCATTCGATCCCACATGAGTGAGAAAGCACCATGCAATCCCAGAAAGACTCCAGACGAGGAACGGACGCTGCAAGGGAGGAACCTCCACGGCAGCGATCTTCAACCTTTTTCATCTCATGGCACAGCATAAACTAATTACTAAAAGTCTGTGGCACACACAAAAATGTATTTCTTGCCGATCTGACTGAAAAAAATAGGTATAATTTTGATTTATTCACAGTGCACAGCTATTGTTATGTTGGCTGTGGTCATTTTTTAATTTGACAATCTAAGGGAAAAGGTCAGTGCCCCTAACTAAGCAGTCAGGTACTATATGATTTTAAAATTCCTGTGGCACAACAGCATGTGACCTACAGCACACCAGCTGAAAATCGCCGCTCCATTGGAAACAGAGGCCGAGGGGTTAATGCACCTACGGCCACACTGTTGCTAGGTGGCAAAACCAGGACACAGCGTAGCATAGCACTGAATCTAATGCCTACTCTCAGATTCCACGGAAGTAAGGTGCACTTTTTGGCTTAGAGAAGTCAGTGTGTTCCACTGTATTTGTTTGGACATGGAAACCTTTCTATCCATCCAACCTGGGAAATTAAACGAAAGGTAGTAAAAACTCCCACTCACAGAATTTGGTTTATTGTCCTTATACAACAAGGCTGATACAGCTCTTTGTTTAAATCAAGACCAATAAAATGTGCCATAAAAAAGCAGGAAATCATAGAGCTGAGGTCTTGTGTCTTGCTGCCAGATGTGACCCAAATTGTACAGGGACCCCCGATCTCTAAAGAAAGTGGCAGCAAGCGGAACACATCCAGAGTGACCCCTGAACTCAACTCAGAAAACATTCTAGAGAGAGCAGGGCGAGCACAGGGGCCATTTTACTGACATTTCTGGAGTGTCTTCTGTGCTACTCGAAGCCCTACAAATAGGAAATCATTTAGTGAAACTGTTCCACACAACAAGGTCGGTACTATTGTCATTATCGCTCTTTTTGTTGTTGTTGTTCAGAGGAGAGAACAAATACAGAGCAGTTTACCAATTTGATAAATGTCACCTAGGTAGCAAGGGTGAGCAAGAGCAGGACTGGAAACTAGGCAGTTTGGTTCCAGTATCCTGGCTCTTCACCATGAGGCTATGTTGCCTCTTCCTCATTTGATATACCTGAAAATTAAAGACTATGCACGCAGCTAAAATGGTGTTTCTAATCGAGGAAACATTCATGGGCACTACCTACTAATAGTCTCTGTCCTGTTGCATGGAAACAAGCTGCTTGCATGGAAAGAGGAAGGACTGTACTGGTTCTTTCTTTCAATACCAGGGCAGTTGAAACAATATTGCGCTTGTCAACTAAAGTCAACAGTACTTACCCAGGGCCCTTCTCTGTCTTAACCACCCATCCTCTGTACCTCCTAGAACACTACTCCTCCCTCGAGCTTTATGTCAAATGCTAGTTATTCCCTGAAGTCACCTTGTCTAAATGTTGCCACATGAAAATCATTGCAATTCTCTGATGATGTCTGTGTTCCTTACCTCTTTATCTCATATTTTAAAACTCTTATCTTTGATTACAGGCACAGACCTCTGACTTGGGTTGCAAACAGTTTTTGTGTGTGTGAGAAATAACTCCTAAATTGACATCTGAATTTTTACTGAAGGTATGAGCGCTCCCTTCATTTATTTAACTTTAAGTTAATTTTAAGCAAAATAGTACATAAAATAATTTTACCAACTATTCCGTACAAAACATGCATAAGAAATGAAAAATTATTTTAGAAACTCTGACATATAATCTAAATTCCCAGGATAGCTTTTAAATGTCCATTAGATTAGGAGTCCAGTGAAATACTCTAACTAGGGGAAAACGTGTTACTCATCCATGCACGGAATATACAGACTTGAATTTCAGTCTCAAAGTAAACATTTCCTGAACTATTTCTACCTCCATCAATAATTAACTCTGATTCCAAACAGGTTTCCTCATTTGCTGAAGGCTCAGGTGTTCCTCTGGTTGAGAAGCAACAGACATCAAAGCAAAGTTGCTGAGGTTGGAGCTAAGTCAAACCTGCTATGTCACATATGCATATAGATACATGTAGCATAAAAATAAAAAATGAAATATAACCCCCAAATTCAGGATAGAGATTACCTCTGGAAGATAGAGGAGACCGAGAAGGGGTATTCAGGAAGTTTCAACTGGTTTGGTAATATTTTAGTCAATTTAAAACAGGATAAGATAGAGCTGAGTATGTCTTTGTTACATTAGTCCCTGCATTTAAAATTGTATTATAAAAGATAGTGTGAATAAAAAGTATGCCCACTAAAAACATATTAAGTGGCCATGTCTTTTCCTTCTCTCACATCTAGAAACCATGAATGACCTGTTCTTTATGCCATAGAGCTAAAGGATCCCTTTCTAAGTATCATAATTAATTTTATTCTTTTCCTATCATTACATTCACACATCTATAGGCTAAATTGCCTTTGGAAGTGTTTCAGATATCATATGCATTTTATACTTAGTCCTAATCTATTGTGCTCAGCTTCTTCAATTTAACTACTTCAAATTAACTACTTTAATTTGGATACAGGGTCTTTTTATGCTTTGTCCATGTATTGATTCCTTCTTTAATTCTTTATTGGGATCCATCCTTTTCCCTCCTTGTTAACCACCCAGCCAGGAAGAATTTAGCATCACCGGTATCTGTCCCTACTTGTCAGTCTATCCAACACCAGCACTAGTCTCCCGACAGTCTGCTCAAAATACATCTGCTCAAAAGCAAGGTCCAAAATTATACTTCTGTTAGGTCATTCTGCCTGTAAACTACCTCATTGCTCTTGGAAGTCCCCTGAATATAGACTAAACTTACGATTGTGAGCTTAAAATCCATTTACACTCAAGTTGTGGAAATCAGAAAAAAAAAAATAAGGGGTCCTTTTTTCACTTAGGTAAGGGGAAAAGAAAAATAAAACCAAAATTTCTTCTCTGTTGCCAAAAATAAATGTAGTGAATATGACTCTGGAGCCTGCATCTGCAGATGTCCCAATTCTTAAGTGTGTGGTTGAGGCAAAAGCAGCCAAATATTTATTATCATTTAGGTCAAAAGAATGTTATGTGTCCCCTCAACATCAAGTGCTTTCCTAGTCTCTATGTAATTTGTTTATTCTTATCTGAAAGCAGACTGAAGACAAAGAGTTATTTGTTCAGCATGAGGCTGTGATTGCATGGGAATCAAGAAACAAGGAACTCACGGTACTTAAGTTTTCAAAATGCATGTACTTTTGAGTTTAAGACAGAAATTAATCTTTCCCTTTCTGCTGTACTATTTGGTGTCAGTTTTCTGCCAGGGTTCCATTCTGTATCTCATAACTGGACATGAGACTGAGTAGCAGACCTTGTACAGAGGTATGGATGCAGACCTTCACTTTTCCCTAAATCCTGCCTATCTACAATAAAAACATAATGTGCTAATTAGACTGGACAGCCAAACAACCTTCTGGACATCATTATGGACGTCCTTCCAGATGAAGCCATGGTGGCAGGGGCTGAGGCAGAGGCGGTTAGGGGTGATCAGGCAGGCAGGCGAGTGGTTAGGGGCAATCAGGCAGGCAGGATGGTGAGCCAGAAGTCCCGGATTGCAAGAGGGATGTCTGACAACCAGCAGTCAGACATCCCCTGAGGGGTCCCAGATTGCAAGAGGGTGTGGGCCAGGAATTTCGTGCACTGGGCCTATAGTGACTAATATAAAATTTCTTGAGTTTTCTCATCTGAAAATGGGGACCAAGCATACCAGTCTCACAATGCAAACATTTAAAATCATGTCTCGCCTCCTGGGCTAGTTTTTTCTAATCTTTTTTCCCAGCCACACCCACCCATCTCTCATCACACCCCAGCTCCTTCAGCCGGTTCGCCACCATATTCTCCTCCTGGACTTTTCAGTTGTCTGTGTACATGTAGATGTAAAAGTTTAGGTATGTGTATGTATGTATATATGTATGTACACACATATGTATACATATGTATATAAGTTAAATCCATAAATGTCAAGCATCTTCCAGTTGGAAACAAATATGGGTACATAGGTTTCTGATCTAATAGCTACTATTTGGGAAGATGATGTTCTTACTCCTTCCTCTTACAAAGAAAGAGACATAATCAGACTGACACTTGTCATCATTGAGGTTTCCCCCCAAAAAGTCAGACAACCCATACTTTTTCATAAGAGAATAACCATCTCATAAAATTGAATTCAGTTACAACACACACAATGCAATGCTTGACTGGTTGAAGGCATGTTGAGTTAATGCTGATTGAAAGAGCAATGCGTTTCCTACATACCAGCTATATTCATACTGCAGTACCTACTGCTCATATTCTAAATAGCAAGGAGTACCCAATGAGACTGAGCTGCCCGCTTAACTTTTAAGTTTTTCATTATTTTTAAATTTTTTAATAAAAGTTTATTTGAGCCAAAATGATGACATATGCCGGGGAACAAGATCTCAACGGCACCTGAGCTGCCCACTATATTTATTTATTTATTAAATATATTTTTATTGATTTCAGAGAGGAAGGGAGAGGGGGGAGAGAGGGAGAGAGAGAGAGAGAGAGAGAGAGAGAGAGAGAGAGAGATCAATGATGAGAGGGTCTTTGATCGGCTGCCTCCTGCAAGCCCCACACTGAGGACTGAGCCTGCAACCCAGGCATGTGCCCTGACTGTGAATCAAACCCTGACACCCTGGTTCATAGGTCGATACTCATCCACTGAGTCACACCAGCTGTGCTGAGATGCCCACTTTAAAGTAGCATCACGATGTCTCATACCAGCCACTATTACATACTAACTGCAAAGCTATACAGTAAGTCCTCACTTAACATTGTTGATAGGTTCTGCTACTTTAAGCAAAATGATGTATAATGAACCAATTTACCATAGGCTAATTGATATAAATAAGAGCTAAGTTTCATAAATAAGAGCATGTCATCATTATAACAAAACAACGTTGAATGAAATGATGTTACTTGAGGACCTGCTGTACTTAGAAAACAACAAGCAGCAGGAAACAATGGGATAAGCACCGACTGCCAATCAGAAGCATTGTGATCATCGTCTGATGCTCTCAGGGTGATCTTGGGTGAGTTCAAGTCTCTCTTCTGAGGAATCAATCAGACCTCGAAGGTCTCTTTAAACTCTTACACTTCAAGTCTAAGCCACACTTTCATCCTGCAATATTTGACAAGCTGGCCATTCTTTTTGCTTGAATCCCAGCTACTTTGCTCTTTCCCTCTTGTCTCTCCTGCCTCTTGCACAGACACCCTTGCTCTTCTCTGATGTCAGTGATCCCCAGGGTTCCACCCTCAGCCCCGTCACTCCCCATGCTCCCTCTAGGTGAACTCACCCACTCACTGCATGCTGTGTCTAACCTGCTTTCGTAACCCTGGATACCCAAACGCAGGAGCTCTTCACCAACATAGGCACCTTGGACTGAAAATCCAAAGCCAAACATTTGTTACCTTTCTTCCTGAAATCCACTCTTCTTCTGCCTTCCACGTCTGTCAAAGACATTATTATCCACTCAGTTTCCTACCCTTGAGTCCTCCTCCTCCTTCAAACCCCTACCTCTAATCAGTCATCAAATCTCAGGTTCTACCTTGGGAATAGTCCTTTCATGTATTCCTTTTGCTCCGTCCCATCAGCCTCTGCTCTAATCCAGCATATATAGTTTTTATCTTTCTCAAAGGGTGGGCTGGGCTTTGCTGAGCTCCATGGACAGACACTTAAGCCAGGATAACAACTGATTAACTTAGTCATAAGAAAGAGCACAGCAACTCAGTCCAGAATATTTTCTTTGGCATGAATGAGAGTTTCTATTCCTATAGGCAAATCTATACAGAAAGCCAGAGTATAATCAAGCGACTCATTGCAAAACAGAAACAGAAGAAGTGGTGATCTTGAGATGGGCCTAAGGCACTTTCATCAAAGAACAAGTCTTACCATTCTGTAAGACAGCACTCCTTTCCCCCAGTACTCTAATACACTCAGCCACACTGTCTCTCAGAGGTCCTCTATGATGGGGAACCTGTAACACCTCTGTGCTCCCATCCTTTCCTTAACTGGGGAAAGCTAACCAAATGTTGCCCCAACCAAGCCTAGAACCACCGCTTTAAGGTGACTTGACAAATCTCATTCTTGATCCAACATATGTTGATTATATCTTTTTACATATATATATGTTTTTTTTTATTGATTTTTTACAAAGAGGAAGGAAGAGGGATAGAGAGTTAGAAACATGGATGAGAGAGAAACATCGATCAGCTGCCTCCTGCACACTCCCCACTGGGGATGTGCCCGCAACCAAGGTACATGCCCTTGACTGGAATTGAACCTGGGACCCTTGAGTCCGCAGGCCGGCGCTCTATCCACTGAGCCAAACCGGCTACGGCTGATTATATCTTTTCGTTTTAACCTTAAGTCTAAGTTTGGAAATAACGAATACCTAGTTGTCTCCATGTACTACCTACAAATATCATCACGCAGGTGTCAGGGATGGCTTCCATCTCCTGAATAAACCATTCATGTTTATGCCTCAGGACCTTTACTCATACTTTTCTTTCCTCTTAAGACTTTTTTCCTCTTTATCCAACTCAACTTATCACGATCTTTCTGAAGTCTTCTTTGGTCTCCACCTCCAAAGGCAGAAATGTTTGTCCCCATTAATATACTGTTCTAATATGGAGATAATCTATATTATAGTTATCTTTTATGTGGCCAACATCCAGTTGGATTTTTGGCACTGTATGATAAATCTGCGTCTTGGATCTACCCAGGACTAACACAGGGAGGCTGTGTTCACAGGGCCTGGGTGGGAACACTGTATCTACAGTTTCACTCCATCTGGGTGATTTGGGGCACTCCCTGTGCCTCTATCACCTCATCTATAAAATGAAGATAATAACACCTACTTCAAAGGGTTGGAGTGAAGATTAAATGAAATGAAACTTATAACTTGTACACAATAGCATTTCAACCCATGACAGATGTTCAATAACTCAACTATCATTATTATTTTTTAAATCCTCACCTGAGGGTATGTTTTTATTGATTTACAGAGAGAGAAGAAGGGAGAGAGAAACATGGATGTGAGAGAGAAACATCAATGTAAGACAGAAACATCCATCAGTTACCTCCTGTATGCCCCTGGACCTGGAATCGAACCCACAACCTTTAGATCTACCCAGGATTAACACAGGAAGGCTGTGTACAGGTGACACTCCAACCAACTGAGCCACCTGGCCAGGGCTATCATTACTACTTTTATCTAGCAGATATATGTCAGGCACTCAATACATGGTTTATGAACGAGGTTTTATAATTAACTGTATGGGCAGTGCCCATGGATGGAGAGACTATTAAACTACAGCATGACTCTAGGACAGATATTTCACGTTAGATTTGAAGAAGATGCAAGTGTGGAGAAGGCCTTCATTCTACTGAAGCGGTTAAGCAGTAGGTCATGTAAATGAGAGACTCTTTGTTGCTACTTATTAAATTGATGTGTCAGGCTTTGGCTGACTTGTGATTTTTCCCTTGTTTGAAGTTATTTAATATTTAATGTTACAAAGCCATTTGAAATTGCTACTACACTATATCTGCACATTGTACAAGGGGCTCTGAAAATGTCAAGAGTGAAATTTAGTAGAGCTGGGAAGTGAAAAGTACAACCATGAATTTCCATGGCAATGTGTTTATAAATTAGGGATGCTACGTGAAGAAATCGACCACTGAGAACATACAGGTGAACAAAATGAGTTATGTTTATTCATGGGTTCTTAAACTCCTTTGCATTCAGATATTGGATAGCCACAAAATTAAGTATCTAATCTTCAAGGTCATCATCTAAAACCTTTAAACCCAAAGACTCTAAACAACGAGCTGAAAACTTAAGTCCTGAGGGGAACAGGCAGGAGGGGCAGCCCAGGAGGCGGCCAGGCTTAGCTCTGAGTGCTGGATGGATGGCGACTGGCACTCAGCCTCCGGCTGGCACTGTGACAGGCGGTGCTGGGGGCTGTGGCCATTTCAATAACCCATTGAAATAAGGGCCAGTCAAATGTCAGGGAAGAATGCAAACTCAAGTGCTGCCAGGTTTTCCCCATTTTTCAGAGAAAGCTGGCAATTTGATATTTTACATGAAATCTGATTTTTAATAAATGTTGGCAATTAATTCAATTAAAAGTAAACCATCGTACGGGCCAAGCAAAATACTTCT
Source organism: Myotis daubentonii (assembly GCF_963259705.1). Lineage (NCBI taxonomy): Eukaryota > Metazoa > Chordata > Mammalia > Chiroptera > Vespertilionidae > Myotis > Myotis daubentonii. The sequence continues at coordinate 48,959,552 of NC_081846.1, forward strand.
TGCAGGCTGGGTTCAACTGGGAGCCACTAGTTCACAATCTTTGATTTGAGCTTTTTACTTTTGTATGTGGCAGAGATGGGTGGGAGGTTTTATTCCTAATCGTACTCTCTAAGCTGCATGAACAAGCCAGGATGGAATTCTCTGCTTTCCCGAGGCATGGAATTTGCATGGGTAAAATTTCACCCTTATTTTCTAGTGACCTAATGAACTCTTGCTCAGTTCTTGGAACCTGTCCACCCAACAAAAGCGGATGGAAATCAAATCAAAGAAATTCTATTTGTAATTATGCGAGCAAACAGATGGCCATTCACTAAGGAAGATATATTGAGAATTTATTAAATGCCGAGACATATTACTAGATGCTGGGGATATAAATATGAGTAAGTCATGGTCCCTTCCTTAAGGAGCTGATCTATGAAGCTGTTTCTTGATGGGCTACAGCTGCGAACCTAAGGAAGCCTCATCAGTTCTAAGAAGTCATTCATAGTCTCTTGTCCACACTCCCAGCTTGTGACAATATCCGAACGGTGACCTCTTTGTCAAGGTCATCATGCCTGACTGTCACCAGGGAAAAGTGCCTGGAAAGCTCAGTCTCCTGACACCAGGTCTGGAGTTCTTGTTAAGGAGGAGATGGTGTCACACCCTGCCCCTTCCCTGGGTGAGCTGCAGTGAGGGAGTGGTGGGGTGGAGATGCAGGGGAGGATCAGGCGGATCACAAACCTAAGAGACATTTCCATTGGGCCCAGTAGTTTCCCCCATGTCCAAATCCTCTGAAGACTTTTGCAGTAAAATAGGGAAGAAGAAATGGACAGGGCATCAGTGGCTACAACACAAGGAAAAGGGACTATCATTAAGGGTCTGGAAATCGCTTCCCTGTTAGTGGAATAGTGAAAGAAGAGCTCATGGGGATGGAAGCTGGGGATGGCAGGGCCCATTCTGAACCAGAAAATAACTTGGGGATAAAGAGTTCTTGACATAATCACTTATCAGAATGTTTGAATATGTCAAGAATATAAGAATAATTATATTCCTGCCCCAGCCAGGTGGCTCAGTTGGTTGGAGTATCGTCCTATACACTAAAGGTCACAGGTTCAATTCCCAGTCTCTCTCTCTCTCTCTCTCTTCCTCCTTCCCTCCCTCCCTCCCCCTCTCTCCCTAAAATCAATAAACATATCCTTGGGTGAGGATTAAAAACAGAATAACTATATTCTTATATTTCCCTTTCCTTTCCAAATAAAAATATTAGTAAAGGTATATCAATGTTCACACTTTGAGAAACAATATGAAATATTTACTACAAAGTATTTATCACATTGTCAAAGTCTTGATTATAGGCTTTTTAAGTTTGAAAATGTGTAAAGAAAGGAGGAAGGGCATGTGAAATGGGAGGTGGGAATGTGTGGAGGCAAAAAGTAAGAAATTCAGAACTAGAGTCACTGTAGCAAATCATTCACTCAAAGCATCTCATAAATGATGGCATCCTATCTAATAATAGACAAACATGGTAATTGACCATACCGTTGCTATACCTCCCATTGGCTAATCAGCACGATATGCAAATTAACTGCCAACAAAGATGGCGGCTAATTTGCATACTACAGGCAGGGCAGGACAGTGCCATCCCACCTGCCCCACTGCCACCTGGGCCTGCTATCTGCAACCCGGGGCGGCGGGCATCCGTGTGCGACCCGACCCGGGGCGGCCGGGTGGTGCAGCAGTGATCGGCCAGCCCACCCGGCCTCCATGTGGGCATCCCGTGTGTGACCCGACCCGGGGTGGTCGGGTGGGGCAGCAGCGATCGGCCAGCCTGCCCAGCCTTCATCCAGGCATCCCGTGTGCGACCTGACCCGGGGTGGCCGGGTGGGGCAGCAACAATTGGCCAGCCCGCCCAGCCTTCATCCAGGCATCCCGCCCGCCTGGGCATCCCATGTGCGACCAAACCCAGGGCAGCCGGGAGGGGCAGCAGCAATTGGCCGGCTGCCCGGATCCCATGTGCGACCTGCCTGGGACATCCCATGTGCTACCCACCCAGGGCTTCCCATGTGCGACCCGACCCAGGGCGGCGCCCCAATCCCCGGATCGGCCCTGCCGTGTGCGTGACCCAGGGAGGCGGGGCAGGCACCGAGGGATTGGGCCTGCCATCTGCCACCTGGGGAGTAGGCCTAAGCCAGCAGGTGGTTATCTCCCGAGGGGTCCCAGACTGTGAGAGGGCACAAGTGGGGCTGAGGGATAACCCCCCACCCCGCCTCCCCTGCCAGTGCACAAATTTTTGTGCACCGGGCCTCTAGTATGATAATAAGAAAACAATTCAAATTATAAAAATAGCATGTATTTACAATTTTCCTGGAATATCAATACTATGTAATACAGGAGTTGGGAAGCAAACTCAAGTTCTCATCCAGGATGTCTGACACTAAAGCTGTGCCTATCACTTAACAATAACAACAAGAATAATAATTGCTAATGCTTACTGAGTCATTACCAACACATACACTTCTAAACACTTCACATGCTCTAATTCATGAATCCTCACAAGTAGATACTGTTATTACTACCATCTTAGAGATGTGGAAGGAACTATGGAAAGATCAAGGAGCTTGCTGAGCTCACAGATGTTGGAAGTGACAGAGTCCATGCTCTTAACCAACAGCAATACTCCCCATCCACTGGCTAATAGTGCTACCTAACTGCTTCCAGGGACTTTTATAGCTAGTTCTTATGTTCAATTTTCTCCTCTATATCCCCCCCCCCCTTTTATTTTTACATCATAAAGGCTAGTCTTGAGAGGAAAACAGAAGTGTTAAAGGGATGAATGCCGAAGGAAGCAAAGAGAAATAAAAAAGGTGCAGTCCTATTCCTTGACCTGAAAGACTGAAACGTTTAGACTATCCTCAGGATGAAACCGACCATCCAAGATAACTTCTTCTACTTGAAGTCATCTTTGACAGCCCTACCCTAAATACGAACTGTGAAGTAAACAAACACAGGCATTGGGTAAACATAGGGCTGGCTAGGGCTCTAGCACTAGTGCTCTGTGTAAGCATATAAAATATTAAAACCTCCCAAAGGGGTGACACTATCACCAACCCAACCACTGATTTATTATTGTAGCAGCTCCCCAAGGTCCTACAAAACTCAGCTAGGGTAAAAAAATTAAATTGAAGAAAACTATTGGAAACTAATTCCATCTCAAGAATTCATAATTCATGTTTCAAGATTCATTCCTTCAAAAGACACCATTAAGAAAAGACACAAAGCGGATGTGAGGGCAATCTGGCTGCGACATCTGTCACCCCATTGATCGCCAGGGTTGATTCGGCTGATCTGAATGGCTAGGTGAGTGTCCCTCTCCTCCCTCACCGATCCATGTGCGTCCCTCCCGAAGCTGCGCGCTCGGTTGAAGAGGACGACCTTCCCCCCCAGCCCCCCAAGAAAGGACTGGTCTTCGGTCAAGGGTATATGAGTAGCTGCGCTCCCCTGCTAGAACCTCTAAACAAGCTCTTAAGAAAAGACACAAAGCCACAGACTGGAAGAAAATGTTTGTAACTCATCTATCTGATAAAGAATTTGCACCCATAATATATAAAGAATTCCTAAGTCTCAATAATAGAAGACAAATCCATTAAAAATGGTCAAAAGCTCTAAACAGATATTTCACTAAAAATACATGAATGGCCAATCATCTTATGAAAGATAATCTCATTATTCATAAGAGAAATAAAAATTAAAAACCACAATGAAATACCACTTTGTTCCTACTAGAATGGCTATAATAAAAAAGATAATACCAAGTGCTTTCCAAAATGTACAGAAATGAACCCTCATACATTGCTGGTGGAAATACAAAATGGTATAGCCACTTTGAAAAACAGTTTGATAGTTTCTTAGAAATTTAAACATAAATTTACCACATGGCCCAGCCATTCCTCTTTCAGTATGTATGCAACAGAAATGAAAACATAGTATTATAGGAAGTTGTTTTTCCTTAATGCTAACCTGTTAAGGTCTGAGAAGCTGGGGCTGGAAGTCACATATTGTCCAAGTCCCAAAAGGTGACAACCAAGGTCAAATCCCAAACTCTATTTCTCATTACACATACAGATAACCAAAACCCTGAACTTCATTAGATCAGATTTTTCCTGTCCTTGATGTTAACTCATGAGATTAATGAATTCAAATTAATTCATATCCAATAACCACAATGCATGCATAGATAGTAATTACTTATTCTTCTCTGCTCCCTAGGAGAAAACAACATATCTGAATTTTTAAATTAAACTCTGAATAACAGCACTGCATAATTCTGGGTGGCCAAAAATGTCATCTGACTACATGTTCCTCTGTAAAAAGTCTATTCACGTAGGCAGGTTGATCTCGGTGATTTTTATTTATTTATTAAAGCTATAAAGACTTGGATTTAAAGCTATTGCTTCTAGCAATGGATCAATATTATTTTAGCACTTATGCATTTTGTGAAGATATCAAAATTATAGGGCATAAAGTACTATAACAGGCAGAAAATCCAAGTATCTTTTTCTTAGTTGCACTCAGAGACGAATTTATTAAATACCTCTACGGTCTTTACTTTTTGCTAAACTGATTTTTTTATATGTGAATTGATCTGAAATAGGTTGTGAAAATTGATTTCCTTATATTTTTTAAATCACATTTTTTAAAAAAGAACCAACCAATGCTCACATAATGCAATACCCTTGGTATTTGTGACCACCATGTCCTTTAGTTTTACCATTACTATCAAAATATGTACATAGCATACTGACTTCGTCCCAGAACCCTGTCTAAATCAACTTGATTGGCTTGGCATTTCATTTATAGTATTTATGACTTTGTGGCTTAAAAGGGCAATAAATTTTATTTACTTGATCTGTGCTGCCTTTTCTAGAAGCCATTTAAAATATTCTACTTCTGCATTTTCAAGCTCAAACTTGCATGCAAACATAAGGCCTGTGAATTAAATTTGTTTTTAAAAGGTACCATATTACGACTCAGAAATTAGTGTCTGCCTGAGAAGTTTCAATTTCCTCCCCTATAACATGGGAGGGCTGGAGTATATGAACACTAGTACAGGAGACTGTTTAGTGAGAATTCACCATTGGTCTTTGTCTTCTAAAAGCAGAGATCAACAAGCAACCAGCAAATGAACATGCAACACTGATAATAAATACACATTAACTTTAATTTAAAGCATGAGTTAACATCAAGGAAAAAGAGATGAGACGTACTGAGACTCACAGTGGTACTGGGGCTGGCTCAATACTGCTTCCCAGATTAGGCCGTGACCTTATGTGGGAGACTGTGCCAACATTTTTTATGGAATTCTAGATGGTAAAGAAAGCCACCTGTTATGTCAGCTGACAATGGATATTTTTATACACCTTTGTTAAGGAGTGTACAGCTAGCCAATCTGCCTGGCTGAATCATAGGGCGTAGGCTGGAGTGTAATAAGTACTGGGTGGCAGGGAGTGTGCAGAAGCTGATAGAGAAGCCTCGGATTCCATGGTAATAATTCCACATTCGCTCTGGAGAGAAGAGGAAATCAATCCACGAGGTCTGTTGGGGTGGGATGTTTCTAGGCACGTTGAAGGTGTTTTGTAGTATATTGGTAAACAGCTGGGGTGGTGGTTAACTTTGCCTTATGCCATGGAAAAGTAAGAACTAGTCTTGGATACTGTTTATATGTGAGCATTACAAAGGCATCAGATTAATTTAATTCAACCCCAAGATTAATGAACACAGGGCACTGTATTAGGTAACAAAGGAAATGGCAAGATGCCTACAAGGAGTGTAAGTCTAGAACCTCCAGTCAAGAAGTGAGATGGAAGAAATATACAAATAAGCACAACTCAGAAAGACACAGAGGATCTCTATCTCAGTACCATCAAGGTGCCTTTGTGTTTCAAAGAAGGAGTGAGATGCCCAGTGGCTGAGCAGTAGAAACTCTTGGAAGCTGAGGGGACACATGAACAGGAGCAGCAATGCAGACTGGGAGGGTTTCCTGCTCAAAGAGAAGCACGGTCATTTCCTAATTGCAGGGTGAGAAGCTGGATACGTTTACCAGGACTCAGCAGACACCACTGTCATTTCTAAAGTTCATGCTGAGAAGGGAAAGCAGAAAGGGGAAGGGAAGCAAGGACGCATTAAAGCCTTTTACATGCACGTTACAATCAACCCAATGAGATAAGTAAGCATCACTAACTCACAAGACAAGGAGGTCTCAGAAAGCCCCATATGAGGGGAAGCCAGGTTTTTACACAAGTGACTCTGACTCCAAAGCCCATTCTGGTTCCAAATTCCCACATATATGTTGCCAGTATTTGAAAATTCTACTACTAGAGATAAAACTAAAACAAAACCCCTTGGATAAGGAGTAATTGGCTATAAAGATGCAACTATCCCTGTGTTCAAACCACATATCAAATAAAGCATCATCAAGTATTAAAACTCTTGCTAAACTAATTCATAAGAAATGTGAAAGTATACCTTTAAAGGATAATAGAGGATTGGCTGGAGGAAACAGGCAAGAGCCAGACAGAGATTTCTGTGTCTCCCGCAGGCTGAATCCTTGGTAGCAAGAAGGTTCTGGATAAAAGGAGAGTGGTCAAAATGCAAAGACTCACCTCTTTGTCAAATTGAGTTTGATGTAGTAGAAGCAATGTACAGTAGTCAATGTAGGTAGTGTTTTGTTCATATAGCTTAAATATCTTTAAGTTCAAAACACAGCAAGCTTTCCTCCTTCTTTCCTTCTTTTAAAAATTTTTGAACAAAAAGAAATTCTCACCCTAATTCCCAAGAAAATCAAAATTCACCTAATGGTCACACATACATTTATTACCTCTGGAAAGTGCCATGTTCACAATCACCTCTTCTATTTTCTTCCTGCCATTCTGAAGTCAGTCCTGGTTTCCCAAATATAACTCTATACTTTCCCGCTTCCATGTCTTTGCTCTATTTTCTCTAATGGAAACTTCCATTTATCACCATGCTTCCTCCAGCGCCCACCCCAAACTGTGAGGCTCATCCTGATATTCCCAACCTGAAGCGCACACGCCCTCTGAACCCTCAAAGGGCTCCTTTCCATTTCTCCTTTGGCATTTATTTACCCACCTTTGCCCTGTAGTTATTTTTGTTTTTCTTATGCTTCATACCAGTGTGTTAACTCCCTTAAAGGGAAAAAGCTTAACTCTATGTCACCAGCTCCACTTCGTGCTCATACTGATAATGCAATAAGTATTTATGACATTTAATTCAATTCATCCAAGACTGTCAACCAGGTTGCACCTGTGAAGTTTGAGACAATGTTTTAATAAAGTGGGTACTTTATGGTCTAAAAGTTTTCATATGGACCTCAAACTATATAAAAATTTTCAAATATATATAATACATGTAAAGATCTCAAAGAAATATTACACAGATCTCAAGTAAACGTCAGCAAATGATCTCTTTCCCAATATTATTTCTAGAGAAAAATGTTTTTTAACCTAAAAAATGTGGGGTGGGGGTAATTACCAAACTACTGTACTTAAATTCAGAAGTCTTTCAGAATGAGTTAATAAACTCCGGCGGTTCACAGTTGGATTTACTCTGACAATGTTCATTTTAAAATATACTGATGTCTCCTTTGTTCTTCAGTGTACCTGCATTCTTATTACTGGCAAGAGTAAACAGGCAGAGAGGAAAATATAGAAAGGATGAGAATTTACTGCCCTTCTTCAGAAAGTAATGACCTGTGGGGAGCATTTCTATGATAATCACCTTTAAAGCACATTCCTAACTATGTTTCACGTGTCCCTAGAAGGAGTAAGTGAGAAAATAGGATTTCAGGGGATAGAAAAAAACACACACATAGTGCAACGGTATCTGTTTTTTTCCTATACCCAGAGAAGTGGCCTGTTTCCTGTTTCCCATCTTCTACATGGTGACCTGGTCAATTTACATAACCTCTCAGGGCCTCACTTTCCTTAAATGTTAAAGAGAAAACAGAGGACAGGGCAGAGGAGGGAAGCCCTCTAACTCCTTAATCTGTACCTCAGGTTGTTGTGACAATGGAATTAAATAACACTCACACAAGTTCCTTGAAAATTACAGAGCTATTCAAGTGTCAAGTTAACTGTTATCACAACCTGCCCACTTGCTCTCTCAGCATCTTCTGACACATGTTTCTCTTGCTAGAAGCCAAAACAGGTCTCAAGAGAGGAGAATTAATTGTGGTCATTTCCAGTAAGACTCTTGTCCTATCTAAGCCTCCTCTTCCCAATTTACCAGATAACCCTAAGAAAATGCTCAGATTTTCCGTTCATTTTCCTATCATATCGCCACAATACTTGATACCACTTTAAGTGGAAATTAAGATAGAAAAGGTCAAGAGCTAGATCTGCATTGGAGAAGTGGAGACTAATGAACATCTTGTAAGAGGTAATTAGTTTTTCTTTCTGTACTGGTTGGGGGATGGAGTCCTATTTTTCCATTAATTCTGTAGTTTTATATCCCATAATGGCATTTTATTCTTGGATTACAACTTACTAACTATTAAGATTATACAAGCGCCATATGATAATCATTAGTCTATTTAAATTCCCTATTCTTCCATAAATCATACATCATTGCAACTACTTTTTTTCACCTTTAAAAAGCGTACATGAATAGATAACAAAAAATAATCAATTTTGCTAGATGTGCAAAAAAGAGGAAAACCCTTTGTTAATGAGTATGCCACATACACTAAGAACTTCTTTTCTCTCCCTTCAAAAGAGAGAATTGCCATATATTCTCTTATATATTACAGCCTCTTAGTCATAGAATACTCTCTCAAGTAGTTTATTTTAAACAAAGAAGTATTCTTTGTATGAAGACAATCAAATCTTCAACAACCTAATGACAGTTCGGGATGCTTACAAAGGTCAGCTGGTGAAATCAGCTATTTTAAGGCAGCAATGTAGGGTTGTGGCCTCATAATTATTATTCACTATAAACAAGCCTTTCAAAAATCTCTTTTAAAAACAGTTCAGAAAATGGTACATTTTGGAGATCTTTAACATACACCTATAGATAGAGGGCCCCAAATAAGCCTGAATTGTGTGCGAGGGCCTGAAATAAAATTTAGAAATAACTTCATAATGTGGATACCGAAAACATGAAAGTCCATGCAATTTAGATGGAAAAGATTTATATGCAATTTAGTGAAGAGATTATACTGTAGACACCACGCTAGATGGTTTCAAAGTAACTCCAGTGAAGTTAAAGACAAGATGTCAAAGATGCAGGCTTTGAATAAATTGGTTCATGAGAGTGAGTAGGAAAAACATTATTTCTAAATAAACATACCAGTTATTAATATACCGTATATGCGATATTCTTCCACATCCAAAAGTTTATATATTCCACTGGTCCCAAAACCAGTTTTTATTATTGGGAACTGGACCTGCCTTCTACCTTAGCCCATCTATGGTATCTGACAAATGAAAAAGTAAAATAAAAGCTAATTTTCCAGTAGTGTGAAAGTGAGTCAGTGGTTAGTTAGACTACTGAATTCAATGCTCAGTTACTAGAGTTCAAGAAGTTGCAAAGAAAGGGGAAGAGAGCGTTTTATTTCAAAGGGACCAGGCAGACTGTCGCTTCTGCTATGAGGAAAAAGTTCTCACACTCAGACTTTCTACTTGAGCAAACAAACACTAAATAACCAAAAAAAGTTGTAGTCGCTCTAAAACATTTGCTATTAACTGCAAGTTTTGTGTACTAACAGGGACAAAACCCCGAAGCAACAGTTGAGTGGATCAAGGCCAGATAGAAAGGCATTGGGCTGCACTGGGAATTTTTCCTTTTCCACCCTCATTTCCACCCTCATTGTGATCCGTGGAAGCCATCCATCTGCATTTCCTTAAAGCATTCTGGAGGGAGGCTGGAAATGAGGTAAAAACTGGCCGAAGAACCCAAATTCCCCCCCACATTATCTAGTCTGCAGCCTATTAAGGTTTAATTTTGCATGACCCTGTGATCAGCAATTAAGCAAATGCCCTCAATTAAATCCAAATCCAAAGCCACTCATTTTACAACAAACTGAGTTTCTTTCCTTTGTGACTCATGAATAGAATCCAAGTCTATTAGCCAGCTGTGTGAAAACTTAGCAAATACTGAATTTGGGGGAAGCTCTCATAATAAATTTTTTTAAAATTTTTATTGATTTGAGAGGAAGGAAAGGGGGAGAGAGAGAAAGGGGGGGAAGAGAGAGACATCAGTTTGTTATTCCACTTATTGATACATTCATAGGTTGTTTCTTGTATGTGCCCCAACCAGGTATCAAACCTGCAACCTTGATGTATCGGACGACACTCTAACTAACTGAGCTATCCAGCCAGCACTTCAGAATAATAATTTTAAAAGTCTTGCTATTTTAGGCACCTTTCCATTGTATCTGGAAGAAAATATGAGGCCCCTTAAATCTACTTAAGTTGAATAAGAAAGTCTGCCAAAAAGAAAAAACAATAAATTCTCTTTAATCTCCTCCAGGAATTTTAAATAACTATGCAAACAGCAGCACACTGTTTTGTCAATTGTAAGGCAACAGCCATGAGTCAAACATTAGGAGATGTTATTTAATGTTTGTATAATGAAAAGGTGAAGATGACATCAATTCAAACCATTAAAATTCATATGCTGCAGTATATCTGGTAATTATGTTAAATGAGAGATATCCTTCATAAGTACCATCAGCCTCATATTAAATGTAAGTTAACATTTTAATGCTATGTCACTCAAATCAAAGTCGGTATTATAAATAATCCAATGCCTGGAGATACAGGAGTTAAGAAAAAGAGTAAAGAGAGAAATAAATTAATGCAATTACAGCATTTATACGTTTGTCTCTGGCTCATTGATCTGTAAGTGCCCAAAGTGCCTCAACATTTAATTTAACCTTGGTCTAAGAACACTCACGCAGAAGGCGCATGAAAGGAAAATGCAGGCTGAAGTCTCAGGCTAAACAATAATTCCTCTCTTCGACTGAAAATGTTCCCCGGAACATCTCACCACCTGACTGTCAGGAGTTGGGAGTGAAATTATTCAGAAGCGCTGCATGTAAAAACATCTGCTCCTGATCCTCTTGTATTATGCTTCCCCTGCTGAGAGCCATAGAAACTGGACCCAGCAAACTTCCCTAAAGGCAACCATGAAATGACTTGGCTGTACAGGCACTCCTGCATGGGCGGCCTGGCCTCTCCGCATCCTGATTCCTGGCATCCGCCAGTCCTCACAACATCCCCTGGAGGCCCGGGCCAACATTGAGAGTTTTCCGTCCTGTCCCAGAATCCTCACGTGAGAATGTTAACCTACCAGGATTCTCCACTGAAAGTCAGGGACTCCCTCTGGTAACCAGAAAGTGTCAACCAGACAGCCCACAATTTATATGATAGTCTATTTAAATTCCTCAACTTAAGATAGAAATGCCAACAATATCAAATGAAGCCATACCCTTCCGAAAGAAAGATAGTCTTCATTGTTCTTTTTTCACTATGACCATGACCTCTTTCAGTTGCCCAGGGGAAAGAAATTTCACAGCAAAAAAGCTCTTGGTGATCTGGACAAATGCACAGGGTCACAAATTTAGCTGATCTGTTGTACTCCCTGAAGCTGGAAGCTCTCCCAGTCTGGGTTCCAGTCATCTGCTCAGTCTGGAGTTGAATCCCAAGGACTGTACTTGTTTAACACATTTCAGCCAGCCAAGGTCTTTCATCTGGCTAGGTCTTCTTTCAACTCATGTCTGTGTGAGTCAGCTTTTAACTCTAGGACCTAACATAAAATGATATATACATTTTAACCCAGAAATTTCATTTTTGGGGGCTTATTCTGCAAAAACAAAATTAAACAAAAATCTAACTAAAAATATGAAATATGAACGTAAGAATGTTCCTTGAAGCCCATGATAATACCATTAAAGAAATGATTAACAAATTAATTATCTGCCAAATGCAGCCAGTAGTCAGGATAGTTACATCTATATGTTCTGACCTGGAAAGATATCTTTAATAAATAAAGTTGGCAGAAGAAGTACCAGAACAAAGTGCAAAGCATGAACCTATTTATTTATTTATTACTTTAATCCACACCAGAGAATATATTTATTGATTTGAGACAGAGAAAGAGAAAAACACATCAATGTGAGGGCAAAACATAGATTGGTTGCCACCCTTACATTCCCAGGCCAGGGATTGAACCAAAAACCTACATATGTGCCCTGACCAGGAATCAAACTTGCAACCTTTTGATGTATAGGATGATGCTCCAAACAACTGAGCAACCCTTTTAAAAATTATATTCATATATATATATATCCTATCTAATAAAAGAGAAACATGGTAATTAGCGTATGACTGCTACCCTTCCCATTGGCTAATCAGCGCGATATGCAAATTAACTGCCAGCCAAGATGGCGGCCGGCAGCCAGGCAGCTGATGGGAACAGGGAGGCTTGCTTGCTTCAGTGATGGAGGAAGCCAAGCTACCCGACCTGCCTTGCCGGCCTCTCAGCTGCACTCTAAGCAACATTGTAACAAATATAGAAGCTAAATAAAACCCTGGGCTTCAGCCAGCAGGACCGCAACATTGTTTCAAACACAGAAGGTAAACAAAGGCCAGAAACCTGCTTTCAGCAGCAGAGGTCTCATAGCTGGAGCCGAGCCTCAGAGCTAAAGCTGGCCCAGAATTTTAAAAAAAAGGAAAAAAGGACAGGTTTGGAGCTTCAGTCACCCGCCAACCTGAAAACGGCCCTCAGCCCCTCACCCAGGCCGGCCAGGCACCCCAGTGGGGACCCCCACCCTGATCCAGGACACCCTTCAGGGCAAATCAGCCGGCCCCCACCCGTGCACCAGGCTTCTATCCTATATAGTAAAAGGGTAATATGCTTCCCAGCACCGGGATCAGCGGAACAGCGAGGCCTCCCAGCACCGGGATCAGCGTGACAGGGGGCAGCACCCAAACCCCCTGATCGCCCTGCAGCTCTGTGTGTGACAGGGGGCGGGGCCACAACCTCCCTATCCGCCCTGCTCTGTTCATGACAGGGGGGAGCTCCCTAGCCCCCTGATGGGCCCTGCTCTGTGCGTGACAGGGGGGAGCTCCCCAACCCCCTGATGGGCCCTGCTCTGTGCATGACAGGGGGGGAGCTCCTCAACCCCCTGATCGGCCCTGCTCTGTGTGTGACAGGGTATGGAGCCCCAACCCCCTGATGGGCCCTGCTCTGTGCGTGATAGGCGGCAGCGCCCCAACCCCCTGATCGGCCCTCTTTGTGCGTGACAGGGGATGGCGCCGCAACCTCCCTATCGACCCTGCCTTGAGTATAACAGGGGGCGGTGCCCAAACCCCCCAATCGGCCCTATCCTGAGCATGACTAGGGGTGGCATCGCAACCTCCCGATCCGCCCTGCTCTGTGCATGACAGGGGGTGGCGCCCCAACTCCCCAATTGGCCCTGCTCTGAGCCCGACCAGGGGCTGCACCTAGGGATTGGGCCTGCCCTCTGCCACCCGGGAGCAGGCCTAAGCCAGCAGGTCGTTATCTCCCGAGGGGTCCCAGACTGCGAGAGGGCACAGGCCGGGCTGAGAGACCCCCTCTCCCCTCCGAGTGCACAAATTTTTGTGCACCGAGCCTCTAGTATATACACACACACACACACACACATATCTCCTATATAATAAAAGCCCAATATGCTAAGTGTCTGGAAGTCTGTTCAACCAATCAAAGCATAATATGCTAATGATATGCTAAGGCCACTCAACCACTTGGTATGACGTGCAGTGACCACCAGGGGGCAGACAGTCAACAGGTCAACCAATCACTATGACATGCACTGACCACCAGGGGGCAGATGCTCTGACCAGTACGTTAGCTTGCTGCTGGGGTCCGGCCAATCAGGACTGAGCAAGACAGACCAGACATGCCCTGGAGCCCTCCCACGGTCCCTCCCTTGCTGGCCTACCTCTTGCGTCCCTCCCCGGTCCCAATCGTGCACTGGTGGGGTCCCTTGGCCTGGCCTGCACCCTCTCGCAATCCAGGATTCCTTAGGGGATGTCAGAGAGTTGGTTTTGGCCTGATCCCTCAGGCATAAAAGGCTAATATCCAAATAGACTGAATGGCGGAACGACCGGTAGCTATGACACACACTGACCACCAGGGGCAGACGCTCAACGCAGGAGCAGTAGCTATGCTACTTAGAAGCCGGGCTCATGGCTGGCAAGCGCAGCAGCAGTGGTGGGAGCCTCTCCCACCTCCATGGCAGTGCTAAGGATGTCCGACTGATGGCTTAGGCCCGCTCCCCGCGGGGGGGCAGGAGGAGGTGGAGAAGCCGGGAGGAGCAGGCCTAAGCCACCAGTTGGACATCTCCTAAGGGTTCCAGGACTGCAAGAGGGCACAGGCTGGACTGAGGGACACACCCCCCCCAAGTGCACAAATTTTGTGTACTGGGCCTCTAGTCTATATAATAAAAAACCAGTGGTTGTAACACCATAATGATCTGGTCACCAGGAGGCTGCGTGTGAGGCGAGGCGCGCACGGGTGGGCAGGGCTGCATGATCTTGTGTGCTGGGCTTCTAGTATATATATAAAAGCCTAAGCGACCTTTACGACTGAACAACCAGAATGACCAGAACGACCGGTTGCTATGATGCACACTGACCACCAGGGGACAGACGCTCAATGCAGGAGCTGCCCCCTAGTGGTCAGTGTGCTCCCATAGCCAACCTCCCATGGTCCCTCCCCCTGGCCAGTCCCTCTCCCTGGCTAAGGCTCTGGGTACCGGAGAATCTGGATCCGGGAAGCTGTAGGAGGAGAGTGACCCTGATGCTAATCGAGACAGAGTAGCAGCTCGGAGGGGGCAGAAGGGGCAAGGCAGCAGCCTAACTGCAAAGACTTAAAGTAAGCACCACCACCATCTTACCTCTGCCACCGCACTGCACCACTCACCCTTCTGCCCCTGTCAGCCACTTCTAGCTCGGCCCCATGCCTTTCCAGGCTCCCAACCGCTCATTGGCTAGCGCTCCTATGGCAGTGTGCCACAATTGGCTGAAGTCAGCTACCTATCATGCTTGGGGGCTGAGCCCTGAGAAAATGTGCGGCTGAGGTAGGAGAGACAACCTGTCTGTCAGCAACTCTACCCCAGGGAGAATGAGGCAGTCCGAGCGCGGGCAGTGAAGTAGAGCTGTATTTCCACCTCAGAGCATAGCGTAGCTGGTGTTCAGGCCGTTTGGGGACACTCTATCTGTGGTCTTTATTGCTGCTACCTCAGCACATCTACACAACTAGATCGGGGCCTGCCAGCCAACGTGCCGTGGTCCCTCCCCCATCCCCTGTGCACGAATTCATGCACTGGGCCTCTAGTATAAATATATAAATACACCCATGTACACCCAAGTCTGGAAGGAAACACACCAAATTTATAAAAGATTAATTCTAAGACATGCATAGTACTGGAGCTAGGGGACAAGCTCAGCTGTTATCACAAACACTTTATTGTTTTAATTTGCTGCAATGACTGAATAATGAGAGAGGCTATGAAAGCAAGGTAGTAGGAGCTCAGGCCTCAAAACCAGATTGCCTGGGATCAAATCCCAGCTCCACTACTTACTAGTCACCACTTCTATTCCTGTTTCCTCTTCTTTCTAATTGAGATAATGATATGATCTCCCTCTAACATGTTAACAAATTAAATATGTTAGCTAAAAAAGTTGAAGTCCAGACAACCTTCTAAAACTTCCCTAAAGGTATCTAAGGAGAAAACCAATAGACCACACATCTTTTATATATTTGTTGAAAAACTTGATTTGCAATTATCCTCAATCTTTCCATTTCCACCGAAATAGAATGGCTTTTGTCAAATAAATAAACGAGGGATGCTTTAAACAAATGGTTTTTAAACGTGTTTTATAATGGGCAAAGGAAAGCAATGTTGCTTTTCTTGATTTTCTTGCATTGTAAGTCTTTGAATATCTAAAAGATAGCAGCATACTTGGTAAGCTTCTCTCTCTCTCCCTCTCCCTCTCCTTCTCCCTCTCCCTCTCTCTTTTAAGTATCTTAATCTGCCACAAGCAAGCTATGCTACTGAGGATATATTGAAGGATCTAAATGCCATTTTGCAGCTTTTTCTTTGGGCTAAGTATGTAAGAGGATTACCCAATACCCATGTGTCTTCAACAAAGAGCTACTTGTTTCTCCCGATTTGGACTCCCTGGCCCAGCACAGCTGTGCTTAACATGGTGGAAGATCCAGAGTGAAGTGCACTGTGTGTTTCCCTTTCCAACTACCCAACATTTAAACCTAAAAAGAGCCAAATTAAAATAATGCCTGGAAGGGGAAGGAAGTTACACAGGGTGACATACAGTCCCCCTTTTGCAAAGGTTGGGCCTTACCTTCTTCCCTGGGGCGGGGGGGGGGGGGGTGGGTTATGAGCCTCTGGTTGTTCCCTCTGGCATACTAACAGCCACTTTCTTCCAATTAATTTCAAGCAGGTTTCCTTTTTCACAAATTCAGAAGCCAGAATATAGTCATAACAATGATCACACCACAGCAGAGATGGTTCGCATCCAGAGAACCTGGCTATGTCACAACCACTGTGAAAACCCCCTACCTGCATGACCTGCCTTGCACCCACATTGTAGATGGAGAAAGGGAGTCTAACTGAGGCAAAAGTGGCTTGGCCAACGTCATGTACCTAGTAAGTAGAGTCCTTGAATCCGGGTCTGACTGGCTGCATAGTCTGGGCACTTAACCACAGGCCACACTTTTCAGAGGAGAGATGGTGATTGGAGAATGTAGAGCATGAACTCCTTGGGGGTTGACACTGTGTCTTGTCCACCACTGTCTCTCCTGCCCCTATTGTCCAGTGCACAACATGTGCTTATGAATATTTATGGAATAAATGAAATAACACCATAATAAGGCGAGTGAGAAAGAATATTATCTCAATCTCACCGCCCGGACTCAGGCAGGTGCTGTTTGCTCAGCATCCTGTGAGCGTGTGTCTCACTGCTATTAATGGCTGGGCCCCAGAGAAGCAGTGAGTAGTGTGTTTCCTGAAATGGGTCAAAGAACACAGACCACTTGCATGTTCACTACCATGAATCAACCACCCCTGTGAGCGCAGCAGAGATGGATTTGCCTTGTGTTTTGTTATGTTCTTAAGACAGGAGTTGAAATACTGGCAACTCTTTCTGCCAGTCTCTTCCATGTAGGGCGTCCCAAAGACTGGCAATGAATGCAGCCATTAATCTAGAGATTTACGTATGTACTTTGTACTTCCTCCAACCATTTCAAAGGAAAATAATCTAAGCCCTGCTCTTAAACACTTTATTTTATGCCATAAAACAAAATACAAACAAAAAAAACCCCACAATAATTCTTGCAGCTGTTTTTGTTAATGTCCTTGGGGGAAAAAAATTAGAAAAAAGGAAAAGCCTCGCCCCAAATTCTCTATGGTGAATTGCCAATTAGCACCTCCCAACTTCAATGAAATGTCTTGAAGTATGTGATTAGATTTAAATTCAAATAGTGTTACTCAACCCCAAGTGACTAGTATCACACCATTATCTATTCTGAGAGAGTCATTGCAATAAACTGAAGAGTTGATAGGACCCACTGTTAGGGGAGAGGTCCCAGTGAAAGTGGGACATTGTGTAAAAATGGGAAATGTGGCCAAATTTAATCTCAGTAACACCCACAGAAGGTGTGTGTGCTCCTACAATTTGGTCAGCGATATGTGGATATACTACCACTATGTCTGTCACTCTCACACATACCATACATGCAGGCTCACTATGAAGTTCTTCTGTGAACATATTACACACACACACACACACACACAAAAAACAACTGAGAAGGACCTGGTATCTCTACCACAAACACCAAAAACATAGGAGCTGAAAGACCTATAGAAAACATTTTCCTTTTAAAGATACAATCTCATTGCAGCTCACTGTAGCTAGTAGGGAGTAGCTAGTAGGTCTATGACTCCACAATCCTATTTAATAAAAGCCTAATATGCTAAGTGTCTGACCATTAGTTTGACCATTCAACCAGTCACTAGACATGCACTGACCACCAGGGGGCAGACACTCCGACCAGTAGGTTAGGTTGCTGCTGGGGTCCTGTGAATCTAGACTGGGCAAGAAGAGCCAGACATGCCCTGGAGCCCTTTCAAGGTCCCTTCCTGCCCCATCAGCCCCTAAAGGGACTGGGTGAGATGGCTGGACATGCCCTGGAGCCAACCTCCAGCAGTCCCTCCCCGGCCTCTAAAATATTTCTTCTAATTAATCTCTATCATTGTGCACAAATTCGTGCACTGGGCCTCTAGTAAAAGGATAATCAGCAATACCCACATTTTTAGAGAAGGTCAACCCTTAAGGCAACTTTGGTGGAAATTACTTAGGAAGTAAACTTCATTAAAATTTATTTTTAAAGTTACAATCTCAATGGTTGTGAGGAAGAAGAAACATGGGTCACTCATACACAGGTTCTAACTCCCGTTGCATATCTATATATATAAAAGGCTAATATGCAAATTGTCCCCTCGGGTGTTTGACTGCTTGCTATGATGTGCGCTGACCACCAGGAGTGGCACGGAACAAAGGAAGGCCCCAGCTGGCAACCGGAAGGCCCTGATCGGTCCTGATCACTGGCCAGACCTAAGGACCCTACCTGTACACGAATTTTGTGCACCGAGCCTCTAGTTTCATTATAAATAGAGCTAGTCCTCAATGTCATCAATAGTTTCTGTGACTTTGAGTGAAATTATATATAATGAAGCCATTTAACCATAGGCCAATTGATATAAACAAGAGTTAAGTTCCTATGGTATCTCATCAATGTTACAACCAAATGATGTTATTAAAAGACCTGCTTATGTGCAAACTACTTGACTTTTCCGAAGTGAGTTAAAACCATTTACCCAATGGGAGTATTGTGAGGATTAAATAAGATGACATAAGTAGAGATCCTGACACATAATACGTACTTATTAAATGTTATATGCTATCATGATGGCAAAAGGTCAGACCAGGATGGCAAAGCCTGTTGAAGTAATTACCAAAGAGAGAATATTGACAATGCCTGGGAAAACCCCCAGCATAGAGTTTCCACTCGTTCTATTGAATGACAGGATGCATTCTATATCCATGCATGACAAACAACGATACATCAGTGTGAGACAGCAAGTAAAATTACATGAAGAAATTGATCTTGTAGCCTTTCAACTAACTACAAATTCTAAGCAATCCAGTCCTCTGATAGTCTTACTTCATGCTCATTATCCTTTTCCCAAGGTTAAAACAACCCTGACAATGTTAAGGTTTGGTATTTTTGAACTGTTCTCTGAAGGTCTACGATTCAGGGAGGCCACCCAAGTGGTCTCAAGTCATTGTCTTTGATTGAACCACAGCCCTTTCCTCGAGGTCAAAAGAGAAAGAAGAAAGACTAAACAGATTCTGTGGCTGGCCAAAGAACTGGCAGCAGTTGGGCTTTGCCCCCATCCAGACAGAGTTGGGGATGTTCCTTGAATGTCAGAACTAAAATGTTTTCGTTTCTCACGCCTTTCTCAGCAGGTTCATTTCTCAATCCTTTTCCTGGTGGAGTCAAAAGGGCGTGTTTGTCCATCCCCATACACTACTTATTCACCTGTCTCGACTTCCCTCCACGTCTCAATCAGTCTACATGCCACACTGTCATTCATGCACATTTCTAAGCTTCAAAACTGTACTCAAGACTTCTGTCCCCTAAGAGAGATTTTTTGCTAACACTGCTAATTTAATCAACATGTGCTGCATACTAGTATAACTAGCATTCTCCAAACCAGCTAACATTTGATTAAATTAACATTTAACTGTGCGTTGCTTTGTGAGTGCAAGCCTTGCCTACACTGTTTTCTGGTACACAGTAGACAAGTATCTTTTTGTCAAGCATTGCCTAGTGCACACCAAGAAACAATGTAGGTCAACCTATATCGTTCATATCTCTGAAAGGCCATGCTCTTCGGGATCTCTCTAATACCGTAACAGTACACTGTGGTACTTAGCAAAGATGACTATTTCACTAGCTCATTAGGAAAGCTATTATATGCAGTTTTAAGAAATTGCTGCAGTTAAAATTGGGAGTCACACTGGATATAAGGCCAAACTGACCTTGTTTTACTTCCCATCAACATTAAAATGATGTATCATAAAATACAAGTTGATAAAAATACTAGCATTTAAAATACTTTACCTACCACATTCCAAACCTCTGTATGCATAGCTGACAATTTTTTTTTCAGTAGATGATATATTAATATTCCCTTTCTCAGAAATATCAGACTTGACTACTCAAACCAATAGCCAGACTTACTAAAAACAATTAAATTGCTCAGCTAAAAAAAGATCCCTGAAAACATCAGAGGTGACATGATAGTGAGGAGCTATTAGGACTAAGGGAAACAGAGCATCTGCCACAGCCAGTATGTGGGTTTCTGTTCTGGCAGCTCCTAAAAGAAAGGGAGGAAAAAGTCAAGGCCCAGGAGCCCACCCAAAGTAGTGGATATTATAAGGGACACTGCCCACATTAAGCTGGGACAACAGGATTACAACAATAGGATGGGTGTGAACCACATATCAACCCAATTTCTACCACTAACTTTGGGGAACTTCAGGGATGGTTGCCTTTGCCTTGGCACTAAAAAAAATCCTATATAATAAAGAGCCAATATGCTAATCAGACCAAACAGCAGAACGACCATCTGGACGACCTCCTGAACAACCTTCCTGAGGAAGCCAGGTCTACGAGGGCCGGCAGAGGCTGTGAGGCCAAGCCCCTTGCACAGATTTCGTGCATCGGGCCTCTACTAGGAGAAATAAAAGGAAATTTAAAAAACATCATGGAACTTGTAGTCAAAGACCCGTGACTGTGACGGTAACCTAAACTCACTATGTCTTGTGGTCCTGGCAACCATGGACTTGGCTTAAGGTGATTCTGGAATGGTAGTATCTAAAAATGTTCAATGGATGCATAAGCATAAACTCTCTGGAGAATGGCATCTTCTTCCTAGGCCTCAAGAATCACCCCCAAATTTATTTTTTAAGAACAAAGAGCAGCACACAATTAAAGCACATGTGGAAAACGGTCTCATGAATCAGAATCAGTAACATATCCACAAATATTGGAAATCTCAAATACAGATTACAAAACAGCTATGCTTATTCTATGTCTAGAAATGAAAGACCAGATAAAATGTACCTGCAGAGAATAAGAAACTATAAAAAGTAACCAAGCTGGTTTTCAAAAGATCACATACAACTTCTACAAATAAGAAATATAACCAAATAAGAAAGAAGGAAATACATTATAAAGGGTTAATAAAAGAAGTAGTGATTTGGAAGATAGGTCAGATGCTATTTAATATACAGCCAGAGGGGGAAACAATGGAAGAGAAGTTAAGACACATTGAAGATGGAGTGAGATGGCCTAAAATACATTTAATTATAGTTACAGAAGAAGAAAATAGGGTAGGGAAGAGGCAATATTTGAAGAGGTAATGGCTGAGAATTTCCCAGAACTGATGAAAGATAGCAATCTATAGATTAGAGAGGCCCAGGAGCTCTTGAGAATTAAAAACAAACAAACAAAAAAAACAACTGTAGTTAAAGATAGCATACTGAAAATACAGGCAGACAAAGACTAACAAAAAATTTGAAGCATACAGAGAGGAAAACAGGCATTATCTTCAAAAGAATAACAGGCTTATTGCCAACTGCTCTATAGCAACAATATAAGCAATAAGACAGTGAAAAATATCTTCCATGTGCTGAAAGAAAATAACTGCCTATCTAGGATTCTCTACTTAGAGAAAAACCTTCAAGCCTGAGGGGAAAATATATTCACTTTAAGACAACAAAAATTAAAAGATTTCATCCCTACCAAGCCTCAAAGACCTTCAGACAAAACTTAAGTAATTCCAGACAGATGGGAGGTGTAAAAAAGAAAAGAACAAAGAAATGGTTAATGTGTCTGAAAATCTGAAAGAACATCGACTCTATGTTCTTTAAGGTTAACAAAGTCTTTAAGATTAAACAACACAGGTAGAATAAAAGGCATGACAAAACAAGCATTTAGTCATCAGTGGGTATATGGAGGTAAATTATTCTAAACACCTCAGATTTTATGAGAGAAGGGTAAAAGAGGGACTAGCACTTGATTTTGATAACATGTATACTCACTATAACTTCTAGAATAAAAACCAAAGTAATTAAAAATCGAGCCTATAATTTTAAAACCAGGAGGAAAAATGGGATCATGAAAACAATGCATTCAGAAGTCAAGAAAGGAGAGAAAAAATTTTAAAATAGAACAACAGAAAGCACAAACTAAGATGGATAAATAAAAGCATTTAACAGTAATGATATTAAATGTCTATGAGCTAAAGTCCAGTAGAAAGAGAAAATGTTTTTTCAGATTGAATTAAAATGAAATCCAATCATGTTATCTATAGGAAACAAACACATCTAAATACAAGAATACAAAAGGATTAAATAAAAATTCAGAAAATGATATACTATGCCAATTACCAATAAAATAAAACTGGTGTTGCTATATTACTGAGACAAAACTGACACTAAGGTAGAAAGCATTATTTATTAAATATCATAAGAATCATTTCATATTAATACAACATTCAGTTCCAAGAAGTCATTATAATTTTAAATGTGCATTAACCTAATTGTATAGACTAAAATATTCATAATGCAATAATTGACAGAATTACAAAACATAAACAATTAAAAAACAGAAAAATCCATAATCATAGTGGAAGAGTTTAAAAATTTTTCTCAGTAACTGAAAGATTTTAAAAATTCAATAAGAATATAGGATATTTAAGGATCATGATTAAATCCTCACCAAATAGAAATATGTACAACACTATAATCAATAACTAGAGAATGCCCAGTTTTTTAAGCATACAAACACCCTTCATAACCACTGACCGTATACTGTACTTTAAAAAACTCAGCACATTTCTAAGGTGAAAAATCATACAGAGGATGATCTTCTACCATGAGTAAGAAATCATTTAAACATAACGTTAAAATCTCCACATATTTGGAGATCAAAAACACATTTCTAAATAATTATTGAGTCAAAGGAAAAATATGCTGGAAAACAGAAAGTATTTTCTATAAAATAGTAGTAAAATACAAATATTAAAACTTGTGGTATGTAGCTAAAGCACAAGATAAGAATTAGTTTATGTTTTGAAATATATTAGAAAAAAAGATTTAAACAGACACTTCACAATGCAGTCTCATTATCAATGAGAGACACAAATTAAAATCACAAGAAAGGTAAACAACATGAACTTAGAGAATTTGAAACAACAGAAACTCTCATACATGTCTAGTGGGGGTGTCAATCTGTATGGCCCTGTTAGAAAACAGATTAACGCTATCTGTAAGTTTGAAGAAAAAATATTTTTAATATAGGACCACATATCTCATTTTTCCTGGGATAATCCCAGTGTACACCTAGTTCCCTTGTGTCCTGTCAAGTTTAGCATTTATCCTGCACAAAACTGTCCTAGTTGGAACATTAATTACGGTGACTCTATCTGCACCCAAATTCTCCAACTAGTTATACAGCAGAGAAACTCATGACAATTATGTACACAAGAATATTCATAGCATTATTTCTTATATCAGCCCCAACCTGGAAACAACCCAAATATCTAAAAATGGTAGAAGAGATAAATATATTGTGGTATATTTATACCGTGAAATAACACAAAGTGGTGAAAATGAAAGCACCACTGCCAAGTACAAAGTCTAGTAACAGATCAGCAAGGAAATACCTTAGAAGCGCACGGCTGAGCAAAGCAGCAATGCACCAAAGAAACGTACAGTAGGATTTTACTCATATTAAGTTAAAAAATAAAATAGGCAAAGCTAAATAAACTATGTTGTTTTGAATATGAATTCACTTATATTTGGAATCTAATGAACAAAATAAACACTCTAAATAGAAAAAGACTCATAGCCGTCAGAGAGTAGGGAAGAGGTGGGGTGGGTGGAAAAGGTGAAGGGATCAAACAAAAAAACCCATCCTCATCTACAGACAACAGTACGGTTATTACCAGAGGGAAATGGGGTGGGGAAGGCAGGAGAAGGGAAAGGCGGTGTAAATGTGTTGGAAAGAGACATGACTTGGGGTGCTGAATACACAATACAACATACAGATGATGTATTATAAAATTGTAACCCTTAAACCTACATAACTTTATTAACTGATGTCACCCCAATAAATTCAATAAAAAAATAAAATAGGCAAAACTAAATTATGTTGTTTTGAAACACATGTTTAATGGTAAAACTGAAAGTAAAAGTAAGAAAATGACTATCAAGAAAGTGGTATGGTGTTTATTTCTTGGAAAGAGAGGCACTGTTGTGGTCAGGAAGGATTTTACTCATATTGAGTCACCACTGTGGGACAGAACATTCCAGCAAGAGAAGACAGCAAGTGCAAGGGCCTGTCGGCAGGGATGAGCTTGGCACGCAGAGAACATATTGATGTCACTAGACCAGAGCGAGAGGAATGAAGTCAGAGAGGGAGACAGCCAAGAGCCAGATGATGCACAGCCCTGCAGGCCAGGATGACCCATTTAGGTTTTACTCCAGAGCAGAGACAGGGAGAGAGGCAGTGCTCTTATGGGGGCTCCTTGAGGGTACACCTGTGCCAGGCAAGGGATGGGGTGATGAGAGGAAATCTCAGAGGCCGGAAACGTGAGCTGAACTTCAATGACACGAGTAAGAGTCAAAAGCAGAGAAAAAGAGGATGTGGAAGGCCCCGGGACAGCAAGTGCAGAGAACTGGAAGCAGTTGCCTCTAACATGCAAGAAGAGACTGAACAAGTACTGGTGAGCCCAGCCGGTGTGGCTCAGTGGTTGAGCGTTGACCTATGAACCAGGAGGTCACAGTTAGATTCCTGGTCAGGGCACATGCCTGGTTGTGGGCTCCATTCCCAGTGTGGAGCCTGCCAATCAATGATTCTCTCTCATCGTTGATGGTTTTCTCTCTCTCTCCCTCTCCCTTCCTCTCTGGTGAGCCCTGTGAACTTGAGACCATGAGAACTAAGGGTCAGGGCCATGTTACAACCTTTGTCATAGTCTCTAATTTGAAGGCTCCATCCTAAAGCATACTAAGCATAGATATTAGCTTATAACCCACATCCCCTATTAATGTTTTAACTGTTTCAAAAAAAGAAAGTCTTTAATTTTTATAACTTTCAGTTTAAGAAAAAAAGGAGATGGCTGAATATATATCTTTGGTGAGCCTGTATGATGGATACATAGAAATTCATTACACTACTCATTCTTTTTTTGTACCTATGTTTATATTTCCTTATTAAAAGTTAACATTAACTGAAAGAATTGTTACTTTGCAGCTATTAAAACTTTATTATATTTATATATAAATCTTTGCTTTGAATCAAGCCATTAAATTATGTCTTGCAGACATTTAATTAAACATTTAATAATTGTAGGGATAAAAGGATTTTATTTGAGATCATTATCAGAGGCATAGGATTACTTTTTTTAAATGTCAAAAAAATTATACTAATGGGATTTTATAATAATACCTCCCTTACATTTTTTATTTACTTATTTGATTGTCTTCCTAATGAATTCCTTATTTTTAAAGGAAGGAACTCTTCCTAAAGCTAAAACACTTAATGAAGATACAGTGTGCAAAGTATAAAGAGAAAAAACTGGCAAAGAAAAGAAATGCTGCTTTCTTTTTTTCCCCTCTTTTCTCTTATCTCATATTTATATGCAGATTTAGAAAACTGGCTGGCTGCAGGCATATCTGGATGTGTTTCTTAAAATTAAAAGCATAAATTAAAAATACCTAATGCATCAAATCATTCAAAGCTCAAGAGAAATCCATGTGGCAGCTTAAAATCTTCAGCATGTGGCACAGAATTTCTTAGGAGAGAAGGGAGGATGGAATGGAACATCATCCAATTTAATAAGAATTTACTGTCTCAGCAGCTCACAGGATAATGAAGACAGAATAGTGCTTTATCAAGATGGAGGCATTTTCCTTAAAGATGAGCATGCCAAATAGGCTCCCTGGGTCAGGCTTGTTCCCTGAGTGTCTGTAAAGTTACAGCCTGACTAAAGGGCAGACTGACTTGCCCTCCCTCCCCGAGGAAAGAGCTCCTGTAAACAATGAATGGGGAACCGATAAAGTTAAAGAATGAGTAGTTCCCCGGTTGTCTTAGCTCAGGCTGCTATAATAAAATACTATAGACTGGGTGGCTTACTCAACAGACAATTATTTCTCACAGTTCTGGAGGCTGGAAAGTCTAAGATCAAAGTGTCAGCAGGTACAGATTTTGTTCAGGGCCCTTTTCCTGGCTTGCAGGCGGCCACCATCCAGCTGTGTGCTCACACGACTTC
Organism: Myotis daubentonii; assembly: GCF_963259705.1. Lineage (NCBI taxonomy): Eukaryota > Metazoa > Chordata > Mammalia > Chiroptera > Vespertilionidae > Myotis > Myotis daubentonii. Next base: position 48,986,019 of record NC_081846.1, read on the forward strand.
TTTGTGTGAGCAGAGAAGAGAGAAAGCTCTGGTGCCTTTCATCCTCTCCTTTTAAGGCTGCTGGTCCCATCATGGAGAACCCACCCACACAACAACATCTAAATTTAATTACTGCCTAAAGGGCCCACCTCCAAATACCATCACATTGAGGGTTAGGAATTCAACATTGGAATTTTGGAAGGTCACAGTCATTCAACCCAGAACACTGGTTAATACCAGTTCCACAGTCTGGCCTGATAAATGCCTACCTTAAAGCTGTTCCAAGGGCTCTAACCTTCTCAAGTCTGCCTTCAACCTAATTTTCCATTCAAGTCGCCAGTCACTGCACTGTGAAGGCTTGCCCCAGCCCAGCAGACTTTTGGACTGGAAGAGGAGCACCTATAGAGGGCCACACCCTTCTGACCCCAACACTCTTCATTCCTAAAAAAGGCCAACTGCTGATGCCCCACCCCACACACAGGTAAACACACTCCACACAGATAAATTAATAAAGACACTTCCAGACAACTATTTCATACTTTCTCCTCTCTCCTCAAAATTCCGATATCTCTGCCTTCCCCCTTAGTCTCATTGAGATGATAGAGACAATCTCTTGACTTGCCCTGAGCTCTCTACATGACTCTACATGCCTGCATCGTTGTCCAGGTATGGCTTCCCTCCTGTTACCACCAATGAGCCGCTCATGCTCCTACCTCAGGCAGCTGGTACATGTGCACCACATCCCAGCGCCTCCTGACTAGATGAGGATATGGCTTTTGTCATCTGTTCTCTCTCTCACATACTCAATTTCTCCCTCTCTGCTGGATCACTCTTATCAGCATACAAACATTTCATAATTTTCCCCTTGTTAAAAAAAATATTTAATCCCACATTCCTTCTCCGAGGACCACTCTCTTTCTCTGAACCACCCTTTTACAACAAACTTCTTGAGAGTTCCCCATATTATAATTTTTCTTCTCCTATTTTCTTTTGGGCTTCTTAGATAGAGCTGTCACCCTACCACTCCATTCAACCTGCTCTTGTCAAAGACACCAATGACTTTTGTGACACCAATGACCAAATTCAACAGTCACTTCTCAGTCCTCAACTTGCACAACCCATGAGTAATGTTTGATACAGTGGATCATTAACACCTTCTCTTGGCTTCCTCCTTCTCACTGGTCCCTCCTGCAATCTCCTTTATTAGTTCCTCTTCAGCTCTGCCATCTCTGACAGGAACATGCCTCAAGGCTCAGTCCTTGGATGTTTTCTGTATTTATCCTGACCTCACAGTCTCAGGGCTCTAAATACCATCTATTCACTGACAACTGCCATATTTATATCTGAAGCCTTGTCCATAGACTCCCTATTCATATACCCAGATGCTCCTCTGCTGAAGGAGTTTTCTCACCTCCTTCAGGCCTTGACTCAAATGTCACCTTCTCAGAAATGACTGCCTGACAACCTCTAAATGCTCATACCCACACACACTCCTGATCTTTCATTCAGCTTAATTTTCCTCCATGATATTCCATGCCAACTAGTATCCTATATATTTTCCTTATTTGCCTATTGTCTCCACCCCATTGAAATGTAAACTCTTACAGGACTGCCTGGCATTCAAAATATATTTGGGAAATACATGGAAAAAAAAAAGAGAGAGACATGGCAAACAATCTCTAGAAGGTCATTAGCCATAAAATATGGGTTCACGCATCCTAAAATTGGGCATCTTCTATGCATAGACATAATCCAAGTGCTGGATATTCAGGGGTAATATAGACTCTTTGCCCTAAAGGAGTTTATAGACTATCTGGTAAAAAGAAACATAAGTAAGAGCAATGAACTATTACTATTACGATGATGATGATGATGATGATGATGATGATGATGATGATGATGATGAAATAGGTATACAAAAACGGAAACTGTCAGTTCTACTTGGGGAAAGAGAGTAGGAGTATGATGCCTCCTTCAATGAGTACATGAGACCACACAGGTTATAATGATCAGTTTCCAGGTCTGCTCTCAACTAGACACTAAGCTCAGTACCTGGCATGAATTAGTCACTCAATAAATGTCCCCAGGTTGCCAAATGGAGGTGAACTGAGATCATATATTTATCAAATATATGAGGTTAGAGAAAGAACATTCTAGGCGGGGGATGGGAAACTTGGGAGGGGGGGTGACAGCATGAGCAAAGGCCAAGAGGGGGAGTCTAGCATAGCACCTTCACCTAGTGGTACAGGCCAAAAAGAAATGAGTATTTATAGATCCTCATAAAATTCTTAGGAAACGCTAGAACTTGCTCAAGAAGTGAGTCTACTAGTACACAGGGATGGTCCTGCTTTGCCTTCAGCGGTTCTCAACCTGTGGGTCGCGACCCCTGAAAATACACCCTGCGTATCAGATATTTACATTGTGATTCATAACAGTAGCAAAATTACAGCTATGAAGTAGCAACGAAAATAATTTTATGGTTGGGGGTCACCACAACATGAGGAACTGTATTAAAGGGTTGCGGCATTAGGAAGGTTGAGAACCACTAAACTTTAGTGATAATTATAGTGCTACTACTGACGATCATCAGCATAAGTGCTAAGATTTATTAAAGTGCTTGAAAAGCATGAGTGCCTTACATGTTCACAACAACTCTGTGGCCCCCTTTTCATTCTGAAATACTATTTTGATCCACGCCTTAGAGCAAGTGGGCATGAGGGTCTAAGGTGCCAGCTCTATCTCCTCATGCCCACTGCGCCCTGTGTACCCTGACTTCTTTGCCTAAGATATAAACCTCCTAGTTCCACTACAAGGGCCTTATCCTGCTTCTGGACATATAAAATTGTGATCTCAAGTCACACGCCACTTTAAAAGTCAGAAAGCCTAAAAACCATGTTCTCACTGATCTCCAAGAAGCATTTTATTAAAGCAAGGAAGAAAACATTCAAATTATGAGTTTTAGTTCCTCCAACAAAAGCCATCACATCAGACCTACCAAATAATTATATCTGCAGACATTTGGGAAATAAAGCCTAGATAAAATGCAGTCCCCTAGGGTATGAAGAAAACTGGGAATAGTATTTGACTAGGTAGGGGAATTCAATTCATTTTGTCAGCCTCTAATACACAGAAATTCAAATCGATCAAAATTTTTCTTGAGTTCTTACTATATGTTTGTCATATTCCAGCTGCTTTACAGCAATTATTTTATTTCATTCTGTCATGTTTTTTAGATTATTAGCTCAGTTTTACAGATAAGGAAATTAAGTTTTAGAGGGTGAAGTAAAGAAATAGTGTCATTTATCCATCAAATATAGTCCTATATTTCCATATAGCATCGGATATAAAACCCAGCATGCAGTAAATGCTCAAAAAATGTTTACTAAACCACATAAGTTCTGGGGGGAAACACAAAAATAAGAACATTGTGAGTCATGTAGCAAGAGGAGCTTTAGATTCTAGTACTCCGGGGGTTAAGCCAGGTTTCATGTGAACACTTCATAACTTATTATAAAACAATATTTTATTTTGAATGAATCAAATTGAAATTATGCCCACAGGTTCAAGTCCTATTTCAGAAAATCAATAACAACTGAAATCAGTTCAAATTGGACACATTTCTACCACTAAAATAAATAATGGGAAAGAAAATAGTAGATGAAAACTACAATCTTAATGAATAATGAAAAGAAAACAAAAACCAAGAGTTTCCAATGAAAAACACATATAAAGAACCACACTGGAGGAAATTCTGTACTTGGCTACTTCTTGAGATCTGCATGGGCCTACCAACTCGTGCTGCAGGTACAGGTTTAAGCCTCTCAACCTTATCTCACAAAGCATGACACTGAGAATTTACTTTTCCTGAAAACAGTATCCCAACCTTCAGATCATTGGGTTGGACCTGATGTAAGCTGAAAAGCACTTCCACCTAATTCCTATAGCCCCTCACCTATTCCCAAGCTATTCTTCTAGCCAGAGAAAAGGAAAAGAGACCCAAAAGAAAGATCAATAATGGCTCCGGGTGAAAGCTGGTTTCTACAGAGAAGGAGCACCAAATAAGGGCCATCACAAGTAAAGAATTTGCAGGCCTGGTGACTCTACTAGCACCCCGGACAGACACGCACCCAGTGAGGCTTCATGGTGCATGCTTCCTTGTAGGAAGGTCTGGCACAATCCCAGTACAACGTGGTCACTTGTTATTCCTTGGGCAGCACCAGATTCACAATGTTCTTCTGAAGATAAAAATTCCACAAACAGAATTCAATATTTTATAAACTTCAAAATGAATTCCAGCCCCCACATCCATCATAAAAGAAGCTCTCTACATTGACCAATTCTTAGATTTGTTTATCTGAAATTCAGTTTGCTAACCCACAAGAACTCATACGATGACTCAGCCTTGAGCTTTTTCTAAGTCACTGTGCCTTTCTCTCCTAAAAAAGAGCACCAGAGAACAGCAATTTTGTTCTTTTTATCTTTAAATCCCTCCGCACTTACCCCTGCGACATAAAGGTCCTCCATAACCATCTGGGAATTTGAAGTAAATTAAGTCCTGTGGGCGCAAGACTTTTTTTCTGGATTTTCTGGGACAATCTTTCCTGACTGTGTGCCCTGGTTTGTTTGTTTGTTTAAGGTTGGACCTTGATTGCAGAGGCCAAGTTAATGGCCTAATACCAGCATGGGTCTCACACCCTGATGTATTTTTCTGTAAAATATGACACAGTTGGTGTAGCCAATAGTGAGGTGAGATAATTTAACTTAGATTTCTTTCTTTTTCCTTTGGATGTTTAATTTTTGCATGTTTGTGTGGGGGGTGGGGAATAAAGAGGAGGAGGTCATCATGCCAATTCAATGCACTGAATTATCCTTTTTAGTAGATATGATAAAGTTTGGAAGGCAGACCACACAAGGAAGGTGCCTGCTCAGAATCATCTCTATTACGTGAGAGATTTATGTTGAATGAGCAAGTGTTTTTTCTAACGAAAGAACGAAAGGGTTCAAATTTAGTCAGACACAGGTATGAGGCATTGATAATAAAACACAACTCCATTCTTAAATGAGCCAAGCAGTCGGTAAAGATGGAATTTTTGTGAAAGCAGGCAAAATTAGGACATTTTACAGCAGAAGGTCAGATGGCCCTAAATATGTAGAGAGGAGAGGGTGGGAAGAAATGCCCAGGGCCTTAGCTTGGCAACAGGTCCACACCCGCCTCTTGGCTTTCCCTCTCCTGGTCACCCTTCCTGCTGACTGGAGTTCCTCAAACCGACCATTCCCCCCAGGCAATTTCCACTCCCTGGAGAGCCTCTGGCAACCGCACTCTCTTTCTCTACCTGGCCAATGTAATCATCCCTAAAAACCAGCCGTGCCACCTCCTCCAGAAAGCCCTTCCTACCTCTTTCCTCCCCACCTCAATCTTCCCTAGGACTATTTCAAATAAACTTGAGCTTCTTCTAATTAAATTCAGTCCTCTCACCCCTAGAGGTTCAATCCAGTCCTTAATCCAAATAACTGATTCATTCAGGAGACATTTATTGGGGTTTACAGAGCACCAGCACTGTGCTGAGCCATGGGGAAAAGAAGATGAAGACGACAGGCCCAGCAGCCAAGGCAGTGGACAGCTTAATAGCAGAGAGAGATCCAAACAGTGAAAACAGCAAGTCTCCACGTGCACCAGGAGAGAATGACTCAGTGCAATCAGCATGTCAAGGAGAAAGCAATGACATTGAACCCTAGTCCCCCATAAACTGCAGGAAACAGAAAGGAGACCAGGATGTGCAATAAAACACCAAAGAGCCCCCTTTCCATGTTTGCTCTGAATGTGGGAATATACAATGTTCTCGAGCTTTCTCTAACATGGTGCTGTTGAAATAACACAAGCCTCCAGATTTAGGAAGGTTTGGGTACAAATTCCAGCTCGGCCGCTTACTAGCTGTGTGACACGGGTTGTTACTGCATCTCTCTTTGCTTCAGTTTCTTCATGGGTATGAAAGGTTTTAAATACCTAGCATAATACAAACATTGGTTGTAAGGATCAACTACAAAGGTCCTATTACAGGATCGGGAATAAAACATAACCTCAGTAAACACTGTTTTCCCCTTCTTGCTTAGGATCTAATTCTCCTACCAGCATTACGTGTCCAGCACATCTGCAAGAAACCCTAATATTATGTAATCATATGTAAGATGAAAATACAAAATGTCACGATATCTGTGGCTAAATACAGGGGGGACAGATATTATCAGAACCCTGAAGAATTAAGTGATACGTCCAAGACTTGTGCACTAACCTTTAATGCCAATTCTGCTGCTAACCTCTATGGCACGGTGTTCCATCACCTCACTTGCACTGTATCCTCCGAAAAACAGTATCATTAACTTCCCACATCAGGAAGTTTCAACCTTTTCATCTCACAACACACATAAACTAATTACTAAAACTTCTGCCGCACATCAAAAATATATTTTTGCTAACTGGACAAAAAATAGGTATAATTTTGATTCATTCACACTGGACGGCTATTGTTGTGTTGCTGCTGTCAATTTTTTTGTTTTGACAACCTAAGGGAAAAGAGGTACTACTGCCTATTTATTTTAAAATTTTTTGTGGCACCCCAGTTGAAAATCTCTATTCTATATAGCAACTACTATGAGATGGTATATAGGCCAAATGAAAAATATTGTCCACATTTAAAATCATTTTTAATATATTTTTATTGATTCTTTTGAACACTGACTTCCTGGTTCATAGGTCGATGCTCAAACACTGGGCCACGCTGGCTTTAAAGTCATTTTTCTACAATACTTAAATTCTCTCAAGTCAAGACAGCCCAATGGACACTGCCAGCAGCCTGACTTGCATTTAACATGAAAGTAATTGACCTTAATTGCATTTAGTTAAGTTTCCCATCTGATTATGTATTTAAATTTGGGGAGGCCTACAGAGAAACCCCAAAGATTTGCTTCCCCGATAGTCACTTGGAATCTGCTCAAATCTTCCCAAAGGGGAAATGGCCGGGCTGATACTTTGTCCACATGCCCACCCTCCACTACCACCACCTTATACACCAACATTCACTCCTCAAATGACTAGGTACTATATTCCAACATTGGGAGTCATGTGCATTGCACCAACTTTTAAGGCAATTACAGTCAAATTAGTAATGGTTGAGGATTCTCTTAGGTCTCCTGTCTGCCCCTTGCCAAGGGATGTGGCCGCCATGAGCTAATCACAGGGGGGCAAACAGCCAGAGGGAGCTGGCCCTGGAACAGCAGGAAGCGGAGTAAAGAGAAGGACAGAAAGAGAGAGCAAACCAGACCAGGTTCCCAAGAGGAAGCAACAAAGTGTTTCCTTCTCAACAATCTAAAATTAGTTCTCCTGATGGCACATTAAGATACAAGACCCAGAAAGCTCCATGGCTAGGGCAACAAGGAAAAGGCCCTAGAAATAAGTCACATCACTTACGTATCACAGGTTATACAGCTTCCTAGGCGACGGCTTGACCAGCTTTACTAATAAGGAGAATCAATTGCCCTTGTGAGTCCCACAAGGTCCGAAATGGTTGTTTATTCAACTTGGAGCCGCAGGCATGGAGAGACGCACATTATATGTAACCCTCATTTGATTCCCAAATGACCTTGTGAGGAAGAGTCATTTGTCCTTTACAGAAGAGGCCCCTGGGACCTAGCAAAGTTAAATTACTTGCTAAGGGTACCACAGCTTGAGCCAAGACATGAACCGGGTACATTTGATTCCCAGCCTCAAATCTGTTCAAGGTCAGTTGCCTCCTTAGCACATAGGAGGTAACCAGTAAATATTACTTTTAACTCAAACTTCCACACTGAGAGGCCACGCTGGCCCCTCCCACAGCTGATCAGACCGTCCTGGCTCTAGCACAGGTGGCTCTACTAAAGCCAGCCCTGCTGGGCTCCACACTTTGCTCCCTCTCCCTCCTGGCAGAGGCGAGCTGTGTCCTCCTCAGAATCACCTGGCAAATTTAAACCACTGTGGCTCAAGGACATTCACTGTGTGTTCTGACATTTCTCATGCGGTGCTTCAAAAGCCCTGGCCTCTGCAGGCACAGCGGGCACGGGTCCCTGCTGAAGTAGGACACCCTTTCACATCCTCTTCTATCACACATTGCTGCACAACAGCAAGCCCAGGGCTCTGGCCCTCTGAACCCAGACGGGTTTGGCATCTTTTTCTTGTGTGTAAGTAAAGCCCACATAACAGCCCTGTGAACTCACAAGGTCACGTGGTTCTGTCTCCTTGGGGTTCCACAGAACAAAATGACAAACACCAGAGCTGCCTCTGGTAGGTAGTGTGCCTATGGGGGGAGGCGGGGGGGGGGGGGGCGGGCACACTGCCAGGGCATGGTTTTGACACAATACTAGCTATTTGCTGCTGCTCCTATTACACCAGCTTGACTAACAACTGGCTGTGTGATGGTGTTGACAGTACCTAACATTCACCACCCCTGTGTGTGCCACATACTTCTCTACACTGTATAGATGGTAACTCATTTATTTAGCCTTCACAGTGACCCTATGAGGCAGGCACTACCTGCCCATTTGACAAAGAAAGAAACTGAAACTGAGGGGGGCCAAACATCTGTCCCAAATACCCCAGAGGTTTTTCCTAGAGAGAAGACTGGAACTCGGACTGCCGGGCTCCAGAGCTCCCCCACCACACCACTACCCTGTCCCATTAGCCTCGCTGCAAAGCTTGTTGTGAAACCGTGAATGTCTTCCAGTGTTATGTGAGTATAACAAGGATTGCATAATTGCTTATATGTGATTTCATCTGCCAGAAGCTCTAGGTAACTGCAGAGAACTATACTGAGTTAACCTGAGCAGTGCAGGAATACACAAAACACACACACCCCTCTCAAACATCTCCAAGCCACCTCAATTCACACGCGCTACGAGCCACACCCATCTGGTGCCACAACTTGCTCTCCGATTTTGGATCATCTTCCTTTCTCCGCTTCATAGAAATTATGAGCTGTAACCCTTGCAACACTGTTATAGACAGAATTGTGCCTCCCAACATTCATACATGGAAAGCCCTGAAGTCCAATGTGACTGTATTTGAAAGTGGGGCCTTTATGGAAGCAACTGAGGTTGAGATTTTAAGTTTGGGGTCTTAGTCCAATATGATTGGTGTCCTTATGAGAAGGAGCATCAAGGGTGAGCATGCACAGAGGAAAAACCATGTGAGGACACGGGGAGAAGGTGGCCAATTAGAAAAGCCTCAAGAGAAACTAACCCTGTGACACATTGGTTTTGGACTTCCAGCCACTAGATTGTGAGAAACAAATTCCTGTTGTTTAAGCCGCCCCGTCTGTGGGATTTTGTTATGGCAGCCCTAGCAAACTAATACCCAACAGCAACGTACAAGCAAACATCAGGTTTTTTTTAAAGGTAAACTATTTTTTAACCATTTAACATGTGTAACACTATACTCCTGTTTTTACTAGGTTCCTAACTCTTTTTTTTAATGTCACTGACGAAGTTTTTGAGTGTTGTGTCCTGACTCATTTTTCTCATAAGCCATGTGTTGTTTTGTTTTGTTGTGCAATTTTGTGGAATGCATACATCATTTTAGAGCACATTTGACTGTACTGCCACTCGGAGAATACTGACTTATGGATCCAGAAGACAAAGCATAAATCATAATGTTTCTATAGTCTTCTTCAGACACTCTGATGAGGTAGGTTCTATAAAAAAAAGTCTCGAGAAGGGCAGGCACCAAACTTAGATACAGAGCATGTATGTGTATTTGTGTGGGCACATATGTAGGCTACAGTCCTGTATAAGTAGAAAAAGTTAAAGTATTAATTTCTGCTTGGTAGGCTTTGGAGGATTTTTCTCTAAATTTTACAAACGTTTTATATATCTCCTATAATCAAAGTTGATTATGATGATTTTCATAATTTTGTTTTAAATAGGAAAAAAAATAACTTTTAAAATAGATTAAACAACAAAGAGAAATGATGTATAAATTCAAAATATGGCAGATGAGAATCAAATAAGAATATTAGGCTTTAATAAATTCAGTTATTCCTCAATTTACTCTGTCGTTTTTTGTTTTTTTTCATCTTCACCTATGGATATGTTTACTGATTTTAGAGAGAGAAGAAGGAAGGGAGAGAGAGAAACATCGATGTGAGAGAGAAACTGCATCCCATACATGCCCCGACTGGGGATTGGACCTGCAACCTAGGTATGTGCCCTGATGAGAATTGAACCTACAACCTTTTGGTGTACAGGATGACATTCCAACCAACTGAGCCACTTGGACAGGTCAATACTCTGTCCTTTTCATCACTCTCCAACTCCATGTTGAACAAAATTATTGGAAAAATTATCTACAGAGCCTTAAGAAATTGAATATTTAAAGGGAACTGACCAACAATAGTGAGTATGCAGCCAGCTTGACCAAAGTACAGGCTCTTTGATATTTTTAGCAAAACTATGTTTTCCTTAATTAGCCAGTACACGTGGATTAGAGGCCTAGCCATATGCCATCAAGGAATGTGAGAGGCTTGATTTAATTGGAAAACCGAGTTAACTTGCTACAGATGGTAGGTCTGGAGTGGAAGAGGGAGAAAGGTTTTAGGAGCTTATTCAAGGCAAAAGAATAGACTGCCTATAGTCAGGTTCATCAATCTTCATAATGTTTGTAGTGAAAGCGACACTGCCTAAGAATACTAATAAGTTCAAAGAGGGCTTGATTGAGCTAAATGAAACTGCATTAAGGCACCATGTCTCAGGAATATTAGAGACGGGCACACTAATTACAGAACTGTCATAATGCTTCTATTACATGGCAACACTCTGAACAATGGATTATTGTGCCTGGTGCTATAAGAACACATTCTCTTTCTTGAAACTCTGAAAAAACTGTTAATAATACTGTAATCCTAAAGCACTTAGCAAACTATGGCTCGCCAGCCAAATCCAGAAGGCCATCTGTTTTTGTACAGCCCATGAGTTAAGAATAGTTGTAAAATGTTTAAATTGCTGAGAGAAAAAATTAAGAATAATGCTTCATGACACTTGAAAATGATGACTTCAAACTTCAGTATCCATAAATAAAGTTTTATTGAAAACCAGCCATGCACATTTGCATTGTCTAGGGCTGTTTTTGTGGTATAACAGCAGAGTTATACTTGTCACCAGGCTTGTGTGGCCTAAAATATTTACTTTCTGGCCATTTACAGGAAAAGTTTGCTGACTCCTGTTCCAACGTCAAAACTGACCTGAATACAACCCACCGATTTGAAACCACTGAAAATAGTCAAGAATAACCTTCAACACCAAGACATTCACTGTCTCAACCAAATTTGAACAATAATGAGGCCAGAGTAACTATATACTTTGCATGATGGAAATTGTTCACCAACCTAGGGATGATTTTGCATTAGTGAAAAAAAAAACCACTACCTTCACAGCAACAAAACAACTCAACCTTATACTATTCAAGACCTAAGTGGTTGTCCCCCAAATTTACAATTAATTTTTTTTCAGATTTATGATCAGCATTTGACACACTGCCAATTATGTATCTCAGTACTGATAAAATGAAGACATCACTTTTCTTATTCTCCTGTTCTGAAACCGCATCAATCTCCAGCATAACTTTGATGGTGAACTTTGTAAAAGATGCTCACGTCATGATCTAATGGAGAAAATCATCAAAACTGATTTTTTTTGGCAAATTTTGTCCATCAGTAGTGTGGAATATGGAAGATTCTAAAGCAGTTTACAAATATGCAGTTGATTTTTTTTTTTCAAACAGGTGAGTGAGTTATAAAAACCAGACAATTTCCTGAGATCAAAGACTGATCTGAAATAAAGGAATATGATACTCAACTTGTTGTTTCCTGTACAACCCCGATTTTCACCCCTCAATTATCAGGCTCCACTTCCGTATTGAAGTCACAGACAGCACTGCTGACCTGTCCAAATATAACAGCTAACAAATAAAAGCAGTGACCGAGTTGGTGGCATGAAGGCAACTGGTTAAGCCACTCATTTCTCATGCTGAGTTATCCTTAGTTCAATGGAATCACAAATTAAGAAGACCACAGTCCTTTGCAGAAATGAAGACACAATTTCAAAAGGTTCCCAGATTTTGGTCATTGTACTACCACTAACAGAAGCATACAGATACAGAAGCACTGGGGGATAATTTTAATCAGCATCAAGTCTAAAATGGAATTCCTAAACAAAAGACAATCTTGGATCCTCGTCTTACAGCAAGTCTCCATACGGATCAAACTTTAATCCAAAGAAATTACCACTAACCTGTGAAGCATGACTATTCCTTCTCCTACATTTCCAGGTTATCATGTGGGAGATTTATCTGTCCAGTCAAATAGACACTGCTGAAATGAAAGCCACACATAATATCTACTCCCAGATGTGTGCTATTAAACCTACTGCACAATATTAAAAAATAATATGCATAGGTAAGGAGAGATTGAAAGGAAAGCCTTTTACTCCAAAAATTGATCTCTGCCCCTTCCTGTGTCACCCTGCAGATATTTTCATTTCAGATATTTACTTTTATGTTATCCAGATATTGTTAGAGGAGGAAGGTGAAGCCTCAAAGCCTGATCCCCCAGTTAAATGGCTCCCATTCAGAGCCAGTTTCTCCTAAAATGTCTCACATGACATCTCATTTTTATAAATTCTTTACTCCCTCCTGAAAATCTCTATTTCAATTTCCAATAAAGATTGAAATGCTTCTGGAAGAAATATTCATCAAAACAAACACAGCTGTAAATGACTGACATCAGCATGAAGAAAAAAAAATACCACGTCAATGTTTCAACACATTACTTGCTGAAAAGCTTCTCCTACTCAGTCCTTCTGCATTAAATGGGTGTGCCCAAAATTGGGCATGCCAGCAGATGGTTATAAGCACTGTTTGGCATGCATCTTGGTGCATTCTACACTGCTGACAGATGAAATACAATTCCCCTGGAGGGATGCTATGGTTTCTAAAGCAGTACTTACATAACAGAAAAACTACAGCATCTTTCCATTGGGGCCCTAGATCTATAAGCTCCAAAGTTGTGTTGTCTTGCTTGTTTAGTAGATTTGAACAGTAGTCATCTCTTCTCAGAGATTAGTGCTTCTTAACCAGAGATGTGTGTCATCAGTATTCGGGATATTTCTTCCAAGATATGCATGTCCAGACCCCACCCGAGTCCCCACACTTAATCAGACATGCTGGTGTGGGGCCTGGGCATGTGTACGTATTTTGGAAAGCTTACCAGGTGATTATGAAGTGCATCCCTGGTTAAGATGGCTTTCCCAGATTATTTTTTAAAGTGGTGAGTAAATAACTGTGACATACATGTGTGCATGCACAGAACAATATAATTCTGTTTTATTTTTCATGGTGCTATCTAAATATACTTCTTTGCTACCCCATTCTTTCCCCCTGGTTTCTGCTTCTGAAATTGGCTTGGAGCAGTCCATAGTTCAGTAATCTCCCCAGATAAATTTTAGGTAAAGTCCGTATATATTAGACATTCTTCATTGGGTGTGTGTGTGGGGGGGGGGGGGGAGGCATTATGCCAACTTAGATCAGCAAATTCTTCCAAAACAATGTCATCTGAACATAGAGTTATTCGACAAATATTGATTCAGCAGCGTCTACATGTTGTGGTAAAGGCAGAGAAGAATGCAAGAAAAACAAGATGTGGTTCTTGTGCCCTCAAGGAGCACATATGATATAATTAGGGTGAGACTATATAGACAAGCTATGAAAAGATAAATAACCACAGAAGTAAACACGTGACTCGGTATTAAGTGACTAGCTCTTCCCAACAGTCACAACACATTTCCGAGAGGGCTTGGGGTTTGAAGAATGGATATGGGGTGAATGGGTGGGGCAGAGGAATGTAGAGGTTCCCAATCAGGAGCATGGAACAAACCAAGGCAGGAAGGAACAAAGTATGGACAGTGGAAACATAGTCCTCTGAAGAAAGGGGTCATCTGGGTAACTAATATCCAACAGATGAAGGCCAGATTGTATCAGGCTAAGGACCCTTATATTGATCCTAGAGTTGTAGGAAAATCATTAAGGGTTTAAAGCAGCAGACCATGGAGATAACAATATTTTAGGAAAATGTAAAATTTTTTTGTAGCAAACAAAATATCTATGAGTATCAGGATAAATAATGGGACTTAAGAGACCCATCAGGACTGGGGCCATTGCAGTGGCTTTACAAAGAACTAATGGATCTCAGGGGCCGGTTGGTTTATTTCCAGCCTGTAACAGAATAGGAGCATACAAGAATAGGAGAAAAAGAGAAGTCAGGAGTAGAAGCACATCAGAGTTGCCAGTTGGAGGTGACTCAGAAGAAACATTTGCACTGGACACATGACTTTGGAAGAAGTTGTGAGAGAAAAGAACTCCTTTTACACAGAGGATGGAAGGTAGGAAGAGGGAAATAAGAGATTGAAGACTGAATCTGGAGAAGTGGCCCATTAAAGACCATAAGGAAAATAAAGAATAAATGATACACACAAAAGTCCTCAGAAAGGCAGGAGAATCTATTGTCAACCTACAGGGTAAGGGAGAACAGATTCAAAACAAAGTTCAACAGTCTTCTGCAACAGGATCAAAGGCCACTGGTAATGACTCAGTTCTAGTCCCAGCAGCCCATGTGTGTGCTCTATCCACAATTGATCTTTATCCTTTAATCTTTAGCTACTGACTGTGCATACCAATTATTTAGCACACATATCTGGTTATTTTTTAATACCTGTCTTGACTCTCACATATTCAGATATTACATTTTACACGACACTATTATAAGTAAGCTACCCAAGGGAAGAGATCATAATTGATACGTTTATGCACTCCCAATCCCCACATTGTGCCTTCACATTGCCATGCCTCTAGCAGTCATTTAGAAATTTTTTAAATTCCAGAACATTTTAAAAAATATGTTTTTATTGATTTTAAAGAGGGAGAGAGAGATAGAAACATTGAGGAAAGACACATATCCATTGGCTGCCTCCTCCACACCCTGCATTAGGGATTGAGCCTGCAACTCCAGGCATGTGCCCTGACCAGGAATCGAACCAGGGACCTCTTGGTTCATAGGTCAATGCTCAACCACTGAGCCACACCAGTTGAGCTAATTCCAGAACATTTTTATCACCCCCAAAAGAAACCCCATCCTTGTCAGCTGTCGCTTTCCAACCCTCCATCCTTGCCACTGGCAACCACTGATCTGATTTCTGTCTTAGGGATTTGCCTGTTCTAGACATTTTCTATAAATGGAATCACACAATACGTGGCCTTTTGTGACTGGTTTCTTTCCTGTAGCATAATGTTTTCTTTTTTAATTTAAAACAGATACATTAAATTTTTTGATTTTTTTTTTTACAATATACAAAATAAATCTATTACTAGACTGTAGATACAAAATAATTAGCCATTTACATGCAATAAACATCAATATTTCAAGAAGAACAATTTTAAATATAACAATATTTTTAACTAATTGAAATATTTTTAACTAATTGTAACAGTACTCATCCTGGTGATTGTGGTGTGCAGGTAAGAATCAGCTGAATTCAGGGGGAAGACACAGACATTGGTATAACGTTGAGCTTTGCCTGTCAGAGTGGTCCACGGACCAGCATCATGGCCTGGGAACTTGCTAACAATGCAATCTGCTGCCATCCCAGAATGACTGAATCGGAATCTGCACTTTAACAGGTGACTGCTTCCTACACACACGGATGTAGGACTCAGCACAGTGCAGAAGGGCTAGCACGGAGTTACCAAGTAAGTCAGTGGGAGCTGGAGTAGATGGCACCTGAGCTTCAGTGTGTGGGCATGTACTGAGACCCCACTTCACCCCTACTCAGGCCTGCAGCTCCAGGATGGAGCCCTGGCCCTTTGGGTATTGGCAGGACCAGGACAGGAAGCAATCCCAGCTTCTGAGCAGGAGCCCAGATGCATAAATCCTTCCTCCACAATCTGCCACTAACTTCAATTACAGGAAGGGCTTTGCAGATTGTATCTACGAGGCTGTTTTTCCATGTTTTATAAATATTCTGACCTCCTGAAGACCCTGTTTATGCACCCCATGTTTATCCAGCCCTAGGATTTATGACACTATTCTGCCTCTCACTCTTTCTCCTAGAAGATTAGGTTTCCCTTTAAGCTTTAGATTGCAATTGCTAAAATACTTTTTGGGCATAATTGAAAGCCAGACCTGAAAATGTAACTTTAACCCCAACTAGAAAGAGCCTGCAATGGAGGGAGCTACACTGACAGCACTTCTGTTAAATGACCAGTTGTCAGGACAAAGCTCCCAAAGAAAGGAAAGGACGGTTAGACACAGGTACCACGTATCCCAGAGGAGGAAAACCAACTAGAACAATGAGGCAGAACCCTCCTTTTGTGGGGGATGTGTTCAATGCTTCAATATTCCTTTCTCTAACTTTCCTATAGATGCATGTATTGAGTGTCACTACTTCAAAATATCACTGTGCTAGCAGAGTTCTCACTGGGTCTTCTATCATTTTTAACAGCTTCCTTGAGATATAATTTACACACCATAAACTTCACATTTCAGAAATAGAAGAGACTTTGATTCCATGCCCCACCTTCAAGCAATGCTTCATTAAACTCATCCAAGAATATAATACAGCCATTTCTTAAATCTCCAGGAATATAGGTCATCATTGTGACCCTCTGATAATATATCCTAGTATCTCAGCTTTATCATTAAACTTTTTTATCAGTGGAAAGAACATCATGACAAAGTCTACTCTATGAAAATTCAAACTATACATGTAATGACTTTTAGTGCTATATTTCAAGTGGCTGACTGAAAATTCCATTGTAGGTTCTGTAATATGCCTACTTTCTAGGAACTCCATGCAGAAGCCAACCTCACTTATTGCATCCAAAGTGGAAACCACAAACTTGTACCAACTATTCCCCCAGTTTTCATGGACTATTTTCCCCACCAGATGGCTTTTTAGGGGCCGCTGGAGCCTGGACCAAGCCTTTATTTTTCACCTCAGGGATGGAATGAGTTACTATGCAGGTGTTTCTTTCAAAAAGAAAAACAGCAACTTACATGCTCTCACAGAACCTCGTCAGTGTGCTTGGCTTCTCCTGGTTGCGTCTTTGTCTAAACCAGCGCTGAATGCTGCGAACATCCCAGTCCAGTTGCTTGGAGAGGCCTTCCAATCTCTTTTCATCAGGATGCTGTGAAACAAGGTACCAGTAAAATCATTTCCATCTTCACCAAAAAGAGATAGGCCCTTGTCTACAGTTGAGATTTAAAAAACAAACAAGCAAAAAAAACCAAAAAAACCTATATATATATGTATGTATGTGTGTATGTATGTGTGTATGTATATATATAATCTCCATACATACACACTATCTGCCACTGAGATTTCCATTATTTACCCCTGAGGATGTAGGCCTGCCATTAGCAGTGTGAACATAAATAACCACTTAGGACAAGAGAGCTGTTATTCACTGTGAAACAGCACTGAGCAATAGGAATCTTGCTCTAATGCTTGCACTTCTTATCAGCAATGAAGAAGCAATGGGACAGCCACCTGGCTGAGTCAGCTCCCTCAGCCTTCAAGGAAAGGAGTTTCAAAAC
Source organism: Myotis daubentonii (assembly GCF_963259705.1). Lineage (NCBI taxonomy): Eukaryota > Metazoa > Chordata > Mammalia > Chiroptera > Vespertilionidae > Myotis > Myotis daubentonii. The sequence goes on from NC_081846.1 coordinate 49,003,664, forward strand.
AAAGTTTATCAACAAAGTCTTCTGAAGCAGAGAGGTAAAGGCCACCTTAGGTGAATTTGCAAAGAGGCATCATTTCAATATTTCCTTTTCTTGGGGGGTGGGGGGGGAGCTGGACCCAATTATCATATATCAGGATAACAAAAAGCTTGGAATAATCCCCAAGTAGCTGGTTTTAGCCTAAGGGACCAAGTCCACTACAAAATACGTTTTTTCTTTCTTCTCTCTCCCCTCTCCTCTGTTCTTCACACATTCCTCTTCTATTCATTTTCCTGGTCATTCCTTTTTAGCAGTCCCCATCAAAACTTTTACAAGGACTATGTACAACCTGCAGACACAAACGTGGTGAGGCGGAAAGAGACGCTATTTATGCTTGCCACAGGATGATAATTGTCTCACACATTTCTGGAACATTAGAAGATGACAGACATAGGTTCAATTCCTCCCTCCAAGGACCTACCCCTCTGAGCCTCAGTTTACTCACCCATTTAATAAGAGGGTTATTTATTCACCTAAATGGGATGGTGGTGAGGACCAAATGTAAAAAAATGTATGTAAACTCAGCACATGTGAGTTCTCCCCTTTCCTTCCTCTCTCTTCGGCATCTTAGAGAGCACCCAGCCAAAAATTATGGGAGAGTGACCTGCCACACAACATGACTAAACTAATTTAGTCTTATTCCTTATTTATTCTACTTTGCTTTCAGAGTAAGGAGGCATTAATGATCAGAAGAAATAACCAAAAATGGGGAAGGCAGGCTGACCAGCTTTCTGCTCTCTAGTTATGAGGGTTGAATTTTCACATGACACCCTTTAAAGCATCTCAATCAATTCTAGGTGTCAGACACACAGGAAACACAGCCAGTGGCCTCAGTGTTATGATTGAAGTTATAAAATGTGCTGAGCTTGTGTCTGTAAAAGTTATTTGCGAACTTTCAGGAAGGCATGTACGCTGAGCTATTTTTATTAGTAGTCCTGACACCATCTCCACTCTCCCTTATGTCTTGCTTAATTTAAAAGGATGGGAGAGAAAAAATTTACAGCCTACAATATATCTTGGGCCGACCATTTTCCTAGAAGAATTCATTTTTCATTTCAACTTACATTCTAAGTTTACTGACTAGGTAAAACACTCATATGGTTCACAAATTAAAATTATTCAAAGTTTCACCTTCTTACTTTGTTCCTCCTCTCTCAGTTCCTCCTCCCCTTCTTACCAGGTAACCAGTCATTAAATCAGGTTCTTTCCTATGTTATTTTATGCAAATATAAGCAAATTTGAATATACATTCTTATAACTGCCTTCCCATACCCCCATCCTCATCCCGCCAGTCACATAGATGGCTGCATACTACACACATCATTCTGGACTTTGGGTTTTTCACTTTACAATGTGTCTTGGAATATGTTCATTATCCTATATAATAAAAGCCTAGGTGGTGTCACGACATCGCCACAAGATGGCCGCGTGCACAGCAGAGGTGGGGCCCAGCGGCTGCTCCATGCAGTGAGGCCTGGGAGTCCTGTGGCTCTGCGCAGTGTGGAGGAGGCCGGTCCGGGCATCTCCGCCAACTTGCATGGAGGAGGCAGGTCCTGGCGGAGGAGGCGGGTCACAGCAGGGGAGGGCAGTTGTGGGCAATCAGGCTGGCAGGGGAGGGCAGTTGGGGGTGATCAGGCCAGCAGGGGAGCAGTTATGGAGTGATCAGGCTGGCAGGCAGAAGCGGTTAGGGGCAATCAGGCAGGCAGGCAGGCGAGCAGTTAGGAGCCAGAGGTCCCGGATTGTGAGAGGGATGTCCCAGGTTGGAGAGGGTGCAGGCTGGGTTGAGGGACACATACCCCCGCCCCCGTGCACAAATTTCGTGCACCAGGCCTCTAGTAAAAATATAAAGGCCACCCTCCTTCCTTTGTAGAACTAAGAATATGCCATAATTTACTTACACCCTCCCCTATGAATGGCCACTTAGCTAGCTTCCAAACTTCCGCTACTATAAACAATGCTGCAATAAATAACCTTGTCCTGCGTCACTTTCTACAGGCCATTTCATATATAAGTATAAATTCCGGGAAGTGAATGTTGGCTATCAAAGGGTCTATGCATTTGCAATGTGTTTAGATATTGAAAAACCCCCTTCATTAATAATTTCACCAATACTCTCACGCAAGCAGGCATGCTCATTTCCCAAAGCCTCATCAATACAGTATATTATCAGACTCAATTATTTTCCAGTCTGATGTATAAAAAGTAGCAACTCAGTATATTTTAAAATTTGATTTCCTCTTTTTCTGAGAGAAGCATCTTTTCATGTGTTTTAAAAACCATCTGTATTTCATTTTTATGAACAGTCTTTTCATATTTATTGTCCATTTTTTCTTCATTTGTAGGTATTTTTTTTCTTGATTTGTAGAATTTCTTCAATTATTCTTTAATTTCTTCCATTAAACCTTTGTGTGCACCGCTGGCTGCATACTTTGTTCCAATGTGTCACTTGTGCATTGTTGTTAGCTTATGGTGTGGTTTTTGCTTGTATTTTTTACTTGCAGAAGTTTGTTTGTTTGTTGAATGTTCTGAATTTATCAGTTGTTTCTGTTATAGTCTCTGAATTTGGGTCATAATTAGAAAAGACTTTTCTATTCTAAATGTCCAAGGAATTCTCCCACATTGTTTTGATTCTAATACATATATAGATTTGATTTTTACATTCAATCTTTAGCATATTTGGAATATGCATATCCTAGAATACAGTAGGAGGGGTGAATCTAACTCTCCAAATGGCCACCCAGATAGGCCAATACCATTGTTCACATTTTTCCCAGGAGAAATTGAATCTATTCTTCCATTTTTCTATTATGTTTATACAAGGATATGAAGTTAGGTTACTCAGAAATCTTTTTTTATTTTTTCTATATGAACTTTAGAATTGGCTTGTCCAGTTTCAAAATATAAACAAATGGTCAAACAAGAAAACTGGTTGGTATTTTTAATGAGATTATACCAAGTTCTTAAATTAACATAGAGTGAATTGACATCTTTACACAATTTATCTTTTGTGTCCTTCAACAGTGTTTGAAATTTCCTCATGTACCTTGTAAATCCTTCTTACATTTATTCCTAGGGATGTTATCTTTTTGGGTTTTTATTATAAATAAGGAATTTTCTCAGATCTTCTTACTGCTTAATGTCTGCATGTATGTATGATTACTAATTTTGTGCTAACATTTCATATTGTTTGTGGCTAATTTTCCTGGTATATGGTCATATAATAGCATATTACTAGAATGATACCTCTATGAACAAAGGACATTTTTAGTATCATTTTTTCACTAGTACCTAGAGTAGGGCCTCAATACTTCTTGAATGAATGAATAAACCTTTTCATAGCAATAGTTTTATTGGCTCCTTTCTAATTTTTATGCCTTGATGTTCTTTCTTCTTATCTATTTGCTAATTAAATATAAAACTTAGCACAATGTAAAACAGTGGTTATTAACACCCCTATCTGTTCCAGACTTTAGTGGGAATACCCTTATGTTTCTCATTAAGCAAGAGGCCAGATCTGGGCCTGTGGGCCTGATATGCAGGTGTATTAAAGGAAACCACCTCGCCCTAGTTAGATAATTTTATTTTAATAAAAATGATGTTAGGTTTCAGGATCCATGGAGATGATCATGCATTTTTTTTTCCTTAAGTCAATTAATATGATATATTATTTAAATAGATTTTTAATACTGAATTCAGGGAAGGAAGGCCTTGCACTCTCTAACAGTGGTTCTCAACTTGTGGGTCGCAACCCCTGAAAATACATCCTGCATATCAGATATTTACATTACAATTCATAACAGTAGCAAAATTACAGTTATGAAGTAGCAACGAAAATAATTTTATGGTTGGGGGTCACCACAACATGAGGAACTGAATTAAAGGGTCGCAGCATTAGGAAGGTTGAGAACCACTGCATAAACCCTACTGGACAATGATGAATTAATTCTTTTAATGTGAAGTTAAGTTTATCTGCTAATTTTTATTTTGAATTTTTCATCAATATTAATAAGTACAATGGTCTCTAGTCTTATTTTTTCATAAAATCTTTGTGAGACTTCGATATTAATGTTTCATTGCTACATAAAAAGAATTTGGATGATTTTCTTAATTTTCTATGCTTTGGGATAGTTTAAAATAGCAATGGAATTTTCTGCTCTTTGAGAGAGTGTTATAATTTTCTGAGAGTATCTGAGCCTGGTTCGGACCTAAACCGGCAGTCGGGCATCCCCCGAGGGGTCCCAGATTGAAGAGGGTGCAGGCTGGGTTGAGGGACACATACCCCCGCCCCCATGCACAAATTTCATCCACCAGGCCTCTAGTTGTTAAATATGTTTGTACTTCTGTTACTTGATTTGGCCGCTTAAACTAATATGCTTTGACTCCCAGCTACTAGAGATAAGGCATTTAATGAATTTACTGTGCCTCCCATCCATCTCTCCCTCTCCTCTCTCTATTATCATTTCTACATTGTGAGAGAAAATAATGTTTATGCCCTGTCTTGCCTGTTCGGTCATCCAAATCCTCACATTTCTTTCTTAGTTCTAAAGTTTAAATGTATTGAAAACTCACTAACATTTCTAGTTACCTATTGGTCAGCTGAAATTAATGATTATGATAGCTTTTTCAAAAAGGACTTTTGGGAACAGTTCCCCAAATTTTTGCATTTTTAAAATCTGTCTTGACCCTTTACACAGTAAAAACAATTTGCATTATTTATAAAATTCTTAGTTCACATTTTCCTTGAAAATACTGAAAATGCTGTTCTGCGGAATGTTGCTATAGAGAGGATTAAAGTAATGCTGATATTTTCCCCTAAATAAGTGATGTGATTTTTTGTTTGGCTGATCAAAGAATTATTCTTTTTTTTTTTTTGGCTTGTATGAATAGTATTGGCTTTATTTTTTAAATTTATCTTTATTTGTTGAAAGTATTACAGATGTCCCTTCCCCCCCCCCACCACTGACCCTCTCCACCCTGCACCACCACCCCCCGCCCCAAATTATTATTTTATTTTTCAAGTCTAACAATTTTTTAATATATAAGTCTTAGTGCTAACCTTTCTGGGTCAATTTTTGTGACATTTTCATTAACATATTAAAATAAATCTCCATTTATTTTTAGATAATTTTCTTGAATTACATCTTCCAATATTTATTCTACTTTGCTTTTTCCTTAAGGAATTTCAATTATGCAGATGCTATATCTGCTTGGTCTATGTATCTAATTATTTTTAGCTCTTTTTTGTTTTACTTAATTCAAATTTATTATTTCTATCTCCCATGTTTCTTGTTGAGTTTTCTGTAGTGTCTAGCATTTCCTGTTTTCTTTCCAATTTTGTCTTCATTTCTGGGATAGTCTTAGTACTTTTTTCCTGAACCTACCAGCTCACACTGCATCTCTTTTGTTGACCAACCATTTTTTTTTCTTTTGATGTTGTATTTTTTTTGTGTGTCTCCCTCCAAAGTTATTGCTTTTTTAATTATTATTATTTATGGTGAAATATTTGATCACAATGTTCATTTGCCCTGTGGCCTAATTTTTCTAATAACAATATTTATTAGTAAGTGTTACTATACATTCTTTTTCTTGTCTATGATGCTGTGAGTGTTCCTTCATTATTACTCATCATTGAGGGAGTTGGATTTTCACGACTAGCTCCTGACAGTATGGGAGCAAGGAGGGTGCTTTTGCAGTTTAGCTGCCATCAAGGTAGACAGGCTCCTGAAAAAGTGCCTTCCATGTGGTCTTCTGTGTGCTTCCTCTACCTCTCTGAATTAAACTGAGTCCAGGAGGACATCTGCCAGTCTCGCTCACCAGTTCCTGTACCTTGTGTTGCAAACACTGTGGATAGAGCTTTTGTCTTACCTTCAAGAGCTGTCTTTCTTGCTGGCTTTCCTAAAATCACGCCCCACTGGGCCCTCCATCTACACTTCATGCTTTTCACTTCCTGCTACTTGGCTTCTGCTCAGCCCCAACTGTTGTTTGTTAGCTTTTATATATATGTATCTCCTAGTTTGCCAAAAATAAAGTATGTGAGATTTTCTTTCTTTTTTTGTATCTGTATATTTTTAGAGTTGTGTTTTTTATTGTATTTCATAGTGTTTTTTTTCCCCTTTTTAAATATCTTCACAGGAAGAAATAAAAATTGCTGACTTATAGAAACATTTTTATACCAGAAATACCTAGGTTAATTTTAATAATCACAATCAGTACTGAGAGGGAAGAGCAAAGTAAAAAGGAAAGAATGTAGATAAGTATAATAGGCAAATGAGAGAGAACAAATTATAGGAAGTTTGCCTATCTATATATATAAAACCCTAATATGCAAATAGACTAAACAGCGGAACAACCGAACCAAACAACTGGTTGCTATGACGTGCACTGACCACCAAGGGGTGCTCACGGAACATGGCAGGCGTTGGCAGTAGGCGGCAGAGCGCAGAACATGGAGGGCATTGGCCACAGCAGGCAGGTGGAACACGTGAGTGGGGCGCCAGACCAAGGTGGGGTGCCGGTCGCTGTCATTGGGGTGAGCCTCTGATGGTTACTGAAAATTCTTTGCTCCCTTGTGCCGCAGTCTTGCCTGGCACTTGCACCTGCTGCTGGCGCTGGCCCCACTTGCACCCACTGCTGGCACCCAGCGCCAACCCTGACTGCTTGGTGCCGTCAGCGGGTGTGAGCGGCAGCTGCCAGCCATGAATGCTCCTGAGGGGTGATTGGGGCAGCAGCCACCACTTGTATCCACTGAGAGCACAGAACGACTGGGGCCAGCACCAGCAGCAGGTACAAGCAGGGCTAGTGCCATCAGCACGTGGGAGCCGTGGCAGTGGGAGCGGGGCTACCGGCAGACAGGGGACCGGGGCCATGGCAGGAAGGGCTGGGTGGGGGCTCAGAGGATGGGCCGAGACCCGCCCCTGTGCCCACCGCAGCCTTGTGGCCCACAGTTCCTTTCAAGGTGCACGAATTCATACACTGGGACCCTAGTATATTTTAAAACAGCATAACATACCCAAAGTGGGTTGTAATATAATTTCTCTGGATCATTAAACCTGGTTTCATATTTGACATATATGTTCTTCCCTCAATGGTTCAAGAATTGATTTGATTAGAAAAGTGAGGTTGCTGGAATACAGAAGGAGAATCCTCAAAAAATATATTTATATATACACACACTTTGAATAATTATATATTCCAACTAGAGGCCCGGTGCATGAAAATTTGTGCACTCAGGGGGGGGTCCCTCAGCCTGGCCTGCACCCTCTCGCAGTCTGGGACCCCTAGGGGGATGTCCACCTGTCAGCTTAGGCCCGCTCCCCGGGGTATCGAGCCTATGGTGGCAGTCAGACATCCCTCTGGCAGCCCGGCAGCCCTCGGGGGATGTCTGACTGACGGCTTAGCGCTGCTGCAGAGGCAGGAGAGGCTCCTGCCACCACCGCTGCACTCACAGCCATCAGCCCGGCTTGTGGCTGAGTGGAGCTCCCCCTGTGGGAGCGCACTGACCACCAGGGGGAAGCTCCTGAGTGGAGTGTCTGTCCCCTAGTGGTCAGTGCATGTCATAGCAACCAGTCGTTCCCAGTAGTTCTGCCATTAGGGTCAATTTGCATATTACCCTTTTATTATATAGGATGGGTTTAATCTGAAAAGAAAGAAACATCAATTGAGCTATAAGCTGTTAAAGTCTGTATACATTTTTGGGGACACCTTGTATATAGTATACTAGAGGCCTGGTGCATGAAATTCATGCACTCAGGCGGAGGGGTCCCTCAGCCTGGATTGTGAGAGGGTGCAGGTCAGGCCAAGGGAGCCCATTGGTGCATGATTGGGGCCAAGGAGGGACACAGGAGGTTGGCCAGCCGGGGAGGAACCGCGGGAGGGCTCCAGGGCGTGTCCAGCCCATCTTGCTCTGTCCCAATCAGCTGGACCCCAGCAGCAAGCTAACCTACCAGTCAGAGCGTCTGCCCTCTGGTGGTCAGTGCACATCACAGCGAACGGTTGAGCAGCCTTAACATATCATTAGCATATTATGCTTTGATTGGTTGAATGACCAACCGGACAACCAGACACTTAGCATATTAGGCTTTTATTATATAGGATATCTTTGACCTGGAACCATGTTGTCAAGGGCAGAATGTTGGATGATCACTCAAACACATATACATATTCCAACTCTCCAAGTCCCACTGCTTCTATTCTGCTCAACCTATTCCTTCCTCACATCACAAATAACACTGGAGAACTACAAAGAATTCAAGGAAAAACAGTTACAACTTTTGCTGCATTTATATTTAAAACATGAGGCTTCTGCTTTAATCGTGGAAAAACTTCCAAAAGAATCACCTTAGAAACTAAGAGAATATGATCATTAAAAGTAGCTACAAACAAATATTCTTCAGAGCAGTGAACCTGGCGGCAAACTCCTTTTGTTACCTTTACAGAGGAAATTTCCCCAGTAACCATAAACAACATAAGGCTAGGGAATAAAATGTCCACGGCAGGATTTCTGAAGGGGGGCATGCATTTAGGAAGAAAAGTCACTTTATTATACATTTAGAGCAGTTCACAAGGAAAATAAAAATATCTCGTAATCACATTAAGAAGTGAACTTGATACCTTCCTGCATAACTGCATTTTTAGGAGCAAAAAGGTATTTCACTGCAGTAAACTGATATGGTAAGTGAAAATGCAAGTGTTTTCTTAATATTTTCTTCCTTTCAGGGTAAAACCTGGCAAGCTAAGACTACCAAACAACTTTTCCTAAAATTCCATTCATTCTTCTCTTTTTCCTAGCAGAGATGCAAAAACAACACCTGGTGCATCTTCTACTTTTCCAGGGAAAATACCATTTTTAAAAGGACAGAGGGAAAAACCCTAGAGAATCTTGGCAGGAACAAAGACCATAAAATAAATAAAAATGTTTGAGTATTTGAATTAACAGTATTAAGACAAGAAACAAATGATACAAATAGTCACCCACACAGATACCAAAAAAGGAATAAAATCTGCTTAACACTGTCAAATCACATCTTAAAAGCCTGAGTAAGTCTCCCAGGAAAATGAATGAGGGAACCATGTATTACACAAACACACAAATTAACCATTTTATGCAAACACACAATACTTCTCACCGAAGGATATACTTCTGATTTTTCTATTTTTTGTCCATGTAAGAGTAAGATAAGAGAGATATGTAAGAGTAAGAACAAAATATTTTGATGCTGTGATTTGCTTAATTTCTCATGGCTTTAGATGGAGGGTTTTGGACTTCTTTCTCCTCCTTCTTTGCTCTTAGGGAGATAGCAGCTGGGGGAGGGGAGGGCAATCTTTCCCATCTCTTCTCCTTCTTGCTCTCCTCTTCCCGCTCCTACTTTGGACTTGAACTCTCAACAGAATGACTGTCTCTTCTGTTTCTCCACAGTGAATCTATAACTTATAACCCATGTTCTCCCTTCATCCATGTCACAACTCTTCTGGCCTCCACTTATTGCTTGCCTACGTACCACGACTGCTAGAACATATGAACGATGCTATAAGCAATCGTGACACATGCTGTTTCATGTCACGTGAGATTGAAAGAGACACAGAGTTAGCCTAACCACTATCTAATCGACACTTCTTCCCAGACAAGCTTCTGAAGTCGACTTGAGAGTAAACAAACAGGTCTCAAACATGCCCACATTTATTTGGCGTCTACCCATTTCGGCCTAGTCACAGTGCCTGTGTGCCTTCTAAGAGCACCCCTTCCAGCATGAGGGCAGGCAACAGTCCGTTCTCAAACCCAGGAGAGAAGGGATTGGCTGACTTCAGCCTGAGAATTGCAGTCACAACAATTCACAACCCAGGAAGGGAGAGCCATACCTTTGTGATTGCAGTGAAGACCTTCTCCAGAATGGCATTGGGCTGGGCAACTTGGGGTCCACTGGCCTGAATGTTGAGGGCTATCGCACACGGTTTGGCTACAAACCTAAAAAAAAAAAAAAAAAAAAGTCATAAGCCATTCTTTCTATAGCTGGCCTTAATGTCACGAGTTACACATTACTCCATTTGTCCCAAATAGCATTTTGGATATTGCCAACACTAATGTTGGTAACTACAAAACAGATTTAACTGTTTTTCTCTTCTTTTGTTCCCCCAGCAGTAACAGTAAAAAAAAGAGAGAGAAAAAAGAAATCCTTTAATTATTTTTTGCACTTTATTACATTTTAAAATTTACTTTTACTGTTGAAAGTATTACAAATGTTCCCTTTCCCCCACCAATGATCCCCTTCGCCCCGCTCCCACTGCCTCCCTAGGCCTTTGCCACACTATTGTCTGTGTCCATGGGTTACACATATAAGTTCTTTGGTTAATATCTTCCCTACCCCCACCTTTCCCTCTGAGATTTGCCAGTCTGTTCCATGCTTCCATGCCTCTGGATCTATTTTTTAGTCAGTTCATTTTGTTCATTAGATTCCACATATAAGTGAGATCACAAGAAACTTGTCTTTCTCTGACTGGTTTATTTTGTTTAGCATAATACTCTCCAGGTCCCTCTATGCTGTCTCAAAGGGTAAGAGATCCTTCTTTTTTATAGCCGCATAGTATTCCATTGTGTAAATGTACCATAAAACATTTAAACCTCTTGATCCTTAAGTTCTAATGTGACTAAACAGATAGAAAGACAATCAAATGGCAAACATAAGTGTATAAGTAAAATATATAAACAAAACAAACCATGATTTTGGAAGGACATAATTTATAGCATTCTTACTAACACCTGACTAGCAATAGTCATATTTTCACTATGAGAAAGTGCTTGTCGAGCATCTGATTACCATGTAGAGAGTGTGCTTTTGATTGTCCCAGTCATAAAATTGTCCGGTTTTGTTTCTATAATCAAAGTGTTCTCTATTCAGCCTCAACTCCTTATGGCTTCTTAAAATTTTCGCGTTTTGGTTATTTGCTTCTTTCTCACAAGGAGTGATGCAGATGTCAAACAGCATGATATTCCAGACAAGTTGAAAAGTCTGAATGATTGCAAGCCTCAGCTGCACTGTTTTTATCCTAAGCAAATGCCTACGTCAGGAATGGGAAGAAGTGCTTCAGTTCTGGCCATGCTTGATGTGTGAGTGAAGTATTGAAGGAGTGCAGACAGAGGGCACAGGGCCCCAAAGATATGGTGACTGGTGTCTAAAACATTTTTAAAAAGAAAAAAGCACGTACAACATTAAGAGTTGTTTGGTACTGAATATGCAAGAAATAAGGCTCTGTTAATGCTCCTGTTCAGTGTGGCATTTAACATGTTCTACTAATCTTACCTAATAATGGACAAACATGTAAACTGACCGTACCTTCACCACGCTAACCAGCCAATCAGGAGAGTATGCAAATTAACCCAACAAATATGGCGGTTAATTTGCATACGTAGGCTCCAAGTGGCGGAGTGAAGCTGGGCGGCCCCCGGGCCGGAGCAGTGAAGCCGGACAGTTCCGGGGCCGGAGCAGTGAAGCCAGATGGTCCCAGGGCCGGAGCAGCGAAGCCGGACGGCCCCGATGCCGGCAGAGCAAAGCCTAACAGCTCCGGGGCTGGCTCCGGCTGGAGCCTGGCCAGAGCGAAGGCCTGGGTCCCGGGTGCCAGAGGCAAACCAGTGCCAGCAGCCAAGGGAAGGGAAGGCTTATTGCATGAATCTCTTCGTGCAACAGGCCTCTAGTCTCCATATATGTAATAGAGAAATATGCTAATTAACGAGGACACCATAACAGGTTGACTGGACAGAAGGAGGTTGCACATGCAGTGTCGGGGGCGGGGCACCAGGGGCCTCTGCTTGCCTGCGCTGGGGGAGGGCCTGATCAGCAGCGGCCGCAGCTGCTTCAAGGGCCGGAGAGGGAGGCAGGGCCAGATTGGCAGCGGCCACGTGCTGCTGCGGGGCCTGGAGAGTGAGGCAGGGCTGGACCGGAGGGTGGGCGGAGCTGCGTGATTTCGAATCACGCTCTGGGCTCCTAGTATAAAATATATCCTATATAATAAAAGCCTAATATGCTAAGTGTCCAGTTGTCCAGTCTTCCATTCAACCAATCAAAGTATAATATGCTAATAATATGCTAAGGCCCCTCAACCGCTTGCTATGACGTGCACTGACACGAGGGGGCAGTTGACCAGTTGCTATGACATGCACTGATCACCAAGGGGCAGACAGTTGACTGGTTGACCAGTCGCTATGATGTGCACTGACCACCAGGGAGCAGACACTCCAACCAGTAGGTTAGCTTGTTGTTGGGGTCCGGCCAATTGGAACTGAGCGAGATGGGCTGGACACACCCTGGTGCCCTCCTGCGGTCCCTCCCCAGCTGGCCAACCTCCCGTGTTCCTCCCCAGCCCCAATCGTGCACCGGTGGAGTCCCTTGGCCTGGCCTGTGCCCTCACGCAATCTGGGATCCCTCGGGGGATGTCAGAGAGCCGGTTTTGGCCCGATGGCAGAATGACCGGTCGCTATGACGTGCACTGACCACCAGGGGGCAGATGCTCAATGCAGGAGCTGCCCCCTGGTGGTCAGTGTGCTCCCACAGGGGGAGCACCGCTCAGCCAGAAGCTGAGCTCATGGTTGGCAATTGCAGTGGCGGTGACGGGAGCCTCTCCTGCCTCCAGGGCAGTAGGACATCCCTTGATGGCTCCCAGACTGGGAGAGGGCGCAGGCCAGGCTAAGGGACCCCCTGCCTCCCAAGTGCATGAATTTTGTGCACTGGGCCTCTAGTAATAATATAATATGAAAGTATCACCTAGACTCATTTAATGTTGGCAAGTGGTAAATGTACAAAATAGATCATGAGTAAATCCTAGATGAAGCATCTTTTTAACTACGGTTGATGAGATTATAGAACAGTAAACAAAGAAATTTAAGTCAAGAAATTCACTCAACAGAATCTCTTCAAAAGCAACTTCCTCACCTTTGCTATCCTCTTCCAGCAACTTAAAAAGCATTCAAAAAGGTTCTTTCAGTATCTATTGCACAATACCATGTTATACACATCTCTCCTATCATTTCTAAGCTTCAAACTACTTTTTAAAAGCTTTTCTCTAAATTTTGAGAACGAATGCAGTAGCAGCTTGAAGGCAGCACATTCCTTGATCACCAAACATTACATTTTGATAATCAAAGTTACTGAATAAATATCATGCTCAGTAAACAGATTTTTTAAGCAGTATCCAAAAGCTAAGTGGGAATCATCTCTGCTACTATCCAGCTGCGGAGCCCTCGCTGCAGAAGTTAATCTCTCTGCGCCTTATAATCCTCACATGAAAAAAATTATGATAATTACTATGTATATAAATTGCATGTGTATACAAACACATGTTTAGACATAATGTTAAACATGTGACATATGTTGAAACATAATGTCAGGCAGTGTCTTTGTCTAAAATCACCGCCGGTAGCCATGTGCGTGTTTTCATACCATAGCATTTACTATCAGGGCTTTTCTGGGCCTCATAACCCACTCAGTTTCAGCTCAGCTATGCCAAGCCATGTGCATCCAACAAGTTCTAAAAGTACCAAGCAAAAAGAGAAGAGAACAGGAACCAAGGCAGGCAACTGAAAATGACAAGGGTATCATGGAGAGTAACCACTTGTCTCAGTTTGCCCTCACAGTCTGCTTGTCCTTGCATCGTTAATAATGGCACCACCTTTACTGACAAAAGCATCCCTGTTTGATATATTGCGACAATAATTTTTTAAGTGTCTTCATGTGGACAATAAATGGTAGTGATGACCATCATCATGCTATCAGGGTCCTTGCTCATCTATACCTGGCCTCTCAGGACCCAAAACTCCCAGCTCCCCTATCCATCCCCCTGGCTCTCTAGGGTACGGTGCCCACCCTTAGCACCGGATAGTTGGTATGAACATGTGTAGACCTCACCCATGTGTGTGGCCTCCATGAAGGCATGAGGGCCTCCGTGAAAGTCCACATTTCCAGAGCCTAGAACACAAACGCATTTAATCCTCCCCTGGCCAGATGAGGCAGGATGATCATCACCCCCACTTTGCAGAGAGGGTTGGAGAGATCCTCTGCCTCAGGAGGAGGGCGGCCGAGGGCGGCATATTTCTTTCTCGGGAAGGTCAATGTTATTACCAACTCCCTGGCTTGATTTACTAGCCAGGCTAAGTCCCTAAGTCTGAGGATTACCGGGGAGGGGTATGGTAAGAGAAATGAAAGACAAATTTAACAGGATCAATTTAAAGATTGAAGCACTTTACAGTTTAAATGGCTCATGGTAGGGATGTACAATACATCAAAACACATGAATTCTTTGAAGGAAGTTACTATGTTATAGAATATTTTTATGTACATGTGGAGTAAACTGTGGGCACCCAATAAATATTTGATGGATGAGTGAATGACCAAATCAAGTAATTCAATGGTAGGTACCCTTACTATCTTTTCTGTAGTGACTGTGCATTTTAATTCGCTAGTCATTTGGGACTAGAAACCATTTCTAAAATTCCGATTGACTCTCTGAAGTCAAGGCTGCCTTGCGACAAGCATTTGTGTTATACCAACACCTCACCAGGCATTTTCTTTTCAACTTACCTAGTACAGACAGCCAAACACTTAATTTATAAGATTTAAAAAAAACTTCATAAGGTAGGCAGAAAACATTAATTTCAAATCCCATATGAGAGGAAAGAATGGATATAATTTTTATCTTCCTAATAGTACCCAGATTATAGGAAAAGACGGAAATTTTACTTGTGTTTATTCTCCAAACAATTTATGAATCACTACTAGCACTTTCCTTTTCAAAAAGCATATCAGATACCAAAAAAAAAACAAACAAAACCCAAGACACAACTACCTATTGTCATGGTCCATTAGAGAAAAGCTGGATATTTTCCCCCCAATGCTGGCTCGGACAGAACTAAGTTCAGAAGAGCTGTCTTTCACAAAGGCTGTCTTAAAAGACAGAGAGTGAGAAATTGGATGGTGGGGTAGAGTACCTACAAATACAATAGTTGAAAGAAAATATGTATTTTCAAGCTTTGAACATTACCTCTACCTGGAAATGCTCACCCAAATTACTTTTTTATCAAAGGCAGCAATACCATCTTCAAAAGATCAAACATCTATAAAGTACTTTCATGTAGTATAACATACTATTTGAAAGTAAATACACTAAGGATGCAAGCTTTGAGGAATACTAGTCTCAATTTAAAGGCAAAGAAAAAACCTAAAACATTCCTACTTTTAAATTCTATTGAACAGCATGGATTTCTATTTTTAACCATGAATTGGGCATCTCCACACAGTGTTAAGGTAAGCTCTGGGCTGTGGTGTGGCTATAAGTATACAGAAAACAGGAAGTGATTCTTGCACTCAAACACATTTACAATATGGGAAAGGAGATTAATAAGAAAATTAATGTTCACAGGGTATCTGTCAGTTCTAATGACTTAATATTATGTAATAATCTTCAGTGGGGAGCTTGGCCAGAGATTTTTAGCCCTTTCTAACTCTAGCATGTCTTACATTTTTCAAAAAAAATTGGAAGACTGTGGTATGGACACGTGAACATTAAAGAAAGAAGGGATAGAGAGAAGTGATTGATTCAATTCATTGCCTGACTACCAGCACTTCCATAGACGCCAACATTCATCAGCGATAGGGGGCCATGGCCAGGGTCACAGTAAATATTAAAATTTTTAGACTTACAAGAAAAGTATAGATTGGATTTTGAAAGCTAATATGTGGGTGCATGTTTAGATACACATGTATACATGTGCCTGAGTGAGTAGGCATGTGTGCATGGCTGTGTGTTCTATAGTCTTATCTAAGATTAAACTGTTTCAAGAAAAAAAATAGTGGAAAGAAACCCAGATGGAGATAGCAAACCTGATACTTGTTAGTAGTTACTATTGTCAAGTGCTTTGCAGAACAAACTTTTTTTAAAGCCCAACAATTCTTTGAAGTAAATAGAAGTCCCATTTTACAGAAATATAAACTAAATTTCAAAGAAGTTAAGGGATCTGCTCACGGCCTTAAAACTTAGAGTAAATAACTTACACAGGATGTAGACCCAGTCAATCCTAACACAACCTATTCATAAAAACTATAATTTCCCCTTTCCCTAAAATAACAAAAGATAAGTTGATGAAAGAAGTATTGTTAAAATATGTGCAATATGGTCATACACTTTCACTGAGTATTCCTACTTTTATGAATTTATTTAAGGAAACTTGTCAAAGAAAAAAAGCCATAAATGTAAAGATTTTCATGCACCGATATTTCTAATAGGGAAAAATGGTAGCTAGCTTAATGGTTCACTAACAAATGACTCACTGAGCACCTGTGATACCTCAGCCCTGCTCTAAGTGTTGGGATGCAGCAGTGACAAAATGCCTGCTTTTATGGAGCTCACACTTTAGCAGGAAGAAGATAAAAAATAAAGTGGTGTTATGCTGGAAGATAGAGGGTATTTTGATAAGCGAAATAAATCAGACAGAGAAGGACAACACCACATA
This sequence comes from Myotis daubentonii, assembly GCF_963259705.1. Lineage (NCBI taxonomy): Eukaryota > Metazoa > Chordata > Mammalia > Chiroptera > Vespertilionidae > Myotis > Myotis daubentonii. The sequence goes on from NC_081846.1 coordinate 49,020,192, forward strand.
ATGTCACTTACATGTGGCATCTAAACAACAAAATAAATGAGCAAGCAGAACATAAACAGACTCAGAGATGCAGAGAACAAACTGATGGCTGCCAGATGGGAGGGGAATGGGGGTCTTGGTGAAAAATGTCAAGGGATCACGAAATACCAATCAGCAGTTACAAAATAGTCACGGATATAAAGTACAGAACAAGGAATATAGTCCATAATATTGTAATAACTGTGTGTGGTGCCAGATGGACACTAGGATTATCGGGGGATCACTTCGTAAGTTATAAAAATGTCTAATCATTATGCTGTGCACCTGAAACTAATATAAAATAATATTGAGTGACAGCTATAATTGAGAAAAAAATTTAACAAAAAATAAAATAAAATAAAGTGGTGTATGTTTCTCCAGATAATGAAAAATACTATAGAGAAAAATTAAGCCTGCTAAGAAGGATGGGGTTGCAGTTTTTAATATTTAACTGACTGGTCAGGGAAGGACACTGAGAAAGGGAGAAGACTCCTGAAGGAGGTAAGAAAATAAACTAGAAAGAAAATTGGGGAAAGAACATTCTGGAAAAAAATAGCAGCCAAAGGCGAAGGCCCTGAGGAAGGGAGTATGACTGAGATGTTGATGGTACATCCAGAAGGCCAATGATAAATTCCAATGCTGACAAGAGTAAGGAGAAACAGCTACTGTGGTAAATTGTTTCTGGGTCCCTAAACAGAGATAATCAGTCTTTGAAATGCAATTTACCAGTATTTAGCAAAGTGTTAAAATGCTTAAGCTCTTGTAGGCGTTACTAGTTTTATATCCTACTAGAAACCCAGTGCACAAAAATTTGTGCACTCGGGGGTAGGGGGTCCCTCAGCCCGGCCTGTGCCCTCTAGCAGTCTGGGGCTCCTCGGGGGTGACCACTTGCTGGCTTAGGCCTGCTCCCCGGGAGATTGGGCCTAAGATGGCAATCAGACATCCCTCTGGCAGCCCGGCAGCCATCGGGGGATGTCCACTTGCCAGCGGGGAGCAGACCTAAGCTGCAGTCAGACATCCTTAGCGCTGCTGAGGAGACAGGAGAGGCTCCCACCACCACCGCTGGACTGGCAGCCATCAGCCTGGCTGTGGCTGAGCAGAGCTCCCCCTTGTGAGAGCGCACTGACCACCAGAGGGCAGCCCCTGCATTGAGCATCTGCCCCCTGGTGGTCAGTGTGTGTCATAGTGACCAGTCATTCCCAGTCTTTCTGCTGTTAGGGTCAGTCTGCATATTACCCTTTTACTATATAGAATAGAGGCCTGGTGCACCGGTGGGGGCCGGCTGGTTTGCCCTGAAGGGTGTCCCGGATCAGGGTTGGGGTCCTGCTTGGGTGCCTGGCCAGTCTGGATGACGGGCTGATGGCTGTTTGCAGCTGATCACACCCCCTTCAGGGTGGGGGTCCCCAATGGGGTGCCTGGCCAGTCTGGGTGAGGGGCTGAGGGCCGTTTTCAGGCTGGCAGGCAACTGAAGCTCCCAGTCTCTTTTTTTCTTTCTTTTTTTTTTTTTTATTCTGGGATTTATTTACCTTCTATGGCTGTCACTGGAGCTGAGAGCCGGCTCCAGCTCTGAGGCCGTGGCTGGCTGAAAGCAGGTATCTGGGTTTGTTTAGCTTCTATAATTGAAACTCTGTTGCCATCACTGGCGCTCTAAGCTCTGAGGCCCCGGCTGGCTGAAAGCAGATATCTGGGGTTTGTTTAGCTTCTATAATTGCAACATTGTTGCTTTCGCAGCTCAGAGCTGGGCTGTGGCAGGCGGGCAACCTTGGCTTCCTCCATCACTGGAGCAAGCAAGCCTCATGTTCGCTTTAGCTGGGTGGCTGCCGGCCGCCATCTTTGTTGGCAGTTAATTTGCATATCCTGGTGATTAGCCAATGGGAAGCGTAGCAGAGGTATGGTCAATTACCATGTTTGTCTATTATTAGATAGGATTAGAAATATACCTTACAGATATACTGGGGCATTTAAAAAAAATAAAGTTTACTTGTTTTGCCTGAGATAACAAAAAAAAAAAAGAAAGGGAACAAATGTTTGTCAGAAGAATACATGTGAAATATGGTACTCCATACAATGGAATTCCATAAGGTTGTTAAAATTAGGTAAATTTGTTGTGCTTCAAGACACAACAATAAATATAAAATGCAAGATACAGAACAAGAATAATATCCCATTTGTGTAGTTAGAAACACTTTTATTGGGAAGAGTAGCAAAAAATTGTTAGTGGTGATAACCTTTTGGGGTTAAGTAAATATATTAATTTACATTTTATACCCTTCTGTGCTATTTTAAGTTTGTATATTTGTATGCTTTCTATTTACTTAAAGGTAAACATTTAAATACTTTCATTGCATATTTAATGACATGGAAAAATGCTCAGAAGCAAGAGGTAAAGCAATCTTTATATGATGATCACTTATACGTACATTTCTGACATATGAGGAATAGAATAAAGAAATAAAATGGAGTCACTCTAGTCAAGCTGCTAAATTACTAAAATTAAGTAGGTTGAGACGTGAGGAAACAATTCTATTCTTGTTTTAACTAGTCTGGGAACTTGAACTTTTGATCTTTCAAGTCCTACCTCGGTGCCTGGATGTACATGAAAGCCTCTGTGCCTGAAGGACTAAGGAGAGAAAGTTCATGTACCCAGACCACCTGCCATCCAGTTTGCAGACCACGAGTCTTTCAGGGGATCACAATCTCAGACCAATCCAGAGACGAAGAATGCGAAACTGATTCTTCTCAGGAATGAACATTTTGCTATGAGAACTCTTAGCTTTTCTGTCTTCTTTGTAATACTCTGGGGATTTCTTAGCTGTGTTTCTGGTTTGCAAACCCTAAGAACCTTGAATAAGTCTTTATCATTTATTTCTAACCAAAGCCTCCTGATTTCATTTATACACAGCTGACACATAAAAGCTAAGCATAAATACTAAAAGGCTAACCATGCCTATTGCCAGGTAATAGGGCTGTGGCTTACTTTAACATTCTTCTTTATGCTTTTCTGTATTTTTCAACATCTTAAAATGAGCCTGCAAACTCTTAATACCAAAAGTAAATATCTTTAGAAATAGAGATGAACAGGATGATCTCTATGCCAGGTAAAATTCAAAAACTCAAAAGTCACAAAAACCAAACACGAAAAGCTCCAAGACACCTGCATGTCATCTAATTCCACGGGGCAATTCCAGCAAAAGATCTCACTGTGACTGAGACAAGGGAGAGATTAGTAAAGGCAACAAAAACAAGATGCCATTTTAGTGCCATGTCAAGTAAAGAAAAGGATGAAGTTCAAGTCAATGGGAGCACCAACAGGTATGAAACAATGATGAAACTTCGTCAAGAAAAATGTAACCAACATTAAATAGATAGCTTGAGAATTTTAAAATGCTTCTGCCTGCGCCTGGAGAGACGCCACACAACTTCTCTATTTCCTTATCTGTAAAATGAAAATCATAATTACACTCTGTCTTATGTTGGAAAATGTTTCTCAATCATTGGCCTCTTGAGACCCATTGAAAAGGGATAAACACAGGGAAGATGGTATGTAGTCTGGTGTGCAGGCAGAAGAGAATACTCTTCCTAGGACAAAATATGAAAGTTTTCCAGGTAGAATCACATAGTAGAGAGAAAAACTCTTTTAGTGAATCTGCTCTGAGCTGGCAGTGCTGGAAAGCTACTGAATATTTCTGAACCCTAGTTACCACAATTATAAGACAGAGACAGTAAAACCTACCTTGTAAATGTTGTGTGAGCACTGACAGAATGAATAGAAACCTCACACCATGGTGCTCAACATCTGGAAAGTATTCCATAAGTACTGGCTACTCTTAAATTTTTATAGCAAGAAGCATACATTTTACACATTAGGAGGACTTCTAGTCTGTGCTGGTCATAAACTCATAGAGGGAAGTGTGTTACGTGACAGGCAGTGAAACAGGGATGAGCAGAACAAGGACGATGGGCCGGGTACAGTAGGTCACTGGGTGGAAAGTCCCTAGGACCTTGCCCCCAGGGTAACCTTTCCTCCCCCAGCATATCACTGGCCATGCGGGCTAGACCCCCTGACCGTTCACGTCACTGGTCTGGAGATTCAGACCCTCCCCTCACCTTTCCTCCCCTAGTCCTTGGGTTAGACTCCCTTACAGGGGGACAAACAAGGGGACAGGAGAATAGCCTTTGAGCATTAAGCCCGCAGGACAATGAGGTTCTGACACATCAAATACATCTAGGCCTTAAGTATGTTTCAGCTCCAGGCCCAGAAAAGCAGCAAAACCAGACAAGCGACGACATGGCTGACATTAGGACCAGCTGCATTGACTAATGACCCCTTTGCCCAGTTGCCAACTAATTAGTAGAGAGCACAACCCTGAAAGGACACACCTGGAAAGCTAATGAATATTCGATTGGGATCCTCCCCTGAGACCTTCAGATAAAAACCTTCCAGAGGAGGAGCCAGTGTGGCTCTCCTTATGGAGCACACTCTCGCTTTCCCCCATCCCTTTCTTCCTTACCTCTCTCTCCCCCCCCCCCTCTCCCCCCTCTTTCCCTCTTCTTCTCCTTCTCCCAAGCTCCAATGGCCCTTCTCTTGCCTCTGTAACTTGTTCCCTGAGCTGGCTTACGTCCTTTACAGCTCACTTCTACCTCTGTGACTTTCTAAATAAACTTTCTCATAGAGTTTGAATCTAGGCTCTGAATTTTTTCTTAGCCAGAACTCAAGTACTGAGTGACTGAACCAAGGTTGGGTCTGACTCCACTGATCCAACAACTCAGTGCTGTTTCTCCACCAACACCTATGGGAAGAACATAAGATTGGCAAAAACGAATCAAAGAGCCAGAAACTCAAGAGCTTATTATGCCACTTGGTCCAGCCTCTTTCCTCCAAACCAGATTACTCTTTAGAGAGATCATTCAAAAATTTCCTCTGGGCATGAAACCTCCATGTACATTTCTTTGCAATTTCTTGTGAATCTATAATTATTTCAAAGAGGTAAAAAAACAAACAAACATACACACACAAAAACCACATCTTCCCCTGGAATCTTAGTTTTTTATCACACTTGAATCAAAATGTTATTCCTGCATTATCCTTTCTTGCTGAAATGTAAACCAATTTTCCTCTTTCCTCAGCCCTCTGGAGAGATGGTCCACTCGGTAACCTCCTCAAATATTTGAAAGCACTGATTAAGTCATCCTGCACTCTTCTCTCTTCAAGAGTAAACAGCCTGGATCCTATAACCCTTTCTGCATCACCTTTTTCTTTTCTAACTAAATTTTTACTTTTTAGTATTTTAAGGAGCATTTTCTGAATCTAACTTTATTCTTTAAGGAAATGGAAGAGATCCTTAGACAATGGCTGCTTTTGTTAATAAATAATAATTGGCAGAAACTTTGTTGTGGTTTGTTTGTTGTTAGAAATTCACAAGCAGCTCTCTAATAATTACAGCTACACCATAAATAGCTGGTAAAGAGGCCTGTCAGTCTAGCCTACTTCAACCTTATCGGAGGGCCAGATCAGAGACCGGAAGCCACCAATGCCATAACCGGAGAGCTAAGATCCTTGGAAAGCACAGACAGGTCTGAGAATATCAACACTGTCTCCTTGCTATGCATTTCCAGGATTCTGGGGGGGGGGGGGAAATAAACAAACTCCAGAATTGCGATATTTCACCATGGCTTTATTACAACTATTTGAGAAACAGAATCGAGTTGTTAAAGACAAAGCTCATGAAATTCTAAAAAAGTGTGTCTTTATTCTAACAATGAAAAATGTGCCCCCCTGCATGTTGCATAAAATAAGATATAAAGGGCATTAAAGATATTTTTAAGAAGAGAAATTACAGCATGCGGTCAGGAAAGTCTTTAAGACAGTACCACTAGGAGTAAACAGACTTTTTTTCATTGCATTATGATGATAAAAGTGAGGTCTGGGAGATTTCAAGCCCTCCTGCAGCCCATTAATCGTTTAATTCCATCACATTTGCCAGCTGCCTTACAATTCACAAGCGCTTTCACACTTCATCTCAGTCAATCTTCAAAAAGTCCCCAAGGGATAAGCAAACAGACTTTATTATCACTGTTTTACAAAAGAGGAAAATAGTTCATTCAATGTTTCAGTGACTTGAACTAAAAACAAAGGGATTCAGGTACATATTCATAACCCTGTTATTCTACTCCAAGAACTGCACTCTGCCAATAGTTCTGACTGTCTGCACACGCTCATGGACCTGTGGACATCTCAGTACCAGGAGTATCGTCCACTGGTGCCTCAAAACCACAAACAATGCGTGATGACTTTATGGAATTTCAAGACAGCAATTCATAAAGGAGAGACTCATAAAGGTTTTCATTTAAGCTTATGATCTGCCAAGATACTAAAAATTCCCCCCCAGAAAAATTTGACAGCCTAGCACCAATTTTAACGCCAAACAAGACAGAATGAAACAGAATGAAGGAAGCGCCCTTCACACACTGACAGGAAAGAGCGTAATTAGGAAAGCTGACTCTCGGCATCAGCAGAACCAGTTTCTCGACTATAAAATGTAAAAGTTGGAGGAAGGCATTTGCGATGCACTGAGCACAATGCCGGGACAGAGCAGGACCTCAGGGACTGGCCTCCATCACCCTTCACAGTCCCACCCCATTATCACTGAAACATTCCTCAGGTCTCAGCATAGACAAACTGCTTCACATAGAGGTTGTGTCTAATGAGAACATTATGATATTTATTTGACCACCATAACAGTTTAATTTAATTTAAGGCCTTATACTTTTTACAAGTACGCAATCTCTTATCTTCATTTGACTTAATAATGAGTATTAACTAACACGTAGAAAGGGAGGAAACAGGGGCCCAGAGAGAATATCATCCCCAAACCCAAAGGCAAAGCTGATCCCGAATACATAGCTTCTCTCAGCTGGTTGCTGTTTCCTATTCTTCTCTCATATGTGACAAGCTATCCCAGGATTGACTTGTGTGGTGAAAATATGAACCTAACAAATTTGCAAAGGAATTCGTTTGCAAGTCCTTCAACTTCTTGTACAACTTCTGCCCAACGAACTCCCTGTGTGAGTCTTGGGCAGCATGTGTTTTGGGCGCTGTGCTTTCACGGCAGCATGGCTGCGACGTTTTCTCTAAGACAGCATGGATCCACAAGGACCTCGCCAGGAAAATGCACCAGGAATCATTTTTAACAGAGAGAATTCAACAGAAGGACCTGGTTAAATTGGTATAGGAGTACTGAAAGACACAAAGGCAACCCTGAGATGTCACAGAGGAAGTCCGAGGGAGGGGTGAGAGAACAGAGAGTAGAAGTTGGGGAGGGACCCCCAAAGAGCTGGACCCAGACCCGCAAGGAGGAGAGGCCAGGCTGGGGACAGTCAGAAACCAGAATCAACTGCTGAAAACAAACCATCTCTCCTGCTGAAGATCTGCCGTCAGAGGTGACCCTTTCAGGAAAGGAGGTACACACGAAGAGTGTGTCTGGTCTTCCTCCTCCAGCCTCCCTCCTCCAGCCATGCAGTCCCCCTGTAGGACCCCATATTGACAGACACCATAGGGAAAGTGCTGGCATAGGAGCAATGTGGTTTTTAGGACCTGGGTCCCAATGCCACAAACAAAATTAGAAGGGGGCGTTTGTAGCTGAGCGCTGATGGCTCAATGGTCGGCACAATCCTCCTCCCATTCTCTCATTTTCACTCTGGGGATGATTCTTCCAACTGGGAGTCTATCTTCGTTTGGCTGCTGTAGTACAGCTGATAGTTTGTTGGTGGCTGCTGGATAAGAAGCTAAAGAGAGCCTGGCCTGCATGGCTCAGTGGTTGAGCATCAACCTATGAACCAAGAGGTCATGGCTCGATTCCCAGTCAGGGCATATGCCTGGGTTGTGGGCTCGATCCCCAGTAGGGGGCATGTGAGATATTACCTTCATTGCTTCACCACCCTGAGTCAGTTTTCCTGTGATGCAATTACACCACTGGGACCACATGGCTTTTGAGAATCGAATGAAACACTGATGTAAAGTCTCTGGCAACAGGCAGGCAAATGCTGCTTTCCTTCCCTTTGTACGAGAAAAACAACAGATCAAAGGTTAAAGAACTATTAATAATCAGCTTCTCTCTCTTGAGATCTTCATCTTGCACTTCCAGTTGGTCTAAGAGCTGCTCTTGATTCTATGAGAATATCCCCTAATGACAGAAAACCTAACCTAAAAAGTGATACAACCTCACGAGATTAGAATCAAAGCTCAAATAAGAGGTATAGAGACAACTCCGAAGGCAGCAAAGAAAAAAAACACAGTTTAGTCATAGGGAGTAAATAGGAGAAAACAGAATAAAATATGCACTTGGCTCTTGATAGGAAACATGCATTTTTTAATGCAACTTTGCATTATCCAAGCAATAGATATAGAACCATTTTATTTTTAAAAAGATTAGTAATCTCTTGATTTACTGTACTCTTTCCATGGCCACAACCCCCAGTGGTATCACTGGAAAGCACAGTGTGTGGACATAATGGGATTAAACCCTCAAAATTCTTCAATGGAGCATTTATGAGAAATAACCAAATCTGCAAGTAAACATCAGAACTCAATTAAATAAAAGAACATATAGGTCATTTCCATTCAATGTTCTGTAGTGGATTCAGTGAGGCATTTCCCAGATGGGCAAAAGCTTTATAGAATGGGTTAAATGAGGTCTTCTTTAAAGGCCTGCAGAGAAGGGTAAGAAAAATGTTAGTAATTATGGAGTGGTCATTGTAAGATAAAGGTTTTTACCATGAAAAAGAATTTTTAAGCAAAAGTCAGCATTTTCTTTGTCACCTCTGGGGATTTACAAAATAAAATGATTTTTCAGGAGCTCAGCATTGCAACCTCTGATCTAACTCCCCCTGGATGCTTACATTTCCTCAGGCCTCCCCACCCCTGATGGGTTCATTAGCCCTGTTACTCACACCAGGCACCAGGAGGGACCAGGAGGGACCAGGAGCATCGGTGTCATCTGAGAGACGTCAAACATGCAGACCCTCAGTCCTGAACCAACGGAATCATTTTTGTGCTTTAACAAAAATTCCCAAATGAGTCCTATGCACAAATGATTTCTAGTTTAATAAGCATGCTTTAGCTCAGTGCTTCTGAAATCGACCAGCAGCATCAGCAGCATCTGAGAAGTTGTTAGAAATGCAATTTCTCCAGCCCCATGCCAACATTACTAAATCAACAGTTCTGGGGGTGGGACATAGCCGTCTGGGTTTGAACAAGCCCTCCAGGCAATGCTGACTCCCCGAAAGCTCAGGAACCAGGGCCTTAGCCTAGGCTTGAACAGCCTGGTCTCAAAGGAATGAATAAGGAATTCTCTTACACCCACAGCAGCCTACCGCACCTATGGGCAGCGCTTTCAGAAAATTATGTCTTAGAAAGAAGCCCAAGTGCTTCCCCATAACTCTACCAACTGGGCCTTCCCTACCAAGAGGAATAAAGATAACAAATCACAACCGTTCGTCCACATGACAGTCCTATGCCATTCAAAACAGCTAAGAAGCTCTAAATCTTCTTTTCTGCAGATAATGTCTACATAGATAAAGACACAGATACAGCATAGATGTAGTTTAGATACATAATATACATATAATAATACAGTAAAATATGTTAGTATTCTATGAAAACATATATTAATTCTGTAGGTTGTGATAAAGGCAATGGAACTATATTAAATTTATTTCACAGAGAAATGCATAAAATATATATTATATATTATATACATGTTACACATACATAAAATCTCATTAAATCAGAAAAGAGTAAAATCATAAAATCATCATCTTTCTCAGTCTAGAATCAAACGTCAACAATAAGGAGCTACATTAACACTAAGTTTTTGGCAGCCCCTTCATTCACTGGGCTTATTGTCAAGCGAATCCCTTGAGTATTAAAAATTAGTATTATTTTTAATATTTTTCTTACATAGACTGATGTATTTTCCTTCTGCTAATACGTCTTTGAAAGGCCACTTGGATCTCTCAGTTCCTTCTCTACCTGAGTCTCCAGTCTTGCCTCTGTTTGACCACAGTACGGGGCAGTGTTGGACAATTTGGATGGAGACAGCTTTCTTTCGCAAATACCACTTCATTCCATTAATTTCTTTCCATACAGACAAATTAGTTCACTGACTGCTCGAACGTGCCAAAAATAACTTGCTACGGTTTACTCAACAGCATTCAAAATGCAGGCAATGTAAACCACCAGCATTAGAAGCCCACCACAGTTCATTCAACTGCACCATATTATCACATCACACGGAGAAAATTGGACCTGTGACTTGAGGTCCTTTAGCACTTTCTTTTACCTAAAAAATACTACCTGCACCCACATGTTACAAACAACAGGCCTCAGAAACACACGTGAGTTCAAAGTTCAATTTTAAATACAGTCCAGGGTGGCCCTTGAATGAGTTTCTGAGGACAGATACGTTGAGTGTGGTCACCGATGAAGGTCATCTGTTTGGAGAAGCAGCACTGCACTGCACTTGGCAACTGGGAGCACATTAAATCACACTTTCATTCATTTGCTGATGTCTAATGCAGTCATGCAGCACGCACCACGGCATACTGGGGCTTCAAACACTTTCCACTATTAACCACTGACTGCTCTCCTGGGACACATGTTACACAAACCCAAGGCTTTTGACTTTGCAGATGTCTAAAGGCCGCTGTCAACACCTATTGAAAACTTCAGTGTCCATCTCAAATGTTATCTTTCCTAATATTTTCTTGATCCTCTCCGCTTCTCTCTAAATCCTGATGTAATAGTATTGTACTTGCACCTCTGACACTGTCCGTACTCCACAGATCACTATGGTCATTTATTTGATCACTTGTCTTCTCCCCACCAAGAGGTAGTGAGATCCTGGATGACCAGGGCTCACGCGCTCTCTTCTCCGAAAGCCTGGCGCGTGCTACCGTGGTACACAGTGTTGGTCTCCCACCTACCCCTCCCTTCTTGCAAACAAAATACCTCACTTATTTGAAAAGGCAACTTATCAATTATAATTGATTTGGGACAATCGTGAAAGTCAGATTCTTAGTCTCCAGACATCTGCTTTCTCTATGTCCCTAGGAGCTACTGGGGGTGTGGAGGTGACTGAGAAAAAATTTCCTCCCTGATAAATGAACTGTTTATTTTTTCACTCAGCCTCTTTCTTCCTCTTCCTTCCTTGTTGTAAAAAAGTACTGTTTGGAGCAGTAGCAGCCACACTGGGATCAAGAGGTGCTGAGCTTAAAAACAAAGCCCAAGAATGGCACAGTGGAAAGGCAGCAACAGCGGGGGTCTCTCCTGTCCTCGTGAAGCTACTGCACCCAAATTTCAGCCCACTGACCTATGTTCCATGTCAATCAGGTATTGTTCCTTATACCCGAAAGTACTACTAACATAGCTGCTATTATCCCTGGCATGTTAAAAAAAAAAACTTGAAGAGTTATTAAGATGTATGTAATTCATTCATTCAAGTAGTCAGAAAATACACAAAAGCTCTTGGTATCTCACTCCTACCAATTTCTCCCACTTTATTTAAAATTTCACCTACATCACAGGGGAATCCACTTCCTAACTGCCACAGAATGCTAATATGTTCAGCATACTAATAAAGTTATTTTTTAAATAACAAGGAAATGTTTGTTCAGGAGAGATTAGACTCACAGTAACAAATAGGAAAACATTTTTAATGTGCAGTCCTAAACGTCTGCTTTACAACCTACTTTATAAATGTCAGAAAGCCTTTGCCCTAAATGAAGTAGCTGGACTATTTTGGAAATCCCACCAAAGCCTGTTCCTGCACCCAGCTCTCTGCCACCTGTGCTCATTACACAGATCTCAAGATCTGAGGTCATTGCCACGGGTTTGTGGCTCCTTTGTAGTACTCAAGAGTTAGAACACAGAGTTGCAAAACTTTGAATTTGATGACAAGAATCCAAACCAGGGAATCTCACACACAAAATCATTGTTACAATAAATTCTCCAACTGTGTTCTCAAATTAGTCCCTGCCCAGCACAGTGACTTAGAGATGCACTTACCCAAATTGGCTTTTCCAGAAGGAGCTGGGAAGGCAGGAACAACTTCTATATGCCTCACTTTTTTACTTTTGAAAAATTGCTTCTAACAAATTATAAACTTCTATTTCCCCTCAAAGAAAACTACACTCAGCGAAGCTCGTTAGGTCCCAAGGTTCCGGAAGGCTAGTCCATTTTTAATTGAGATGTTTCCATTGTTCCTGGCAGAGATGGGTGATCTCTTGGCTCCCAGCGCTTGGAAGCCTTCCTCGGGAAAGCTCCCAAGTTGCGAGCACAATTCTTTTCAAATCCTGGTCTCACTAATGTCATTTATTAGCTTAACATGACAACATCTCATCTCTCACCCCTGACTCAGTGAGAAGAACCCACGTCACGCGGTCTGGAAGTGCCTCATTTCCAGGGCACCTAAGAAGTCCCATTAGCAATTTTCTGGAACTGCCCCTTCAAGTTCTGTTACCATCATCCCCTCCTCCCCTTCCTCCTCCGCCTCCCCCCTCCTCTTCGACCAGCTGTTATTTGCCAGTCTTCAAAGCCACTACTGCACTCCTTATCTCTCTGGATCCTTTTGACAAATCTATCAGGACTATGAGATAGTCATCATCTCTCTCGGTTAGAGAAAAGTATGTCTCCATTTTGCACCAAATCAATGGGGATAAAATACGGGCTTCAGTTTCCCTACTGCCCCGTACTGACGTTTAGATTGGCACATTTACTTATTTGCTACCTCTCTATCGGGCTGTATTAGCATCCAGGCCAGCCGTGGGCAAACTACGACCCGCGGGCCGGATCCGGCCCATTTGAAATGAATAAAACTAAAAAAACAAAACAAAAAAAAACCCGTACCCTTTTATGTAATGATGTTTACTTTGAATTTATATTAGTTCACACAAACACTCCATCCATGCTTTTGTTCCGGCCCTCCGGTCCTGTTTAAGAGCCCATTGTGGCCCTCGAGTCAAAAAGTTTGCCTACCCCTGATCTAGGCTGTGCCCTAATCCCAGCTTGGGGAACGATGAGGATCTCATCAGCTGCTTTCCAATGTTGGATAGCCTTGTTATTCTTAAATTTTGTTTACCAGATTGGATTTATTTCCTTGAAGAGTTAAGCTCCAACCAATTCTGTCCAACTTGATTTAGTAATCAAATGAAAATAGAAATCATATATCTATAGGAAATAGTATTTTAATGCTCTCATGAACATGAGCAAAGAAATTGTATTCATATAGCAGGAAGAAAAAGAGTTTGGAAATCTTTCCAAAATGTATCTATACAGTATATCATTTAAAAAGTGGATAATAAATGTCTATTTTTCATTAAAAAAATTTTTAAGACCATATCCCATTTAAAAAGAAAGCTTCTTCCCATTTCCAAATAGATTTTTCTCCATGTGGCAGGGTATTGCCAAGACTCTGTAATTTATGAGGTGTGGTCACTAAGACTATCTGAAAAATGCTACTAAGACCAGCATTCCAGTAAATACCAACCATCACCAAAACCTTAACCCATGTTTATGATGTGCACAGAATCACTGTTTAAGCAGTTAACGAACATTTATGAACATTTTCTGTAGTGATCCCAGCACTGCATCCCATCACAACCCCCTGGAGCTTTTCACAACAGACTGATGACTCAGTGGCCCTGGGGCTGGGCATCCGCTCCCTGGGGAATTCTAATATGCCACCAGAGTTGGAAACAGACTGGGGTGGGGAAGGCATGGGGAACAATGGCATTTGAGAGGGAAGTCAGTCTCAGAAGAAGTCAGGCTCAGAAGACACTCCCTTCCACTGACCAAAAAAAGAAACTCAGAAAGACATCAGTTCTTCAGGGAGATAAACTGATCACTTTTTAACATGTCAGTGCTTAGCAACAGCTAGAACTGTGGGGCTACAACGAGACTAAGTGGTCAAGGGCCTTAGAGATGCAGGCATAGGCACATCGGGCAGAGGGGCATGGGGTAAAACCAGGGACTACATCACACAGCGTAGAGAGCTCTGGGTACCCAGATTTGCATCATGAAAGGGTAAGGGGCAGGAAGAAAAAGAGACACAAACATATTAGTTTCCAACAAAGTGTGTAGTAAGTCATTTTAAGCATTCACTATGAAACAGAAATCCCACAGGTTTCAAGAATAATTTCTCACACGTAGGCAAAGCGGTTTCCATATCCTTGGAGGAAGTGTTTTAATAATGATCTTGCTCTAAAATTACTTCATTCGTAATTTCAAATGACATTGAGGCCTACGCTGTTATTAAGAAAGGGAACCAAAGAAGTATTCCCCACCCTCCAGGAATTTATTGTACTGCAGCTCCAAACAACCAAAGATAACACAGTTAATTACGTGGTAGCACAGAGCAGCACAGGGCAGGACAAATACAGCTAAACTTTCCTATCTGGGCCCTAAACTAGATTCCCAATGGAGAATAAGTGAACGATGACAACACGAACAACAATGACTAAATTATGACACATCCTTTAATGTCCTTTAAACTGGTTATGTGTTCTTAAAGCAAAAAAATAATAATAATTAACTGCAGGATTATTCATAAGAATAATCTCTCAGCTGTATTGTCACAGCACACTACAGTGCTACCTCAGTTCGTTAAGGACATGCACCTTAATTTTCTCTTCAGACTAAAAGGCATTTATGCCCTAGCCGGTTTTGCTCAGTGGATAGAGCATCGGCCCGCAGACTGAAGGGTCCCGGGTTCGATTCCTATTAAGAACACATGCCCAGGTGGTGGGCTCGATCCCCAGTAGGCGGCGTGCAGGAGGCAACTGATCAATGATTCTCACCATTGATGTTACTATCTCTCTCTCCCTCTCCCTTCCTCTCTGAAATCAATAAAAAGATATATTTTTTACAAAGGCATTTATGCCTACACTGTTTGGTGTATACCTGCCAAATAAAAAGTGGAAAGAACACTTTTCCCCCAAAATTTTAGAGGTTATCTTCCAGCAGATACTCAAGAAGGGAGTAGTAACCTCTTACATTTCCACAATCTCTATGGATTTTTGAAATTAAACCCAATTCCAAGGAAAATTTTTGCAGGATCTTTAACAGCAAAAAAGATGCCTACGGCTGTTTCTTTCCATGGCATTTGAGGCTATTTTTACCTCAAAAGCCAAAAACAAGAGGTAGTAAAGGTCTCAACATCCTCCTTTAAACTGTAGCTAGAGCTTTACTTGGACAAGCACCACTCCCATCCACTCGTGTTTATAAGCATGCTCCCGACCTTGGCTAGCATCCTCCTGAGCTGGACCTTTACTAGGAAAAGGAAGGGACTAAACAAGGATCCCAGTGCTCATTCATTTGGACTTTCTAAGAAACTTCTAAACTGGGAGTTTCTTCCTTTTCTCCAAATCATAAGATTTCCAGAGTCCAAACAACCCCATCAAGCATTAAAGCTCATTAGCCAACGGTAATGAGCGAGGCAGAAAAAGCCCAAGTTTGCACTTTTTCTTTTCCTCCTCTTTGAGGACAAATTACTGTATTTTGATAGACCTGATATCAAGAGTGCAAAGATAAAAGCAGCCAGAATTCAGTGAGAAGTGGCACTTGATCAAGATTTCCTCCGAAATGAAATGGGCTGTGATGACACGGGAGAAGGAGAATGTGTAAGGTGAAGAGCAGATATGGACTTCATAGGTGGGCAGAGCTGTCTTTGACCCCCAGCCCTTTCCAGTATAAGGTCACATATCAAATAACAACTTAAATCTGACTTTCTGTCTAAAATGGGAACAGATTTTGCAACAGCTCTGGACTAGGCACTCCTAAGCTCTTTACACATACTAATTCATTCAATCCTTACAACAACCCCTAAAAGGTAGATACTCATTTTACCAATGAAGAAACTGAGACACAAAAGGATTAAATAACGCATGTGCCACAGCACATGGCAAACAAATATGGAGCTGAGATTCATTTAGATCAGTGGTTCTCAACCTTCTGGCCCTTTAAATACAGTTCCTCATGTTGTGACCCAACCATAAAATTATTTTCGTTGCTACTTCATAACTGTAATGTTGCTACTATTATGAATCGTAATGTAAATATCTGATATGCAGGATGGTCTTGGGTGACCCCTGTGAAAGGGTCGTTCGACCGCCAAAGGGGTCGTGACCCACAAGTTGAGAACAGCTGATTTAGGTGGTCTTGCTCCAGAGTCTGTGCCTTTAATTGCTATACAGTTGCTGTATAAGGCTATTAGGAGATTAAATGAAGTAATGTACACAGCACTTGAACTGACAGTTCATTATGACAGCACTTGCAGCTAATTATTATTGGCATAAAAATGACAATATTGTTTACTATATTATATAGTCTCCAGGGGTCCTCAAACTATGGCCCGCGGGCCACATGCAAATACAAATATTGTATTTGTTCCCGTTTTGTTTTTTTTACTTCAAAATAAGATATGTGCAGTGTGCATAGGAATTTGTTCATAGTTTGTTTTTTTTAAACTATAGTCCGGCCCTCCAACGGTCTGAGGGAAAGTGAACTGGCCCCGTTTAAAAAGTTTGAGGACCCCTGGTAGATGAAACAAGTATATAAGACAAGTGTGGATGGGAGAGTTGGAAGGGGTCGACCTCAGCGAACGTACCTCAATCAGATTGAGGACGTTTTTAGCAAAGGCCAGCTTAGGAGTACCCTAATTAAGTTAATAACAATGTACCTACCTATATAGTTTAAGTTTTAAAAAGTTGGCTGTCAAAAGAAATTTCAATTGTTGTACTGTTGATATTTGGCTCTATTGACTAATGAGTTTGCCGACCACTGGTCTATACAATCATATTATTTTTTAAATTCTTTGTTGTTGAAAGTATTACATGTCTCCTTTTTCCGCCATTGACCTCTCCCCGTCTACTCCCGTACCCCAGCACATGCCCTCACCCCCCTATTGTCTGTGTCTATTGGTCATGCTCATATGCATGGATGCATGTCCTTTGGTTGATCTCTTACCCCTTCTATTCTCCCCTACCTTCCCTCTGAGGTTTGACAATCTGTTCGATTATGATTATTCAGCTGCCTGACATGAGACACGTTCATGCAAAAGCTGGAAGTCTCTCTCGAGTGTTCTCTAAAATTCTCTTCTATTCTATGACTTTATTCCTTGCCGGGTCAGTCTGGTTCAAAGAACTTTAGACCTACAGTCTTCCCATGGGCCAGGCCCCACAACCCCACTACCATCTGGCAAACCTCTACCCAATGAAAATGTAGGTGGTTTTGAATATTCTGGAAACTACACCTACAAGAGGGAGACCAAACTATTGAAAACAGAAGACTTGACCCATTGTTTATAATTTCAAGATGCAGCTTACGCTGTCAATACAAACATTTGCTGGATTCTGAAGTTCCAGCTCCACTTGGAGTCTGTCCAGGAAAGAGAGTTTGAGTTCTTTATTTCTTTTCTGTGGTTTTTATACTGCAAGAGACAGACATCTCTAGGAGTTGGTGTTCTCCAAAAAAGTCACCAGAGACAGGATCTCCGAAAGGTAAAGAGTAATGCTAGCTACGTTCAAATTTCTCCAACGAAATTGGCTCATTGCAGATTTTCTTCCTGGCACAACTTGTACTTTTAAAAATAGTAGCCCGCTTTCACCAGCAAGTTGGAACCTACTAATCCTGACTTCTAAAATCCTGCATTCCTCCTGTTGCTAGTAATGCTCAAAGTATGTCTCTTAAAGTTACTTGTCAAGCTGTCTATTTAACAGGGCCAATTAGTACTTTCCTCCCAGGCAAAGGCATGAGAACCAGCATCATGGAAAATGAATGACTCATTCTATTATTGAATGATTAGCAAGGAACTTAGAGGGGTCCCCACTTTTGTCATCAATTCTCCCTTCCTGTGGCAATTAGAGTTCTAATGCTTTAAAAGATGTTAGTGCAAGACAATCTGTAATTTAAAAGTTTTTATTATAAAGCAGTGGTTTTCAACCTTCTGGCCCTTTAAATACAGTTCCTCATATTGTGACCCAACCATAAAATTATTTTCGTTGCTACTTCATAACTGTAATGTTGCTACTGTTATGAATTGTAATTTAAATATCTGATATGCAGGATGGTCTTAGGCGACCCCTGTGGAAGGGTCGTTCGACCGCCAAAGGGGGCGCGACCCACAGGTTGAGAACCGCTGTCATAAAGTTTCGCTCCACAGTGACTGCATCGTTCAATTATCAAAAAATAACACTTAAGAAGAAAATCAAAAGTTAATCCATATCCTCGGCTTGGACAGACATTATTAACATAAGAAATACAATTATGTTTCCATGTGCTGAAAAAATAAATGTCAAAAAAGATGTAATTGTCACTTCTCCATTATTAAATTGTGGAATTATGCTCCTGCAATGCTTACATATTTTACTGAATATGAACTATTCAGTAAAATAATTAAATGAATTCATGTTATGGCAATAATAATTATAAAAGTTATTTTTTTAAGTCTAAAATACTAAATTTCCATTTTATTCCTATTGTCCAGCTTCCAGTGTCAGAGATCAATTGGAAAGAGGTTTAAATTCTTTTTCCACCAGAAGACAACTGTGAACAGACATACATACATTACTGGTGTTCACTTATGGTGGTGGAGGGAGCTCAGATCTGGAACTCAGGGTCACTTAGGTCTAGATCTGCAAAGTAGGTTGTGGTATTTTAGCCAACCCATTTACCTCACTGTAACTCAATTCCTTCAACTATGAAACTACGGTACTAGATGATCTCAGAGGTCCCTTCTAGTTCTATAACCATTCTAGAAGTTCCTCTCATTCTTCTCATTAAGTAAAGAAATTGATTTCTACTAAAAACAGACTTTTCACTTTCCACAACTTACTGTTTCTCTTTAACTGAGAAGCTGTTTTCTTAATATATATATATATATATATATATATATATATATATATATATATATATATGTGTGTGTGTGTGTGTGTGTACACATATATACACACACTAACCCAAGAGGCACATTCTTCTCCTCTATTCTATAACACCTGTTTCAGTGCCTTTGAAGATCACATTAGCAAGCAATCAAGTCTTACTAAATAAATAAATAAATAAATAAATATTTGTCCAAAGCCACTTCAATTTGTAACTGTATCTCATATTTTCAGGTAAAAAAAAAAAAAAAAGAAAGAAAGAAAGAAAAATTATGTACTGTGTGTCTGTGTCTGTGTCTGTGTATGTATCTATGTAGTCCCCAGGACTGAAGGGTATCTATCTGTCCTATGCCGTTTTCCTTTGCCCAACCCAGAATCTCATATAATCAATAAATGAGTTATTATAAATGGTTTGATCCAATTAAATCTAAAAAAATAAGCCATATCAGAGGTGAAGAGCATCTCATAACAGTTGGCAGTGATGGAAAAAGGAAAGCAGTCACCTCTTATGAGGAATCAGGTCTATCTTTCCAGGAGTTCTTGGATGACACATTTCTCTGGGAATTTTTTAAAGCCAAAGAGAGCAAATATTGGTTTTAAAAATTGGCCTAATACACTGTGACTGTTAGTAACTGAAATGCCAAAAAGCTTTTAGAAAAACATTTTAATTTTGCCAAACTCCTCAAAGGACATGGTCTCACAACTAAAAATGACAACACTAAGTTGCTCTTCTTTTCCGTTATTCTTAGAAATTGAGTTTGAGAATGACAAACGCAGCACAAAGCACAGACAGTCTTCCACCTGTGTTTCAGCACTTTGTAGAGGGCAGTGGGGTGGGAGGAAGAGAAGGCAAAGCTGGGTATTGGTCCGGGATGATCTCCGATTGAACTGTTGCCTCTCTCACTCCGTAACCACTGGTGCCACTCATACCCAAGGTCCCAAGGAATCAAGAACAAAGAGAAAAGAGCTTTGTAACAGACCTAGAAAACCAATTAGTCTAGATTAGGACCGGAGGATGGAGGGAAGCAGGAAGAAGAAAGGAGAACTGAGAAATGAAGCAGGAAGAAGAAAGGAGAACTGAGAAATGTAATACTCTGAATCTGTGGAAAGAACAGCGAAGTTGTTCCCTATATAAAAGTGACCTACGTTTAAAGCCCTATCCCACCGCTTAGCACTTGTATGAACTCAGACAATTTACTTTGCTTATTCTATTTGTCATTTGTCATTCTCCTCACCTGTAATAATTCTTGTATCATAGGTTGTTGTGATGATTAAATTAACCAATATATGTAAAACACTTAGAAATTATTTGGCATAGTAAGCCCTTAATAAAGGTTGACCATGCTAATGGTAGAAAAATTAAGTGATATAAATTTTAAAATCATAAAGTTCAGGAAAAAAGAAAAAAGCTAAGCAAGAAAGGAAAAGTAATCATAGCTCTTGGTTTTATAGAACTAGTGGCCCAGTGTATGAATTCATGCACATTGAAAGGAAATTAATTAGAAGAAATATTTTAATATTGCTATTCGCCCTTTCTCTATAATAGAAGTGTCAACCAATTCACCATCAACAATGACAGATGGAAACACACGCATGTAATTGGCAACAGCAAGAGCTTTATATGTATCGTGCATGCATGAGTCAATTTAGCCTTTTATATATGTAGAATAAACTTGCTTAATTAGACCTGCTTTCTGATTTAGCTAAACTTTACAGATGGAAACACACGCATGTAATTGGCAACAGCAAGAGCTTTATATGTATCGCGCATGCATGAGTCAATTTAGCCTTTTATATATGTAGAATAAACTTGCTTAATTAGACCTGCTTTCTGATTTAGCTAAACTTTTTCCAGCCCAGTGAAACACCCCAACTTCTCTTTCAGGTAATTCAGTAAAACAGCAGTAAATATCAACATGAAAAAGATTATTATTGTAGATCACGCAGGGAGAACAAAGGGTAAAATATTTAACTACAGCCGTGTTTGACTATATTCTGTGCAGTCCGAAAACCTGAAGTCATTTTCAAGGTCCACCATTTCTTACTTCTTTTCAGTTGGGTCAAGTTTCTAAGCTTTCAAAATCTCCATTTTCCAGCTAATGAAAAGAAAATAGGATTCTATCGAGTCTCCTAACTACCTACTCCAGGACTTCTGTGAGGATCAAATGAGATGAGGCACATGAAAATGCTTCACAGACATTTGGTTAATCTGTAAAATGTTTGCACCTGGCTATAAAGCAAGTCATGTTCCTGGGCTGAAGAAACTCCCTAGTTGCTAGGGAAAGGAAGCTGGGCATTGCTAAGTGACATCATTACTTGGCACACACAGCCACC
This sequence comes from Myotis daubentonii, assembly GCF_963259705.1. Taxonomy (NCBI): domain Eukaryota; kingdom Metazoa; phylum Chordata; class Mammalia; order Chiroptera; family Vespertilionidae; genus Myotis; species Myotis daubentonii. Next base: position 49,041,477 of record NC_081846.1, read on the forward strand.
ATTTCCAGGCTGTGCTGGGCTGTGGGCCGCATTTTGCACCATGGGGTCTCAGCAGTGGTGGCTGTGATTTGGTGGTGTGTCGCTCAGGGTGGTGGTGGGGCCTGTGTCCCACTTCGGGGAAGCTGAGTGTTGGTTTGTCAGTGCCAGGTCCACGGTGCCAGCCAGTGCGCATCATGGCAGCTCCTGCATTGAGCGTCTGCCCCCTGGTGGTCAGTGCACGTCATAGTGACCGGTTGGACGGTCAGACACTTAGCATATTAGCCTTTTATATATACAGATACTTACATATTGATGTTAATCTAAACACTGATTATTGGTTTAACTACAAATAACAATAAAAACCACATAGGTAGGAAGGGCATAGTGAGAAATCATTAAAAAGTTAAATCTTCAGCTATCAAAATAGAATGTCAATATAGTAAATATCAACTGATTATTTATTTATTATTTTTTTTAAATATATTTTATTGAGTTTTTACAGAGAGGAAAGGAGAGAAATAGAGAGTTAGAAACATCGATGAGAGAGAAACATCGACCAGCTGCCTCCTGCACACTCCCCACTGGGGATGTGCCCGCAACCAAGGTACATGCCCTTGACCGGAATCGAACCTGGGACCTTTCAGTCCGCAGGCCAACGCTCTATCCACGGAGCTAAATCGGTTTCGGCTCAACTGATTATTTAAGAAGTACTTGTATAAGCATATTATTTAGTGATTTGGAGGCAATTTGCCTAAGAAACAATTGAAAGAATTTAAAGTGGTTACTTTTACAACAACCAAAAGCATGTGGGAATTTTTACAGAATCCAGGTTTAAGAAAAAGGTTTTTTGGAGACAATTTGGGTAATTTTAACATGGACTGGTTATTAGATGATATCACAGAGTTATTAATTTTTTTTAATTTTTTTAACATAATTTTATTGATTTTTTACAGAGAGGAAGGGAGAGAGATAGTTAGAAACATTGATGAGAGAGAAACATTGATCAGCTGCCTCCTGCACATCTGCTACTGGGAATGTGCCCGCAACCCAGGTACATGCCCTTGACCGGAATCGAACCTGGGACCCTTCAGTCCGCAGGCCAACGCTCTATCCACTGAGCCAAACCGGTTTCGGCAGAATTATTAATTTTATATGTTTTCTGGTATTGAGATTATGAAGGAGAATATTTTTATTCTTAGGTGATATATGTTGAAGTATTCAGGAGTGAAATATGATATTTGAAAGCTATTTTCAAGATTAAGAAAACTTAAAAAATTCAAGAAAAACATATAAGCATGCATATGTGCATGCGCATTTTTATATATATTTAAATAGATATTACATATCTAACATATATCACATATTATATATAAAAAATATACATGTTAGTTATGTATTAATTGTTGAATATATGTGAAAAGAACAGGTGTTTATTAGACTACTTTTTCAATTTTCTATATATTTTTAAAATAAAAAACTAGAAAATATTGTTTTATATAATAAGCTCTTCTGTGCTATAATTGTTTAGCCATCACATGTTTTACTTTGAAAAAAGTAATATAAAAAGTATTTAAAAAATAACTTAAAGAAAAAAGTTCTTATTATTATTCCCCCAAAACTCTCAAGCTACTAAGAGACAGGCACTATTACGGTATCATTCATCTCTAGTTTTTAAATTTACATAATAGCTTAAGTTTCCATTTTTGTATTTTCTTCATGTTGTTTTGTCAGCAAATTATCCTCTAATGAGCTTTTGTGTTCTGTTAATTAAAATATATAGTACTAAAACTGTTGTCTCAACCACTTAAGAATTTATTCATAAGAAGGGCTGAAAAGAATGCTGCTTTGAGTACACAGTCTCAGACTCAAGGTTTATCTTGAGTGGGTCCATAGTGTACGAATCCTAGACATTTTGAACAGAAAAAAAATTCGAAATGCATTTGATAAACACTAAAATAGAGTAAATGTTTACATAAATTACTTGAATCTGCTCAGGGATATATCTGCTGGTGAAACAATTACCTTTTTTTTTTCTATCTGCCATTACTCATAAAACATAATTCAAGTGTTTCAAACTTTTCACTTACAGAAATAATTGCTGTGTTGTGTTTTGTTTTTGTTTTTTTTTACCAATAATTACAAAATACCAAGTACTGCACCTATGTTCATAAATTAAACCAAACATTCTTTTCTTAATTTTTCATGTGGTATTTTGGGAGCATGTTGCTATTGTTACTCTATTTTTGTACTTGAGGAAAAAAGAGATAAACAGTATGGAAATTAAAACAACACAAATCTCCTAAGCACAGCTGTCCTCTGAAGGAAAGACTGGTCTGGCCTCAGAACAGTCTTTACGTTCAAGCGTACCAGTACAGCTGTGTACTCTACAAATGGAGGTTATTCATCTGTCATCATAGTCTCCTCCCCCAGTTAGAATATAATCGGGCCTCAGAAGCTCTAAAAATGATTTCATCCAACGTGGAATCTGAAGACCCCTCATCCACCATCCAATGTAAATGAAGACCCTGACGCCCAGAACACAAGCTTCTGCCCGCACCAGAGCTCCTTGGTGAGAGGCTGGGCCACCTGGTCAGAACTGTCCTCTCTAAATGTCACCTGGCTCACAGACCCATTATTTTCCAATATGGATACTGAAATATACGTGGGAGAATATAAGTGAAAAATAAGTGATATAAATACATGAACGTGTTTAAAAATGAAACTAGTTGACTTGGGATGGAATTACAAGTGATTTTTAGCTTAGGACATTTTACAATAAAAAGAGAAAATATGGGTTGTTGCTCTCCATGGTTTTGTTGTTGTTTTATAAAAAGTAACTTAAGAAATATCATTTGTAGTGAATCTGTTTAAAATGTTTGCATTTGTGTTCAATAAAAGTGTGAATTTGGTCAAGCCGGCACATACCCAACTGAGGGTATGAAAAAGAAGAAAGACTATACCAAGAGCGAGTTGGTCTAAATTCTTGTGGTCAGTATGTTCGCACCCAATAATGGCAATAAAGAAAGTGAGATCACCACTTAATTGCCATCTGAAGTAAACTCTGACATCAACCCAAGATAGGCAAGAGATATATAAAGTCACCTGAAGAACAAAAATGGCCCCTCAGTCTAAAAACACTTGACAGAATCCTGGTTTGAGACAACCAGGTATCTAAAGAAAGAGTACATGGATGGAGCTTAAGGCAGGAGAGAAGCTAGAGTGTTTAAGGCACAGATATCAAGAACATCAAATTGGAAGCATCTAATGGTTATGAATCTGAAAGAACTCTCCTAGAGAATAAAGGAAGAAAAGATGGGAGAGAGAGGGACAGGGGAACAGATAACAGAGACATCTTTCTTAAAGCAGAAAGCTAACTAATAAAGATAGAAAGAATAACAGAAATAAGAAGCACCATTCGGCAACTGTCAGAGAGGTGGTTTATTCAGGCATGGTTGTCCGTGGATGTTGGTGGGTGGAATCTGGTGAAGAACAAGATGTCAGCAAAATTCTGAGAAACCTTTCAACAAAATAACTAGTCAATTTCAAAGAGAAAAAAGTAAATTTAATATGAATAACCTGGCATATAGCCACATGACCAGGTGATCAAGGTTAATATCACCAGTGGTGGACAGGTTGGCATCTTGTGCATCTGATGTGATGGGAGAAATGCAGAGTCATTTCTGTGTCATTCCACCCAGGATGCATTAACTGAGCCCAGTCAGGGAGAAATGTCAGAAATTCCCACATCCCACATCATTAAAAACTTCCACTCTTTAAAACTGTCAAAGATAGGGAAAGACTAAGGAAATCTTTCAGACTGAGGGAATTTAAAGAGACATGAAAATTAAATGCAATAAATATTCCTGGAAAAGATCTTGGACCAGAAAGGAAAAAGAGCCACTGTTGAGTGTATAATGTTGAAACTGTGTAATGAATGGTAGTGTTGTACCAACACTCGCTTCCTGACTTGGAGTGCTGCATACTGGTTATGTAGAAGAGCATCTCTGTTTGGAGGAAACACACACTGAAGTGCTTTGAGGGATGGGATATCATGTCAGGAGCTGGCTCTCGTAAGGCTACGAAAAACACTCATGATCACACACCGAGCACACACAATGGAGCAAATACATTAAAATGTTAACAAATGGGGAATCTGGAGGTACAGGAGTCCTTTGTTCCATTTGATAACTTTTCTATAGGTTTTAAATCATGTCAAAATTAATTATTTAAAAATTAATCCACTGGGGAAAACATATCAACACTAATAAAAGAGAAAAATGGTAATTGGCGTACGACGATACCCTTTTCATTGGCTAATCAGGGCTATATGCAAATTAACTGCCAACTATGATTGACAGTTAACTGCCAACTAAGATTGGCAGTTAACTGCCAATAACATGGCGGCTAATTTGCATATGTAGGCACAATGCAGGAAGGCGAAAGGGAAAGCAGGAAGAAGCCCCCTGCCACTGACAGTGATCGGAAACCCAGGGGGGAGCTAAGAGGTGGGGGGCAGGACAAAGGCGGCCCTGGGGCCGCCTTTGCCCTGCCCCCCAGCCATGATCGGAGAATCAGGCGCTTTTGCCGCCATGGCCAGTGATAGCAGGAAGTAGGGGTGGAGCCAGCAATGGGAGCTGGGCACGGTCGAAGCTGGCAGTCTCGGGAGCTAGGGGTCCCTTGCCTGGGCCTAAAGCGAAGCCCACGATCACGGGGCCGCTGCAGCTGCGGGTCCCCGCTGCCCGAGCCAGACGCCTCAGCCAGAGGCGTTAGGCCTGGGCAGGGGCGGAGCCTGCAACCGCGGGGAGCTGGGGGTCCCCTGCCCAGGCCTGACACCTCTGCCAGAGGCCTCAGGCCTGGTCAAGGGGCCGATCCGGTGATTGGTGATCGGAGGGTGATGAGGGTCAACTCCTCTGGCCGAGGCATCAGGACTGGGTGGGGGGCTGAGCCGGGGATTGGGGGGATATGATGGTCCCCTTGCCCAGGCCTGAAGCCTGGGTCAGAGGCGTCAGGCTTGGGCGGGGGGTGGAGCAAGCAATCAGAGGGAGATGGGGGTCCCCTGCCCAGGCATGATTCTGGGCCAGAGGCCTCAGGCCTGGGCAGGGGCCAGAGCCAGTGATTGGGGGGAGATGGGGGTCCCCTGTCCAAGCCTGACACCTCTGGTGGAGGCGTCAGGCCTGAGCAAGGGGCCGATCAGGTGATCAGAGGGTGATGGGGGTCTACGCCTCTGGCCGAGGCATCAGGCCTGGGCAAGGGGCAGAGCCAGCAATCGGAGGGGGCTGGGGGCAGAACCAGTGATGGGGGGAAATGAGGGTCCCCTGCCCAGGCCTGACGCCTCTGTCAGAGGCGTCAGGCCTGGGCAAGGGGCCGATCCTGCGATTGGAGGGTGATGGGGGTCAACGCCTGAGGGCTCCCAGTATGTGAGAGGGGGCAGGCTGGGCTGAGGGACACTCCCCCCACACACACACACCCAGTGCACGAATTTCGTGCACCGGGCCCCTAGTATTATTATAAGATAGAAGAGTAGGATGTCAATATGGAAATGAAACTTGACAATAGGGAACCTTTACATTCTAATTGGCTCAAATCTGCTTTACATGAAACAAATGCTTTACTCCTTATGAAGGTTACTATACTTTGGGCCTACCAGTCAGACCCTCTTTTTTTGAGGAGTTGGAACCAAGTTTTTAAAAAGTCAGTTGTTAATAGCATCAGAAGCAGCAAAATTGGGAGCAAATGATCCTAGAGTCCCTATGAAGGCTCTTCCATGAATCCGGTGAATCTGACTCATCAGTTGGGTTCAGAGCTTTTCAAAAGCAGCAATTAGACCTGAAATGACTGGAATAATAGCTCCCTATCTCTAACATCCTGATGTGTCTCACTCAGTTGGCAGGAACCCTGTAAATAATGTGCGGCCAACAGCAACTTGCCAAAGCAGGCTATTCCTTATAGAGCCTCTACCACATGTTCAAACACATTCACTCCTCAATAAGTAAATATATACATATAACACTATGTTCACAAAACAGAATTACTGTACAGAAGTCAAATTTTCAATTAGCAATAATCGTGCCTTGGATAAAACTCATTGGCTATGACACTGCCACTGTGCAAAGCTTGTATAGCAATTAAAACAAGTAACTTAGATCTACATCAAAGGGTGCCTCAGAAAAGCAGGTCTTACAATGAAAACTATGTCACTACTGTACATTTTCTCCATCTGTGTGTTGTTAAGCTGGGGCATCGATCTTCTACCTTTGGACTCAAAGTCAGACTGGAACTTACACCATCATGGCTTCTGGGTCTCCAGCTTGCCAGCTACAGATCTTTGGACTTCTCAGCCTCCATAATCACGTGAGCCAATTCCTTATAATAAATCTACCTACCTACCTTCCTACACCTTCTATTGGTTCTGTTTCTCTGGAGATAAATTTAACAACACTTAGGTAAATGTTTAAAATATTAATAAAATAATGCTGTGTTTAATTAATGGCTGTGTACCTAACTGTGCAAAAGTATAAGTAACAGACTAGAAAGAGAGGCACTAAGTTTATGATGTTGGCTGACTATGGAATGAGACAGGGGAATGAGACTGGAGATGAAGGACCAAGTGAATTTTGTCTGTGATATTCTATTTCTTTTATGAAAAAAGATGACCTAATTATGTTGATACAGAAGGGCTTGCTCAGACCAACAACCCACTGAATCATTCACCGGCCATATGATGTAACACAAAGTAATGGCATATACCTAGGGTCTATAGTTAGTCCTGGATGCATAGCTAGAAAGCGTGGACTGACATGAGCTAGCAAATGCCTCACACTGAGTAGAATTCAGTTCCTGCAGTGGCTGATGTGAGACTTTTAAATGAAGGCACGTGTCTTAAATGCTTTAAAACTTTGCAAATCGTTGTTAATTTTTCTCAAAGTAACCCATAAAATTAAAATGAAGAACTTCTGATCCACTGCTTTTCTCTGAAGCTCTGATAATTGGATAAGTGCTTAATTGGCATGCTTTCGTTTCCATGATGGCAAGCTAATTAAAAAAATATTGTACAGAAAATAGAAAGCCCTTTAGATTCCAGCTTTTAAAATGTTAATTGGATACTCTAATGAAACACGGGTGATTTGTTACTTAATTTTATGACCTATAAACTACCATAACATGCTCACCAACAAATATAGAATCAACCTATCGATTTTTAGGATGGGGCCTGACCTGACAATAGTAGGATTTAAGAAAGATCAATATAATGTAATATATGCGGGCTCTCCACATCACTGAGAGTAACATCAAAGTCCTTGCAGCGGCCTATATAATTTGGACACCTGTTCCCTTCTGGCCTCACTTTCTACTTCTTTCACCTTCCCGCCATTCAGTTACACTGGCCTCCTTACCCCACGTGGCAGCTGTGCTCCCACCTTAGGGCCCTTGCACAGGGAGTTCCCTCCACTCAAGACGTTCTCCCTCAGATAGTCTCCTGGCTCACTCCCTCACTTCCTTTAGGTCTTCACTCAGAAGTCATCTTCTTGGTAATGTAACAGAGCACAGCCACTGTGAAAGATAATGTGGCAGTTCCTCAAAAATTTAAATATACAATTGCCACATGATCCAGCAAGTTCACCTCTAATTACATGCCCAAAAGAACGGAAAGCAGGGTCTGAAAGAGAGAACTGTACACCCATGTTCACAGCAGCATTAGTCACAAGAGCCCAAAGGAGGAAATCTAAATGTCCATCCACAGAGAAATGGATAAACACAATGTGGCGTGTGCCATACAATGGAATATTATTTAGCCTTTAAACGAAATGAAATTGTGGCACACACTACAGCACGGATGAACGCTAAAAACTAATGCTAAGTGAAATAAGCCAGGCACAGAGGAGCAAATATTGTATGATTCCACCTAGATGAGGAATTCAAAATAGTCCATTTTATATGGAAGAAAGTAGAACTGTGGTTACCAGGGGCTGGAGAGGAGGACTGAATGGAGAGTTGTTTAATGGGACAGAGTTACGGTTTGGGATGATGAGAAAGTTCTGGAGACGGATTGTGGTGATAATTGCACAACAAAGTGAATGTACTCGATGCCACTGAATCATACACTCAAAAATGGTTGAAAGGGTGAAATTTGATGTTGAACACATTTTATCTCAATAAGAAGAAATACATTTTAAAAAGTCACTTTCTCTTGTTATCCCTACCTCATTTGAAACTGCAAGCCTCATCCCAATCTGGCATCCCTTACCCTCTCCCCGGCCTTTTCCCCTCCTCTTAGCACCAACACCACCAAACATACGTATTCCTCTGCTTAGTTCGCTGTCTGCTCCCACTCCTGGAACGTAAGCTGCTGAGGGCAAGGCTGTTGCCTGTTTTACAGCCCCAGAGCCCACAGCAGTGCTGGGCACATGGGGAGCACTCAGTGAATACTTGCTGAATAAACTGTCACTGCTGTGCCTGAGGACGAGTGCGGAGGGCACTGGAGGCCAAATTCACCACTCAGAGGCTGTGGCCAGAATCAAGAATCAGACAGTAAGGCTGGCGCTGTGGCATTTCTATTACGAGGGAAGAAAGTATAAACCTGAAAGACACTCCAAAAAAGGATCTGTAAGATCTGAAAACAGATTGGAACAGCAATGGAGCAGAACAAGGTGTCAGGACGGGCTCTATTTTGAGCCAAGAAGAATGGAAGCACACATGAGAGAAATGGGGACAGGAAGCTGGTTTTAAGAAAATATACCCAGCATGGAGCTGACATGTCAGAACTGGGGGTGAGGATCTGTGACCCCTGCCCAGGGATAGTTGAAACTAAAGAAAGAATGAATGCACCAAGGCAGCATGTACTACAAAAAGGAAGAACAGCGGTGCAAGGGCATGGCTGGTGGACACACACACCACCAAGGGTCCGGAAGAAAAGAAAGAATGAAAACAGCATTCGGGTGGCATGAAAAGCGCAGAATCATGGCAGCCCGAGGAGGCGTTCTGAAGAGGAAAGCTGGAGGGGATTAGAAAGGGGAAATGCCACTAAATTTGACAAGGAGGTTATTAATCACCTTAGAAACAGGTTTTAAATGCTGGAAAATCTTTCAGCAATGTGGCTATTCTCAGAATTGTGATGTTTACAAAACTGAAGTCAACAAGTAAAAATGAAGTGTTTTTTTATTTTGAGGTCTCTGCGGCCAGGGAAGTAAGGATAGCTTACTGGGAAGTCTGCAGGCTCATGGCAGGAGCAGCCTTCCGTTTAAAATCAGTTGCAGTTTTCCATCGTTGTTCACAAGGGCCTTCCTCACTGACCTTCTCCCTTACCCATGCATCCTGGCCTTTCAAAGCCACCATCCTCTCGCCTCTGGATTTCACCCACATCTCCTAATGGGTTTCGCTGCATCAAGCTCCATTACGACAGCCAATCCTGTCACCCCTGCTCAAAACCTAGTGATGGCGTCCCATGTGCCTCAAAGCAAAAGCCAATGGCCCCCCTGGGATCTCCAAGGCCCAACATGGTCAGCCCCACAACCACACACACCCCTGCTCCCCACAGAGGTCACCTGGGGGCAGCTAGCCTGACCCCCTCCTATGCATGGATCATCGCTTGCAGGTACTGCCTTAGGGACACTGCACTTGTTTTAGCTCCCCACCTCCTTCAGGTCTCTGCTCAAAAGTCATCTTGTTAGAGAGTTCTTCTCTGATGACCTACATAAAAGCTCACCTGCAGCACTCCCATTCCTCTCAGTATGTGTTTATGTACCTATCTTTCCTTATTTTCTTTCCTCCTCTCCTTCTTTCATTCTTTACTTCCTTATTCATTTATTTTTATGGTACTTATCAGCACCTGAAACATTTTCTTTGTTCACAGTTTACTAACTGCCTTATGGCACAAAAAAGTGGCTCAGTCAGTATTTGTTGAATTTTTAAATCCAAGTCAGTGACTTCAACTACAACTAGACCAAGGTGTTTCTAACATCCTACTCAGTCCCCACCTTCAGACCTAGAATATCCTCTCTGCCCAGCATACTTTACTTCCTCTAGAGAAGTGTTCTAACCGGCTCTCTCCACAGGGAGCTTTCCCAGGCTTCCCATGAGCCCTTCAACCTGTGATTCACAGAAGTTGGCTTACACTTTAGACGCAATGATGAAGCATCCAGGCCTGATTTCTCTATCTATACCGGATTAAAAATGACAGATTGGGTAGAAGAGGCAGGTGCATTGCTGGCACAAGTTAACAGCTCTCAACCGGAGAGGCAATAAGGAAACTACAAAGAGCAATAATAAGGTCAACACACACACACACACACACACACACACACACACACACACACACACACACACATTCTTAGTACAGGAAAAAAAAAACACCTAATAGTTTAAAACGTTACTATTTAACACATTAATAATGTTAATAATGGTTGCAAATTGTCAGAAAAAAAGTTAGATTGGGCCATCAAACTCCATTTAGTAGCCATGAAACTGAAAATTAAGTTTTCCTTTTAGTAATGGCTTCAGTGAAGACCTCAAGCTAATCTAGAAAATTCCTTTGTGAAATGTATGTTTTCTGATCATGCTGGATTCCTCTGAAATCTAGGGCTGCTACTAGAAACAAGATAAAAGCATGATATAACTAAATGCTATACAAATAACAAGATCTTCATATTCAGTTTCCTGTTCTATCAATAAAATAATAGAATTGGCTTTGACTAAATAAAATTCAGAAACCTGAGACTCAAACTATAATAAGTATGTTTCTTGGTTAGCTTGTTCCAAATGAGGTTCAGCGGTGACTGAATGGAAGCGAAGGATGACAACATTCCAGGGAAGCAGCAGCTGCAAGTGCATCTTCCACCAGCTCACTCGAGATGGTTGGAAAGACTGCCCATCCTTCCACTTAACAGATACTGAGCAACTGTTACTTATTTTGTTTAACACGCATTTATAACATCAGACACATGTTCTAATTTAAGCATTAACTTATCTAATCCTTCTAACAACCCAAAGAGATAAGCACCATTTCCCCCCTCATTTTACAGGTGAGGAAACAAGCACAGAGGAGGTAAGCAGTTAGCCCTGAGTCAAAGAACTAATTAATAGGGGAGCTGAGGCTGTCTGAGGCCAGAGTTCAGGCTCTTAACCACTGAGCTTTATAAAAGGAACAAAGAGAATCATCAGGCATCTACTGGGACACAAGACTGACCTGTCTCTCTCCGCCCTCTGGGGAGTTCACCTTCTAGCCAGGAGGGATAGGTAAAAAGCAGACAATAGAAAACAATTTACTTACAGGCCCAAATACTACAGTGGAGAAGTGATGCGATATCACAACAACATAGAGGGATAAAGGATGCTGGACATATTCCCTGAGCTGTCACTGACGCCTCACAAAACCCTGATAAATAACCAGTAAGATATGCGATCATTGTGGAGATGAGGCAGTTCTGGCTCAGAGGGGAGGTGAAGGCCAGGGGCAGCATTCATCCCTAGTCTGAGCATTCCTGACATCTGTCTGGTTTCTAATAACAAACTACTTTACTTTCTTCTAGATTCTTCCCACGTGTTGTAATCCTTTTGCATTACATCACTTTAATTCCCTCTGTACATGACACTATGAGTGGTTGAAGAATTTATCATGAGTGTCTTGTCAAATGCAGGAGACATGTTATCGCTTTGACAATGGTCATTTAATACAAAGGACTCTGCTCACCATAAGTAAGACTGTGATGCATACTAGTTAATGGCGTTTACTAAAACTGATTCCTATCATTGTTGGTCTGCAGCAGCCCTGTCCTGGTAGCTGAGGAGTTGGTTAAAGAAATGGAGGCAGAAGAATAAACATATCTAATGACTTCATTCTAAGGACCAGGATAGGTTTTTTGACAAGCTAACTTATTTAAATAATAGCTAGAAGAGCTCAGATGTTTCAGATAAGACAGATCTGAGAGCCTGTTGGGACTGACTTAAAAACAACTTTCCCTCATTTTAAAAGTGTTGTGCCGGGGTCCAACCCCAGCGGGTCCAGGGGTCCCCAAAGGTGTGGACGGAGTCGGCGAAGAAGGAATGACACGGAGACAGCGTTCAGTTGATCAGCAGCCTAGCCAGGATCTCCAGCCGAGTTCTGGTCTTGATCTCCAGAGAGGCTCTGCTTCGGATCTCCAGCGAGGTTCTGTAGCCATGTTCCCTCGCTAGGTTCTCCAGCCAGGTTCTGTCCAGGCTCTCCAGTCAGGTTCAGTGTCCAGGTTCCAGTCAGGTTCTCCTGCCAATCTCTGTAGTCAGGTTCAGTCCAGGATCCCTTGCCATGTTCTCCCGCTAGGCTCTGTCTCTAGGCTCTGAGGCCAGTCCCTGTCCAGGATCCTCCGGCATGCTCTCTCCAGCGAAGTTCTTCTGTCTCTAGAGAACGTTCTGTGTAGGTTCTGTGCCTAGGCTCTGTCTCTCTTGGTCCTGTCTTCCAAGCCCTGTCTGAGTTCTGTCTCTTGCTGTCTTGTTCTGAGTTCTGTCTCATGAGTTCTGTGTTCTGAGTTCTGAGTGTTTCTGTCTTGTTACAACTGTATTTATACCAGTTGATTCAATCCTATCAATCTCTATTACAAAGGTTAGGGCGTTTCTTATCTCCATTCCAGGGAGAAAAGATTATGTAGTTTAAGCATGATTGTTCGTAGTTAAAGGGATTAATTACCCACCTGGCACTTAGTTGAGGGGTTTTATTCCCTCCCTAACTTCAGGGGAAAATCCCTACCTGGGGAAAACAACCTTTCTCAGAGACCTTGGTTAAAACACATAGTGCCAAGAAGGTGAGCAAACATATTAAGAACAGTATGCCATATATGCCAGGTCCCTTGAAACAGCAAGCATGGACCGGCTCCCGGCAAATTCCCCCTTTTTTATTTTTTAAAAGCAGGCATTAAAAAGAAAAACCTCAAACGCTCTCTTGTATCCATTTTAAGAGTAGGATTGGCACTTTCTGCTATTACCTGAGTCCTGATCTATCACCCCAGGGAGAGCTTGCCAATCCTGCACTTTCCCGGGGTGGAAAGGCTGCAGTGGGGTTAAGGATAAGGCTCCTTGGGCCTACCTTCTCCCATGCCTCTACATTTACCTTTCCGGCACCTTTCCTTCCTCAGAAAAGCATGGACGTATTTCTTGTATAAAATGTTCTGTCTGACTGGGAGTAACCTTAATTCCTCTGCTAACAAGCATATATGTTAAAAGATCAATACGGAGTCTTTTTTCTTTAGACTCAGTATGGCACATCTTCTTAATCTAAAGATCAATACAGAGTCTTCTTTCTTTGGACTCAGTATGGCACATCTTCTCAATCTAAGAATCAATACAGAGTCTTCTTTCTTTGGACTCAGTATGGCACATCTTCTCAATCTAAGTTCTGTACTATCCACCTTCTTACCCTACTTATCCTCTATAGGGGGGTCTGTAGCACCCTGGTGGAGTCCTATCCGTCCCGAGTGTGGGGGTTCTCAATGGGGGGGGGGGGGCTTACCTAGGGGAATCCTTTTCCAGGTGTTCCCAAAGGTGTGGACGGAGTCGGCGAAGACTATCCACCCTCTTCCTACGGTGGAGTCTGATCCGTCCCGAGTGTGGAGGTTCTCAATGGGGCGGCTTACCTAGGGGAATCCTGTTCCATGGGTTCCCAAAGGTGTGGACGGAGTCGGCGAAGACTATCCACCCTATTCCTATGGTGGAGTCCGATCCGTCCCGAGTGTGGGGCGCTTACCTAGGGGTCCCTGTTCGGGCGCCATATGCCGGGGTTCAGCCCCAGCGGGTCCAGGGGTTCCCAAAGGTGTAGACGGAGTCGGCGAAGAAGGAAGGACATGGAGGCAGTGTTCAGGTGATCATCATAGCCAGGTTCTCTTGTCAGGGTCTCCAGCCAGGTTCGTTCCAGGTTCTCCAGTCAGGTTCAGTGTCCAGGTTCCAGTCAGGTTCTCCTGCCAATCTCTGTAGTCAGGTTCAGTCCAGGATCCCTTGCCATGTTCTCCCGCTAGGCTCTGTCTCTAGGCTCTGAGGCCAGTCCCTGTCCAGGATCCTCCGGCATGCTCTCTCCAGCGAAGTTCTTCTGTCTCTAGAGAACGTTCTGTGTAGGTTCTGTGCCTAGGCTCTGTCTCTCTTGGTCCTGTCTTCCAAGCCCTGTCTGAGTTCTGTCTCTTGCTGTCTTGTTCTGAGTTCTGTCTCATGAGTTCTGTGTTCTGAGTTCTGAGTGTTTCTGTCTTGTTACAACTGTATTTATACCAGTTGATTCAATCCTATCAATCTCTATTACAAAGGTTAGGGCGTTTCTTATCTCCATTCCAGGGAGAAAAGATTATGTAGTTTAAGCATGATTGTTCGTAGTTAAAGGGATTAATTACCCACCTGGCACTTAGTTGAGGGGTTTTATTCCCTCCCTAACTTCAGGGGAAAATCCCTACCTGGGGAAAACAACCTTTCTCAGAGACCTTGGTTAAAACACATAGTGCCAAGAAGGTGAGCAAACATATTAAGAACAGTATGCCATATATGCCAGGTCCCTTGAAACAGCAAGCATGGACCGGCTCCCGGCAGTGTTGTAAGGAAAATGGAATGCAACCAAAACACACAATTTCAAGAGAACAGACATTTTGTAGTCATTAAGAATTATGTTTACAAAAACTTTAAACAAATGGATATTTATGTTCTAGCAATAGTTACATATTCAGGGGGAAAAAGAGCATAAAAACTGATAAAGTATAAGCTCCCTATAATATATCTATCTTTAGACATAAAACATTTCTGGAAATACACAAAAAGGAGTAATATTACCAATGGCTCCCTAGGGAGTGAAAATGAGAAGATGGATAAGAGGAAATTTTAACCTTCACTATACATCCTCCCTTAGTTTCCTATACTTGATTTTTAACAATTTAAACAAAATTGCCTTTAGGAAAAGTTTTTAAATGATGGGTAGAATGGTGAAAGTTCTTTTAGGTTGTAAAGTTATCTTAAATGACAGGACAAAAGTTTTTAAATATAGAATAATTTCAACTGTGTCCCCCTCCCAATAAGAGAAACTAGAAAATTCCTGAAACACTATTAAGGATAGTTACCCCTAAAGGGTCAGTTTTCACTTTTTTACTCTGTAAACTTTCTTATATGTTTAAAATATTTACAATAAGCATTTACCAAGTAGAGTAAAAGAAATGTGCTACTATAAGTGATAGGATGGATTACAGGAGTTGCTTTTGCCACATCCTAAAGTCAAATATTAAAAGGCCAAAATTGTCATTCGAAGATGAATAAATCCAAAGTAAAGACTAAAAGACCCTCTTCTTGTTGAAACGCAGCCAAACATGGCCTTAAAGTCCTATTTCAAGGAAGGCAGAATCATGCCTTAATTTTAAATACTTTTGACCTAAGTTTCTTTTCCTACTCTAGTCTTCTTTGCTACAGATATTAACCATATTTTCTTTCAGAGAAGGTGATAGTGGCAATTAGCTGGTGTCAAGACACAGACTCCCACCTCAGTGTGATAAGCAACTACCCTCAGACTAGAAGCCTCTTCCCTCACCTCTTGAGCACTGTTTGCTTCTATACCTCCCAATTCCTTCTGCAGTTTAGTTTTCCTTCCCAGAAAATGTGACCTGCCTCTACCAAGTATTATTAACACAACTGCATCTTACACAACAGTGAAAGGAAGGAAATTACTGCTTTAAGTCATCCTGGTGTCCTTTATTAGCAAAATATGGATCTTCTTTGTAGCTCTGTGGGAAATATAGTGACATCCTGTTCACTGTCATCATGCATCCTCCCCTTTGAGGTGCAAGATCCTTTGTGAAGTAGAAACAAAGAAAAAGCAGGGAGCTCTAGCTCTCTGGGATGGAGTGAGCACACTGCAGCCGCTCTTACTTTTCACAACTAAAATCTCTGGACACAACACAAAAAGCAGCAACCCGAGGACTCTGAAAAGGGAACTAAAAAGGTGAATTGTAAAGCAGAGTCAAAAGGGACCTAGTTTTAAATTTTAATTTATTTTATTCTGGCAGCTTTGTCCTGCGGCAGGACCCCAGCAAAGAGTTCCACCGACAGTAACAGAGCAGTGGTGCAGCAGCATGAATAGCTCAATCTCCAAATGACACCCTGTCCTTCTGGACAAACCTGAAAAAGGGCCCTTGTAGACCAGAGTATGGGGGGAATCATGAAGAGAAAGCAGACGGAGAAGGGAATCCCCTAATTCTATACAGAAACTGGACAATGCCCAGCCCCATTCTGAGCTGTGCGTTCATGGGACAGACTCGAAGTACATATCAAAGAGCTTTGAGAACTGAAAGGACTGAACAGAGCACCCAAGTCTGACTAACCCTCGAGAGGCACCAGCATGGGGCAGACCCCAAGTAGCAGAACAAAGGCTTTGAACACTGATCTGAGATCAGAACCAGCACCCACAGAAGGTGAGAGAGAAATGCAGTGTGACTCCGACAGCAAAAACAAAAAACAACATTGTACAACCCCAACCTACATAGCATAACATAAATAATACCCAGAACACAACCCAATAGAATTGAATATACAAAGAACTAGGAAAATATGACCAGTTCTCAAGAGAAAAAAAATCAGATTCTAACCCTGAGATAACCCAGATGATATGCATTATAATATCCTCCATGAGAATATAGAATGAATGGAAAGACAGAAATTCTAAGCAGAGAAATAGAAACTAGAAAAATAACCAGTGGAAATTATAACTGGCTGGCTCAATAGAAAAATAGAGATGACAGTTTCAAAAAAGTGAGCTAGAAGAGTCAGTAAATTATCTAATCTGATAAAAGATTCTCAGAAAAAATAAGCAGAGCCCTGGCCAGGTAGCTCGGTTGGTTAGAGTGTCGTCCCAATACGCCAAGGTTGTGGTTTCAATCCTGGTCAGGGCGCATACAAGAATCAGCCAATGAATGCATAAATAAGTGGAACAAGTCTCTCTCTCTCTCTCTCTCTCTCTCTCTCTCTCTCTCTCTCTCTCTTCCCTTCTCCATCCCCATACCCTGCCTCCCTCCTCATCCCCATTCCTCTCTCCTCTAAAATCAATAAAAAAGCTAGTTTCTAGTATTTATGTCAATGTTGTTCTAGAATAAGAGGAGAAAAAGACTGGTAGAGAAACTATTTGAAGCAATAATGGCCAAAAACTTCCCAATTATTAAAAGATATAAATTTATAAATGCAAGAGTTTCATAAACTTAAAATAGAATAAGCTAAAAAAAAGTAATCACTCTTAGACACATCATAATCAACTGCTTAAAAGCAAAGTTAAAAATAAAAGTATTTCCAGCAGATAGAAAAGAATTACACATTGTAAACAGGAGAATAATAATTTTAATGACTGAAGATTTCTCATCAGAAATGAGAGAGGCCAGAAGACAATGGAAAAACATCTTCAAGTGCTAAAAGAAAAAAAAAATTACTAACCTAGAAATGTATATCCATTGATAACATCTTTCAGGAAAGAAAGCTAAATAATGCCACTTTTAGACAAAGGAAAACTAAGAGAATCATTTTTAGCAGACCTGCTCTAAAAGAAATGATAAAGGAAGTGCATCAGGCTGAAGGGAAATGATACCAGAAAGAAACTTGTATTTTCACCAATTAAAGAACATTTACAGAAATGGTAACTATCGGGGTAAATAAAAGTTTATTTTCCCCAAGGTTTTGAAAATATGTATAATTGTTGGAAGCAGGAATTATGCCACTGTTTGATAAATTTTCAATATAAGTAGATATAATACATATCACAAGTAAAACATAAAGGTGAATGGGAGAGAATAAAGGAACCTATATGGTGATAAGGTTTCTACATTTAAGTTGTATAATATAAACAGTAAGTAGACTATGAAAGTTTAGATATGTATACTGTCACCATTGAACATCCAACAGAAAAATTTTTCCCAAAGAGATAGAGCCAAAAAGCTAATAGAAAGATGAAAATAAAATACTAAAAAGTTAGGGTTCAAATTACTGAAGAGAAGACAGGAACAAATAGCAGAGAGGATACACAGAAAACAAGTAATACAATGGTCCTTCTAAATCCAATCATATCAATAATTATACTAAATGTAAATGATCTAACACAGCCATGTAAAGACATCAGAATTTTTCAAAATAACAAGAACTAACTAAATGCTGCCTACCAGGAACCCATTTTAAAATATAAAAACCTAGATAGATTAAAAGTAAAGGATGAAAAAGTATGTCATATATACAATCATCAAAATAAAGCCAGAAAGGCTATCTTAATTTCAACCAATCTCTTTTTCTTGCCTGTCCTAATCTTTAATCCCTCTCTATTAACATGGGTACTTACAGAGCCTATTTCCTCATTCCTCATAATATCATTTCCAGAGTATTAATCTATATTTGCCGGTGATTTACAAAATATATCAGCATATCTCTCCTTGCTTTTTATGAACTTACCATCTAAGAGAGACAACATTAATGCAACAGTTTATTAATATACATTATATATAACATATCTAAAATATATGTTTGGAAAATATGTTAAGTTCCCTGTGTACAGAGATGACTTCATAGGCTTTAAGAATGGCATGGGATTCTCACTAAAATTACAGTGTAGGTGGTTTAGAGAATAGTGTTGGAGAAGAGCAAATTCATATGAGAAGCTTGAGAAAAAACGTATTTTCAGAAGCAACTAAATGTAGGTTTTGAGAAAGCATGCCTAAAGCAAGCATAAGGCTGAATAGTACGTAGATAAACCTCTTAGAATTTTATTAGGCTTATAAAGATTCACAGCAGTATTAAACAGATCATGCCTCTCACTGCATCTTGACACTATAAGGATGCTTTGGGGTTTACATACAATAGATGTCCTTTTAATCAATATTTTTTATCTAAACATTCTCACAAAGAAATTATAGCCTTACAGGCACCACCACCCCCTCTTCACCAGTCACTTATTTAAGGTGACAGGGAAAGGAGAGAGAGAGACAGATAGACAGGGGGGAGGACAGGAGAGAGAGGGGGAGAAAGGCAAAGAGGAGAAGATAATTATGCAAGCGGGTGAAAACTTCCACAGTGGAAGTTCAGCAATTGTCCAAAACACATGGATCAGGGTCTTCAATACAAAATTTTCAGTTATAATTAAAACCAGGGGGACAGATTGATTGTTTTAGGAGCAAGCATAAGATGACAACAGAGAAAAGTGAAGATCTGAACCCAGTGGTACATGTGGACGATCATTGCCCTCCTCCACCTCACGTGTTTTCAGATATATTCTGTGATTTGCTTAAAGAAAAACCAACACTCAGCTCTACCTAAGAGGAATATTATTTCTATTGTACAAATGAGGCAATAGATGAGACAAAAATGTCTTACCTATATAGGCATCCCTCACTTTTATGGTGCAATTCATTTCTGGAAACCACAATAAAAAAATCATTAAGTGGACTGTGTGGAATTTATTAAACTTCCAATATTCCTAGTTGCTCACTCGTTTATCGTCATAAAGAAAATGCATTCTATTCCACTGTGAGCAATCATGAAGCAGCATTTTAGCCCCCACGGCTGTGCCTGTGGGAAACAGCCTCTTTCACAATCCCCTGAAGTTGAGGCCAGGACTTCCAACAACTCTCCACATGGCTGGAAATGCCAAATTATCAGGCCTTAAGGAGAGAAATTCTGGATGAAAAGATAGTAACTCTCCTTATCTGAAAACACACACACACACACACACACACACACAAAATAGATACACATACCTTGAAAAATAGGTGAGCATACATTCTCTGCCAAAACATGATCAACAAGAAGTTAATTAAGCATTTTAGCTGTCAAGGAGGAGTGCTCAGTTCAGGAAAATTTAGGATTCTGTGTCTGTAAAAGGACCTAGCCCCTTACTGGTATGGTTAAAGTGGAGAGTTGTTCTCTCCTCTGCTTCTTTTTCTAATTGATTTCAGAGAGGAAGAGAGAGGGAGAGAGAGAGAGAAGTATCAATAGTGAGAGAGAATCATTGATCAGCTGCCTCCTGCACGTCCCACACTGTGGATCAAGCCCACAACCTGGGCATGTGCCCTGACTGGAAATCGAACCATGACTTTCCAGGTCGATGCTCAACCACTGAGCCATACAGGCCGGGCTCTTCTCTGCTTAAGGTGTGTACAAAACCTAGTAAAACCACCAGCACTACTGCTATGCTAAATGACATGTAGACTTTTCTCCTGATTGTCCTTTTCATACCTCTTTGCTTTGAACGTAGTGATACAATATTTTGAATAGAGATATTCTAGACCAGTGGTTCTCAAAGTGTGGTCACTGGAACCAGCAACATCAGCATTACCAGGGAACTTGTTAGAAACATAATTCTAATCCAGACCTACTAAATCAGAAATTTGGGGGCGGGGGAGGGGGCGGTGGGAGGTCAATTTGTTCTCACAAGTCCTCCAGGTGACTCTGATGCCCCGTGAAATTTGAAAGCCCTAATTCTAGAAGTCTTTAAATATGGGACACAAGTCTGACCTTCATTTTTCTCCAAGTTGTCTGGAAGCAATGATTTAGTTAATCCTGGCTGAGGGTGCTCCTCATACTCATAACACTAGAATGGCTGCGTAAGAACCTCATCTTTTGATCTCTGCCTCTCGCCATGCAAGGATAGGACATTCATGTGTTCCCGAAGACAGGAGGAAGACACACCCAGTGCCAACTCTCAACCAACATATGTAAAAGTCTGTCTTCTCAGTGAAAGAAAGTCAAGGTCTCTCTCTCCACAAAGGGGTAGCCTTTCTTGATAATCACAATACTTCCAACTTATAGTGGGTTATCCAACATAATTTTCAGTTTACAAGACCCCTCCAGATAAATATAATTTAGCTGCCACAATAACCCTATGAGGCAGATTCTGTATTCCCCCTAACACAGCGGTTCTCAACCTGTGGGTTGCGACCCCTTTGGGGGTCGAGCGACCTTTTCACAGGGGTCGCCTAAGACCATTGGAAAACATATATATAATTACATATTGTTTTTGTGATTAATCACTATGCTTTAATTATGTTCAATTTGTAACAATGAAAATACATCCTGCATATCAGATATTTGCATTACAATCCATAACAGTAGCAAAATTACAGTTATGAAGTAGCAACGAAAATAATTTTATGGTTGGGGGTCACCACAACATGAGGAACTGTATTAAAGGGTCGTGGCATTAGGAAGGTTGAGAACCACTGCCCTAACAGTTTGCAAAGAAGGCAGCTCGAGCTCAGAGAACGCCCAGTAACCAGCTACCAGCCTAAGATCAGCCAGCCCGTGAAGGTGCAGAGCCTCCACTGTTCACACCAAGCACAATACTCAAGCGGTCTACATGAAAGAAACAGCTCTGTGGTCATGGGTGAACTGTTGAACCTGCATGTGCCTCCTTTCCGCATCCATAAAACAGAGTAAAAGTAGTGCCTACCTCACAGAGTTTATGTGAGGATTAAATAAGATAATCCACATAAGGCTCAAAAAAAAACCCAGTGCCTGGCATGTAGCACGTTTACAATAAATATTAACCATAATGTATTGGCTGTAATTACTGATCCGACACCACCAGCACTCCAGCTATTAACAACAATGCAGCCACTACTACTGCTCCAGGGAACTGGGCATTTTTAAACTTATTACAGTCTTCCTTTTCTCCTGCCTTCAAACTTCTTACACTGTCCAGACCATCCTATGTTGAGTGTTTATGCAATAGCCATGATCCCATCATTTATTGGGTTATGATAGAATTTATAAAAAAAAAAAACCCTTCATATTTTTGTGAGCAGCTATTCCAAACATCACTTTTATTCCTAATGCTATTTAAAGATCAGCTCTTACAAAGATAAACAAAATAATTATGTCAAATGTACACAGCCTTCATTCCTGTGAGCTTCTTGAGATGCAAAGGAAAACAAAAGGCTTCAATAAGGCTGGCAAATCGGAAAGCTGGTTTCGGCTCCTTGCCTCTAAATTGATCAAAGATAGTCTGAATTTCCAGTTGTGTAAATGAAAAACAGAAACTCTTCTCTGAGCACATCCTTCCAGATATGTATGCCTGATTGCAGCCCTTTGAAGTCGACACAGCTGAAATCAGACTTTTTTGCATGAATTATGCACCACAGCAGAACAGAGAGACCACTCGGAATATGACTCATCATACAAAAGCAAGCTGGAAGCTGAAGGCACTTGCACTGTGCATCTTCTGGGAAGCCAGCATTCCTGAATTGGGTGAGAGGCCCATGGTGAGGGGCTATTTCAAATAAGAAAGGTGCAGCCACAACGCCTACTCAGCTTATTACTTCAACAATGGCACAGACTCACTCATTTGTGTTTTGGTGGCTTTAACCCACCGACTTCCAAGTCCACGGACCTAATCCACCATAACTAACTATTTAAATCCAGCGAGCAAATGAGAAATTAACATTCATTTTCATTCATTTCAATCAAGTCAACATAAAACCAGCAAAAGATTCAAGTCTAAACTTAAAACTTCATTTAATTTTGTACCTAAAGCACAATGATTCAAGTTTAAATGTTATAATTTATTTCAGCATTTATATTCTCCAACTTTGAATTATACAAATCCAAACTGTTCATATTTATTGGAATTCGAAAGCCTGCATAACAGAATTTTTGAGTGCCTTTGATAGTGTTTTTAAGGATTCTTCTAAACTTATTCAAAAATTCTACCTAAACATATTATTTTCTATAGGGAAATAACTTCTACACTGAAACTACTTCTAAATCAAATGTATTCATCTTAGTACTATATCAAACTCACCAAGACCCAAGATAATAGATTTCATACTTACATATGAATGGCTTATTAGCTCAATAAGTAAATCCATATTTGGGGGAAACTACTGGTTTTTCAGCTTGGCCATGATTCCAATGTTATTCCTACTTAATTTATGTAACAGATTAAGCATTATTTCTCTACGTTAAGTTCAAAAGCAATTTTTGTGAAGGATTATGAAGCAAAGCAATGCAAGTTGGAGAGCTGTCTGAAATTGTAAAGGTCAGCTTCGAACTTAGAGCTAAAGTTGATGGGTCAGGAATTACTCAGAAATTATTTTATTCAGCCCTAACCAGTTTGGCTCAGTGGATGGAGCGTCGGCCTGCGGACTCAAAGGTCCCAGGTTCAATTTCGGTCAAGGGCATGTATCTTGGTTGCAGGCACATCCCCAGTAGGTGGTGTGCAGGAGGCAGCTGATCAATGTTTCTCTCTCATCGATGTTTCTAACTCTCTATCCCTCTCCCTTCCTTTCTGTAAAAAATCAATAAAATATATTTTTTAAAAAGACTGACAAAAAAATTTAAAAAAAAGAAATTATTTTATTCAACATTTACAACTAGAAACCCCAACCAGCTATAGTTGATCCCACTTGACCAGGAAATAAAAAAAACTTCTGAGCAAAGGCAAAAAATAGTTGGTCAGTGGCAAAGCTGGCTCCCTGTTGATGGCTTGTAACTGCCCCTCTTTCAAACCTCAAGCTCTAAAGGGCAGGGCCCCCACTGTAGGCACCTCTCAGAGTGGGGCTCAGGGGCTCAGCTTCTGTTGAAGTGATGTTTCATTCCTACATACTTTTTGCTTCCTGTGAAACTGGCCTTCTAACTGCTTGCTTTTGGCTCATGATATATATGTGGTCCTTTTTCTTGGCTGTCTTTTGACATGGAATCCATACCCTCTGCAAGAATTCTATAATAGTACAGGCATATATGTGCCCGAACAACTCTGGCTTATCTGAGGGTTCCGACTTTTCCTTTTGTTCTGACTTAGATAGATGTATATCTACTATATTAAGAATGACTCTCCCCAGTGTTAGCTTCTCACCCTCATTTTACTGGCCCGCACCCAACATCATGCAGCTAAAGCTGTGTTTTTGAGTCAGGAGAGTATCTGTCTCTGAAAAAGCTCAGAGAGAGCAAAAGCTCAAAGGTGTTTCAGTTCCTTCAAGCTCATGCATCCTCCATCTTGCACTTGGCTGAGTTCCCAGGTATCAGTTCTCAAGGCACATGGGTGGCTTTGGACATGTACCTAAGCAAATATACAGGGTGGGGCAAAAGTGGGTTTACAGTTGGAAGTACACAAAACACAGTTTATTCTTGTATTGTTATTTATTAATTATTGTATTATTTTCCATAGGAACTACTGGAAACCTACTTTTGCCCCACCCTGTCATCTTGAAGAGGCAAATAAAGAACAGGGGACTAGGAGTTAACATATCTGTAACTCAGCTACTAAATTCACAACAATGTGTGATCCTGGTGACTCATTATCCCTCTAAGATCTGTTTTCTCAACTGTAAAGTTAAAGAGCTTTTGTAATCTCAAAGTTTTCTCCCAGCTATGAAATTCTATTACTCTTTTTTGCAAAGGTAATTATTAAATGAATTCCCAAGCTTAAGATATTACCTACTGTTACTTTCTCATGTCATCTTGCCTCTCTATTAGTATGGACAATTGAAACTCAATTATGTACTATAGGGCAAAAACACTGGGGAAGATTCTCATATAAACTTCTATTCTAACAGCATGTCTGAGTAAGCAATTCAATGTTCCTGTTGATTAAAGCACTCTGAAATACACATCTATATTAACGTGTAAAGAAACAAAACCCATTGGCTGAGTACCTGCTATGGGGCAGGGATTTAGTTAAGCACTTTACTGCAATTAACTCTAATCTTCATTATCTGAAAAGTTAATATGATCTCCATCTCCCAGGATCTAGGAGATTTTTTAACCTACCCAGAGTCACAGCTCCAGTAAGTGCTGGTAGTTGAATTCAAATGCAAGAGCTGTGCTTTGGGCTGGCCTGCTGGTGAGGAATCGAGCAAGCATTTAATATCTATCTTGGGTAGAGGTCATCATAACACACAGCTGCCTATCACACAATATTCATGCAGTAAAACCTCCTATTGCATTTAACAGGTTTCATTTATACTGTACCCTTCTTGAAAGATGGGAGGAAACTGATTTCCCTAGGGATGGCTTCAAATTCTATAAGAAAAAAAATACATATATATATATATATATATATATATATATATATATATATACACACACACACACACACACACACACACATATATAGAAAAGGTATATCTACTTCATACAGTTAAAAAAATCTGTTATAAATAAAAACAGGTTGATGACCCTATCACTTTGAATAAGTAAATAAAAATGGAATGAATAAAAATGAAGTTTAAAATAAATGAAAAATAAAGAAATCATTAATTTTAACTCAAGAGTTTTAAAACTGACTTCTAAAAATGAAGAGGAGTTAGTACTACCAGATAATGAGAGATATTATAAAGTTGCAATAATAAAATAGCCAAATGCGAAGGAAATTCGGTATATGACAGAAGTAGTATTTCAAATTAGAGAGGAAAATATATAGATCATTTAATAAATCATGTTAATGGGGGAAGAAGAGGATAACTACAGTTGAAGTTCTCATGTCTGACACCAAAATTAATTCAAGATAAATAAAAAATTCAAACATTAAAAAAAAAATACTAGGAGAGAGTTAACGTGTTTACAGGCCCTCTTGAAACTCCAGTAAAATCCCTATGAAGAATAAAGGAGGTAAACTTCCAAAAGGACAAAAGACAATGACAACAGATAAGAGGTATCACCCAACATCTTGGAAGATGGAAAGCAGAAGAGGGAGTGGGAAAACTGATCTAGTCAAGAGGAGCCACCGGAGCCCAACTGCCTTCCAGTGGTGGAAGTCGGAGAAGTTTGCCCCACGCTTCTTCGTGTACAAGAGCCACCTGGCGGTCCTGAGCGTGTTGACACTGGTTCAGCAGTCTGGGGCGAGGACTGCGATGAAGACTGCAATGAAGACTGCGGTGAGCACTGAATGCTGCATTTCTAACAAGTTCCCTGGTGATGTGGGCAGAGGCTACAGGTCTCTGGGGGCTGACCACATGGTGAGCAGTGAGGCTTTGGAGTAGACAATGCCACAAACATTCATGAACTGTCAGCATCAGATACATGTGGAGGTTGGGGAGCAGAAGGGCTGGTCCAAAGTCTGTATAAGGGACAGGCAGACCTCCTGATTCGGTGCTAGAAGCCAGGTGACTGCTTGCCCCAGTGCCAGCAGAGGAAGGGGGTTTAACTCCCAAAGAGACCAAGTTACACAGGGTCTGACCTTTGGGACATTTGAGTACAGTGATGAAAACATGGGACTAAGTCAGCCATTTTCAACCTTTCATCTCATGGCAAACATAAATGAATTTCTAAAATTCTGTGGCACACCAAAAATTATATTATACTAGAGGCTCGGTGCACAAAATTCATGCACAGTAGGGTCCCTAGGCCTGGCTGGTGATCAGGACCGATCGGGGCCTTCCTTCCTTCTGCGTCGCCCCCTGGTGATCAGCGCACATCATAGCAAGTGGGTTGAACTCCCGAGGGGACACTTTGCATATTAGCCTTTTATATATATAGATATTTTGATGATCTGACAAAAAAAAATAGTTACAATTTTTATTCATTCATCCCAGACGGCTATTGTGTTGGCTGTTGTCATTTTTTAATTTGACAATCTAAAAAGAAAAGAGGTCAGTGCCCTAACTAAATAGTCAAGTATGGCATGTTTTAAAAATTCTTGTGGCACACTGGTTGAAAACCACTGGACTGAGTGAAAATCTGCAAACCAAATAGGACCTTGAGCTCCATTAAGCAGCTCAGCTCACAGCCATTAGGGAAGTAGGAGGAGGGTTGCTGTCTATGGAACTGAATAGCTCAAGGAATGCACTCTAGAAGGGAAAACTGTGAATCTTTAAAACACCCACACTGAAGGCCACTGTGGCTGCTGGCCCTTGGCCTCTTAGTGCTGGCCCTACCCCTGCCCACTGGTGGGTGGGGGCAATCTGGGGCCAGGCCGGCTGGGAGAGGGGCTGTGGGAGGTTGAGGCACAGCAGGTCGCACCCTGTCAAGCCTCTGCAGAGGTGTGGTGCCAGGACCGGGCCCGTGCTGCTGCCTCTGTGGTTGCCTCTGCAGAAGGGGCAGCACTGGGACTGGGACCGCGCAGCCCCCCTCTCCCACTGCCTCTGTGAAAGGGGCCGTGGCACTGGACTGGCCCGCGTCACCGCCTCTCCTGCGCCACAGGCTCTTGCAGCAGCTGTGGCTTTGTCCGGAAGGACGTTCAGAAGATGTCCAGTCTAATTAGCATATTACCCTTTTATTAGTATAGACTAGAGGCCCTGTGCACAAAATTCGTGCACGGGGGGGGAGGGTCCCTTCAGCTTGGCCTGTATTCTCTCCAATCCGGGACCCCTTGGGGGATGTCTGGCTGCCGGATCGAGCCTAAACCTGCAGTTGGACATACCTCTCGCAATCCAGGACTGCTGGCTCCTAACTGCTCACCTGCCTGCCTGCCTGATTGTCCCTAACTGCCTCTGCCTGCCAGCCTGATCGCCCTAACTGCTAGCCTTATCACCCCTAACTGCCCTCCCCTGACAGCCTGATTACCCCTAACTGCCTCTGCCTGCCAGCCTGATTTTCCCCTAACTGTTCTCCTGCCAGTGCGGTCACCCCTAACTACCCTCCCCTGCCAGCCTGATTGCCCCTAACTGCCCCTGCCTGCCAGCCTAATCTCCCCTAACTGCTCCCCTCCCAACCTGATCGCCCCTAACTGCCCTCGCCTGCCAGCCTGATCGTCCCCTAACTGTTCCCCTGCCGGAGTGGTCACCCCTAACTACCCTCCCCTGCCAGCCTCATCGCCCCTAACTGCCCTCTCCTGCCAGCCTGATCACCCCTAACCACCTCTGCCTGCCAGCCTGATATCCCCTAACTGCTCCCCTCCCAGCCTGATTGCCCCTAACTGCCCTCCCCTCCTGGTGTGGTCACCCCTAACTACCCTCACCTGCCAGCCTGATCGCCCCTAACTGCCCTCCCCTGCCAGCCTGATCGCCCATAACTGCCCTTCCCTGCCAGCTTGATTACCCCTAACTGCCCCTGCCTGCCAGCCTGATCTCTCCTAACTGCTCCCCTCCCAGCCTGATTGCCCCTAACTACCCTCCCCTGCTGGCCTGGTTTCCCCTAACTGCCCTCCCCTGCCGGCCTGATCGCCCCTAACTGCCTCTGCCTTGGCTTCTGCCACCATGGCTTTGTCCAGAAGGATGTCCAGATGGATGTCTGGAAGACGTCCAGTCTAATTAGCATATTACCCTTTTATTAGTATAGATGAGATTAAAGACATATAACACTAGGTAATGTTTTTAAATGATCTTGAAAATGGAAGAAGTGGTTGCATAATTTTAAATGTTCAATCTGTTTCGAATACTAGTTGTTTTGTAGCATATGAATCCTGTAGACATCAAAACATTTATAAATACACAAGTTAAAATTAATACATTAGAAATTAGCAAATGGTAACTGCTGAGACAATACTACACCAAGAGATTTGTTGTATGTTGTGTTACTACTTTAAAAAAAAACTGGGGTAAAAACTTCAGCAGTACCACTTAAAACCAGTGTGAAAACCCCATTATCTCTAGCATGCTTATTTGGAAAAATGTTGTTATACCACAACCCCTATAGCTGTCATAAGAGCTCTGAAAAATCTGTACCTCAACTGTAGTGTCATGGCCATTTGGCAGTAATAGAAAACTGAAGATTTTACCAATGAAACATGGTATATTTAAAGAAAACCATTCTCTTATGCTATGAGAGTCCAAAAACAATAGATTTTAACAGACTTATTTTAAGGTACCCTCTTTATAGAAATAAGTAGAAAGTAATGCAGTATTTTGGGCCTAAAAGGCATGGGTAGTAACCCGCAAAACCTATGCAAAAAATTGCAAAATCAGAAGAAGCAGAAAGCTAATGAGAAAGTGTCATCCACAGGAACACCGGAAGGCTTCAAACAAATTGCAGGCTACATGATCACTTTTCAAAAAAATGTTAAAGACCCACAAAAAAGTTAAAGATGTGATACTAGGGTTCCAAAAAGTGACTATAAAACTGGAAAAAAAAATTGTAAGCAGAGATGGAAATAAAATGAAAAGGAAAGATTTAAAAAAAAAAAAAGATCAAAGCTACATGAAGAGGAACAGAATAAATATGAGTGAACAGGACACCTAGCAGGTAGGCTTGAGGAAAATTAATAAAATCACTTGGAAAAAATATATCAAAATGATTACAGAAATGGTGATGGTTTAGAAAGGGAGACTATAGAGTTCTAACATATGTATAATTGGTATTCCTGAAGAAGAGAACAAGATATATCTAAAGGTGGAATAGGAGAAAACTTGTATTACAGAAGAATTAAAAGATTAGATTACATTAGATGAAAAGGTACATGTTTTAAGGTGAGTATAATTATAAAAATATAAAGCACAGCAAGTCTTAAAAATATTATTTTCAAAACAAATACAGCATTTCTATATCGCAAACAAAACTTAGCGTTCAAAATACATGGCTTTTTCAAATTCCAAGTGTATGACAGCTCTGATTCCCTCATCTCAAACTGCAAATCTTCTCATTCTACATTCAAGGAACAGGATACGTAGCATTTCAACAGTTACATACTTAATCCCCTGTTTAACATCCTTAATTTGTTTTTAAAAAAAGACATTAAAACACTGTATTATTGACCCTTTATTAATACCTATCTTTATAAAACATTTTCACTAATTAAAGTGGGAAAGAAAATGGGTGTTTTTTGACTATGGTTCTTTCTCTCACTCACTTTCTCACACCCCCTTTCCTTTATTAAATGTTATAGCCAAATACTAATCAGATGTTGTTTATCCAAGCATGTGCACAAACAGCACAACGAGGAGACTGTCCCATATGTGACGGCAGGTACCAGAGCTTGTGCTTTCCTCCAAAAGGAACCAAAGTCCGTAAGTGGGATAATCAGCT
Organism: Myotis daubentonii; assembly: GCF_963259705.1. Lineage (NCBI taxonomy): Eukaryota > Metazoa > Chordata > Mammalia > Chiroptera > Vespertilionidae > Myotis > Myotis daubentonii. The sequence continues at coordinate 49,071,300 of NC_081846.1, forward strand.
TTGCTGCATAGATTAGGAATTAAAGTTGCCTTTCGTCCACACATTTCAAATACGTTTTCCTAAATTTATAAAAATGGGTAAAACTGATAAGGAGGAAGCTTCCGGGCTACCAGTAATGTTTCTTGAGCTGGGTCCTAACTAGTGAATACATGGCTATATTCACTTTGTTGTGATAATTCAATGAGCTCTACATTGACCTGTTCTTTGCGTGTGTTTCTTTTTTTTTTTTTTTTAATATATTTTATTGATTTTTTACAGAGAGGAAGGGAGAGGGATAGAGAGTTAGAAACATCAAGGAGAGAGAAACATCGATCAGCTCCCTCCTGCACACCTCCTACTGGGGATGTGCCCGCAACCCAGGTACATGCCCTTGACCGGAATCGAACCTGGGACCCTTCAGTCCGCAGGCCGACACTCTATCCACTGAGCCAAACCGGTTACGGCCTTATCCTATCTAATAAAAGAGAAAAATGGTAATTGGCGTACGACGATACCCTTTTCATTGGCTAATCAGGGCTATATGCAAATTAACCGCCAACTATGATTGGCAGTTAACTGCCAACAAGATGGCGGTTAATTTGCATATGTAGGCACAATGCAGGGAGGCGAAAGGGAAAGCAGGAAGAAGCCACCTGCCACTGACAGTGATTGGAAACCCAGGGGGGAGCTAAGAGCTGGGGGGCAGGGCAAAGGCGGCCCTGGGGCCACCTTTGCCCTGCCCCCCAGCCATGATCGGAGAATCAGGCACCTTTTCCGCCCTGGCCAGTGATAGCAGGAAGTAGGGGTGGAGCCAGCGATGGGAGCTGAGCACGGTCGAAGCTGGCAGTCCCGGGAGCTAGGGGTCCCTTGCCTGGGCCTAAAACAGAGCCCACGATCGCGGGGCCACTGCAGCTGCGGGTCCCCGCTGCCCGGGCCGGACGCCTCAGCCAGAGGCGTTAGGCCTGGGAAGGGGCGGAGCCTGCAACCGCGGGGAGCTGGGGGTCCCCTGCCCAGGCCTGACACCTCTGCCGGAGGCCTCAGGCCTGGTCAAGGGGCCGAGCCGGTGATGGGTGATCAGAGGGTGATGAGGGTCAACTCCTCTGGCCGAGGCATCAGGCCTGGGCGGGGGGCTGAGCCGGGGATTGGGGGGATATGATGGTCCCCTTGCCCAGGCCTGAAGCCTGGGTCAGAGGCGTCAGGCTTGGGCGGGGGGTGGAGCAAGCGATCAGAGGGAGATGGGGGTCCCCTGCCCAGGCATGATTCCTGGGCCAGAGGCCTCAGGCCTGGGCGGGGGCCAGAGCCAGTGATCAGGGGGAGATGGGGGTCCCCTGTCCAAGCCTGACACCTCTGGCGGAGGCGTCAGGCCTGGGCAAGGGGCCGATCAGGCGATCGGAGGGTGATGGGGGTCTACGCCTCTGGCCGAGGCATCAGGCCTGGGCAAGGGGCCGATCCTGCGATTGGAGGGTGATGGGGGTCAATGCCTGAGGGCTCCCAGTATGTGAGAGGGGGCAGGCTGGGCTGAGGGACACTCCCCTCCCAACACACACCCAGTGCACGAATTTCGTGCACTGGGCCCCTAGTGTATATTATACATACAGACTAAAAGTTTACGTTAGAAAAGAGAAAGTACTATTCTAACTCCATAAGAATGTTTGTAAGCAAGCGATGGTTGCACATTTGAGTGCTGGGTTTACAGCAAATACCCATTAGAGTATTGGCTAACCTAGGGTACACAAAGATGGAATTTTCCGCCAAAGTCAGGGTTTTCTGCTGCCTTTTGTTGTACACACATGCCAGTCACTCTCTCCCCCACTCTCTTACCCTCGCTCTTATTCTCTCCACAAATGGAGACACTGGTTGCGTTTAGTTTCAGCTGCAAAGAGAAGTATAATCTGTGTCAACTTCCAAACTATGATCATCATACACCCTTTACCTTAACAGTTCCCATTCAGAGCAGCTACCTGACACTTGTAAGATGGCTTTCAAAACAGGGCACTAAGATGTTTCTAGCAGTTAAGTGCATCCAATTCAGAAAAGCTTTAGACAATTCGAAAGGACTGATATTCCTTAGATTTGACCCCTGAGTAAAGACTGAGACGTTGGCTGGGAAAATGGAATCAGGCTTGATACAGAGAAAGAGTAGCCAGGTTTGGTTCTGCTTTGAATGGAAGACTTTTATCTCATCTTCAACTCTGAACAAGGGGAAACTGCTTGACAAACAATAAATCGTTGTTTTACACTTGTGGCACTTAGTAACCAATTCTATTTTTTCTTTCCAGTCAGAAAAAAAGAAATCTAAAACCGTAAACTTATTTTTGACAACAGAAAGAACATGTATTATGTATTATTTATTAGATATTTTCTAAACACTAAGAAATCAGCCCAGCCAGCATGGCTCCATGGTTCAGCATCAACCTATGAACCAGGAGGTCACCGTTTGATTCCAGGTTAGGGCACATGCCCAGGTCACGAGCTCAATCCCTAGTGGGGGCGGGGGGGTGCAGGAGGCAGCTGATCAATGAATCTCTCTCATCACTGATATTTCTATCTCTCCCTCTCCTTTCTTCCCTGAAATCAATAAAAGTATTATTTTTTAAACACTAAGAAATTAAATTAGTTATATGAGGTGATAGCTCTTATGAACCATCTTTCTAAGTGGATTTGTCCTAAACTCACTCCTGCCCCGGGAAATGGGAGGAATAACGGAACAGCTGGTTACCAGGGCTCGGGACTGAAAGGTAAGGGGGCGACCAATCAACAGATCCCGCTGGCCCAGCCTACCATGGATCTGAAGACAGAGTCGGGTCTGAGCAAGAGGATGAGGAAAACAGAAGACGTGGGAGCATGAAGCAAAAAGGAGCCAACAGTTAAAAGGAGTGATAAGCCATGGTCCTATCTAGGTGCCCTCTACCTGATCTTACATGGCTTGACTTTGTGCCAAGGTATGGGCAGACGGGGGACAGAGGGCACAGCACAGGCACTGACACGGACGAGCTCGTCTGCCTGCTTCGAGACGCAGGGCTGCAAAGCTTGCCTCTGAGAGAGGCGAGATCAAAACTGGACTTGCCTAACATTTCCCCTGCTCAACTCCAAACACAGTTCACTGCAGCGTTTCGTCGGGAGCCCAGCACTCTCCAATGAACCACAGACACCTAACACGAGCAAAAGTCAGTTTTACAGACAGTGAAATCAGCAGAAGCATGAACGATAAAAGAGCCTATACAGAAACCACCCGACTGCCTGAGCTTGCTGTAGAAATAACGGCTGGTTAACAGCCACCACCTGCACTGCATCTATTTTTGTTTTCTTCCCCCATCCCTTCTGCGCGCAGCCGCTAAAGTGTGGTGCACACATCACCACATTCCCGCATCCCTTTTGTCTCGATGTATGCTTCAGCAAGTTGATACATGCAGCTCTTATCCTGCAGGTCTTCAGCCTTCTCTCTGCTCTCTGTGACAACTTAAGAGACTAAAAGGGTATCATCTTTCTAAATGATATTTTGGTATTTGCTCTTTTTTTTTAAGTTCTCCAACTTTGTGGGGGGTTTTTTAATGATGTAGGTAACATTTGTGAGTTCTACTCTTCCTCTAAAACTTTTAAATAAAATGTAATAACCGTTTTTTAAAAAAAATAAAGTGTGGGTGCTTAACACACCCCGGGATGAAAGTGGGAGGGAAACACAACCAGGGTGTGGTGTCAGCAAGGCCAGACAGCACGCCCAGGAGGAACAGCACACCGACAGCGGCCCTGGGCACGTGACCATGAGTTACGCTCTCAGGAGCCCTTCGACACTCACAGGGAGCCCTGCCACCCCCTTTTCTAAAAGCCACGGCACAGGGTGCACAGACGGTGGGGCAGGAGCCGCAGCTCCATCACCAGGGAAGCTCCTCCCTCACTCACCTCAGGGAGAAGCAGAGGGGCCACTCTCTTTGTGAAAACAGCCCGGCTGGGGACCAGACCAGCGTGGGTTTAACCATCCGGTGGGGTGACCTGCTGCTGCAGTTGTTCTGAAGTGTTTCTAGGACAGTTCCAGACAAACCAGGAGCAGCTGGTCACTCTACAATAGCACCATGGGGGTGCCCGACAGCCAGGCTCTGCCAGGACCTGGGTGACTGGCACAGGGCAAGTCGGTTCATCTCTATAGGTTTCTGTGTCCTGATATGTAAAATGGGAGGTGGTCATGTTTAGCTTTGCCAGAATTTCAGAACACTTGTGCCCTAAATCAGCATCTGGTAGTGTGGTGTTCCAAGGGGTGGGGAGAAAGGGGTGGTAGAAGTAGTGTGCCCTGGTGAGGAGGGGTATTGTTTTTTTAATAAAAACGTATTTACATTTTCATTTATTTATATATTTTCTAAAATAAAAAATATTTATTTATCTAGGGCATATATTTTTTATTGATTTTTTAAAATGTATTTTTTATTGATTTCAGAGAGGAAGGAAAAGGGAGAGATAGAAATGAGAATCATTGATCGGCTGCCTCCTGCATGCCCCCTACTGGGGATCAAGCCTGCAATCCAGGCATGTGCCCTTGGCTGGAATTGAACCTGGGACCCAAACCGACACTCTATCCACTGAGCCAAACCAGATAGGACTTTTTGTTGTTGTTGTTTGTTGTTGTTGTCGTTAGATAAAGAGGAAGGGAATGGGAGAGATAGAAACATTAATTAGAGAGAACGTCAATTGGCTGCCTCCTGCACACCCATTACCAGGGACTGAGCCCGCAACCCTGGCAACCCGGGCATGTGCCCTGACCAGGAATCGAACCGGGGACCTCTTGGTGCATAAGTCGACACTCAACCACTGAGCCACACTGGCTAGCTGAGACACACTGGCTGGGGGAGGAGGGATATTTTTTCACTCTATCAATTCCATATTTACTTTTTTATATGGATTTTAAAGGAAGGGGGGGAGAGAGAGAGAGAGAGAGAGAGAGAGAGAGAGAGAGAGAGAACACACATCAATTTGCTCTACCACTTATTTATGCATTCACTGGTTGATCTTGTATGTGCCCTGAGTGGGGAGCAAACCTGCAACCTTGGTGTCTCAGAACAATGCTCTAACCAGCTGAGCCCCAGCTAGGCCCTAGCTGCAATTCTAGGGCAACAATTCTATGTTTAGAATTGGTTTCATGTGATGCTAATAAAAAGTAAGCCAACTTTTAGTCAATTTTATTTTTTTTTTAATCTACAGGTAATCCTCCCTTACTGCATGTACCCGGGCTCACCACGGGTGTCTGACACATGATGGACTCATGTATTTTTAAATGAATGAGTGTTCAACTTCCTAAGTAGAAAGTCTGAAACTGTTAAACTATTACTAAATTAAGTAGAGGCAGTTTTGGGTAATTTGTCATTCAACAGCATGTGGTTTCATCTTTGCCTTACTTCCTCCTTTAGAAGACAACCCACCACAAATGTCACATTTGATCATCTTCAGATGTCTTCTACCAATGCCTAAAAAATTTAACAGGCTCATTAAATTATTTACACGGCAAACTACTTACAAATTATACTGAAGCTGGGCAGAGCTGGAAAAGTGCTCCTAGTGGGAAGCCAGGTCTGATCCCTTCTAAACTAGTTTGGTTAGGTCAGCCATATTCACACCAATGGGAGTTCAAATTTGGGGGCTGTAGATTAAGGTCCAGTTCTTCACTAAGCTACGGTTATTTAATGCTGACTAATTGGAAGAATCAGAATTTTCCTTGGGGGGGGGGGGAGAGGGGGTACGAGAAAGGGGAAGAGAAGGAAAGGGTGGGTGGAAGAGGGATAGGGGGAGAGAGAGGGAGAAGGAGAGGAGAAAGGCAATAGGGAAAGTAAAACTCAATGGTTACTGACAACCCCAAGAGGTGAAAGCAGGAGTGGGGTCCATCATATATGTTCATGACAGAAAGGAAAAGCCAGTGAAAGGTCTCAGAAATCTAATGGTATAAAGTCTCACTCCTGGAAATCAGGGTTCCAATAAACACTCAGAAAGCATTTGTGTGTGTGCCTTTAATAAACCTAAAGAGCAAGTAATGACTGCTTCCATGCCCTAAGCACTGCCCTAAACACAATGCAAGGGGCATTTCATTTAATCCTCACAATAGTTCTGTAAGTGCCGGATGGAAACTGGGCAGGGAGCAATTGGGTAATTTGCTCCTAGATCTGCAGCTAGCTGAGTGGCATGGCCAAATTCAGCCCAGGTCTTGGGTCAATATAAATGGCAAATCTGACGTTTGCCATTCCTGGTGGTTGAACACTCACCCAGTCAGTTTTCCCTTGAGACTACATGCAATAAAACAGGACCATCAGGGCCAGATGGGGCAGTGGGACAGCCGGGGATATCTGCATGAGGTATTTCGCCACTGAAAGGGGGCTTACAGGGAAAACTCGCCCAGGGAAAAGCCCTCTTCCTGAGCCGTCTTCTCACCCAGAGATAGCTTCAGGCTCTACGTGGTACACAGCTGCCCATCGCTTGTCTAAAATCCCACCTTTGGGAATAGTTTTCTGCCACAAAATAGAAGCAAGTCTCTGGCCTATAATCCACATCACTACTAACAGTTAAGAAGAAAAGGCTAAGCAACATTTTCCTCCCTAAATAGGCACAGTGCTGAAGAGATTGGGGCTTCGGTGCCTGTCTAAAACTCTAAATATTTTCTCTTCAACAGAAGTAAATCCTCTAGTTCCAGGATCAAATATATAAACAGGTTCTACTGCCTCCACAAACTGCACCCTCTCCCCACCCCTCTACCCCCACACACACCCAACACATTCAATCACCGCACAGAACATTGGTTCTCAAGCAGGTGCTAAATCGTGTTCTATGGTGCCAATTATTTTTACACAATGTGTGTTTTTAGGAACCAGTTTTACAGAGTCCCCTTTAAATACATTATTTTTTTGCAGATAATCCTCCAATATCACAAAGTGGGCATATTCCCCATTTTATAAGCGAGGAGACCAAATTTCAGCGAGTATGCTATGTACTATTGCATAGTTGATAAAGGACACTATTTTGGATTTAAACCCAAGTCCCATAGTCTTTCTGATATTCCATCCACTTTCCTTTTAACTCGTTAGGAATATACATTTCTAATTAATTACAATAAATGTAGAAAACAGTAACGCAATTTAAATGCAGTCACCCTGCAATCTACCCCCACACTCAAAGATACACTCACCCACTGACGCACAAAGCCCTGATATTCTCTTAATCTCCATAATGCCTAAGTGGCTGATTACTTGGTTCTCAATTTTCCTCCACTCAAGCTATTGTGTCTAAAACTGCCACTCTGCTTAAAACACCAAGTCACTTTATTCTGCTTTGAAATGGTGATCTATTAAGACAAGATCTACAGAGCCACTTAGACTAGCTGGCAGCCTTTCCCCTGATACCTGCCAGACTGTGTCCCTGGACAAAATTTTAGATGGTTTTCTCTATTCCCTCCCCAACTCTTAACTCTGTGCTGCTGCTCTGCTCCCCAAATGCCGCTGTGTTTTTAAAGGATCTGCACCAATGATAATAAGAAGGAAGGAAGGGAGAGAAGGAGAAAAGAGGGGAAGGGGCAAAGAGAGAAAGAAAGGAAAGAGACAAACACAATCACAGCTTCAGGACAGCAACAGCAGCTTTGTAACCTGAAAACCTCAGAGATAAGATGTGACATTTATGTAGACACTGGCAAGTCACAAATTCCTAGGTCACTGTGTGAAAGGGGTTACCCAGTAAAGCAACACGGCCTCCCTGCAATGAAACGCCATTGTGTTGTCTCCACCCCAACTCCTGCCAAAACAACCCCACAAACCAATTCTGAGGCAATAAAAGCAAAAGTAGGAATAGGAAGCAGGAGGGGTATGAGAGAAGTCCATTTGGAAGGCTAGTAGTGAGGAAAAGAAAGTGCTCCTTGAAAGAAAAGGAAGGAAGGAAGGAAGGGAGGGAGGGAGGGAGGGAGGGAGAGAGGGAGGGAGGGAGGGAGAGAGGGAGGGAGGGAGGGAGGGAGGGAGGGAGGGAGGAAGGAAGGAGAAAAAGAAAGAAAGAAAGAAAGAAAGAAAGAAAGAAAGAAAGAAAGGAAGGAAGGAAGGAAGGAAGGAAGGAAGGAAGGAAGGAAGGAAGGAAGGAAGGAAGGAAGGAAGGAAGAGGGCCAAATATTATCACAGATTAATTACGGAAAGCAGAGTTTTGTACAATGAGCAAACATTAATATAAAACTGAAAAACTATTTTTCAATAATAGGTACCTGCCAATGCTTGCAATCAATTGCCTTATAGTAAGCAGCGTTTAAGTAAAATCACATTCAAATTTTCAAGTGTTTAAATCACTTGTGTATAAAGTGGGTGTGAAATTAAACTGAAAGACAGGAGGAGGGTGGGATCTGACCTTCCGCAGCGGTTCTCAACCTGTGGGTCGCGACCCCTTTGGGGGTCGAATGACCCTTTCACAGGGGTCGCCTAAGACCATCGGAAAACACATATATAATTACATATTGTTTCTGTGATTAATCACTGTGCTTTATGTTCAATTTGTAACAATGAAACTGGGGGTCACCACAACATGAGGAACTGCATTAAAGGGTCACAGCACTGGGAAGGTTGAGAACCCCTGTTCCAGAGCAAGCTTCCACAGGCTCTGTGGCCGAGGCCACACCAGAACCTGATCCCATCAGCCTGGTTTGCTTTGAGGGGACTGGGAACGCACTAGGGTGCCTTTACTTTAATCCTAGGGAGCCTCTGAAACGGTACAGTGTTTTTCCAGAGACACATGGCTCTCCTTTGCTATACATGCTAATCGACTATTATTAAATTTTCATATTAACACATGACGGAAGGACAGCGTTGAGTCAAAGTGCCTGCCAAAAAGGCCCGGGAGCTGCAGTGCTCTCGGGACTTCTACCTTCCTTCCATCACCCTCACCCTCCACCCACCTATGCCAGATGATTCTGGAAAGAAAAGGGGCTCTCCCAGATCCCAAGGGCATTATCCATTTAAAAAAACAAAACAAAACAAAACAGTGCTTGGTGGAATCAAGAGGCTGCAATGTGTGCTCTTAGTGAGAAAACCGTCAAACCCAGAACATGAAACCACTTATTTCTAGTAAGTAACTTTGTCTTTACTTGGCAAATCTTCTTTGTTTGTTTTTTATTATCATTTTTAGTTGTGGTAAAATATACATAACATACAATTTACCAACTTAACCATTTTTAACTGTACAGCTCAGGGACGCTAAGTACACTCACACGGGGCAGCTATCACCACCCTTTATCTCTACAACTCTTGCACCTCACAAATCTACACCCATGAAGCAACTCCCCATTTCTTTCTTTCTCCAGTCCCTGGCAACGACCATTCTACTTTCTGTCTCTATGAATTGACTATTCTAGGGACCTCATATAAGTACCATCACACAGTGTTTGTCTTTTTGTGACTGGCTTATTTTACTTAGCATAATGTCTTCAAGGTTCATGCATGTTATAATATGTTAGAGAGGGTTTTTGTTTTGTTTTTTCCTTTTTAAGGCTGAATACTATCCTGTTGCAAATGTACACCACATTTTGTTTGTCCATTCATCTGTGGGACACGGGTTGCTTCCACCTTTTGGCTATTGTGAAATCCTGCTATGAACGTAAGTGTACAAATGCACTTGATCAAGGGGGAGTTAGGGGCCCTGACCCTCCTCACCTCCCCCAGTCAAAAATCTTCAGATAACATTTAACTTTCCAAAAATTTATCCCACAGTTGTCTCTAGGTATCCGTGGTGGATTGGTTTCAAGACCCACGGTGGATTCAAGAATCCACGGATGCTCAAGTCCCTTATAGAAAACTAGAGGCCCAGTGCACGAAATTCGTGCATGGGAGGGAAGGGGTCCCCTCAGCCCAGCCTGCACCCTCTCCAATCCGGGACCCCTTGGGGGATGTCCGACTGCCGGTTTAGATCCGATCCTGGGGAATCGGGCCTAAACCGGCAGTCAGACATCCCTCTCACAATCCTAGACGGCTGGTCCTAATCACTCACCTGCTTGCCAGCCAGGTCGCCCCCAACTGCCCCCTCCCTGCTGGCCTGGTCGCCCCTAACTCCCCCCCTCCCCGCCAGCTTGGTTGCCCCTCACGGCCCCCCCACCGGCCTGGTCACCCCACACAGCCTGCTGTTCAGTCATTTGGTCGTCCCTCACTAACCCCCCTGCTGGCCTGGTTGCCCCACACAGCCTGCTGTTCAGTTGTTTGGTCGTCCCTCACTAACCCCCCTGCCGGCCTGGTCACCTCACACAGCCTGCTTGTTCAGTTGTTTGGTCGTCCCTCACTAACCCCCCTGCCGGCCTGATTGTAGGCAACCATCTTGTGAGAGCATGAGTGTTAATTTGCATATCACCTCTTTATTATATAGGATGGTGGAGATCAATGCATAACTGCACTCCTCTGCATCCTCAAATTTCCAACTGTGGACTGAAAACAGTGCAGGTATTTACTAAGGCAAAGTCTGCATACAGTGTAACTGGATCCACATAGTTCAAATCCATGTTGTACAAGGCTCAGCTGTGTCTATTTGCGATAATGTTTCCAATTATTTGGGGCATATACTGCAAGTAGAATTATTGAATCACAGTAATTCTATTTTTAATTTTTTGAGGATCCTCCATACTGTTTTCTATAGGGGTTACAACAATTTGCAATCCTACCAACAGTGCACAAGGGTTCTCTTTTCTCCACATCCTCACCAACACTTGTGGTTTGCTAATGATAGCCATTCTTACTGGTGTGAGGTGATATCTCATTGTGGTTTTAATTTGCATTTCTGTGGCACTGAGCATCTTTTCATATGTCTATTGGCCATCTGTATGTCCTCTTTGGAGAAATGTCTATTCAGGTCCTCTACTCATTTTTTAATAGGATTGTTTGGGGGTTTTTTGGTGTTGAGTTGTATGAGCTCTTTCTAAAGTTTTAATATTAAATCCTTATTAGACTTATCATTGGTGAATATGTTCTCCCATTCAGTAGCTTGTCTTTTTTTGTTGTTGCTGATGGATTCCTTCATTGTGCAAAAACTTTTAGTTCGATGTAGTTTCATTTGTGTGTTTTTTTCTTTTTTCTCCCAAGGAGACATACACAAAAAAATACTAAGAGTAATCTTTCTGGACACCAATTTGGAAACTTACATCAAGAACACTAAAATCTTATCCTTTTGGGGTTGAAAATGCCATTTCTAGGGGACATTACTTAGGAAATCATCAGGAATTGAAAGATTTATATACACAAACTGGAAACAACCTAAATGCCCAACAACAATACAGGGACTGGTTAAATGAACTATGGTATATCCATAGTGTAGAATAATGTACAGTTATTGAAAATATTTGTTAATAAATTATTACATGGAAAATGTTCAGGTTATGTCATTAAATGGCAAAAAGCTGCATATAAAACTATATATATATAAATATATACACACACACACAGTATGAGATCATTTATATATACAGTATGATCTCATGATATTGGCTTTAAAATATGAGATCGCCAAAATTATTAGGGGCTCAAGAAGCCTAGTTCCAAATGCCTACCTCACTATTTTAAACTGTGTAACATTAGTTCCATTTCCTAAACTCTCAATCATCAGTGTCTTCTGTAAAATATTGGGAAATTTCGCATCTACCTCACAGAGCTTGGTCAACAAAGTAACCCACAGAAAGTAATAAACTTATGTTAGGGGGAAAACAATACAATTTTGAGAATTATGGCTTTGTAAGAAATAGATGACCCATGGCTTTAGAAAATCTGGTGATGAGAGAAGAAGTGGTCGTGCACTGTTAGTGCACACGGAATAACATGGGCAACACGAACCTAGGTCGTAGTGCTCACCAACAAAGTATTATCAGGTAGTAAAACAGGTGAAGAAAGCCTGAGGCAGATGCAGTGATCCCTTCCGAAGCTACGCACTGTTGTGATGATGGAAGCTCACCTGGGGCTCCATTTTCTTTCTGCTGCCACCTGCCCTTCCCCATCACAAAAAAGAAACCACTTCTGAAATATCTTATAAACTGGAATCCAGAAGTAAAAAATCTAACCCTGTCGAGTGGGAAGTCAGATACTTCCAACAGAAGAGTCACAAGTGAACTCAGGGTGTGCATTTCATCACTCCTTGATGACATTAAATCATTTGTGGTCATTTAAAGTTATCTCACCTGCCCTCCCCACCATTCTAAGACACTTCCCATTAAGAGTAACATGATACCTTTTATCCATAAATCAACCTATTATAAACAGCTCAATTTTTGCACCCTGAAAAGGCAAACCTTTTCTTTTGCAAGATGAGAAAGCTGTGCTAAAGTTCTAGAAAAAAAAATACTATCCTTTTTATTTTAGTTTGTTTTCCAACAAAACATCCATTGTAATTCAGTTTTCCATGTCAGAAATTATAGTAGGAGGTAACCTATGTGTCTGACCCCACCTCTTTCCTCTTTCCCCAGCCTGGCTAAGCAGGTATCCACGCTTTAATCTGAATCATGCCACCATTTAACAAGTGAAAAGGTATATTTATAGAGTTAAATATCCAGAACTCACTGCATGAGAAAAACCGAATTTATATACAAATTATTCTCAAGTACTGTGTTAGTCCATTCAAACTGCTATAACAAAATACCACAGGCTTAATAGCTTATAAATAACAGCAATTTATTTCTCACAGTTCTGGAGACTGGTAAGTCCAAGATTAAGGCACCAGCAGATCTCGTATCTGGTTCACAAAAAATCTTTTTACTGTGTCCTTCTGTGGTGAAAGGGCCGAGGAAGCTTTCTGGGGCCTTTTTTCTTTTTTTAATACAAGGGCACTAATCCCATTCAGGAAGGTTCCACCCTCATTACTTAATCATCTCAAAGTCCTCACCTCCTAATACCCTCACCTTGGCGGTTAGGATTGCAACTGATGGATTTTGAGGAAAAATAAACTTTCAGTCCATTGCATACTCTTTTAAAACATATCTGATGACTGTCAGTCTCTTCATTACAAGGTATTTATAGAAACTTCAGTAATGAAGCTCACCTGACCCCCCACTTTTCCTGGCAGGCATTCACTCCTATCTGTCCTCTCCCTTCTAACCATCAGGAATACATTCTCACTCTTCTCTCTGTCTCCTCTCCTCCAGGACTTCAGTCAAGGCTGATGGCGAGGCAAATATATTAAGTATGCCCATAAGAAGAGCCCGCTGGCCAGGCAGTCCCTCTGACACGGCTAAGACACTGCTGTTTACTGTCTGAATGAGCCAAAGCAACACCGGTGGGCCTCCTCAAGAATGACAGTTCTCACAGAGCTTGCCACTCTGAGAGCCAAGGTGGCAGGAATGGGCTTCTCATTGCTTCTCCAGCCACCATATGGAGTGCTGGGTGTATGCCGGGTCCGTCTATAAGAGATACGAGGAAAGAGCAATTGCTTTTTCTGTAGAATGTTCTTTGTTAGTTATTCTGAAATACTTTTGGGAACACAAATGATAATAGCCCAAATGATTCTTTCAACTCAATCATAACTGAAAAATACAAGAAGCAAAACCATTGGCTAGAATATTTGTATGAAAAAATCTCTGTATTCTTAGATGACTTATATCTACCGGTGGGGGAAAAAAAAATGACGTTTAGCCTGCTTCAAAGTTTGATGAGAAAACAATCAGTAAGCCACAGAAATCAGATAATCGGGAGGCCGAAAGCAACCTAGCCTTACCAACGCCAGCTGCTTCGCTTCACAGATGAGAAAATAAGACAGAGAGAAATCAGGTGCCTGCACTAGTTTGAGGTAAGTTTGACTAGAACTTGAATGTTCTGATTCTCAATTGAAACTTTCTGCATCTCTCTCCTAAACCCGCAAGGAAGAAAATGCATCAACATTAGCTTTCATAACAATAGCTCAAATAATTTTTTATTCCCCAGCAGAAGTTCAGCAGAAGTGTAATCCCACATTTATGAATGCCATAGCAACACACATATAAAAAAAATTTGGAAGAAGCATTTAGTATACAGTAATTCCAGAGAATAGATTACTAAGCCTAAACAAGCACTGAATCAAGAAAATTCATCAAATAGATGATAATGCCACATTATTAAATAAGATTTTGCTCCCTGTCATCAAGCTAACAACATAATACAATAGTATACACTGCCTATTTTATTCTAGGAGAAAGCATTCAGTTTTCTTTTCACATCAGATATTTTACTGTCAGTCAAGACATATCTATAGTGGCCCTTCCCATCCCTACCCAGAGCTAAGTATAGTATAAAGGCTATACTTAAAACCACCAAGTTTTGGGCTATTCACAGACTCGGCCGAAAGTCACTGAACTGAAGCTGCTCCGTTTTTAACCAACCATGTTGGGCATCCATATTATTGCCCATAAGGTACCATAATATGACATTGTTCTGGCCACCAATGCCTCCCCTGTCATCACCCCAACAGTGAGAGTGGATAGGAAAAGACAGAACTGTTCAGCTGGGCACAAGTCCAATTCAGTCAATTCTTCACAGAGAGAAATACACAGAACTGAGGAGAAGGTATTCAAATTCACAATTTTAGCTGCAACAAGGACATTACAGACCCCATTTAATGGAAATAAGGATCTTGGATAATCAGGTATTTCATAGGTATGTTCTCAGCTTTGAAATCAATGACAATAGAAGAAAAACAAATAGAATACCTGAGGGAATTATTCCTATTATAAAAGCATTTCATTTCGCAAGGGGATACACAACAGGCTCCTTTAAATCATGTTATACATTACAGAATATGGCAAAGGGGAAAAATGCATGCACAACATATTAGAAGGGCACTAAAAGTGAGTCATACCAGTGATAATATCGCCTGGTTCAGTTATGTTGATTCTGGCCCTTGATGGATACTGAGATGAAGGGCACAGGGTAAATGCCAGAATGTGTTGCTCAGGTTTGAGAAGAGGAGAAACGTGCCGAACTCGTAATTCTGGATACAATTATACACGCAGATTTTTTTAGAGAACTGAGGTGGTCTGAATGGTTAAAGGCAGAATTGTCACAGCTTTAACAAGAAACAAAATAGACACCCTTCCAAAAGTCAGTAGCATCTTGTGGTATGTGGGCCATACTGAAGTATTACTCTGAACATTAATCATAAACTTTCACTTTCCATACAAGCCATGAAATCCCTTATACTTGAATCAATGGCCTGAATGACCATTGATCAATGACCAACTCTCTCCATATTAATATGAGGACATTTGCTGGGGCTGACACTTGAAAGAAGCTGATCCCTTTGTGTAAACTCTTAAGTCACAGGATTGTGCAAAGGAAGAGAAAAATGTTCAGGAAGAGGAAATATGAACGTCCAGTTTTCAATTATTACATTACTTTCGTTTTTTTAAGGCAGAGAAAGTCTAAGTAGAAAGCTGTCTCCATTCTCTAATTTTCTTTTCCTCCGACCTAATGAACAGCCTGGAATCAGCTTTCTGCAAACAGGTCATCGGCTGACATGCTTTTGTTGTCCAAAACATAAGACTCCACATCTCTTTCAAATGCATTCGCTAGCTAAAAGTGATCCCAGCCAGTATTTATCAATCAGAATCAATTAGATATAATTTGGCAACTGTGGGGAGCCCCTACTATGTGTCAATACAGAGCAATCTGTGGTTCCTGAGAGGCTTTTTTTTTGAGAGATAGCAAGGTTAAATATAAATTCCTATTTTCTGTAAGTAAACATTTGCTCTAGAAGCAACTTTAAACCTGCAGACACACCCACTTTTTCACAGCAAGTCTCAGCGCTAGACAGGATCAATGAGGTATCTGTGCTGGATTCCAATCATTTAAAAATAGGTCTTTAAATCTGTTCCCTTGGACACTCAATCTCTGCATGTGGACAGCTCACTTAGTTCTTAAGCAACAATACCTGCCCTTTGAAAAATGTCCCTTTCGTAAACAAAATATACTTGTTGTTCCCATGAAGCTTTGTCTGTTGCCATTTCCAGTAACAAATTTAACACCCTCAATAGCGGTGTTAGACAAACAGAAACAGCAAACAAAAGAACAGAGCAAAAGCTGAAGAAACAACACCAAGGTGAGCTGGGCGCAGGGGAAGAGAGGCGGGGTGGAAGTGAGAACTGGTCTTTACTCTGTGATCTAAGAAACTCAGCCTTTCCTGATGACGGGGCTAAAGGAGAAGCGTAAGGGGTGGTTTTCAGTTGAGAAAAAGAAGTGTGCTGCTATCCCGGTCCCGTTTCAATAAGACCGGGAGAGCCAGGGCAGGCAAAATCCAGTTTAGTGACTAAGACTGATTCAGTGAAAGTAGCACAAGTTTGTTCATGACACAGTGCGGCTACCCAACCGAATCCGAGATTTATATAAGCAATAATATGTTCATTCTTTTTTTTAAAAAATGTTAAGTGCGTTCTGCTACCAAAATAAAAGTATGGTTATTCATAGGAAACATCTATCAATTTAATGTCACCCATTGCAGGTTGTGCGCCCATCCTGTCCTATCCTCTTGTACAGAAACAGCTAATGGCCTGGAGTGCTGGAAACCTACAAACTATTGTCGCCTATTTCCCAGGACTGTGGGCCTGATAGTATCACCGGTGGAAATCAAATAGTGGCCAGAAGCCGAGGAGTCCCCGGCAAATCCGTGTGCCGATTGGGGTGAACCCATTGGAAGTCTGTGCGGTTCCTCCGCCCTCCCGGCTGCGTGTCCGGAACGTTCCCGGCTGTCAGGTGGGTGGCGGCGAGCCTGGGCGGGCAAGCCCTGCGGGGCAGCGTGGCGCGCTCGCGGGGTGGAGAGGGAAAGCCCCGCGGAGTGCGGCGCGTCCCACGGCCGGCCGCCGCTCACCTTTGTTGGCCTGTCCTCGCTGCCAGAGATCGGGCCAAGGAGGTGTGCGGGGAGCGACCCCACAGCTCGCGGCCCTCTCCGGCGCCCGGAGGAACCCGTAGGCAAGCCAGGGACCCTCTCCGGATCCCTGAACGGCAGCCGGCCCGAGGGATCAGCAGCCCCTTCCTGAACACAAAGGTGGGGAGGCACGAGCGCTGGGGGCGCGGGGGCAGGAGCCACAGAGCACGCCGGGGTGCGTGTGCGCGCGAGGGTGTGCGAGTGTGTGTGTGCGCGCGTGTGTGTTAGGGGGAGGGGAGGAGCGCTCCAGCCCTTCTTACCTCTCGAAGAGGAGCCGCACCATGAAGATGCAGAAGGCCAGGGGGAAGGCGAGATAGAGGTCCTCAGCCTGCGGGAAGTTGGCTTCCTCCGTGTTCTTCAAGTCCGCCCAGGTGACATTGTGCGGAAGCCAAAATCTCTCGTTCCAGAACCAGGCTAAGATCCCTGCCATCTTGCTTTGTCCGCTCCTGTCCCGGCTCCCGCGGCCCGCGAGCTCGCGGCGGTGCCGGGCGCCCGGGGATGCGCGCGCGCTGCAGGTCCGAGCGGTGCCGCCGCCGCCGCCGCCGCCGCCTCCTCCGCGACCGCTGCTCTCGAAGGCTCGCGGCGAACGCCGATTCTCTCCTCCCTCTGGCCGACCTGGGGAAAGGAGCCGCCTCGCCTGTCACATGGCAGCCCGGGCCGCCGCCCTGATTGGTTCGCCCTCGCGTCAAACAGCGAGGCACACGCGGCCGGCTCGCCCACGCCCGGAGAACAGGGCGCAGACGCTGCGCCCCGGGCGCCCGGGCTCCGCTCCGGAGAGTGCCGCCCGGCCCTGCGCTCGCCCTAGCCTTGCTCTGCGTTTAGGACAGCGACTCGGGGCCGGCCTCCCTCCTTCGCCCCAGTCCCGAGTCTTGCTCGCACATGCTCAGAACGCCGGCCCCTGCCCCACTGGAGTTTCAAGGGTCTCGATCCGCCTCCCGTGCGCCCGCAGGCAGTGAAGAGGCAAGTAGCGGTCGGGCTATCTTCAGAACCACCCCTGGACTGGGAGAAAATGGCAAAAGGAGAAGTAGGGGCCGCAAAGAGCTAAGGAGGAAGAAGTAACCGGGAAGGAGTTATCCACTGGGGCTCTTGGAGAGGCCGGGTGAAAATCAGGAACTGGTGGCAAGAATGGTTTGGCATCTCTATCTACCCCATGCCCATCTTCCCTTCCTCCCCCCCCCCCCCATCTCTGACCTTCTGGCCTCCTGAAAGTACTGCTGGTTACCACAACCAGTTCCCCCAGGGAACAAGGCCCTCCTACTGTAATTTAGGAGGAGGTAGGAGAAATTAGGCACTTAATTGCTATTTGGTGATGAAGGTGATGACAGTAACTGCAGGTTCTATAAACTGCCCCTCTAAAGGAACCTCTCAGAAAATGCCATCAGACCACATTTTAGCTTCACAGATTAGGAGAGAACTTTGCTATTTGGCAGGCTCCTTATGAATGCCTTTCAAATCCGAAGCCTTTAAGGCATTAAGCCTGACCCAGGCTCCTTCTCTCCCACAATATATTTCCTCATCGATTCAGGAACTATGTGTGGATCCGTTCAGTGGCCCATGCAGATATTTTGTTCCTTTTTCTCACAGTCACTCATTTTTCTGCCTGGTTCTGCCAGTAAGTTCCTCCGGACCTTTCCAATAGGCATATAAACAGGCCCTCCATTCACACTTCTTTACTCCTTTTCTCCAGCAACCACCCTCCTTCCTTGCCTTCCCTTTAAAGTGACGCTCTAGAGCATTACTTACACTTATTGCTTTCAATTTCTCTTCCCTCCATTCTCATTTGAATTTCCTTTGCGGCATTTTTCCTCTTTATTACACGGAATTGCTCAAAGCCACCAGTGATGCCCATGCTGCTACACCCCAGGGTCAGTTCTCAGCATCTATACCAGTAGCATTTGGCCAAGTTCTTCAGTCCCCAACTCTTGAAACACTTTCTCATCTTGGCTTCCGGAAAACACTTTTCTGTTTTTCTCCTACCTCATGGCCACTTTTTACCAAGTCTCCTTGCTGGCTACTCCTGGCCTTTCTGACCCCTTAGAGTTGGAGTGGCTTAGGAGTCAGTCTTTTGTCCTCTTCACTTTTTATCTACATTCATTCACTTTGTGATCTAATTCAGTACCATGGCTTTCAAGTTCATACGGATGGCTCCCAAATATATATCTCTAGCCACAAACTTTTCCTTGAATTTCACACTTCAAAATCCACTGTTGATTTAACAATCCCATGTTGATGTCTAAGAGCCATTTCCTGTCTAAACTACTAATCTTCCCCCTAAAATTTTCCCTTCTGTTGTCTTGGCTCAGGCCAAACACTTGGAGTAATCTTCTTTGCTTTACTTTCTCAAATCTCCTTTCTAATCCATCACAAATCCTATCTGCTCCATCTTTAAACCAGAATCACACACCTCTCACGACCTCTTCTGCTACCACCTTGGTCAAAAAACAACAAACACTTCATTATTTTTAATTCATTTTTTAAAATATATTTTTATTGATTTTAGAGAGGAAGGAAGAGGGAGAGAGAGAGATAGAAACATCAATGATGAGAGAGAATCATTGATCAGCTGCCTCCTGCACGCCCCCCCATCGGGGATCCGAGCTCACAACCTGAGCATGTGCCCCTGACTGGAATCGAACCGGGGACCTTCCAGTCCAAAGTCTAATGCTCTATCCACTGAGCCAGGCCAGCTAGGGCTCATTTTTATTGTTGACACTATTACAGGTGTCCCCATCCTCCCCCACTTTGCCCACCTCCACCCAGCCCTAATGTAAGTCAGATCAGTGCTGTGCTTTAAAGCCCTACTTGCCTCACCATCCTTCCCCTAGTGGAAGCCAAAGTCATTTTCATGTTCTAAGATATTTGACTTCATATTAATTCTCTGACCACATCTACTCTCTTATTCTTCTTTGATCACATTGGCTTCCTTGTCCTTCCTGCAAAACACCCAGCATGCCTTAGGGCCTTTGAACTTGCTTTCCTCTATCCCTGTAACTTTTTTCCCCTAACAGTCCATGTCTGCTCTTTCTAGAATGTCACTCACTCAGTGAAACCTTCCCTAGCCACCCTAGTTAATCTACAACCTTCACTCCCCACCCCACTCTTCCCATCCAACTCTCCTGCTTTGTTTTCCTTCAAAGCATGTATCACCATCTCACACAATATATTTTTTACTTATTTCTTTATTGGTCTCTCCACACACAAACTAAAATGTCAGCTTCAAAAAGTTAAAGATTTATATCTGTCACTACTCTGTTCTTAGCACTTAAAATAGTGCCCAGCCCATAGTAGGTACTCAATAAACTTTTTTTTCCATGATAAAATGCTTTTTATTTATTTTCTCTGTTGTATAAATTATTTTGAATGTTTTTTTTAATTCTTTATTGTTTAAAGTATTACATATGTCTCCTTTTATCCCCATTCTTCTCCCCGGCCGTTCCCACCCCCCAGCACATGCCCTCACCCCCCTACGGTCTGTGTCCATGGGTTATGCTTATATGCATGCATACAAGTTCTTTGGTTGCTCTCTTACCCCAACCCTCCACTGCCTTCCCTCTGAGGTTGGACAGTCTATTTGTTGCTTCTATGTCTCTGGGTCTATTTTTGTTCATCAGTTTATATTGTTCATTATTTTCCACAAATGAATGAGATCATGTGATATTTATCTTTCTCCGACTGGCTTATTTTGCTTAGCATAATGGTAAATGTTCCTTCTTTTTTACAGCAGCATAATATTCCATTGTGTAGATGTATCTCAATAAACTGTTGACTCACTGAATCACCATTACTCCAACCTCACAGAAATCTTCTCTAGGAGAGGAAAAAAATCTGAATAAGTAATTGTGTTAAATGCGTATATGCTTGTGTGAAGAATAGTGTGGGCATAAAGAAGGAATGGGTCAATTCTGAGGTGGAATAGGAGAAGTGTCACCACCCCCACTTTAGACCATGCAGCCAGCTGTTCAGTGTTACTGATGACCCTCCAGGAAATTGCCTTGGCATCAACTACAGTCTTATAGGCCACCAAAAGGAGGTTTGTTGAGGTCTCTTGCCACCTTTGTGGCAGGAGGTCATGTCATGATAGAGCCTGGCCTTCTGGGCCAGCCAGACTCTCTCCATGGCTACCTCCCGCTCCCTCGTGTCACTCTCATGTATGACCTGACAATATCTTGCCTTCTACCCTAGGACCTCTCTGCTGTCCCGCAGGTCCTGCTGTGTCTTCCAAGCACGTGCAACAGGAAGTGTTGGTGAGTTAATGCCCTGGGGGCTGATCTTTGGTCAAGGGCAATGGAAGCCAGTGGGTAAATGTTTATCCCTTTCCCTCCCCTGCCCATTGGGCCACACACAGGAGCTTCAAACAGCCTCTCTGAAAAAAATCATATGATAAAAATCAATCAGCTTATTCCAAAATTGTGGCCCCAGTAACTCACTCCCTTATATTCCCCCTCTCTCTTTCTCTGCCTCACTCTCCTTTTCCCTCATCCCTGTTTCTCTGAAATTACACTTCCCTGGAATTGCTATCTTTTTTTCTGGAGAAGACAAGTTAAAATAGTATTCCTTACCTGTTCATCGACTCTGAGAAGGTGGTGGGATTTCAGGAACATTTTGAGAGATGGGTTTTGTTGGAGAGTGGAATGATAATTTTCTACCCTTCTGTGGGATTTGCACAAGTCACTTAATTTCTAAGAGCGTTTTTATGACCTTCGATGTAAGTTGTGCACCAATAGTTCCTGTCTTGCCTATGTTTCTCAACATCATGAGGCTCTCACTGAGATAGCAGATATGGGAAGGGGTTGTAAACTCTTCACCTCTATACACATGTACATTGTAGCAAACTTCTACTCTTTGATCTGTCCAGCATATCTTCTCCAGGCAACAGCCCTTTCCTTCCACCCTCCATCCAAATGATTGCCCCATAAATACAATGGAATGAGATATTCCATGTCTGACCACATTTTATTGGCTCCAGGGTGGGCCCTTGGCCCGAGAGAGCAATTGAAGTTTGTCTGTAGGTATTGATTGGGGCATGGGTCAAGGCAACCTTTCTCTGTACACTTGGACTCTAGGATTTCAAACTCAGAAACTGTTAGCCCCAAATTTCATCATGTCGGTAGGAAAGGCAGAAGCTAATGTGCAACAAGGGAGAAGAATAAAGCAGACCTGTAGAATCAAGTAAAGGTAAGAGATACATTTCCACATGGTACCTGGGAGCCAACTGCTTTCTCATCCATGAAACAGTCTTGTATCCTCACACAAAAATTCCCCTTTTAAAATTGGGGTTCTGTTATTTCAACCCAAAGGAGTCCTGGTATAAATAAGACATTACTCTTGGAGTCCACATCTTTAAAACCTCAGATCAGGACCCGGGGAGGGTTACTCCCAAGAAAGACAGAGCACAGCACACTTCCCTAGGAGACCACTTTAAACCTGCGCAGAAAAGACTTCTGGTTGTTGACCCGGGAGACCAAACTACAACTTACTCATCAGACGTGTTTGTAGCTCCGTAAGAAGCCAATAACTGGCCTATGAATAGAAGATATAAGGAGAGTAAAAAGGTGAAAAAAGGGTTTTGTTGGGCGTGCGGGGTGATACTGCCTACACTGCATAAGAAGAAAGCATGTTTTGGGTCCTGCATATAAAACATTATACGAGAATACACCCTCTTTTTTCCTGGCAACAAAGCTGAGCATTACTTCTCATTCTTTTTTGTTGTTGTTTAATATATTTTTATTGATTTCAGAGAGGAAGGGAGAGGGAGAGATAGAAACATCAATGATAAAAGTTACTGATTGGCTGCCTCCTGCACACCCCCTACCGGGGATCGACCCACAACCCAGGCATGTGCCCTTGACCAGTATCGAACCCGGGACCCTTCAGTCCGCAGGCCGACACTCTATCCACTGAGCCAACCCGGCTAGGGCACTTCTTATTCTTAAGGTGCATACCCAGTTCTTAGTCCTTCTACATATGTTTGAGTCTACTTTTCAGATGCAAGAGAACAGCCAGAAGTTCAGTTGAACTTCCACTATGAATTGCATAACCCAAACATATTGTGCTTGTTTATAGAAAGAACACAACATCTATTTGGGGAGTAGGATGTGCTCATGGGAAAAGCCAGATATCAATACACCAGCACCAGCCAAGACGACACTGGACAATATATGATGAGTGCCCGACTATTACAGATAACAAGGGTTTCCTGCTCAAAGGAGGAGGAGACATTCTGTGTTGAAGAGGAACAGGCAGAAATGAAACCAGACCTTGAAGAATGAGTCTATTTTGAAAAGGCATGAGCAAAGGAAAAATTGAGGGGCAATAAAAGAAAAATTGAGGGGCAATAAACAAATGGTAATTGAGAAGCCAGATTACAAAGGGCTTTTACTATGAAGCAAAGGAATACTCCTACTTATTTTAGTGAGAATAGTATTTTATTTATGATGATAGCATATAAGTGATTCTATAGCACAATGTCTGGTACACAATACATGCTCAATTATTCTAGGTTTTTAAAAATATACAAATAAATGTAGTTACTGTTTGAAACACAGTAACTACATTTATTTGTATATTCAAGTGAGCATTGAATTCAAACACTCAATTCCTTGATTTTAAAGGAACCTGGTTTTCACTGGGAATAATAGGGAAATATTGCCAACGTTATTTCTGCAGTCATTTCTTTCTCTTTTTTTAAACATATTTTATTGTTTTTTTACAGAGAGGAAGGGAGAGGGATAGAGAGTTAGAAACATCAATGAGAGAGAAACATCGATCAGCTGCCTCCTGCACACCCCCTAACTGGGGATGTGCCCGCAATCAAGGTACGTGCCATTGACTGGAATCGAACCTGGGACCCTTGAGTCCGCAGGCCGACGCTCTATCCACTGAGCCAAACCGGTTAGGGCTGCAGTCATTTCTTATGAACTGTCTTACTGTGGTTGGCAAAACTATCTTAAATATTCTCTTGTTTTTCAATGTCCGGGTGGTCTCGGCTTTTCATTGATACAGGATGTAGGACGGGAGTAGAGCAAGAATTAGGCAAGTTTTATTAGCACAGTATGGAAACCACTCATAGCACCGCAGAAAACTCAGCATCTCCTGCCATCACAAGGAAAGGACATGAGTGTTTAAGTTACGGCATTGAAGTTAAGCTAAGTCACGTGTGTAACCTGGACAGGAATTGAATATGCATTATTTGCTGGAAGTCCTCCATCAGGACTGCTCACTCTCATGCTCAGAGTTTTTCTTGCAACCATGCCAGGTATTAGAAGTCTAAAGATCTTTCTCCTCCCTCCTCTACCTTGACAGTTCCTCTCTCTGGAAAATCTTTTCTAATACTGGCAACCATCAATTACTCTTGTAATTCCCAGCTAAACCGAATCACTGGCTGGAGTTTCTGTCTTCTTTCAAATAATCAAAATCTAGTTAAATGTTAATTTCCCCCTTTGCAATTTCCTATAACATACTAGTGTTATGTCAGCATCCCACTAAAATTTTCAGCATCCAAATGTGTTGCGAAACTAACAAAGAAAAGTGAGAAGCAACCAGGTTATCTAACTGCGGGCTGTCCAGTTAGGGATTACATTCACCTTAGTTACACATCTAAAAATTCACAGATATGTTCAATGGATATAGTCAACCATGATTGACTTTTAAACGTGTACATATAGATGAATAGCATTAGGGGGCAGGGCATCAGAATTATTAGTCAGAAAGCCTGAGTTCTACTTTGCACTATTTAAAGGTTTTTATAACCAAAAAGAAACAGAGAACTCAACTAATCCTCTGGCTAATTTTGTGGGAGGAGTGAGTAACCTAAAGTATTTCTTGAAATTATTGATTTTATATAGAAACAATATCAGGGCTGGAAGTGACCTCATATACCAATGAGTACAATTCATTCTCTGTGCCCACTGAAACTATTATTAAACATCTCTGATGACAGGTAGCTCACTACTTAACGAAATGGTCTGTTTCATTTTGGCCCACCTGTGACTATTAATGATGACATTATCTTGAGAGGCTTAGCAAATTCTCCTTAGGCTTTACATTGTAAAAAAGGGATAATATTTTTATGTTGACCAGGTGAACTTAGCACTCAAGGACAATATTCATGCTCAGTCACACCACCTTGAACAAAACACAGCACTGTGTATTTGACCAGTCACATTTAAACATTTGACCAATAATGTTTAAATGGAGGCAGTTAATATTGTGATCTGTTATAACAAGGTATATAAAATTTCATTGTTTTAGGGAAGGAAGATTCTGACTGTTGAGATAATTTACCTTTTAGGCAAGTTGAACCTTTCACAGCTGATAATGAGTAGGCCTTTTATCCTGGGATTAGTAGAATTTGCTTTCACTCAGCAGAGAAAGTGAGGATGATATGAGGAAGGTAGAGAGAGGAATGGATGAAGATGTCAGAAGCTCGTGCACCCTGCTGTGTGATTTCTCATGATTTTGCTGCTCAGCTGCCATAAACATATTAGTCACGAACTGCTTAAAACCAGTGATAGCCCTAACCAGCTGTCCAGTTGGTTGGAGTATCATCCCATGCACCAAAGATTGCAGGTTTGATTCACAGCCAGAGCATATACCTAGTTTGTGGGTTCCATCCCTGGTCAGGGAGCATACAAGAGGCAACTAGTCGATGTTTCTCTCTCTCTCTCTCTCTCTCTCTATCTCTATCTCTATCTCTATCTCTAGCTGTCCCTCTCTTCACTCCTTCCCTCCCTCCCTTCCTCTTTCTAAAATGAATAAGCATATCCTAGGATGAAGATTAAATAATTAAATAAAACCAATGATATATTGTGGAAACTCATAAAGAGACTAGGTCTTGATACAAACAGCTTCCTATATAATAAAAGGCTAATATGCAAATCGACCGAACAACGGAACAACCAGTCACTATGACATGCACTGACCACCAGGGGGCAGACGCTCAATGCAGGAGCTGCCCCCTGGTGGTCAGTGTACTCCCACAGGGGAGCACCACTCAGCCAGAAGCCAGGCTCATGGCTGATGAGAGCAGCGGTGGTGGTGGGAGCCTCTCCCGCCTCCACAGCAGCACTAAGGATATCCAACTGATGGCTTAGGCCCGCTCAGGAGCAGGCCTAAGCTGTCAATCAGACATCCCCTGAGGGCTCCCAGACTGCGAGAGGGCGCAGGCCAGGCTGAGGGATCCCACCCCCCCCACCCCCCGTGCATGAATTTTGTGCACTGGACCTCTAGTATACAAATAAGAAAGCTGGAATATGGATGCTGAAGCAGATTTGAGAAAATATGGAAATGGACTTCAAATCTCAGGTGGTCAAGAAACTGGAATTTGAGTCAAGTGTAAAGCTGGCCAAAAAGGAATCAGCAGATCAATTAATTCAGTGAACTGCCTGTCATGGGAAGTGTTCAGGCAGAGGCCTGCCTGGTAAGAATGTCGGAAAAGGTATTCCTGTCTGCAACTGACTTGGAAGTTGATGTCCTCTAAGTTCCCCTTAGTACTTCAGAGTTAACGCAACACACTATGGACAGAAGGGCAGGGATAGCTTCACTCCTAAATTTCTACTCTCCTAGAGGGTAGAGGGGAAAAGGAAGAAAGAGAAAAAGTGAAGTAGGAAAAGCGGGAGGTTGTTATTGTCAGAAAGAAGCATGTTCAAAGGTTAGAAAGAGAAATTTGAAATCCAAAGAAATCAATCACTTCTTGCTTCACTCTATAACATATACTGAAATGATCAAAGCGACATATTGGAATATATTGCTAGCTGCCTGCAGGTCCCATCACAAACAGAATCGAAGGACGTAGGCCACATGTTATGTTGGCAGTGCCTGTTAGTTACCAGCTTCCTCCCTGGCACTTTGAACATTTTCTGTGCTGCTTTTAATAGTGGAAAATTAGACATTAAAAATAACTCTATTATATTCTATTTGAGAATCAATATTACCTCAAATGATTGTGTTTTTTCTTTCCCTCATTAATTGATAGAGTTCATGTTTATTGTCATACTAGAGGCCCAGCGCACAATTAAATCGTGTGTGTAGGGTCCCCTAGGCCTAACCTGCCATCAGCTCGGCGGATGCTGCCAGCGGCCCGCTTTGCTCCTCAGACACTGCAGGCGCCCTGTGACACTCCAGAAGGCCCGCCCACTGTGGCTGCATGGACCCAGAAGTCCCGCCCATCACAGCCCTGCGGGACCCATCAATGCACCTCCTGGAGGGTCTGGTAGTTGGTCGTGGTGCTGTGACAGCATCCTGACCACAGGCCTTTTATGATATAGACTAGGGGCCTGGTGCACAAAATTCGTGCACTGGGTGTGTGGGGGGGGAGTGTCCCTCAGCCCAGCCTGCCCCCTCTCACATACTAGGAGCCCTCAGGCGTTGACCCCCATCACCCTCCAATCGCAGGATCGGCCCCTTGCCCAGGCCTGACGCCTCCGCCAGAGGTGTCAGGCTTGGACAGGGGACCCCCATTTCCCCCCGATCACTGGCTCTGGCCCCTGCCCAGGCCTGAGGCCTCTGGCCCAGGAATCATGCCTGGGCAGGGGACCCCCATCTCCCTCTGATCACTTGCTCCACCCCCCGCCCAAGCCTGACGCCTCTGACCCAGGCTTCAGGCCTGGGCAAGGGGACCATCATATCCCCCCAATCCCCGGCTCAGCGCCCCACCCAGGCCTGATGCCTCGGCCAGAGGAGTTGACCCTCATCACCCTCCGATCACCAATCACTGGATCGGCCCCTTGACCAGGCCTGAGTCCTCCGGCAGAGGTGTCAGGCCTGGGCAGCGGACCCCCAGCTCCCCGTGGTTGCAGGCTCCGCCCCTGCCCAGGCCTAATGCCTCTGGCCTAGGCGTCCGGCTCAGGCAGCAGGGACCCGCAGCTGCAGCGGCCCCGCGATCGTGGGCTCCGTTTTAGGCCCAGGCAAGGGACCCCTTGCTCCTGGGACTGCCAGCTTCGACCGTGCCCAGCTCCCATCGCTGGCTCCACCCCTACTTCCTGCTATCACTGGCCAGGGCGGCAAAGGCACCTGATTCTCTGATCATGGCTGGGGGGCAGGGCAAAGGCAGCCCCAGGGCCGCCTTTGCCCTGCTCCCCAGCTCTTAGCTCCCCCCTGGGTTTCCAATCACTGTCAGTGGCAGGGGGCTTCTTCCTGCTTTCCCTTTTGCCTCCCTGCATTGTGCCTACATATGCAAATTAACCGCCATCTTGTTGGCAGTTAACTGCCAATCTTAGTTGGCAGTTAACTGCCAATCATAGTTGGCGGTTAATTTGCATATAGCCCTGATTAGCCAATGAAAAGGGTATCGTCGTACGCCAATTATCATTTTTCTCTTTTATTAGTGTTGATTCAAGAAGGAGGGTAGAATTTCAAAGGTAACATCCCCTTGCAATCGTTCATCATTTAGTTTTGCCTTCAGAAGTGCATCTAAGGTAGATGTTCATGTCCAAGTCTAAAATAATCATTACCGAGCCATCATTAACATCAATTAAATTCTACATGCTTATAGTTGGAAAGTACACATAATTTTAAAAGTCTTTCTCCTAAAATTAAAAAAATATGCAAATCTACATAATAACCATATGATCAGCCATCTTTCATTGTTAAATTAAATGCAATGCAGCATAGGTGCCTAGATAGGATAATCGTATCGTAAATATTCCAAGGAATTAATTGATCTCATTTGATTGCATTTGAGACCAATAAACAGTCATACCTTCTACCGCCGAATTGCATGTGATGTAAGCAGTCAGCTCCACGTGATGGATGTGTCTAGGCTGAGATGTTTCTATTTGTCTCGCACTTTTATTATCTCTAAATTAACTTTAAAATGCAATTAAAATACAACATAATCAGGATTTAGAAGAAAACAAACTTTCAAGAATCTGCGCTGATGTATGTTATTGGAAGATGTAGGTACTGTGAATTTATTGGCTATATATTTTTTGGAAGGTCTCCCCTGTGGTTGCCACAGAATTATTAACAAAGCCCAGGGCCCCTGGGGCTTCCTAAATGCTTACAAATGATTTGACTTAAAAGATTTTTGCAGCCCTCATTTACATTGTAAAAGGAAATGCAGCTAAGTTTAGGGAGAAGTTTTAGAAGCTTTGACGTGGCAAGTTGCCATGAGAATATTTTCCCTGTGGAGAAAGGAAACTCAAATGTGCTAATTAAGGGTGCTTAATATCCCTCAAAATTAATTCTTTGTTACCTGCAGTGATTTAATTACTCCCTTATGGAAAGCTCAGAAAATCCTCGCATCTTTAAATAGCAACGGGCCACTCATTGATAGAGTCAACTTTCACTTTAAAAGTAGTTCTCCTACTCATTCGCTACCACAGTGGGCAAAGAGAGAGGACTTCAGATGTCACAATAAAATACCGGGACAAATTTCCACTGGTGGTTTGCAAAATCAGTGTCATTGATGTCATCATCCCTCACATAAAAAGAACCTTCCAGAAAAAAGTTATTAGAGTAAAAAAAAAAAAAATGAAGGCTGAGAAAGGGTTGGAATAAACACCAGGCGATTCTAGCTGAAATATGGACACCAGAAGCAGTCTTGAGCTCAGACACTTTCCCCACCAGCAGCCTGCTCTTTCCAGAAAAGTAATGATCAAATGTCCTCGGGGGATAGTGATTGAACTAGGAGATAATAACCATACAAGACTGTTTATCTTAAGCAATAGACTGGAGTGCTGTCCAGGATCTTGGAATTCTTCTTGAATCAAATAGCTCGGAATAGTATGAAACACAACATAAAGCTCTAAATGTAGGTACATATCTTGAACTCAAATGTCACTTTCTCTGGCAGCCAACTCTGAGTTGCTGCCTGCTGTCACTCTACCGCATCGCTCAGGGCATTCTGCAGTCTTCTTGCAGGTTTGTTTATTTCCTACTTTGTTACTGTCTTCCATCGCAAGCGTGTGGGCTCTGGGAGAGCAGAGCCCTGGCCGTCTTAGCCGCTGCTCTAGTCCCTTCCGTGAGCGGCTCTTGGCACATGGTGGCTGTTCAGTAAATCATTGTTGAAGGAGTAAAGTGCAGATTGCTTTATAAATGTCAAACTTACTTGTAACAATCAAAGAAAGGTTTATTCTAGAGCCGGTGCTAGGAAAGGAGCTGGGTGTTCTGTGTAAGCACCCAGAGTCCATGTAATGGTGGGGGGTCCAGAGGCCCCTGCACATGGCATTGACTGCTCAGGTGACTGATGAGAATCAGACAAAAGGGAGCCCAAGCTGAGCACTAGGGAACCTGTGGTGTTACTCTCCTGGGCTGGGATGTTCTCAGTTCAGTCCTCGCCTGTGCTGTCTACACCACATAGATGCTCATTTTTGGCACATTTACAGGTGCTCATAGATCAACCCTTCAATGCTGTGGAAACAAGAAAAGGCTGCAAAGTGCTTCAGGGAAAAGGGCAGCGCAGTGCTAACAATGAGACCCAAAACAGGCAGGCTGAGCGCTGACACACACCCACATTTGTGTGTACCAGCCCTGCAGGTGTTTTCTCCTGTGGCTGGGAATGAGGAAACAGGTAGGGAAAGTCCTTAGCTTTTCCATGGGGGTGGCGGGGGCGGGAGGGCGGGGGGGGGGGGGGTGGTGGTGTCAAGCCTCTGCTCACAGTCTTTGAAACTCTCAATATAAATAACAATACTAAAATGACTCTACATAATTTCAAAATTGTCATCTTAGACACTTTTCATATTAACATTATTAACATAAACACAATGCAATATAATTGTGCCATCATAAGATAATTATAAAATCTGTTTTTAAAAACCATGAATTCATGGAGCATAATGGGTGGTACAGTCCTGCAATACACTGACAGCCGACACGGAATATCTCCACCCTCTGGATCTGTCTGTGAAAATCTAGAACTCTACATCTGACCCCAGGCATACATCTGATATGGTCAGAGATCTCCATTTGTGGCACTTTATGGATTTAGGAAGTCTAGGCCTGAGGCCCTGAGCAGGCTCCCACCCCCTAGCCTAGCCCCTGTGTCCACCTATTTTCTAGTGTACATCTGTCCTTCTGCTACTCCTCTCCTTTTAACTTTGCTTGGGCCACAGAACCAAGGGGTTTATCCTGCTGACTTGTTGAACAGTTTGCATAGGAGTGCATGTGTGTATTCTATTCTCCATTCATCTTAACTTCGGTAAGCACACGGATGTGGTTTTCCGTGGCTTCTATACCGTCCTCGCTCAGTTTCCAGCCAATGAATCACTCCTTAGGCCAGTGGTTCTCAACCTGTGGGTCGCGACCCCTTTGGCGGTCGAACGACCTTTTCACAGGGGTCGCCTAAGACCATCCTGCATATCAGATATTTACATTACGATTCATAACAGTAGCAACATTACAGTTATGAAGTAGCAACGAAAATAATTTTATGGTTGGGCCACAACGTGAGGAACTGTATTTAAAGGGCCAGAAGGTTGAGAAGCACTGCCTTGGCTGATGGTCTAACTTGGAAGCTACACGCCAGGGCAACTCAAAGGGAAACAGCGCAGCTCATGTGAAGTTAGATCATTTGTAAATTATAGAGAGTTTGAGAAAAGAAATTTCACTGAAGCAAAAAGCCTGCTTTATCTCCTCACAAGATCCGATTTCACCTGTACTGACCTGGAAGAAAACACAGATAAAGTCCTTTGCTGAAGCTTTCCGAGATTACCCAAGATAAATAGATAATGTCATTGCAGGCATTGATTTTCTGGACTCCAGACCTTTCTCAGAAATGCTAATTAATCAGGACTCAACTCTTCATAGATCTCAGTAAAGAAGACCTTTTCTTCTTAGTACCAAAAATGAATAACCAATCATTTAGTAAAACTTTATATCTTGAGCTTCAAATAATAGGAATTGGGTTCAGTTCTTTAAGGCCAAAAATAAAACGATGAACAAATACTATTGAAAAGGTCCAGAGAAGGGTGAAGCAACACTTCCCACATCACTCCCTTTTTCCCCACTCCCTAAGTCACCTTCAGGCAGGGGTGAATTTGCTCTCCTCCCACACACATTCTTTCCCCCAGCAAACCCTTGCCCCCTCTGGCATGACTGTCACTGGTCAACATTTGGCACAAAACTCAGACTTTCTTTTGCACCATTGGAAAATATCAGTAGCATGAGATCCCTTTTAAGACAAAACCACTCAAGGAAATGCAACTCAAGGAAATAAAATTGAACCCTGGCGATGAGAGACAAGGTTTCTATGGTTTTCCACCCAATGCACGTGGCCTTCCCGTTGGGCAGCTCCAACCAGCTTGGCAGCATGCCAGGTGGACCCAGCAGACTCACTCATCCATAGAGGATGAGCCCCTGTGGGAGCCACCTGCTATCTGAACCACTCATACAGTTCGGCCACTCCTCCCTACAAAAGGCTCTGCATGGCTCTTCTTGTCTATAGGACAAATCCAGATGTCTTGGTGGGCAAGGAAACAAAAAACCACAGGAACTGTTAGATAATGGCCTGGAAGGCAGATGGGTTACTGGTGGACATCTCTAGGAGCCATAGAAATAGTGGAAAAGAAAGGGTAACATTCCTGGTCAAAGAATGAAGCCAAGGACTTGAATTATTAGAGGCTTGATAATTTGGACTTCTATAACTTGGACTTTAAATTTATTGTGACCTCATATTATCATCCCCTGCTCCAGATTTATGAAATACGTGGCACGCTTTTTAAATAAATGTTTATGTATTTGAAATATATATTTAAAAATTTTTAACTTAGAGCTGGAAAGAATTTAGGGTGGGAGATAGAATAGCATAATGATTTTGGATACTGGAAACCATCAGATTTCTATCTCAGATTTCTATATTGCATTTCTTTTTACTAGTTGTGTGATCACAAGCAATTTGCTTACCCTCTTTAAGCCTTTGTTTTTTCATCTATAAAATACAGCTGTGTGGCAGATTGTATTTCTCAAAAGCCCTCCAAAGATAGCTGCACTAATCCATATTCCACTCCACACTCTGTTCTCATGCAGTGACGTTCACATTCCTTCATCAACAGACGAGATCCTTGCTTGGAGGAGGTGAGCAGATAAGAAAACTAATCTCCCCTCCAGTCTCAGATCCCAGAGAGCCCTGGACTCAGAGATAGCATGTCTAACATAGACCCACTTTGAAAAGTGGAACAAAAGGAGAGACATCAATTGAAGATTATTTTAAAGAAGACTTACCCTTCTCCTCCCTCCAATCTTAACACTTCGTAACTTCCTTTCCATTCAGTTAAGGGAAGGATTTATGGATATTCAAGGTGTCCCAAAAAAATGCATACACACTATGTCTGTAGATTATATTACATTGTGAAAATGAAATGTATTTTAATAAACACTGCCTTTATAATTATTCAAAGTATGTATACATTTTTGGGGATGCCCTGTATATACTCCAAGGGGGGAAATGGGCAATTCTTCTCAAAATAAATAAAGGAAATATCTGGGGACTTCTAGTCCATCTATGTGGATGTCTGTGCTCAATAATAAAAGCCTTTCCATTTCAGCGTTGCGAGTGAAGCAGGGGAGGGACCTTGTAAAGGGAGGCTCCGTCTGCGTATACTGAAGTACACCCAGCTCCAAGTGAGCTCTCCTACCAAAGAACATAAAATGAGGACAGCCAGCCAAATGAAGCATTAAACAAACTGGAAAACTAAACTCAACGGGGACAGATATATCAAGTAACGAAAAATTTAAAAAACAAAAACAAAATTCCCTTTAATTACTATTATCAGAGATATTTGAGAGCATATGACATGTATAAGAAAAGAATATTGGCACACAAATTATACTTTAAAAAAATAGCAAAGAGCTCAAAATTATGATTGTTGAAATTCAATTCAGAAAAAAAATATAATGACACAAATATTTATATTTTGGACACTTATATCAAAGAAATGTTCTCAAAGGGAATAGAGATGGGAATATAAAATTAAATGTATGTCTCTATTTTAAAAAGTCACAAACAAACAAAAATAGAATAAAGGTAAGAGAATCAATTCAGGATAGCAAACATCTTCAAATCAGAATTCCACAAAGAGAAATCATAGAAACTGCGAAGAGGAAATTAACAAAGAAATAAAAACAAGAATAACTGGAATAAAGAGAGATATAAGTATGTAAGTGAAAGGACTCATTGAATAATAAGCAGGTTGAAATAAGAAAGACCAATATCTAAGAAATAATGAGGACATTTTATTAATACCTGGGGGGAAAGACCCCAAAGAGGAAAACAGACAGACAAGGTTGCAGCCACAGGGGGAAATCAGCCTGGCATCAGACTTTTTATCACTGAAATAAATGCCAGAAGGCACATCAAGCAAGGCCTTTATAATTTCTGAGGGAAATTCAATTTTGATCAAGAATTCTCTATTTAGTCAGTCATGTCATCTGTGGGATTTGGGGAGAAAACAATGATTCTACTTGTATAAGTACTTTTTTTTTTTTTTTTTTTTTTTTACTTCCAATGAACCTTTTCTGAGGCCATTTCTTGAGGATAAATTCCAGCAAAATAAGGATGAAAATGAAAAAGTAGGAAGGCATGGGACATAAGAAATGCTAATAATAATCCAAGACCCAAATAACAGAAAATACCAATTATACACATGGAAAAGGAAATCAGTGCTTGTTAAGAAGTGTATCCTCAAGAGAAGATCATACAATAGGCTAAACGGTATTATAGATGGCTTATATTTTTCTCACCCAAAGAAATAGAGAAAGGCTATGAGTTATTTCAAGAACTATCCAACAAAATGTATAAGAAAAATAATTGTCCCAAAATAAGGCAAATTTAAGCATTACATGATTTTAAACAATTGATGAAATATAATAAATGAGATTTAATATTTAGTTTGAGTAGCAATAAGGTTAAAACATTGAGCCCATAGAGAAAGAGCAGTTATCATTGATCTCTACTTGGCTCTGCAACAAACAATACTCACATAGATATAATAATGTAAATACTGTTTATGGCCTTTCAGCTTTTATAATCAGTGTTCAGATAACCCTTAGATGATTTTATTGATATTACAGAACACAATATAAATATTACTATCAGATGCCTAAATAGAAATTACTTTTCTAGTTAAAGAAAAACTAGAGAGAGATGGGATCTGTATTCCCTTCCCTTGAGTCTGGGCTGAACTTTGAAACTGCCTCTACCAAAAAATTGTGTCAGAAGCCATGTGGTTTCCGGCTAAGTCACAATAGTGCTAGGCTTCTGACTGGCACGTGCATTCTCTCTCTCTCTCTCTCTCTCTCTCTCTCTCTCTCGCTCTCTCCTCTCTCTCTCTCTTTCACACACACACATCATAAGAGATGATAAATGACTACTGTTGTTTTAAACCCCTAAATTTTGTGGTAATTTGTTATATAATAGATAACTAAAATAAAGGGTGATGATATGTATTCCATGGTGGTGTTACAAGAATTAAAAAAAAAAGTACAATGCTTGACACAGCAGTGAACGCTCAATGATGTCCTGGGGGGGAGGGGGAAAGTTGAAATGTACAAAGAGCCCAGTTGAGAAGCAAGAGGTCTATGAGATTTGAATTGAATCAAATCATGTGTAAACTTTGTTTATACTCATCTTAAAATTCCTGGAGCCAGAACCTCAGGGTGGGAGAGGGAATGAATTTATTTGTCAGGAACACTGCTGTATCTGGGGCCCTCACAGTTGTTGGCCCTCCATAGGAGAAGCCAGCTTCGGTGTGGAATTACAAGGACCTCTCCAGTCAGTCACCCTCGGAGGAGCCTGTCACGTGGTGATCTAATATCAGTTTCTCGGAATATTTTGGTAAGGTATCAAACTGTCAGAAGGCCCTTAAGGATGCTTTAATGGAAACTTGGGGATATGCCAAGTTTCTCCTGCATCACTAAGGTAATTTCAACGCCATTTGCTCTAGTTTCCATCCATAATTTTGATGAAGATAGATGTGGGCCATTGAATATTTTCTTAGGGCTTTCAGTGACCAATGATATCACTAGGAATAAAAAGACAGTGGCCCATTTAAACTCCAACCCCCCCACCCCCAAGGTCATAAAATATTATATAGTCAATAGTGGAATAA
The DNA here is from genome assembly GCF_963259705.1 of Myotis daubentonii. Lineage (NCBI taxonomy): Eukaryota > Metazoa > Chordata > Mammalia > Chiroptera > Vespertilionidae > Myotis > Myotis daubentonii. The sequence continues at coordinate 49,107,176 of NC_081846.1, forward strand.
TGAATGTGAAAATCAACAGGAAAATGTATTTTTTTCCTCTGTTTCTGAATATGTGTTGTATAGAATTTGGGATTCAATCAGATCATAAGCAATCTATAATAATAAAAGCATAATATGCTAATTAGACTGGATAGCCAAATAGCCTTCCGGACAAAGCTGGGAATGCGAGGGCCAAGGCAAGCAGCCACGGCTTTGAGGGCCGAGCCCCTTGCACGAATTTTGTGCATTGGGCCTCTAGTTATTTTATAAGCAATGATTAAAGGAGAGTGACAAGACTTTAATGGAGATATCTCTGGCATAGTAGCTGAGAAAATGGCTTTTAGGTTAAATGTTATTTTAACACCCTTTAAATCATCTTTCAACCCAGCTGATTGTCTACATTCTAGTAAATGTAGACACCATTTATTGAGTGCCTTTTCTTGGTTTAAGCACCATCGTAATCTCTTCGTATGCATTACTTCATTATCAGCCCCATCACAACCAAATCTTATTAATGACAGGCATCACTAGTCCCAATTTTTTTCATGGAAATGGAGAGTTAGGTCAAACAGCTTTGAAGAAGGGGCACGAGGATGTGAGCCGGAGTCCATGTCTTGCCCATCACAAGGCATTGCCTGTACTGTTTGTTGGCCAAGGGCCCATCTCCACTCTGCATGTGTAGAGGCTATTTCAAGACACAACTCAAGTGTCACCTCCTCTTAGGCAGTTTCCTGCTCAGCATCTCCTCTTCTGTATGTTACTCCCAAATTCACAGGAAGTACTATCCCACTCCTCTCTGAATTTCCTTAGCAATACTGTCCAATAGAATTATTGTGAGCCACACGTACTTTTATTTTATTTTTTTAAAATATATTTTATTGATTTTTTTACAGAGAGAAAGGGAGAGGGATAGGGAGTTAGAAACATCGATGAGAGAGATGAGAGAGCTGCCTCCTGCACACTCCCCACTGGGGATGTGCCCGCAACCAAGGTACATGCCCTTGACCGGAATAGAACCTGAGACCCTTCAGTCTGCAGGCCGATGCTCTATCCACTGAGCCAAACCGGTTAGGGCGCCACACGTACTTTTAAATGTTGTAGTAGCCACATGAAAAAGTACAAACACGTGTGAAATGAACCATAGATTTTATTTGACCTAATATATCTAAAATATTATCATATCGACATGTAATTGATATCAAAAGTATTAATGAGAGGCTTTGCATTTTTTGTGCTACATTTTGTGACACCTTCTATGTATACTCACCAGTACATCTCAGTTTGAACCAGCCACATTTCAGATGCTCAATAATCAGTGACTATTTCCTTGGTTTGGGCCATTCTGTAGCATTTAGCACATGTTGTTTCCATCTTATTTTGTGGAATGTAAGTTTCTTGAGGTCAGGAAATGAGGCAGACTCATCTATGTATTTCCCAACATCCCCAGAATATCATGCATAAGAAATGTTTGAGTCAATGTGTGAGTCAAGAAAAGTTATCCTGCCTTTAAATTCCTAAAAGGGAAGCATCTGCCCCACATCCAGGCATCGTAGTTTTCACAAAGCAACAGTCATGTTAGCACAGCAGAGTCTCGGGAACTGCAGGGTGCGCAGAGAGCTGAAAAACAGCCTTGAAGTCAAAGTTATGAAGCTGACAAGGAAGAAAAAGAAAGAGAATTAATACAGGGGCCATGTAAACAGGAAGACAGACAGAGCAGCAGGGCACTTTCTGGTTAGCATTTGGAAAAGGAAAACGAGATGAACAGATGATGATGACAGAGTACCAAGTGACTCAACCATCAGAAAATAACAGAGCAATTATTGGCACTTGAGTGTGGAAGGATTCTTTAAAGTTCTGCAGTGTGGCTTGCACACCGGAGACACATCCTGACCAAATATTTCCTTCGTCTAAAGGTGACGTATTTGAAAAAAAATAAGCCTGGGTATTTTTTGTTTTTTGGGGTGTGTGTGTTTTACCACTCAGGTTATATCTGATTGACTCAAAATTAAGCAAGTGAAATCCATTTTAAAAATCAGTTATTAATTACTGTCCTAAGAAAGTTCCCAGTTTTTCCTTTTTTCAATAAGTAGCTGTTATAGTATGAGAATATAGCTTCACGGTATAATTATTATATCATTTATGTATTTGTATTAAATGATTCTTTATTTCCTAGGTGGTTATGATCATTAGTAGCATGTCCTAAAACACTTTTCATTTTTGTAGGACTTTATAGTTCACTTTCATATGTATTATCTCCTTTTGATTAAAAATCTCTGACATTTTGTGTCACTCCCATGGACCTTCCTGAGCAATAAAATCGGAGTCCTAGGCTGTTGGTTTTGGACATCATGTTAATTCTACAGTTTCCATGTGATCGAACCTCAGTCTTCCTTAAAACCATAGCTCCCCTCTTAAGCACACACAGATCTGCAGTACCTCCAGGTTGATGCTGCCTCTGCAGGCTGTGATGATCAGCCTTTGAAAAGGCATCTTACTGATGCCTTTTGGTTTCCAGCCAAAACAAGGAGGACTAAGATCATCACCAGTGGAGAGGCCCCTAGTAAAACAGGGTGAGACCCCGATGGTTGGGGTGGTGTTGTTGTTGTTGTTGTTTTAATGTCAAGAAACAGTTTTCCTGGAATATCATCCCAAGTTGTCATTCAGGAGGAGGCCTGAACCAGGTGAGACGCCTCTGGGCACTGCTGGCTGGAGCAGGGCTTCCTTTGAAATCCAGCTGGGGACACCTTGTCCTGAGGAGTCTCTCTGTGGCCTTGCCATGAGGTGACTAAGTAGCCCATTCTGGTTAGAAATTCACCAGGGAAATTTGATGGTTGGTAACACAAAAATAAGACATAACGTAATTCTTTTCTCTTTCCAAGTCCCATGCTAATTTATATTCAAATTCTTTTAAGCATCCAGGGTTGAAGCGAAGGTTTGTTCCCTCATGTGGACATTGAGAGTAGAGTGTGGGTTGGGTCTCTATATGTCCTTCGTACCCAGTGAAGTCTCCACAGAGCAGAGTTCCTAGGAGCCTGCTCATTTTACAGCCCATCCCACCCCCTTGTATCAGCGTTTGAAGTGGACCACGAGATCTCCAGTCAGGATCAGCCCAAGCTGTATGGGTGTAGCTTAGCAAGAATAGAGCCATTTTTTAAAGGTGTTTATGTTTATAACAGGAAAAACAATATGTTTTTTTAAAAAACTAAAAAGCATTCTAAATTCTCTACCAAACAGGTGGGAGGGGATAGGCCAGAGATTGTGGGAAAATAAAAGAGGACTTTAGGGTCATGGCTTGCAACTCTATTACGTCAAACACCCCATTATAATGATAAGTAATTTAGACAGCCAACTTGACTGTCCTGAAATGAAATTCAATTAATCTTTTCTAAAAATTTAATATACTAGTACTTCCCTTACTGTGGGATAAAGGAGAAATGAAAAGGAAATAATTTGTGAAATACACAAAAACATGTATTCCATATGCAGATGCTTGGCGTGAGGACACTAGAATGCATAAGAGTGAGTCAGATGCTGTGCCAATCATAGGCTCTGGCAAATGCAGCAGCCATAGCTGCGTTCTGGGCTTTTGTCTGTGGCACTGAGCACCTTTGTCATCCCTGATGGGACGTCCCTACACAGTGAACTCCTCTTGGGGAAGTTCCAAACCTAATGCAATCTTTCCCTCAAAGAGCCCCAAATGTTTTGTTTTTATATATGAAACAGAGCCATATTTTAGGTGCAGATGACTATAAACAGGGTTTAACTTTACCCACATAAACGCCAGGGGACACTTGAAAGTGGCATGAGATGCCAGACAATTCTTCATTGGATGGGACTATTTTAGCATCTCTGCCCCCCCTCCCAAATTTCAGCATTCCCCCCCCCCTAAACATTGCAATATCTAAAAATGTAATGTCAAATCCCTCTGTGGACAGAGAACTAAGGAGAAAGAAGGCCTATGAACATGGCTCATGGCAAGATTTCTAAGAAGAATGACAAGCAGTGAGCAATTCTCAGAGAAGCCTTTCATTCCATTTTAAGCTATTTACTGTTTTATACTATGCTGAAATTTCCTCTCTTAGGCCTAAACCCCAACAAAGCTGGAAAGTCAGGCTTAGAGATGGTTAGCCATGTATAATGCCCTCAGTCATGCCATGGTGCTGGTTTGGTGAAGACCCCACCACTGCCACCACAGGGCACAGACACAAGGGTGGGTGCAGCTGCCACCACTGCTAGAATCGCTTCCACTGCAGACCTGGGAAACAGATTGAAGTTGGCTTCACAGGCATCACCCTCTCCTGCTTGAGGACTGCATGGGAACCGTTTCTGCACTCCACTGGCTGCTACTTCAAAGTGCAGCGAGTGCATCTGATTGGCTCAGCCTGTGTCACGTGTCCTTGTCTTAGCTGAAAGGGAGACTTGGAAAGACTATAAGCATCTTTAGGTCCTGTAGTGGGAGGCAGGCCCTGTTTTCTCCAAACATAGGAAAAGTGTTCAGAGGCTGAGCTGCCTGCAAGAATGACAAATGCCTACTCTAGCTGCCAAATTAGTCCTACCTGGTATAGAAGGCAAGTACCATAGGATTGGGAGCAGAGAGTGATCCCTGAGGAGGTATGGTCATGGAAGGCTTTACACAGGAGGAGAGAGCCAATCAATTCTTGAAGGATGAAAACATCGGTAGGGTTGTGCATAGGGATGGAAGAAGGACGTGTAGAGAGATGGCATGAGTGAGAAAGCAGAACTGGGAAAACAAGTGCAGGGCGAGGAAGCCAAGTTCACTGGAGCTGAGTTTGGTGGGAATCATTAGAAAGGACAGGAATGGCATTGAAGAGTCCGGAAGATTTGTTGACAGTTGTTTTATGTAATCAAAGTAGTATTCAGTGTGTGTGTGTGTGTGTGTGTGTGTGTGTGTGTGTGTGTGTGTGTGTGTTGGGGGGGGGGGTTGCATATTTTTTTGTATTTACTTTCATTGGTTTGTCAATTTGAATCCCAGTCTTCATCTTTAGGAGAACAGACCTATTTTTTTTAAAGCTTTTTATTTTTATTTTAATATATATTTTATTGATTTTTTTACAGAGAGGAAGGGAGAGAGATAGAGAGTTAGAAACATCGATGAGAGAGAAACATCGATCAGCTGCCTCCTGCACATCTCCCACTCCCCAGTGGGACCTTTGACCGGAATCGGACGTGGGACCTTTCAGTCCGCAGGCTGACGCTCTATCCATTGAGCCAAACTGGTTTCGGCAAGAACAGACCTATTTTTATGAATTGTCAGGAACCTGGAGGTTTTTTGTTTTGTTGAACAAACTCAGAGTCTGGAGGTTTTGCTAAAAATAAATGTCAAAGATTTGCTTAAGGGTCTTAGAGTTTTCAAAATGAAAACACGGCCAAATTAAAAACCCAGAAATGTTACAAAGAAGAAAGAAAAGTTAAGAGTTCTTATAGTAAAAGGTACATCCTTGAGAATAATCAGTCCTGCCATCTTAGCCCTGGGATTGGTTCAGGATGGTTATCAGTCAGATGCCAGGGGCTCTGGATGGTGGGTACCAGAAGCTCTGAATGACTTCCTGTTTTATACTATGTTTTATACTATCACATTCATGTGGATCATGGACATTAGGTGGATGTCCGGTGATCTGGATATGTAGTCCTTTCGTGGACAATCAGAGGATTAGCTGGAGGTTTGGTATATGTCCGGGTATTGAAACAAAACTAATAGATATATATCCAGGCATTGACACAGGACTGGAAAGTTTAAAAGTTTATGTTCTCTCTACTCCTGTTTTAAGGCTAGTTAAAACAAGAATAGAATCATTTCCTCATGCCTCAACCTACTTAATTTTAGTAATTTAGTAACTGAATGTAGTGGATCCATTTTATTTCTTCACTCTCTTCCTCAGTTTATTTGTTATTTGTGATTTTTGTTGTTGCTTTTGTTTATTTCTTTCTGATAAAGAGGCTAATTCCTTTCTACTTTGAATTTGTATTACATGATAACCACAGAGGAATGTCACAAGTATCTTTTAGATGATTCTAAGAGTGACCCCATCTTCAGCTTTTAAACAAACTAGGTATCATAATCCACTTTTCTAACACTGGTTGCGCACCTAACATGTACCAAGCTTACTATTTAATGCTTTCATCCACATATTTAGTTTAATCTCCAAACTTCTCTTTTATTTATGAAGAAATAGGATCTGAGAGAATAAGTAGTTTGCCCAATAGCCAACCTGGTGCACCTTGCATGATAGATAAAGTTATACCTGAGAGCATCATGAACCAGATTTGTTTGATCCCCTGAACACAGGGCTTCAAGTTCTAGAGCAGCCGTGGGCAAACTACGGCCCGCGGGCCGGATCCGGCCTGTGTGAAATGAATAAAACTAAAAAAAAAAAAAAGACCGTACCCTTTTATGTAATGATGTTTACTTTGAATTTATATTAGTTCACACAAACACTCCATCCATGCTTTTGTTCCGGCCCTCCGGTCCAGTTTAAGAACCCATTGTGGCCCTCGAGTCAAAACGTTTGCCCACCCCTGTTCTAGAGAGTAGCAAGAAAAACCCAAATCCATGCATTAGGGATTATGATGGAGAAGCATGGATAATGGAAGTCCAATGATAATCTAACAGCCTATTCTTATCCCCACCCATCCTCCACCCCCAACAAAGCTTGAGCAGAAATTTTAAGGTGTGATCTATGACGTTTGATTTCCTCTTTGGGAGAAAGACCAACAAGCATTAAAATGCCCACCCCCTACAAGAAAAATCAGGCAATGGGAGGAAAATGGAAAAATCAGCGATGTGTGGTTTCAAGCTTGACTTTGCTGCTTTTAGTGAACTGGGTAGTGCAGTAGGTGTCATATTCACCACCCACCTCACAGCCTCACTCCCCAGACACCCTCAAGCTGCAGCTCACTTTGTCTCATATTTGAGAAATAAATAGACATCGGTCTGAAAGTCCTTCCTTTCCCCTTACCCTGCAAACCTTCCTCTGCTTAGAAAAGTGTGCCTCCTACTTTCAAAGCTAACTTTCCTCCTATACTCCTAACCCCAGTCCCACCTACATTCTTCTGTGACTTGGTCAACTAGTGACCTTTACTTTCATTCCCCAAGTCTCTCAGCCCGCAAACATATTCAAGGGCACCATATCTTAAAGACAAACAAACACACAAAAGGTCCTTTCTCCCACATCCCACACACTGTCAGTTTACTTCTTGTTCCCTTTGCACAGACTTGTTGAAAGGGTAAGACTTCTATTGTCTGTACTCTCTCACCTCCCATTCACTCCTTGACCAGTGTGGTATCTGATGAAACTGCCTCCCCCAGACAAATAATGGGCCTAGGGTTTCTTTCATGAGATGTCTTTCTCACCCACATCCTAAAATTATCTATAAAAATAAAAGCATAATATGCTAATTAGACTGGATAGCGGAATGACCTTCTGGACATCCTTCCGGACAAAGCTGCGAGGGCTGAGCCCCTTGCACGAATTTCATGCATCAGACCTCTAGTGGAAATATGATGGATAATTCTTAATATCAAGGAGCCCTATCCTAAAGCCCTCCTGAAATCCCAGGGTTACAAAGGAAGTCATCAGCATGAATCCATTTCCCCTGAATTGTCTTACACACATTTTCCATGCACTACAGTAGCATCCAGAGGTGAAATGGTGATGATTGGGGGGTGGGTGTGGGGAGGAAGGACTGTGCTAGAGATGCTTATTAATTAGCTAGAAGAAACGGAATTGGGCCCTGACTGGTTTGGCTCAGTGGATAGAGCGTCGGTCTGCAGGTTGAAAGGTCCCAAGTTCGATTCCAGTCAAGGGCATGTACCTGGGTTGGGGGCACATCCCCAGTAGGAGGTGTGCAGGAGGCAGCTGATTGATGTTTCTCTCCCGATATTTCTAACTATCTTTCTCCATTCCTCTCTGTAAAAAATCAATGAAATATATTTAAAAAAATAAAAAATAAATAAAAAGGAAAGGAATTGGGTTGACTTATCCTCAAGCCTAGGAAGCCTGAAGATGAGCGTAAAGTCAGATGAGCCTAGACCTGAGTTCTAGCAGATCCAGGTTTAAATCCCAGCTCCATTGCTTACACTGGTCTTGGGCTCCTTAAATTATCTAAGCTTTGTTTTCTTTACCTAGAAAATGCAGATAATAAAAGCATCTACTGTAGAAAGTTCTTGTAAAAGTGAAATGAGCTGTAAGAGATTTAAAACGGTTAAGAGAACGTCTGTTACCAGTGAGTGCTCAATAAGCATAAATTGCTATCTCTACTATTTTTTTTCTAAATACACTTATAACTTTACTGGCTTGCCATGAGTTAGTCCATGAGTGGATGGTCATAAGGAAATCACATGTTAACTACTTTTTAAAATCATTTAAAAATCACTCTAAAATTGCCCATAAGGGAAAAAAATGTATTCCTTTTTTTTTTTTTTTAAAGAAAAGATAGATTTGAGCATTCAGTGACAATAGCTAAGCTCCCTAAGAGAACGTAGCAACTTGGTTACTAGGGAAATATTTTTTATTGAGGAAAAAACAATTATGTGTTAACATATTTTATATGTGTGCACGTTTCAGGATCCTGTTGTTCAAGGAAATAAAACAAGGGGGAGCAGTCCCTCATACAAAATAAGACAAAAAAGAAAGAGCATTGAACCTCTCTCAGAGAGAAACTGGAGGTTACAGTGGCAATTAACACTTTATATAAAACTGTAGCAAAGTAGATAGGTGAATGCTATGTGGGTCTCAGCCATAGAATGCATGGAAATGTGAATGTTCTACCCAGAACATAACTTCAGCAGGATGATGATAAATGCAATAAGGAAGATGATAATTGAGTAGAGAAGCATAATGCTGGGGCTTTAATTCAATGTCTATGGACCTGACCCTTGTGTTTTTCTCTACCCAGGCCATCATAGCACAGGTTAAAACAAGTTTCTTGAATATAATATCAGAAGACTAGACCTTACATCCCTATCCTACTGTTTAGGATAAGTTAGAGGCTTGACTTTCCTCCCCTGGATAGCGATAGTTGTGTGACCTTGGACAAATAACTTAATCTTTATGTCATCTGTAAAGTGTGGCGAATAAAACACCTACCATACTGACTTCAAGGAGCTATTGGAAACACTTTTTAAGAAGTAATTAATGTGGGGAAAAAAGTAATTAATGTGAGCACACCTTGTAAATGATAACGCAGGATATAAATGTTCTTGTGATTATGTAAAATCTAGTGGCTAATGAATGGCTGAACACTTCACATTCTCTTTTAAGGGTACATGTTGTATAGTGACAGCAGAATTGACTTCACCATAAATTTATTTAAAATAGTATATATAAACTGTGGGATCCAGCATTAGGCACCACCTGGTGGCAGTTTAGAGTAATGCAAGTACATTGCTGAGTGGCTCCGATGTCAGAAAAATAAGCGAGGTGGAATGGACCTGAGAACCCCAAAGAAGGGTTTAGATTTAAGTGACCTGGAAAGACACCTGGCATACTTAGGATTAAAGCTGGAAAGTGGCTCTAGGGTTTGCTGTGCTATGAGCTATAGCATCCAGCCACTGCTCGGCTCAGCTGGAGCTGCGTAGGGGAAGAGTCAAACTCTTTCTTACTCATCCTTGGCTTCCCGCTGACAAGCACAGTGGTACTCAACACGTTCATTAAACAAAAAAATGAGAATGAAAAAAAGTAAGGGAAGGAAAGGAGGAAAGAAAGGAGGGAGGGGAAATCTTAAACTCTATAAACTAGTTCATTCTGAGTGCTTTTGTCTTGTTAGTTTTTTTTTTTTTTTTCTAGTTGCCAATTCAAGTTTCTTTTGAGAAATTCCAACCCCATACTAAGTGAATTCAGCTAAAAGGGGCTGACTTGGGAGAGATGAAAGGAGCAATAGAACTCTTTGGGCCATCTGTGATGAGACAAACCTGCCCTAACCAGAGTGCTAGAAAGAACCTAGGAAGTAGGGCAAATAGGGCTGAAAAACTGGGACCATCTATGGAAGACAGCAAAACGCACAATTCATTGATTCCTTTCTTCCTGGATGATTTTCACATCAGCCCCCACCCTCCCGTGCTCCCCTCCCTAATCCTCACTGCCCCCGCGCCCCAACACTAGGGTAACTACTCCAGCAACAATTAGTTGCTCCCTGCCTTTGATGCTAGCATCTCCCAGCAAAACCAAGGAAATGTCTCCTCTTAAAGCCATAGCTTTTGTGGCCTTATCCCTCTCTTCTTCTCCAGAAGGTCTCCACCAGGCTCCCAGCAGCAGCACACGCTCGGAACTTGACTTGCCCATGATTATTTTCTACAGCAAGGAAACGTGGGGAACAGATTTTTAGCTACATCATACCAGCCTCACAATCAAGAACTTGGGCTTCAAATATGGAGCAAAGTGATAGAAATCGTCCAACCAGCTAGTCAACCTCAGCCTTTCACATACAAATTCACTTAACTTACATAATACTGTGAAGTGGGTACTATTGTGATCCTCACTTTGCAGCCTCTGACAATAAAGATTTTTCCTTCATAAAGACTCAGAAGATAATGCATACCTTCAAAAGTGATGTGATACTGAACTAGAAAAAAATCATGAAACATTTATTGGAATTCTAATAGCATACCCAAAGTCATGGCTCTTTTGACAAAGGAACAGAAATTCATAAAGGAAAGACAGAGATGCAAACTGAGGTGACTGACTTTTTTTTTTCTTTGCAATGAACGCTAGGTTTTGGAAATGACTATATTTATGACTTTGAAATATTTTGTTAAATTATATTTCAAAGCATGGCTATAATCTACAGTTCTACACAAGAGTCCTGAAAAATACTTATTTCATTTCATAAGGCATTAACACATTTTAGAGTCTTTGCTACTTTGATACACAAGTAAATAATATTTAAATGATTTTGCATTTCTTTGACTATTTTCTTACATATGTGCTAAGTATATTTCCTCTTCTATCTATTATTTATTATCTTTTTTATATTTATCAACATTTAATATTTTAAATTATTTTATAAGTATATTAACCTTTAAACATAAAACAAATATAATAAAACAAATGCAAATTTTATTATTGACATTCTGCATTAGAAGCAATCAATACTATAGGATTCCAATCCATGATGTGGGGAAGAGTCTTGATAACCCTGTAGGAGACAATATTAAAAGATAAAAAGATGAGACAGACCCCAACAGCATAGAAAATGAAAATCAATCTTAAGAAGTATAGGTATTCCCATGGCTGAATTAGGCCGTGGTGGTAGGATGGGAGGGGCAGATGAGATGACTTGAAATAGAAGAAATAAGCAAGGATGTATTTTGAGAAAGCTGAGTTGAATAAAGGCTGGAGTAACATTTAATAAGTGATTCCATTGTGCAACCAGATTTGAGAGCACTGATCTAATTGATTTCTGCAGTCTCTTTCCGCTGGCATCCCCCTTGAATTTAAATTCCAGCAATGCATTAATATTTTATCACACCTACTTTCTTTCTATCCATGGGTCACGTTGGAGGGAGAGTGGAACAGAAGAGTTTCCACAAGAATTTTTGGAACTTAGTGCTTTCAAAATAACACGAGTTCTCAAAGGCTTCATAGAAACAAATGTGTGAGTTGATAAAAGATTGGGTGAGCTTACAAATTTTTTTAAACAAAGCTCTTTGAGGTAGTTTTCCTATTAAAAGAAACAATTATCTTAGTAAAAAAGGGTTAAGCCTTTTACTATCATTGGATTTTACTGGCTTTAGTTTTTTGTTTACGAGGTTGTTGTTGTTTTTTTAATTAGGAATGAATGCTTAATGAACAGAAATAGCCCCAATCCTCTTACACTGATTATTTGGAATGGAATTGGGGACGGACAATAACAACCCAAAATTATGACACGAGGGAGAAACTTCAGACTTCCAGGGGATTTTCTGTTAAACTTGCAACTAGCAACTGACAGTTGACTATAGAGCAACTTTCCCTGCAAAAGTTTGGGCTGCCATGTTTTTGAGGACTTTTTCGTCAAAGGTCAAGGGAGACCAACTTCTTACCAAGGTCTAAATTAAGTAATTTGCTTTTATAATTTGTTTTGTGTTATCGAAGTTGCTCTATTCTTTTGTTAAAGTGATATTAAATTATAATCAGGTCTAACCCACACTGGCTTCCCCGTTGAAGGGGAACTCCCTTCTAGATGCCTAGCCGGGCTTCCCCCTAGTCTTTTTCTCCTCCTTTCCTCCTACAGCCTACCTCCTCAAGTTCGAGGGGGCTGACAAAAAGAGATTCATTATATTCAAATGTTGGCAACATAGCTCAGCCTCTCTTCTCTTCCTTGATGTTTGGGACCTCCCAACACAGTGGTGGCATCCAGTTGCAAATTTTCCTTTCTTATTGGGGGGCACTGTGAGGAGACTGTTCTCTACTTTCTAATAACAAAGTAGCGAGCATGCAACAATTCTCTTGACCTTGAAAAAACCAAGACTGGAGAACATTTTATGCTCTCATTTTTCTTCTCTTTGTTATAAATTGTATGAATTATCACTTGGGAATGGAATGCCCGAGGTCTTTCTCTTCTATTTTCTCTGGATAACAGAATGGCTCTCTGGGTTTCCAGCTGAAGAAAATATTGCCAATGACAAATGGCCATGAATATGTTTTGACCAGATTTTCTAACCGTCTACTCATACACAGTCTCTGTACCTTCTGATATTCTACAGTTTTATTAAATGTTTAGTAACACTTTATTTTCCAATGGGACACCTCTAAGAGGCCCGGTGATATATTTTCTGGTTTGAATGACTTCATAGAGATGTGTACCTTATGGAAATCCTTCACCTGATGTGAGGCCTCACACACAGACCACCGTTGAACTTGAGCTACAGGGATATGGGAAGCCTCATCTACTAGTGCCCTAGGCCTAGATCCTCATTCCATAATTCACAGAACCATTGCTCTGGCATCTTGCCTTTATTTGTCCAAAACTCTCAATTCCTTCCATCTTTCCCTTCCGGGCCCTCTTGTATGAATCTGAGTACCTGGTGCCTGTGGCTGCCATCCCCAGACCTTAAGATGGAAACTTAGTTTGATGGTAGGGTATGTGTTTTCAGGGGTGAGTCACAGGAGGAACCACCCCTGTCTTTGAGCACATTCCATTTTCAACACTTCCTCAAAGTAATGTGAACGTGACTATTGTTAAGACTTAGAAGGAAAGCCTTTGGAGAAGTGAAGTGTGAGAATAAAACATGGTCATCAGCCCATGAGTTGCACAGAGAAGGTGGTTTAAAGTTCAGCCCACCCATCCATATTTTACGCCACCATTCCTGCACAAAGCACAGGCTCTATGCACAGGTGGTTAGACCAGGCACACGTCTCTGCTCTGGGCATCACACCCGCGTGGGCTTAAAGCATCTTCTGCCCCTCCCTGCTTTGCCATCCTTTCCGAACTCGACCTTTCCATCCAGTTGATTGCAGTGTATGTCATTCTTCCACTGGACTAGCCAAGACCCTACTCTTGTTCCCCTCATCCTCTCAATTTATAAAACAGTCATTCCTTTCAAGTAATCTGCAGCTTGGTTGGGGAGCCTCATGAGCAGAACTTAAAACAAGAGAAGAGGGAAAGGATGGCAAAAGAAGGCCCCTTGGACCTGGCCCCCTTTTCACACAAAAAAATCAACTGTAGACAGTTTGGCTTATTTTCTAGTGTGATATTACGTACAGCCACAGATAAACTAACAGGATTAAAAGTCTAAGACATACATTATAAAACTGTACTTTTTTGTCCCATTATTGGGACAGACTTCCATAATGCACTATGAGTTGATTTTTTTTGTGATTTGTTGCTGGGGCTTACTGGCAGACCCTGAACGACGGATGAATGATTACTCTGACATATGTTTCTGTGAAAGAGAAGCTAAGGGGCTAGTTGGCAGAAGGAGCCAAAAAAGCCCCAATTGCCTGCCTCGTTAGGCTTTTATTGTCACAACGGCTTGAACTAAAGTTAACCTCTAGATACAATCAGTAGGGCAAGCATCCTTGAGAAAGCACCTGTGTCCTTTAAGCAAGGACGTTTTGAAGTCTAAACATAAAGATTCTAGTAAGGTAGGGGCTGCTGCCTTCGGCAAGATCCCCCAGAGGCCTCCGACCTTTCAGAGATTCCTCCTTACAGACCTTCCAACCACGTCCTATGCTTCCCCACAATTTGTAGTTGTGCCACTAGCATACTTACATTTTGTTATAATCTGTATTAAAAGCATTATTGTTAACTGTAAACACTTATGTAATTATTTTAGTTTATTTTGTTGTTTCATCATTTTTTAATATGCTGGAGACTCAAAAAATAATAATAAGTGGCCAAAACTTCTCTTGGCCTCTGAGAGGCTTTATAAATCTATAATAAAATGTGATGGATGGCCCTGACTGGTTTGGCTCAGTGGCTAGAGCAGTGATGGCATACCTTTTGAGCTCGGCGTGTCAGCATTTTGAAAAATCCTAACTTAACTCTGGTGCCATGTCACATATAGAAATTTTTTGATATTTGCAACCATAGTAAAACAAAGATTTATATTTTTGATATTTATTTTATATATTTAAATGCCATTTAACAAAGAAAAATCAACCAAAAAAATGAGTTCATAGGTTCGCCATCACTGAGATAGAGCATCTGCCTGCAGACTGGGGGGTCCCAAGTTCGATTCCAGTCAATGGCATGTACCTTGATTAAAAGAGGTTGTAAGGGTGGAGCCCTAGATAAATTTGATGGTTTTACAAGAAGAGGAAGATTTCTCTCTCCCTCCCTAGTTTGGCTCAGTGGATAGAGCATCAGCCTGCAGACTCAAGGGTCCCAGATTTGATTCCAGTCAAGGGTATGTACCTTGGTTGCAGGCACATCCCCAGAAGGGGGTGTGCAGGAGGCAGCTGATCTATGTTTCTCTCTCATCGATGTTTCTAACTCTCTATCCCTCTCCCTTCCTCTCTGTAAATATATGTATATATTTTAATGTGATGGATGCCAGGTGGAGTAGTGTACTATTGCTGTTTAGCGTTTGAAGTTGGCATGACTGGCATAGCACGAGAAGGCTTTCTGGAGGGCTGGAATTCAGTTTACCCCTCTTCCACCAGGCCTTACCAGAGCCCTTCACCTTCTTGGCATCTTACACAGAAAGAGTGCAAGATTCCTTACCAATGACATCGTGCCTCAGCTTTGAGGGAACGGCACCTCTGCTCCACTTGTCATTGACTCTCTCTGCTCTCTCTGCAGAGCATCCTGTCTATGCTCTGCCAGATGGAGGTGCCTGTGGAGAGGGGGAGCGTAGGGCGAAGTCTCTGGAGGTAACTCTTCTCCTGCCCTCTCCTATTCCACTCCCCACCGTGGGAATTAGGTCTTTCTAAAAGAACTCAGGGACATCCCACAATAAACTTGGCTTTTGGAGTTTCTCTTGTATTTTCCTTTCCATACCTAATAAGAAAAATGAAAGGATTAGTCTAACCTTTAGAAAAGAAAATTCCAAAGATACTCAGGGCATTGAATCTGCATGTTTGCATTGTGTGAGAAGGAAGTTATAAGTACATTTAAAAATTTTGTGCTTAATTTTGAGAGTCAAAGGAGAAAAATTACAAAGAATAATAAAGCAAATATTTTATTCAGCTCATCTAAATTAAGCATTGTTAATATTTTGTCTCATTGACTCTCATTCTTTCCTTTATTTTTGATTTAAGAAATAATACACCACAGATGTAGGTCAGCCTTTCTTAAACCCTATCTCCATGGTTATTCCCTCCCCATCCCAGACCCCCTCCCTTCCAGGGTGTTTGAAGTGTTGTCTGTTTTCTTCCAGTCTGTTCTCAAATAGATTTACATGTAGTTTTACATATCTCTACATATAGAAATATGTGTACATATTTTTGTGTGCACATATAATATGCCTGAGCATTTAAATGCTATTCACATGAAGAAGATAAACATGAAAATACGCCTATGGATTAGTTTTTTACATGGTGAATGCACATAACTAGCATCATATTATATGAATTAATCTCCATTTTGCTCTTCTTTTTCAGCATTACTTTCAGTACCTATTTATATTGATATTTATAAATTGAATTGCCTGGGTATAATAATTCTTAGTATAATTAGATACTTAAAATTATTTGTGAAATGAATGAATGAGTATATGAATAGCAATTTCAAAGCTTCTTTTGTGTCAGAGTCTCTATTTAAAACTTGCCTAATGCTGATATAACAACTCATTGTTCATTACCAGGCTGCTTTTCCCCAAATATCTTCAACTGCTTGCACTGACATGCTGAAGTATTTCTTGAGGTCCCTCAGACTGCAAAATTTCATGTGATTCCCCTTACTCCTCATTCACTGCACTGGCACATCATAAAAATTTACAGGTGTTTTCTAAAATAAAATGTTACTCCAATAAACATACTACCTAGTAGTCATTTTCTTCAGTTTTCATCCATGGGAAATTGTACAGCAGTTCTCAACCTGTGGGTCGCGACCCCTTTGGGGGTCGAACAACCCTTTCACAGGGGTCGCCTAAGACCATCAGAAAACACATATATAATTACATATTGTTTTTGTGATTAATCACTATGCTTTAATTATGTTCAATTTATAACAATGAAAATACATCCTGCATATCAGATATTTACATTACGATTCATAACAGTAGCAAAATTACAGCAACGAAAATAATTTTATGGTTGGGGGTCACCACAACATGAGGAACTGTATTAAAGGGTCGCAGCATTAGGAAGGTTGAGAACCACTGCTTTAATGCATCCTGTCAGCCAAAGCACAATTAAGCAAGAGATTGTTACCCAAGAGTTGTCAAATATTGACTCTTCAAGACCAAAAATAAAGCGTCCTGAAAGCCAGCTCTGGGCGGGGACCTCCAGATCCCAGACCCTTAGACAGTCTCAGCTGTTGTATGAACAGGAGTAGACAGTTTCGCTTTCTGTTCTCCGATCCTCTTTCCCACCAAAGGTTCCTAATTTTCAAAAACAAGCATGAAGTTTAGGCTTGTTCCAAACAGTGTTTGTTGACTGAAGGTTATCTCGTTCTTTGCTGTCAATTACATCTTGAAAAAGTTCTAGGGAATTGCCAAAGCATTTTTGTTCTGATTTCTTAATAGTATCTACACTAACAAAAGACAAACCTGCAAATTGACCGTACCTTCACTATGCCTTAAGCCACGCCCACCAGCCAATCAGAATGACTATATGCAAATTAACCCAACCAAGATGGCGGCCGGCAGCCATGGAGCTGGAGCGAGCAGGAGGCTTGGTTGCCCCAGTGATGGAGGAAGCTAAGCTTCCCGCCGCCGTGGTGGCTCTGAGCTCCACTCAAAGCAACAAATTTTCAATTATAGAAGGTAAATAAATCCCAGAAAAAAAGAAAAAAAGGAGAGGCTGGGAACTTCCATCACCGGGGGGGCTTGGCCAGCCTGAAAATGGCCCTCAGCCCCTCACCCAGACTGGCCAGGCACCCCAGTGGGGACCCCCACCCTGAAGGGGGTGTGACCAGCTGCAAACAGCCATCAGCCCCTCACCCATGCTGGCCAGGCACCCCAGTGGGACCCCTACCCTGAAGGGGGTGTGACCAGCTGCAAACAGCCATCAGCCCCTCACCCAGGATGGCCAGGCACCCCAGCGGGACCCCCACCCTGATCCGGGACACCCTTCAGGGCAAACCAGCTGGCCCCCACCCATGCACCAGGCCTCTATCCTATATAATAAAAGGGTAATATGCAAACTGACCCTAACAGCAGAATGACTGGGAATTACTGGTCACTATGACACACACTGACCACCAGGGGGCAGACGCACAATGCAGGAGTTGCCCTCTGGTGGTCAGTGTGCTCCCACAGGGGGAGCTCTGCTCAGCCACAAGCCAGGCTGATGGCTGCCAGAACAGCAGTGGTGGTGGGAGCCTCTCCCGCCTCCTCAGCAGCGCTAAGGATGTCCAACTGCAGCTTAGGCCTGCTCCCTGCTGGCAAGTGGACATCCCCCAAGGGCTTCTGGGCTGCCAGAGGGATGTCTGACTGCTAGCTTGGGCCCAATCCCCCAGGGATTTTTGTGCACCGGGTCTCTAGTACATATCATAATTAAGAAAATTATGCCTTTAGTGTCATTTTAAAATTAATTAATTTTGCTTACTGTATATCCAAAAATAATTGCAGGTAGTTGCAAATTTGTTTGCACCAATTATTAGGCTATCAACAGTAGTTAAATTTATTAAATGCGCTGCTAAAATAACATCATATTCAAATCTGTCAATTTTACAATTATAGTTTGCAATGAAATCCTGAATGAGTTGTAATTCAAAGAATGATTGTTTTTAATGAACAAATTCATTTTGCTCCTAGGCAAAAATAGAATTTGTTCATTAAAATATTCATCCTTTGAATCACAACTTATTCAGGACTTATTCTGTGTTGAAAACTATTCTAGGTGTTGGACACAAAGCGAGTATGTTCTCTGCCATCATGGAACTTGGAGACTGGTAAGACAGTGGGTAGTTTTGTACTATGTCAGCTTAACCAAGCTGAAGGCATGACTCTTCGAATCCCCTTTTGTGTGTGGTTCTGGTTTAGTGTTGGCCGTGAGGAACACTGTGATATTTGGAAGGGCCACGGAAAGGGAAGCAGCGGCTCTGAAAGGTAGTGTAAGGCACCAGGTGGCCGCGCATTGTCATACACATGGTCACTGGTCTGCTGCTCACCTGTTGGCAGCCAGCCTGCAGCTTCTGCTTCTGCTGCTGATGTCCTTCAGCTTCTCAGTCCTGCATCAGACACAAGTGATCCCCACGGTGAAGGGCACCAGCTTCCTCAGCACATTGCACACCTCATCCAGGTTGGAGGTTGCTATAGGCTGAATGTGGGCCACACTCCAAATTCACATATCGAAACCTAAACCCCAACATGATGGTATTTAGAGGTGAGGCCTTTGGCAGGTGATTGGTATAAAAGAGACCCCAGAGAATTTTCCTCATCCCTTCCACCATGTGCGGTTACAGAGAGAAGACGACATCTGTGAACCAGGAGGCAGGCTCTCACAAAACACTGAATCTGCCAGCACCTTCAATATGGACTTCTCTACTTCCAGAACTGTGAGAAATAAATTTCCGTTGCTCTTCGGCCACTCAGTCTATGGTGTTTTGTTACAGCAGCCTGACCAGACTAAGACAGAGGTGGTGTGAGATGGATGTGGGTTTCAATTTGTCCTCATGGGTTTTTGTTTGTCTCTGGTCTCCCCATTTCATGCCTAGAGTTTCTCCCTGACTGTGAGTCCTGCTGGCCCAAGAGACTTCAGGCCCATCACCAGAGGCAAGGCAGCCATCTTCCATAGACATCTTCATCAGCATCTACATTGCGTGAGTTCTCATACCCATAAGTAATCTTGCTTTTGATATTACTCACGGAGGTTCTATTTCTCTGATCAAATCTAACTAATAGAATAACATAGACATTGATCAAAGAATCATATAATGTACAATTAATAGATTCTTTTAAAGATTTGAAGGAAGAATATAAGCTACAATGAGACAATATACATATAGGGACTTAATTTAGATCAGGGAAAGAGATGTCAAGGTAGACCCCTTTGAAGAAGTGACATTTTAGCTGGGACTTGAGTTGAAGTAGATGATAGCCACGTCAAGAGCTAGACAAGAGGAAGAGCAGTGTGTGAGAGCTCTGAGGTCTGCCCAGAGCAGGCACTGAAGGAAGACCAGTGTAGCCAGAGCAGAGGGAAGGAGGTGGCAGTGGTAGAGAGGGGCCAGGTCATCAGGACCTGTTTTCCAGTTCAAGGTCGTGATGTTTACTCAAAGGGGATGTAACAGGAGCTGAGTTCTGTTTTTAAAAGCTTACTCTGGCTGCTCTGTAAAGAAGGTGATCATCTATTTGATAATGATCATCTAATGGTTGAGAATTATTTTCTAGAATGGAATTTCAAGTTCAGCACTTGCTGCCTCTTGAAATAAATTTACCTATCCAAAAAGGAACAAAACACCTCATAGCATGCAGGGAAATAAAGACCTGGCCCCATAGTACTCAAAGCCTGGCCATCAAATATTTGAAAGGTGGCTTGATTGTTATTCTTGACAAATCATATTATAGTATCATGGATGCCTTTTGCCTCCAAACTGTTGGCAAACTCTTTGAGATTTTGAAAGAAGTAAGGAAAACTCTACAATGTCAGGATCATTACTGCAACAATGAATTAGAAAGATTATTTGAACCCAGGTTGAAGCATATGCGGGCCTTACTCTAACCCTGAGGTCTCAAATATCCACTGAATCTGTCTCCTTCCATTTGATCTTGAGCTAGCTACATATTGATAATTTTCCTGCAAAAACATCTTGTTCTGCAATGTGGATACCTTTCACCGCCTCTGTTGCACACCAAGGTCTTGTTATACATTTTTACTCCTTCTCGGGAAGGGAGTTTGAAGCCATACATCATCAGTATCAAATTTGAAAAGTAGATTTGCAAATCGACTTCTTGGTAGCTTAAATGGCCAAAATCTGAATCACAGAGAGAAAAAAGTAACTGTGGTAATGATGATGATGATGATGATGATGATGATGATGATGATGATAATGGAACATGAGGGGGAGGGGGTAGGAGAAGACTGGATTAAGAACAAGTTTTTTTTTATATATATATATTTTATTGATTTTTTACAGAGAGGAAGGGAGAGAGATAGAGAGTTAGAAACATCGATGAGAGAGAAACATCGATCAGCTGCCTCCTGCACATCTCCTACTGGGGATATGCCCGCAACCCAGGTACATGCCCTTGACCGGAATCGAACCTGGGACCTTTCAGTCCGCAGGCCGACGCTCTATCCACTGAGCCAAACCGGTTTCGGCAAGAACAAGTTTTAAAATGGAAAAAGCTTCAAGAAAATATAGTTATGGTTTTAGATTGGTTGTTTTCCCCCAAGAAAGAAAAGTGTAAAAATGAAGAAATCTGATAAATACTGAAAATAAAGAGATGGGAAACAGGAGGTTTATAATGGGTCTGATGAGTGAAAAGTTGTGCAGTGGGAACAAAACGGGGAGCAAATGCAAGGATCTTCAAAGAAGTAAAGGCAACAAGACTTGGAGTCTGATGGGACATGAGCAGCACAGGAGAAATGGTGACTCGGTGGTGATAAAGTTGAAATGGAGGGTCCTGAAGAACGGTAGAGACATTTTTTATTTTTTAAAAAAATTGAAAATTGTACTAATGAGAAAGGTGGTCACTCCAGGCCTTTTCTGTAGGTCAGCAGAAAAGTTTCAAGTCCTTTTATTTGTTTATCCTCAACTAAGGATATTTTTTCCATTGATTTTTAGAGAGAGTGAAAGGGAGGAGAGTGGGGGAGAAAGAGAAAAATCGGCAAGAGAGACACATCAATTGGTTGTCTCCCGCATGCATCCTGACTGGGGCTAGGGATGGGACCTGCAACCCAGGTATGTGCCCTTGGCTCAAAATCGAACCTGCAACCCTTCGATGTGCAAGCTGACAGTCCAACCACTGAGCAACACCAGCCAGGGCAAAAGTCCTTTTAAAATATGACATTTCCATATCCTTCAGGTATTCAAATGCAATCAAATTACTTCAGCCTACAGACTATGAGCCCTCAGATAGCTGAGAAGGTAATGCTATATTTTTCAGGATAGCACAACACATGGACACAGTTTCTCAAGCCAGAATGGGTGTGGTCTTTCTTTGCACTTGGCCTTTCATTTTTTGTTAAATTTGTAGCCTTGGTTTAATGAATGCAGAGGGATAGTGTTTCAGAATGGTAATGACATGATTGGTATCTTGATTGACTCTTCTTATTCCTGTGAACATGCCTATATTATATCAGGGAAAAATAGTATTATAAGCATGTGATCATGCACTCAAATATTCTCCTGTGCGTGTTAAAGGCTGCCCTTGGTATTCACTGGGATATACTTCCCTAAAAGCACACGTCCTGGGCAGGATAGAGTGGGATTTGCTGCCAGCATCCACCTGGCACCTCCAGTCCCAGCTCCAGTGACCTTTCCTCTTGCGCCTCCTGGGTTTCTCACTAACCTCCTCCCTGTCTGGCACTTTCTTTGCTCCTAGGTTTTATAAGTAGGAGAGAAGATTCCATTATTTATGTGGTTGGCAAGAGAAAAATAGCAATTCTTATCTGTGATGGAAAACTCCTCAGATGAGGGAGTTGTGAACACTGCATTACTTGGCTCAGAGCCATAGAAGGCTGAGAAGGTGGGGCTAGGCATCATGTTTTTTTTTTATTATTATTTATTTATTTATTTATTTATTTATTTATTTATTTAATCCTCACCTGAGGATATTTTTTTTTCCCATTGATTTTTAGAGACAGAGGGAAAGAGGGAAAAACAGGGAGAAATATCGATGTGAGAGAAACACATTGGTTGCCTCCTGCACTCTCCCTGACCAAGGCCCAGGCTGGGGAGGAGCCGGCAACCAAGGTACGTGCCCTGGTTCAGAATAGAACCCGGGACCCTTTGGTCCGCAGGCCAACGCTCTATCCACTGAGTCAAACCGGCCAGGGCTCGGCATCATGTTTACAATTGCGAAGCATAATCTGTTGTACTTGGTTTGCAGTCCATTACTAAGGGCCTGCAGCTCCCACTTCAGGACCCAAAGGGGAAGCCTCAGGAGCCAGGAGGGTGTGTTGTGTAGTAAGCTCTGCTTGTAGACAGCTCCTGAAAGGGAATGTTCTTGGCACTTCTCACGCTAGGCATTTTGATTCGCTTTTATATGTTTTTTCCAACATAAAAGCAGAATCAGTTCCAGCCTTAATTCTCTTTCAAGCCTACCATGGATGTTCAAAATCCACTAAATATTAAAACAGCCTCAAGTAGCTTCAAAGTTTCTACTTCCACCTTTCTCCCTTCAAATCACACACAATCGCTATGTTGTACATATCACTATGTTGCTTTAAAACCTTATATTTGGAAAGACTGGAGCTCCAGAAAATCTGGGAAATTATTAAGCAAAACTCTCTCAAGAGTTATTGTTTCATGGGTACAAGTTTCACTGTGGGATGATGGGAAAGCTCTGGAAATGAATAGTGGTGATGATTGCACAGCAATGTGAATATGCTGACCTCCACTGAATTGCCCACTTAAAAATGGTTAAAATGGTACATGTTATGTCAGGCATAGTTTACCAAAGTTTTTTAAAAAAGTCAGGCCAGTGGTTGCCTGAAGAAGGAAGTATGGGCATGTGTTCAGAAAGGCCTGGCATTGTTCTATTTTTGCTCTAGTGATTACATGTCTATTCAGTAATTATTATACTTACCTTTGACTTATATTTCAGGGTATAATTGTGTTATATTTCCCAATAAAAAAATTAATTAAAAAGTAAAAAACAAAACTATCCCCAGTGGTAAGAATTATGGGGCCTTGGGAAGTCCGTTCCCCTGCGCTGGGCCTCGTTTTTTATTTTTAATGTGAAAGGAATGACTTAGACTAAAAGACCTCGGAAGCCTTTCTGCTGCCAACATCCTATAACTGTACACAGTAACTGCTTGTGAGTGAAATAACTACAAGGACTGAAAGTCCTAGGCGTATCATTTATTTTGACTGTGTTTTCCTTCACAGAAATTGAAAAATCAAAGTGTGTGTGTGTGTGGGGGGGGGGGGACCTTGGAGCAATAAAACCCACTGACTAAGATGAATAAACATAGGTGGTATAAAATACAGCCTGGGGGAAGTTGACTGCTCTAAGATACAAGCATAAAGAGCAAGGATTGTTTGTCACTTACTCTAGGGTAGGAGGGGACAGAGAGCTCCCCAAGAGGTGGGGTGGGATAGAGAAATGTGAGCAGGCACACCTGAGTTGGAGAGATAGGAAAGGTCTTTTACCATCTTGAGGAGGAAGGGGCTGGCACCCATGTTTGCTCTCATCTCTGCCAAATACAGGCTCTCCAGTGGCAGCTCTGCTTCTACACAAAACCATCTTCTTCCCAATAAATCTTTATTTTCCAGATCCACCCCCAAAGGCTCAATGGGCATCTACACCTAACTGATGCCTTCCTTATGTGTTCCCATTTCCCAATACCCTCCCCATCCTCAAGGCCCACTCCTCCAGGCCTTAGTGAGTCACCCTGTCCCTTTCCTTGACATACTGTCTCCTGATTCTCTTCCTCCTTCTCTGTCCCCTCCTCTTTACTTCTCCATTAACTCCACTTTTTGTCCCACATTTAAATGTCCTACAGTATCTAATATTCCAAAAGCTCAACAAAGGGGTTGGTAAACCACGGCCTGTAGCCCATCGACAGTTTTTATAAATAAAGTTTTATTGAAACACAGCCACACTCATTCACTTATTCATTCTCTATGGCTGCTTTTGTGCTCCCACAGTAGGGTTGAGTAATTGCCACACAGACCAATGACCCACAAAGCCTGTAATATTTACTGTCTGGCCCTTTACACAAAAATTTTGCCATCCCTTCCTCCAATGAATTAACTTGTTGATATTTCTTTTGCATAATTGCCTTTGCTAAGTCTGTATTTTATTTCTCCAACTTGGGGACCAGGACTGTGTCTAATATGCTTTTGTGTTCTTCCTCAGCCCATCTCACTGCCTTGCACCTTATTAGAATCTCAGTAAATAACGATTAATTAATTAATGATTAATGAGTGAATCATTGAGATTGCAAAACTACCAGCATTTTCGCTGTTGTTGAAATAAAATAGTATGAGGTAGAGCGATACTGTCTCCTAGATTTCCACTGGAGGCATGTCTGCCTCTCACCTTTCCATCTTCCCAAGGCATCAGGATAGTACAGTGGTTGGGCACTGATTCACAGGGTAGAAAGCATGGGCTTTGCATCCTGTCCCTGTCTCCTTCCAGCCCTGTAACCTTAACACACACACAAACAATTTCAAAAGTGGACATACAGAATGCCAAGAGACATGAAAACATGCTCAAAGTCACTAATCACCAAAAAAATACAAATCAAAATGACAATGAGGTACCATCTCACACTTGTTAGAATGGATATCATCAACAAATCAACCAACAAGTGCTGGAGAGAATGTGGAGAAAAAGGAACCCTCCTACACTGCTGGTGGGGATGCAGACTGGTGCAGCCACTGTGGAAAACAGGATGAAGTTTCCTCAAAAAATTAAAAATGGAACTTCCATTTGACCCAGTAATTTTACTTAAAAGACTATATAGAAATCAGAAACACCAATCAGAAAGAACATATGCACCCCTATGTACATAGCAGCACAATTTACCATAGCTAAGATTTGGAAACAGCCTTAGTGCCTATCAGCAGATGAATGGATTAAAAAAACTTTGGTACATCTACACAATGGAATACTATGCTGCTGTAAAAAAGAAGGAATTCTTACCATTTGCAACAGCATGGATGGAACTGGAGAGCATTATGCTAAGTGAAATAAGCCAGTCAATGAAAGAAAAATACCACATGATCTCACTCATTTATGGATAATAAAGACCATTATAAACTGATGAACAAAAATAGATACAGAGGCAGAGCAGCATTGAACAGACTGTCAAACTACAGCGGGAAGACTGGGGAGAGTTGAGGGGCGGGAAGGAGGGGTAAGAGATCAACCGAAGGACTTGTATGCATGCATAAGCATAACCAATGGACATAAGACACTGGGGGGTAGGGGAGGCCAGGGGACTGTCAAGGGCAGGGGGGAAAGGAGACATATGTAATACTCTTTGTAATACTTGAAGCAATAAAACAAAATTAAAAAAACAAACAAAAACACCAAGGGCAAACCTGAAGGAAAATTAAGTCCCTAGAAGCCAATGGAATGGGAAAAGAGAGTGGCACAGTGTTTTACTTTGATGAAAGCATTATTTAACAAAGTTCATCACTGCCACCTTTATAGTAATCTACCAAGCACCTGCTCCATGGCTTTTTTTTCCTATCATAATTACATTTTTTATTTAACAAAATGTCTTGAAAGTATCGTTCAATATAATTATGGTTGTCATTGAATCAGTGTTTTCACTTTTTAAAACTAGTTATTGTGCTAATGTTAATACGTATATGCCAATAAAGGCCATTAACAATAAAATAAGTAACAAAAGGTGTTAACTTTTTAAGGATAACTTATGAAATGTTAATATTTACATTGAAAAAATATATAGTTTTTGATGCCTTTAAAACTTGGCCTAAATGTTAAATAATAATATAATAATTTCTAGTTCAAGTATGTCCTGTGTTTGAAATTCATGATGAATGTATTTTTGGTTAACTACCTATGAATGTTGATATCAGGAAAGAAATAGTTCTTCCATTATAAAAGGTTCCTCAGTTTTTGCTGTTGCTGTTGTTATATCAAATAACTTCACATCTACATGTCCTGATTTATAGAATACAAGATGGAAATAATCTCACTGATGTAACCAGTATGTGATTAACAGGCCTGGGAATTAACCCAGCCCCAGGAAAAAAAAAAAAAAAAAGACAACATAGTTTTCATTTGTCAACCCCTTAACAGCAAATGGCAGGGGCAATTACTTCTATTCTTTTACTAGCCCAACGTGAATTTACACTCATTAGAGGGTTGAGTGTGCAATGCCTCACAGGTGCTCTTTTGTAATGTGAGAATATTAATTAAGCCGTTGTACAATATCCAGTCACTAATTAGTATTTAGCTGCACTAGTTCATGTCACAGAGTCTTTATGTGTTGCTGTTTTTCCTGCTCAGCCAGCCTCCTTTGCTTGGCAGTGTTCTGCATTTGCCTTTGCCTCGTGTGTTTGTAACCATTTCTCTGGTGTAGATTATTCTCCAGCCTTCACAGAACCTCAGCGGCACAGTGGGTATTATTTTGACTCCATTGAAATTCTGTTACAAAATTTTCTCTCCACCTCCTCACCGCCCACTATTTTCACATTGATCCCAATGAAATCTTGCCAACATTCTAGTTTCCTGGGAAACTTTATGAAGACTTTTCTTTTTCCTGAACTACATCATCTTGCAGAAATAATCATAATGTTAATAGATGGGTCTGTTATCATAGGGAAAATATACAGAATTGTTTAATTCATAGGAAAGAATGTAATTGTACAACAGTGTTTTAATTAGAACATTTTACTTCCCATGGTAGAGTAGTTAGAGATCAGGCATATAAAGAAGTATAATTCCTTTAGGATTATTCCTTCATCGTGTAGGCTATCCCCATATGCTCTGGGCAACTGCAGGTACTCAGGACCTGGGCTGGCTTCCCTCCACCCCAGCTTGGTCAGGAAGGACATCAGGAAGACATCCAGTCTAATTAGCATATTACCCTTTTATTATTATAGGTACCAATTGGAATGATTCCAGGCTCTGAAAAGCTACTAGGCCCCAAATACTTCTCTGACCCATGTTCAGAAGAACAACTCTTTAAGGATTTCCTAATAAAGATGTTGTTTTAGGATTAGTAGCTCATCTATTGGGACTAGTTAAACCTACTACTATTCAGTTACCTAATAGAGAACAGAGACTAAAGGAATGGGAACTCATAACAGGTTATTTTTCAATGGAAAGGACAAACTGGGAGAAATGATAGAGAAAAGTCAAGCAGACATTTGATGGTTCAAAGCTCATCAAAGGAAAGGAAAAGTAGAAAAGTGTTAGGGAATGTTGCACAGTTTTCCATATAGATATATTTACTTATCATTATTTTACAAGGTTCTTAATTGACTAGTTACTTATGGTCCATTGAATCTTTTGGTGTCAGCTATGTAAAGCAATGGTTTTCCACATTTTTATTTTAGTGACCAACATCTTTTCAAAGAAAAGTTACACATATTCCCAGTCGGAAAACCAAATCAAAAGAGAGCTCTTCGGATTGAACAAGGATTGGAGCATCAGAGGATTGCTCTTACCCACAGCACCTGGCTTCTCCTTTGTGCCCCACTGCCCCCAGCAACCCCTGAGGCAGCAGTGTGACTAAAGGCTGTTTGAGTACTCATCATCCTTTGAAACAAAAGGTATTTATTCAGTAGATTCATGATTGGAACTGCCATTTAGGGAAGAATAATCACTCTTCATTAAAGTTGGCAAATTTGAGAAATTACTGATACCCTCATTTCATTAATTCATTCACTCATTTTTTTTCAACAAATATTATTGATAAACTAGAGGCCCAATGCACGAAAATTCATGCAAGAGTAGACCTTCCTTCCCCCAGCTGCCAGCACCAGCTTCCCTCTGGCACCCGGAATCCGAAGCTGGCTTCCCTCAGGCTGCCTGCAGGCACTCGGGACCTGGGCTGGCTTCCCTCCACCCCAGCTTGGTCAGGAAGGACATCTGGGAGACATCCAGTCTAATTAGCATATTACCCTTTTATTATTATAGATACCAAATAACCTACTATGTACCAGATACTGTGATAATTTCTGGACATATAAGTGTGACCAATAGCCTGGCCAGCGTGGCTTAGTGTTTGAGCATCAATCTATGAACCAGAAAGTCCTGGTCAAGGCACATGCCTGAGTTGTGGGTTCAAGTCCCAGTATGGGGCATGCAGGAGGCAGTTGATCAATGATTCTCTCTCTTCATTGATATTCCTCTCCCTCTCTTTCTCTCTCTCTCTTCCTCCCTTCCTCTCTGACATATATATATATATATATATATATATATATATATATATATATATATATATATATACTTTCTTTCTTTCTTTTTTTTTTTTAAAGAGTGACCAATATAGGCATGGTGGTCTGTGCCTCATGGAACTTACATTCTAATGAAGAGTCTGCGATGAGCTGCCACATGCACTCTTTGAACAAATCATTTTCCCAAGATGTTCTCCTTGTATCTAACCACACTTTGTTCAAAGCATATTTTTCCATAGATAATAGACATGTCTTATGACAACTTCTTCATACTATATATAAAGTTCAAAAGACTGTCTTGGTGAAGCTAATGCAGTGAACAATGGAGTAAAGTGAGGAATCAGTAGTCAGATCAGACTAATGGTCTGGTTCTGGGGAGAGTTAGTTCTCAAAGAAAAAGGGCAACTCGCTAGGTCAGACTCAGGAGGAAGAAATAGCACCAAGACTCAGAAGCAAAGGCCAGAACAGGAAGTCCTCAAGCAGCAAGGAATTTTCTTGCATGTGTCATTTAAGTCCCTACCTGTGGCTGGCAATATCTCCTATATGCCCCTCATATACTAGTTAACCTCTGGGTGTCTCTCTACCTGCCAAGAAAGCCCACATGGCAAAATGGAAAGATGTGTTGTGTGAAGATTTAAAGTCACAGCACGATGTGGAAGTAGGAAGTATGCAATAACTATGACAGTTATGGGAATGGAAGTAATGGTTTTGAGTCTGGACTAGAGATAAAGTCTTGGGTATCACATATAAAGTGGGATGCTGAAGTTTGTGGTCAACAATGAAAATTCAAAGAAAGTGCATCAAGAGGGAAAATCAGGTCAAGGATGAGCTCTGCTAATGCTCACAGACATCAGGATGGGAAAGGGAAATTGTGGAGGCAAATAGACAGTATCATCATTAACAAAGGAAATCTACTCATGAGCACAATGGTGAACGTTCTTTATTTAAGAACTTGGAAGTTCACTCTGAATCATATAAGTTTTTGTCTTCAGAAATTCCAATAGTTTACTTGCTATGAGACTGAATGCTTGGCTAGAAAATTTGTCCATAAAAAATATTTAACTCTAAAAGACACCTCTGAAACTGCGCCCTGGCCAGAAACAGTATTTTTAACTTGTTCCTCTGACCAGATACTTGTATTATTTACACTATTCCTTTCAGTTTTTTTTTTATTCTTCAAGCTATTTTAAAACATCATGTTTCCTTTCTGACATATCTACGTATTTCTAAATCTAAAATCACAGTTATTCTGTCCTCTGCATTGCAATGTAATTTTGCTCTATGTAAGAGGAAACAATAAACTCTCCCTGAATCCTCAGTTAGGCTTTAGTTGATTATCCTATAAGAGCTATTTGCAGCTTATTCTTAGGAATATTGTACACAGTGATTTGTTTATATCATAGGATAAAACCCCTGAATCTTCAAAACTTCTTGTTCCCTCCTGCTTCTTTCAGGCCCAGATATTTAAGACAGCCTTCTGAAAAGCAGGCAAATCTTCAAATAATGCAAACGTAATCTTTTGCCTTAAAGAAATAATGGGAAGCTGGTTCTTTGGCAGTTTTATAATGAAATTTTTTCATTGGCTTGCTCTTTAGCACTCTCTGAATGTCAGCGCTACATTCGTCTTTAACGGAGGGCAAGAAGGTAACACTGACTCCTAGTAAGCCCAGAGGCACAGATTAGGGCCGTAAACTCAAGTCTCAGAATCTATAAACTCATAAAATGTAAGTCCATGACCTATAAAGAATAATAGTAAAGAAAGAGCCCAATTATTCTCAAGAAAATACACCTACAGGGAAGGGTCTTAAAAATTATTTCAGGCTTTATATGTGTCTACCTACTTATTCTTATTCACCTTGTATTTATTGACTCTCGTGTTTCAGGCATTCTGACTAATGCTGGTAATATAAAGATAAATAAGTTCCATGCAGTGTAGATAATAGATAAAATAAACATGACATTTTCATAGAGAAAAGTAAATATGACACTATTGGTGTTACAAAGTTCTAAAAGAATAGAACCATCAACTGGAATGGGGTATTGGAAGGGAAGTGTTTTTTGTTTTTTTTTTCTAATACAAAAAAGCATTTAATGGGAGAGATCAGTCAAGAAGGTATAAACCCTGTATGGAATTCAGAAGGGCACAGTGGCAAGGCCAAATTTAGTAATGGAGGTCTGGAGAGGATGGTACTCCTTCTTGGTGTGCCATTCTACCCAAAGAAGAGCATCTAAGAAATCCTTGGTTTAGCTTGTTGACAATTCTTCTATGTCAGTGTAGGGAAAACAGTAGGGAAGACTGCTACACTGGCTATACTTCTCGCCACCATGGAAGCCTGGTTAGGGGTATGGAAGTAGCAGGAGTCATGGAGGGAAGTGGCCCCATCACATAATGGTAACAAAAGGGGGGAAGTCACGAGTGGGTACGCATGGCCTTGGACTTTGAGAAAGCAGCTTGCAGAACGTCCAAAGGAAATGTACACATGGACCATCATCTGAGACTCAGAAGGAATATGGCTAAAGAGACATGGGAGGTTCTACAACACAAAATGCTGACGAGGTCATGAGAAATCATCTCAAGGAGAAAGGAAGTGGGGAGGCGGCGTGGGTGCACTGGTGTTTTGATGGACCAGCCAGGACTTTTGATTGTGAAAGGCTGTGTGAAAAGGATGGAGGCTGGAGACCAAGTGGAGGGTACCTAAAAATGGGACAAGACACTCGTTTGACACATTAACAGTGACTTGTCCCCCAGAGAGTCCTTGTTACCTTCTGACCCGCCCCCATCAGCAAACTTGTTCTCTCAAGGGAGAATTGTCTCAGCACAAAACCGGAAGAAAACTTAGTCCCCTTCTGGGGCCTGTTTTGTTGTTGAGCTTTGTCTAAATGAGGGATACCTTTAAATCCCATTTTGCCCCATGGCTATGCCAAGTTCAATTCTTTTTAAAATCAATTAAATCATTTCAGAAATCAAGGTTGCCCTTTTTTTTCTTGAATAAATAATTTTCTACTATATTTTTTTTCTCTAAGATAATGTTAACAGTAACAGATATGATTCATATTATTTTGAAACATTTTTACTACGAATGAATTTTTCATTGGAATGTGCATGCAATCCAGGAAACCACTTCCAACCCATTCCCAACAACAACCCTTTACACACAAAAACACACGAGAACTCCATGGGCGTGGTCCAGTGATTGCCACAAGGAAGGGAGGTGTTTAACCCTTTTATTAAGAGTCCTAGGGCAGAAAGGATGAGCTGTGGAGACATTACCACCTATTGTCAACTTGTCTTAGACATCTTTAGTGGGCAGGCCTTTCACCACGCTTTATTAAACTCAAAATAGGTTAACTTCTAGACAAAAGAATTTTTCATAGAAATTTGGCAATCATTATATGGTGTCTTCCATTTTGCAACATATAGATTTTTATCTTCTGGAAAGGGGTTTAAAGACCTACTTTACAAGCATCATATATTGCTAACCCTGTTTTTTTTCTTACAAGAAACAAAATTATAATTATACTA
This sequence comes from Myotis daubentonii, assembly GCF_963259705.1. Taxonomy (NCBI): domain Eukaryota; kingdom Metazoa; phylum Chordata; class Mammalia; order Chiroptera; family Vespertilionidae; genus Myotis; species Myotis daubentonii. The sequence continues at coordinate 49,139,274 of NC_081846.1, forward strand.
GGGGCCCGGTGCACGAAATTCGTGCACTGGGTGTGTGTGGGGGGGAGCGTCCCTCAGCCCAGCCTGCCCCCTCTCACATACTGAGAGCCCTCAGGCGTTGACCCCCATCACCTTCCAATCGCAGGATCGGCCCCTTGCCCAGGCCTGACGCCTCTGGCCTAGGCGTCCGGCCGGGGCAGCGGGGACCTGCAGGGGCAGCGGAGGGTGTCGCGGTCGCGCGGGCTCCGCCCCGCCCCTGCAGGATGCCTCTGACTGAGGCGTCGGCCTGGGCAGCGGGGACCCGCAGCTGCAGCGGCCCCATGATCATGGGCTTCGCTTTAGGCCCAGGCAAGGGGCCCCTAGCTCCTGGGACTGCCAGCTTCGACCATGCCCAGCTCCCATTGCTGGCTCCACCCCTACTTCCTGCTATCACTGGCCAGGGCGGAAAAGGTACCTGATTCTCTGATCATGGCTGGGGGGCAGGGCAAAGGCCTGCTCTTAGCTCCCCCCTGGGTTTCCAATCACTGTCAGTGGCAGGGGGCTTCTTCCTGCTTTCCCTTTCGCCTCCCTGCATTGTGCCTACATATGCAAATTAACCGCCATCTTGTTGTCAGTTAACTGCCAATCTGAGTTGGCAGTTAATTTGCATATAGCCCTGATTAGCCAATGAAAAGGGTAGCTCGTACGCCAATTACCATTTTTCTCTTTAATTAGTGTTGATAAAATTGCATAATAGTTCTTCTAGAGTCTAGACCAGCCGTGGGCAAACTACGGTCCGCGGGCCGGATCCGGCCCGTCTGAAATGAATAAAACTATTGAAAAAAAAGACCGTACCCTTTTATGTAATGATGTTTACTTTAAATTTATATTAGTTCACACAAACACTCCATCCATGCTTTTGTTCCGGCCCTGCGGTCCAGTTTAAGAACCCATTGTGGCCCTCGAGTCAAAAAGTTTGCCCACCCCTGGTCTAGACTATTGGTCCAAGAATTAAATCTAATTGGCTTATATCATTGGTCCCACCTGATGTCTTTATGCACAAAACAAAGCTTGTGCACAGTAATGGGGCATGGAGTGGATTTGTAATGGTTTGCATAATTATTATAAAAGAGAATTACTTTGTGGATAGATGGCAATATGAAAAGAAGCTCCTAGTAGTATTTCAAAGGAATATGTCCTATTAAAAAATTGCTTGACAATGAATGAAGACATGAAAATCCTAAAGAATTGTAATAGCAAAAGCAAAATAAAGCTGGTGGGAATAAATAATATGCCAGATAGCAGAATCAAAATATTAAACTATCTCAATTGATTGCTAAAGTGGGTTGAAATAAGTAACTGAGAATAGAAATGTAAATTCCCACATCAGAGCAGAAAAAGGTCAGTTTTTTCAAATCCAGATCATGAGAAAAACACCGTAAGAGCAGGTCTCATGAAAAAATTTGTGGTGTTTATATTGACCAGAATGTCAACATACCATATTAAAGGACCAAAAGAAGCAGTCAACCAAATCAGGACCACAAGGCACAGTTCATTAATCCTGTCTCTAAATTTAACAGTTATAGAGAAAATTTTATGCAGATTAAACATAAAAATGTATCATGGCTAAAGACGTTACATTATAAATAGCACAAAGAAATGAGGAAATATTCTAGCTCTCAGAAACTACAATCTCATTCAGCAAAAAAGTAAGTCTTTGCAAAAAGAGGGAAGTTCCCACATGTGTAATTATTTCACTTTCATCTTTCTTGCCCATATTAGTCAGTTCAGCTGCCATAACAAAATACCGTAGACTGAGTGTTTTAAACAGTGGACATTTATTTCTCAAAGTTATAGAGACTGAGAAGTCCAGATCAACATGCCAGCAAGCTAGGTTTTATCATGAATTCTCTTCTCTTGGTTTGTAGGCAGCCTTCATCTGGCCGTGTGCTCACATGGCCTCTGAGTGTGCACACAGAAAAAGAAAGAGGCAGGAGGGAAGAAAGGGAGAGAGGAAGGGAAAGAGGGAGGGAGGGAGAGAGAAATCTTCTTCTTGTAAAACCATCAAATTTATCTAGGGACCCACCCTTATAACCTCTTTTAACCTTAATTACTTCCATATGGACCTTATCTCCAGTTATAGTCACATTGGGGGCTCGGGCCTTATCTTAGTCTGCCCAGGGCATTATAACAAAACTAGAGGCCCACTGCATGAAATTCGTGCATTCTGGGGAGTCCCTGAGCCCAGCCTGTGCCTTCTTGCAGTCTGGGAGACCTCGGGGGATGTCCGACTGATGGCTTAGGCCCCCCAAGTCAGACATTCTTAGTGCTGCCGCGGAGGCGGGAGAGGCTCCTGCCACCACTACTGTACTTGCTTAGCCGTAAGCCTGGCTTCTGGTTAAGTGGTGCTCTCCCTGTGGGAGCTCACTGACCATTAGGGGGCAGCTCCTGCATTGAGCATCTGCCCTCTGGTGGTCAGTGCACATCATAGCGACCAGTCGTTCTGCTGTTCAGTTTATTTGCATATTAGCCTTTTATTATATAGGCCAGGATACCATAACAGGCATTTTTTTTCTCACAGTTCTAGAGACTAGAAGTCTGAGATCAGAGTGCCAGCATGATTGGGTTCAAATAAGAGCCTGACCTCCTCATTGTGTCTTCAAATAAGGTCAAGGGGAAAAGAGAGAGAGGGAGGGAGAGAGAGAAAGAGAACTCTAGTTTCTTTATTTTCTTTGGGTGCATCACCTGAGAACCACATCTGCCAAGTCACCACAGCTCCATAGCTCCTGTGTTGAGTTTCTGTCCCATGGTGGTCATTGTGCATCATAGCTATTGATCAGACGCTTAGGCTTTTATATCGAAATTCGTGCACGGGTAGGATCCCTAGGCCTGGCTGGCAATCAGGGCTGATCAGATTCTCCGCCTCCCGGCCTTCCCGCCCCCTCCTTCCCTCACTCCCTCAGCGCCCTGCTGTCACTGGTCACCTGCCATGTTTTGCGCAGCCCCCTGGTGGTCAGCGCACATCATAGCGAGCAATCGAACTCCCAGTAGAACTCCCGAGGGGACAATTTGCATATTAGCCTTTTATTGTATAGGATTAGTAGTAATAAGTTGTGCTACACATCCTTTCTATTAGCTTATGTGTGTACATGCATACATTTGTTTTCTTCAGAGACCCAGTTTGTTAAAAACATTTCCCAGCCCACCACTGGGTAGACAAGTAGAAATGAAAGACGGAGAAGAGCTGAAGGGACAGTATTTAAGCCCCTGGATCCAACTGTGTTTATAGCGGCTGGGTCTACCCTGTGTTTTCGAGTTAAACACATGGCCCAGTAAAGTCCTTTCATTTGTGGTTGCCTAAAGCTCACTTGAATTGGTTTTCTGTCACTTTCCTCTAAGAGTCCTGACTCATACTACGTGTCATAGGCATGTTCAGGGAACTGAATTTTGGTTAAGCCCCGAGAAAGAAGTTTCTGCAGATCCAAAGACACAGCCCTTCACTTTCAGGATCAAATCAGATTTTAAGTAGCGGAAGCAACGAGCTCTATTTGGAAGCTCTCTTTTTTTTTTTTTTAATTCTTTATTGTTTAAATGAAAGCTCTGTCTTTTGCATTGTTAGCTTCCCCGCCTCTGCCCTCACGTGCCCTGTTAGTACCAGGATCCATTTCTGAGCCCAGTGCCCATTTTTCACACAGTCCTGCAAATAAGTCTCTTCTGGTTCTTGTATCTAATTCACCGCTCTGGTGTCAGTCCCTGTAGGACTGGCTCTGTCTTTTCCTTGGCAGATGCTCCGGGCCTGGCTGCTGGAGGACAGTGTCCTTGTGATGCTGGCCTACTGTGTGGCCTTGGGAAACCCTTCTCTTCCCAATTTCCCAGATCAGCGCTCCTGGCCCTTTCTGGTGTGAATTGCTGTTCTCAGAAGCCATCTCCAATCTGTAATGTGCCCTTGGGACCGTGTCCTGCCTGCCACACTACACCCATCCCAGAGCCTGCTGCTCACTGGAGCCCACCTCGCTGGCCCTGCTCAGCCAGGACCTTCCTTGCAGAGCGGGCTGTCCCCAGGCCTCTGCTGCAGCTGGTCAAGCCAGGCCCTGAGAAACCCCTTCTCAGAAAGGCAGTGCCGGCTGCCAACTTGTGGAGAAAAGAAAAACCACACACTGCAGTTTGGATGACTGCTGTTCAATGTAGGCCTCGGTGTTCCCCTTGAATACCGAGGAAAAACACTGCTCTACCTGTGAGCATGAGGTGCTGAAGAGTCTGTAAATTTATCATTAAAAACAAATTACTTCTAGGTGGTGGTAGGTTGACATGTATTTAGTGATTCTACAAAATAAGCCCAGCATCTTAACGGTGGGTCTCGTTCAATTGCATTTTACGTTTTGCTTGAGAAAAAAATTAATGTGAATGTTCACATTATGTTCAAGCAATTATAATGTGTCAGCATCAGAAAGCTGAACTGATAAGTTCAAGAGACTGAAAATTGGGTAATTTAAGCTGTTCCACTTGAGAGGACATAAGAGATGAAGCAAAATGGGACTAGTGAACAACCTTAGCCTGTTTGGAATTTTCTCAGACACTACAGAAAAGAAAAAGGCTGTGAAAAACAGATGTTGGGTGACTGACGTCCTCTTCCCCCCAGGCTTGGCATGGGAATGATTCCTGTCTGAGCAACACTGGCACTGTTGCTCTGAGGATGAGTGACAGTGTACTGAGCGCACGAAGTTTAACTTAACATCAAGCAAGAGGCACTGTGTTTGTTGTTGTGCCTCAAGGAAAGATTGGTGTTCAGATTGTTCTAAGTTAACCTGTTCTCTCTCCACGTCTGATATCACTGCTGTAGGGGAAGAGAAGGAGCATGAAGGAATCGATGACCCTGATTGCCGAAGAACCAGCTCAGGTCCAGTTGTTAAAACGCCAAGATGTATAGAAGGGAAGGAAACCCCAGACACTCTCATCCCTGCAACGCAGTGGAATGCTTGGATTTGGCACACAGGTCTGAAAGCCAAGCGATCGTAGCAAGCAAGAGGAGAACAGTCAGCTAACCTCTCGAAACAGAGAACAGTTCTAGAAAACGTGGAAGATTGCTGGAATCTCCCGAAGCCATGTCCTCTATGTGAGAAAAGACCAAGAGACAGGGACATGATTCGTGGGAGGACAAGCCATCTTGTCACTTGTTTTCACTGTGCCAGAAATTAAAGAAGGCTGGGGCTTCATGCCCTATTTGCAAGAAAGAGATTCAGTTGGTTATGAAGGTTTTAATGGTTGATCAGTGGTCGGCAAACTCATTAGGCAACAGAGCCAAATATCAACAGTACAATGATTGAAATTTCTTTTGAGAGCCAAATTTTTTAAACTTAAACTCTATAGGTAGGTACATTGTTATTAACTTAATTAGGGTACTCCTAAGGCTTAGGAAGAGCCACACTCAAGGGGCCAAAGAGCCGAATGTGGTTCGCGAGTCTAACTGAATCAGTGAATTAAGGAAATATTAGCAGGGTCAGATCATGTATCAAAACATCAGTATTGGGTATCTCTACCCAGTGCGAATCATTTGTATCTGTTCACTTATTCATATAAACATTTTTATTCCAGGATATTTTTGTTTCAAAACTCACATGGAAATTGAGAATGAATTCTTTAGAACTAGATGATTAATGTGGGGGCTCCATTAACACAAAGAGATACGTTAATCATTTTATTCTCCCTTCAAAGATGAGGATCTGGGAGGAAGCAACTACCAGTACAAACAAAAATACAGTCATTCATTTATTTACCAAACTACTTGAAGATCAATAATTTCTTTAGTTAATTTTAGTCCCTACTCTTATTTTCTGTTGGGGATTTTTATATTGTTAATTAAACTGCAGTTGACATTCAATATTGTGTTGGTTTAGATGTGCAGCATAGCGGTTGGACATCTGTATGGCTTGTGGGGTACCCCCCCCATAGGTCTAGTGCCCACCTGACACCATGCAGGATGGGGAAGACAGAGAGAGAATGGATCTGAATCAGCGAGTGGAGAATAACCTACACATAGATCTTTCTTCTGCACAGCCTTCTGGCATCCTTCTGCCCAACTCTTTATCACTCTGTAGAGTCATTCATTGACAGTGTGGGTGGACAGAGAGAATTGGTAAACTAAGTCTTTCTGCGTTTTGTTCTGCTTCCCATTTTAATTGGGGCAAATTATTGTATTGAAGGAAAACCTCAGTCAAAACCAGGACAACGGAAGTTTCAAGAGGGAACCTGGACAGTCTGGATCCAAATTTGGTGCCTTGTTTCTAAAGCATAAATATGGTTTGGCATTTAGTTTGTAATGGAGTTTGGTCTTTGCAGGCAAAAGGTAATTGAGGTCAACAGATTGTTCCTAATTCTTTCCACTTCGCTCGATTGCATGGGGCCCCGCAATCTACAGGACCCAGCGGGGACATGTCCTCACAAGCAGGAGGGTGTGTTCATCAACCTGGAAGTGGCTTCAAGTTTTCCTTCCCTTTAGGGAAGTTCAAAATGTCAAAGAACTCAGCGTGAAATGAACAAGCCCTGAGAGGTTTCACTTTCACATCAGAGTAACTATTTTATTCTGTTATCTAGGCAGTTGATACAGAAACCGCACTTTGCTGCTCTGGTATAAGAGTTCCTACTTTTTTTAAAACTTGTCGCTCTACGTGTTTTTTTCATGTTTTCTGAGGGACCAGGTAAAAGGAGACTATGTTGTTATCCTGACCTGGAAAGGCCTAAATAAAAGTTTGTTAAAGTTTATTATATCTCTAACACATTTTTAATAAATTTCTAAGATCCTGTTAAAAGTTAAAAGTTGTGCCCTGGCCAGTGTGGCCCAGTGGTTGAGTGTCAACCTAGGAACCAGGAGGTCACGGTTGGATTCCTGATCAGCGCACATGCCTGAGTTGCATATTGATCCCCAGGGTGGGGCGTGCAGGAAGCAGACAGTCAATGATTCTCATCATTGCTGTTTCTAGATCTCGATCTCTCTCTCTCCCCTTTCTCTCTGAAATCAATAAAAATGTGTTTGTTTGTTTAAGTTGTGGTTAAAAAAAGTTCTATGTTCAAATATTGTTAGGAAATACTAACAATTTTTTTATTAAACAAAAATCAATGGGTTTTGTTACTATAGAAGTTCTCGTGCCCTTCATAGTCCAGTGTGAACAATGAATTTACACAAGGGGCTCACGGATTCCAATTTCCACACTTTCTTGACCACGGAACCCTTGTACCACACACATCTTGTAGACTAAAGTTTCTTGGAATAACTTTTCAAAGCCCTGCCCTGACAGCAGATCACCAATCCCCTGTTTCTCTGGTGATACCCAGTCAGCCTGGCAAGAAGAGTGGTGAGACGTTAGGTTTTTAGGACTAACTATGGGCTGATGGGAGCTTCTCTAATTGTACAGTTAGGAGGAATACGTTTATTTTCTGTTTTACCACTTATGGGCTAAGTGATATTGAACAAACCAATATCTCTGATTCTCAATTTCCTCGTCGCTAGGAGAGACTATTCTTACCTCTCTAGGTCATTGAGAAGTTTTTGAAAACAGCCTTGCAGTTTTTGCAAAACATTAAATATATACCTACCACATGATGTAGCCAATCCCCTCCTAGGTATTTATTCAAAAGCAAGGGCGGCATATATCATACAGGAATTTTCATTGCAGCTTTATTTGTATTAACCAAAAAATGGAAACAATTTAAGTCCATTAACAGGCATTGGATAAATTCTGATGAATTCATAAAATGGAATACTACTCAGCATCGAAAAGGAGTAAACTATTCATACACACAACATAAATAAATCTCAAAAACTTATGCCCAGTGAAAAAAGTCAGACAAGAGCCGTAGCCAGTTTTGCTCAGTGGGCAGAGCGTCGGCCTGCGGACTGAAAGGTCCCAGGTTTGATTCCGGTCAAGGGCATGTACCTTGGTTGCAGGCACATCCCTAGTGGGAGGTGTGCAGGAGGCAGCTGATCGATGCTTCTCTCTCATCGATGTTTCTAACTCTATCTCTCTCCCTTCCTCTCTGTAAAAAATCAATAAAATATATATTTTTTTAAAAGTCAGACAAGAAAAGCATACATACCACCTTGGATGGTGTGGCTCAGTTGGTTGGAGCATCATCCTGTGTACCAAAAGGTTGTGGGTTCAATCACCAGTCAAGGAACATACTGAAGGCAATCGATATTCCTCTCTCTCTCTCTCTCTTTCTCCCAACCCCTCTCTAAAATCAATAAGCATATCCTCTGGTGAGGATTTTTTAAAAGCATATATACCATATGATTCCATTTATATAAAATTCAAGAAAATGTAAATTAATCTATAGTGACAGAGAAAGGATTGTGGTTGCCTAGGGACCAAGGGGAAGAGAGTGGCAGGCTTGACAGGAGGGAGGATTTGTAGGAAGGGATGTGTAAACTCTTGGGGATGATAGCTGCATTCACCACATTGTGCTGCGTATAAAATTTGAGGTTGACAGCTTTTGCTTTAGTACTTTAAACACGTCACTCCACTGCCTTCTTGATTGCCTTCCTCCACTGGGAAAATGGCTGTCATTGTGACCTTTCTCCTCAGTACAGAACATGCCTGTTTCCGTCCTCTCTGGCAGCTTTAGCATTTTCCCCTTTATTACTGGTTTTGAGCAATTTCACTATGATGTGCTTTGGTGTCATTTTTTTTTTCCTCTGGGATTAAGTTTCATGGAGCCTTTTCTTGTGCTTAAGATTTATGGTTTTTTTTCAAATTTGGAAAAATTTTTAGCCATGATTTCTTCAAATATTTTATTTCCCAACCCTCTCTCCTCTCACCTTCAAGAACTTCACTTACACCTGTAACAGGCCACAGGGAATGATCCCACAGCTTGCTGGTCGTTTGTTTAAAAACGTTCCCTTTGTTTTATTTTGGGTAGTTTCTATTGCTATCACTTCAAGTTCAGTAATCTTTTCATCTGCACTAGATCGTCTGTGTTTAATATCGTCCAGTGTATTTTCATTTTACCTCAGACATTGTAGTTTTTATGTGTAGAAGTCTGATTTGAGTCTTTTTAAGTATTACCTTCTCTGCCTCTACTTAACTCCTCCAACATGGAGAACACAGTTATAAAACTGTTGTGATGTGCTCATCTGATAGTTCTGACATCTACGTATGTCAGTGAGTCGGCTGTGATTGGTTGACTTTTCTCCTCATCATGAGTCATAGTCTCCTGCTGCTTTATATGCCTGCTTGATGGATCCAGACATCTGGAATTTTGCTTTGTTGAATATTGGATACTTTTATATTGTCATAAATGTCCTTGAGCTATATTCTGAGACACAGTTGTTATTTGGAAACATTTTTATCTTTATTTTTGTTGAGTTTTTTTTTGCAATTTGTTAGGCAGGACAAGAGCAGTGTTTAGTCAGGGCAGTGGTTCTCAACCTTGGCTGCACATTAGAATCACCTGGGAATCTTTTTAAAATCCTGATTTCTGGGCCTCATCCTCCAGAAATTCTGTTTCTTTGTTACTAATGCTGTGGCCTCACCCCATAACAAAGAAACAGAATTTCCGGAGGATGAGGCCCAGAAATCAGGATGTTAAAAAGATTCTCAGGCGATTCTAATGTGCAGCCAAGGTTGAGAACCACTGGTCTAGGGGTAATTACTCTCTACTGCTGAGTCAGTGTCCTTCCCAGTGCTCGCTCCTCGACTCAGGGAATCTACCTACCAAGCTTCCCTTGGCTTCACCCTCCTTGCCCTGTGGCCGGGAATTCTCTCAAGGTCATCTCAAACAAAGCTTTTCTGTTTCCCATTTCTTAGGGGACACTGTTCTTTGTTGTCCGATGTACAGTGTCTCCCTCCATTAGCCTTTCACTTAATTGTTCTAGCAATCATTGATGTTCAGCTCCTAGAACCATTACCTTATTAGGGGTAATACAATAATGAGATTTAAATCCTCTCATTTCTGCATTTGTTAGATGGATTTATTTTACAAAGGTATTTCACACACCGTCTAGTTGTTACCTGGTGGCCCAATTCATAAAGAAAAGGAAGAACAAACGCTCTCTCCCAGTGGTTTTCAGCTTTCAGAATAATTCGTTGTTTCAGTAGCATCTTCTAAAGATACGTAGTGAGTTTCTTTTAAAAATTATATTTAGGTTACCATTGTGAGGTTATGAAATTTAATATATTTGATGTGTTTTTAATATATTTAATTTTTTTAATGTTCAAGTTGTTCCATCTTTGGCCAAAGGGTGCCCCTTCAAGTCGGTTTCTATGTCCTCTGATATTACTTTAGTAGCTTTTGATAGTTCTCTTGATTTCTGACAAAACACAGTCTCCTAGGTTCATCTTGTATATTTCCTGACCCAGGCATGGAAGGAATGTTTGGTCTAGGTGGCCCTCATTCTTTTTTTTTTAAATATATTTTATTGATATTTTACAGAGAGGAAGGGAGAGGGATAGAGAGTTAGAAACATCGATGAGAGAGAAACATCGATCAGCTGCCTCCTGCACGCCCCCTACTGGGGATGTGCCTGCAACCAAGGTACATGCCCTTGACCGGCATCGAACCTGGGACCCTTCAGTCCCCAGGCCGACGCCCTATCCACTGAGCCAAACCGGCCAGGGAGGCCATCATTCTCTTTTAGTGGGAAACGGTACTTAGAGAACACAGACTGGGTGTTCAGGCTGCTTGTTTTCCCTGGATTGTCATTGCTTCTACTAGTCAGTGCTTTTAGTGGAGATCTTGGAAATGAGTGTTACTGGAAGGTCAAAAACAAATCATGAATTCATACTGATATTATAACAAATTTAAGATTATAGAATTTTACTTAACTTTTTGGTTTTATATTTGTATGTTTTTTCTTATGCTGAAAAAAAATTGGGATTCTAATAAAATTATTTGCTTTATCATCTATACATTTCATATACATTATATTTATGTATATATTTATGTGTATATGTACATCATATATACACATATGTGTGTAAGTAGTCTATTACAATAATAATCTATATATATAAAAGCCTAAGTGACCGGCCGACCAGCCAACCTGTCGGTAGCTATGACATGCACTGACCACCAGGGGGAAGATGCTCAACTCAGGAGCTGCAGAGTGACAGTAACTTTGCAGAGTGCCCTCTTGTACTCTGGGACCCCTTGGGGGATGTTGGACTGCTGGTTTCGGTCCAATCCCCACAGGCCAGGCTGAGGGACCCCACTGGTGCACGAATCCATGCACCAGGCCTCCAGTAAATAATAAGACTACTTAATGTAGATTAAGAATTCTTTGCATTGTTTCTTCATTCAGGATATATTCCAGCAAAAATTAACTGTGAAAATAGTGTGATTTAAAGTTATTAAAAATAATTTTTCTTTGTATTGGTTTGGCAGCTAAATAATATACATTTAAGAAATTTGTTTATTTCAGTTTATTTTTTAAAATTACATTTATTTTTATTTTTTATTTTTTAAAAAATATATTTTATTGATTTTTTACAGAGAAGAAAGGAGAGGGATAGAGAGTTAGAAACATCGATGAGAGAGAAATATCGATATGCTGCCTCCTGCACACCCCCTACTGGGGATGTGCCTGCAACCAAGGTACATGCCCTTGACCGTAATCGAACCTGGGATCTTTCAGTCCGTAGGCCGACGCTCTATCCACTGAGCCAAACTGGTTACGGCTACATTTACTTTTAAATTACGTGAAATATTAACCTGGTTCCAAGGCAGTAGTGTCCTAGTAAATATTTAACAAGCAGATCCCTAAAAATAAAAGCCCTAATTTTGCCAGTTTCTATGGTGTAAATATTACTACCATGTTGGATTTCAAGCTACCAATGCTACATTACCGAATGTAGAATTTGGAGGCTGCATAATAGCACTGCGTTGTATAGTATTTCTATCATATCGATATAATGATTTCAGTAGTGCAGATAATAGTAAAATGTGACAAAATAGTTAGTGATGATTTTTAGGATTTATTATCTTAAAATATAATTTATTTAATATTTAGTTTGTATAATTTACTTTTTAATAATGACTTTAATAACTGGCTCACAACATTCTTGAAAATTTGACATTTGGCTCATATTAGCTGGTGTGACCCGGCTCCAGGACACATTCGGTTTCAAAGTCAGAACCGCAGCACAAAGCACTCAGCAGAGGATTGCCGTCATGCCTACTCTCTCCACCCACTCCTCTCCCTTGCTGTATGGATAACCATTTTTATTAGATTTTGTCTCATCCTTTCATGCTTATTTCTGAAAATATAAGCACATACTATTACGTATTTCTTTACACAAAAGGTAGCACACAATAAGCACTGTTTGGCTCCATGTTTAGCTTAGAATTTTGATTCCTATTAAATTGCAAATCCTTAAGGGAGGCAAAGAGGCGATGTTTAAACTATTACCAACATCACACTTTAGTAGAAATTACTTTTCTTGAGAGCTAAGTGTCTGAATGGAACCAGAGAGTTTCATTAAGAATAGGGATAAAACCAGTAACCTGAGTGCTTCGTAGACAAACTGCACAGTTTTAGGGGATCGGGGCAGTGAGACCCAGGCCCTGGCGCATGCCGAGGTGGTGAGGTGGCAGCGCGAGCGCTCAGTGCGGGCTGAGCTTCCACCATAGAAATCCAGCTACTTTCCTGGGTCATCCTCCCTCCCTCAATAAAGAGGGGGCGATTTTTATTTTAATGTTTTAGTTGGATTTTTCCAGCTCGTTAAATGTAATGGGCGATGTGTGTCTTGTGACAGTCATTCCTATAATATTTACACTACTTCATGGCCTTTAATACGAGTCCTGGTAAAGCGTCTGAAAATCCAAATACCATTTTTAGTAACGGTCACACTTTTGATTGTGTTTGCAGTGAACTCCAATTCCTAGGATTTTTATTTCTTTCAAGTGTAATCACAGTTACTTTTCCTGAAGATGTTTTTATAGGAGAAGGTGGCAAAGGAGGAGGAGGAAGACACGGGGAGAAAGGGAGCAGAGGGCCAGAAGCAAAGGCAAAGATCAGAGTGGTTGGGCACACTGGTAATGTCTTTTATTTACCAAACTTGTAGCCGAACAGACTTGGCAGGTGACAAGAAGCCACTTGGTTCACATAGCCAGGAATTGTGCCTGGTCTTAAAAAACATTTTGGTGCTTTTTTTTATTCATGATATTCTTGAGGGTAATAGTAATATTGTATTTCTGACAGCCAACAGTCACCTCTCTGGAATCTCCTTTGTTTCTCAGGGAGCAATGTCTCTTTATGTTTGGGAAGGCTGCCCCCTTGTGGATTAATAAAATATTACAGTCCACGTTTTCAAAGCACTCCAAAATTAGATCTCATTTGTGAAGATGTCTAAACTGCTACTCAGAATGTTGGAGAAAAATAAATAAGTACAGATTTTTAAATACAATTTCCCTGATATTCTTGGGTTACTTGTATAAAAATTTTGGTGGAGTTTATGGATCTTCAAATCATAATCTTCCCCCAACCTCAAAATAAATGATTTAAGGATTCAAAACTATAACAGTAATGCTCATAAAATATTATGTTCACTGCTTTCTAAGTGCCTGCATATAATAAAGACATGCCTCTTGCCACACTCATCAACATGCTAAGAGGCAGGTTCTACGCAGTATTAACCACAGCCCAATTTACAGAAAGACTTAAAGCAGTGGGGGCTCCTCCACCCCACTCTCACCCACCTGCCACAGGTGGGAGCCCCTGAAGCTATTCTTGACCTACTGCACTCCATCAACTGGCCATAGTCGATTGCACCAGAGATAGCGGATCAGCTGGGTTACCCAGGTTCTTTCTCCTGGAAATTTGGAATGGGACTTCACAGAGAGCCCTCAGTCTAAGCTGGTTACTTGAACGGAGGTCATAGAAACTCAACAGCTCCTTGTGAAAAAGCACTGTCTGTCATGTGCATGGAGAAACAGAACAATGTGATCAGGAGGAAGAGAAAAGAATAAAGAGATTACTCAAAGTCACGCAAAGGACAACTTTCCATTCTCAGTCCCTGTCCTTCATGAGGCCTCCTATGGTCAGTGATTGGGCTTATTGAAATAGGTCTTTTTCTCTATTTTTTTTTAAAATGTATCTCACCAAGTCATGTGAGCAATAATGTGTAAAAGTGAAACAAATCTAGTGTTATCATGAAATAAAATCTGAAGTTAATGTGGCACATTGAATGATGTGCATAATTTTTATTGTACTCCATGGCAATTAGGCTCAAATAGGGAGCAATTAATGAAAATGACTGTAATTATTGCCATGTCAACAAAGCCAAACCAAGCGATTCCAAAGTCAGCTGCAGGGAAGAAAGTTTAGAGACAGCAGGAATTCGTGCTGCAGTTCCTCGGAGGGACCCCAGATTTGAAAACCAGAAGGTCAGGCCCTTCCCTTGCCCCTACTGCTCCAGCAACAATAGTTCCAGTGGCCCAAGAGGTCCCAGCGGACAAGTGTGAGAGCCCCTAGGAATCCCTGGCTCCTCTCCCTGCTTCTTCCCCCAGTGCCTCTCCAAGAGGAGAAAACTGACATGGACAGGCCATATGGAAAGGGCTGCGTCTGCGTGTGGGTCTCTCCTTTCCTCCACATGAGATTGGTGAGCGTGGAGAATTTGAAGCTGGTCTGCTTCCCACGGTGCACGGCTCCTCGGGTCTACGTCCACCTTTCACACAAGGCGTCATCAATGCCGTCCGGGCTAGCCCACCTGGGGTCTGGACTGACGACGGGGGTGGAATCCTCATGGCAATGAGAAGGGTGAAATTGTCTCACTTTGCTCTCCATGCACATAGCTATCTTCCCTGGGCAGCTGGGGTAGGAGCATGTATGACACATGGCTGAGGTGGGGCCGGATTTTGGCTGTTGAGAATGCTGGGTCCCAACCACATCTCACCTTCTCCATCTCTTTTCCAGGGAAGTAAGACAACAAAGACCATTCAGGACAGTTACCGAAGGCCAGAATCCTAGAGTCCTGGGACTGGTTTGGCTTAAACTAGCCAGTAATTACAGGGAGAAAAATTCAACGATGTGGAAATATTCCATTTTCTTCCTTCCACACAAGGCTACACTAATACCCGGGTCTGAACTTGAACCAATTAGAGGTACTTTCGTGTTAATAAATATATCTCAGATGTTTTAGATGTATTACTTCCTTGAAGTTTTTTATTAATTTGAGAAAGAGACAGAGACAGACATCAATTTGTTGTTCCACTTATATGTGCATTCATTGGTTGAGTCTTGACCGGAGATTGAACCCACAACCTTGGCGTATCAGGATGATGCTCAAACCTATGGAGCTATCTGGGCAAGGCCGAAAATGTTTTTTGTTTTTTTTCTAGGTGTTTTTTTTGTGTGTGTGTGTGGGGGGGCGGTGGCGGTATATCATAATTAGCTATGATCCTGGCATGGGAACAATAGTAATATTATGGAAAGGACCAAGAAGGGTTTCCTTGGGACTCATTCAGTATACATCATTGAAGGACTACCATGTGTCAGGCATGGTGTTAGGCACTAGAGAAAAAGAATTACAAAATAATGTCTGTCTGTGCTCTTCAAGAGCTTAATGGATCAGCCACTCGCCATTACCCAGTGTGATGACTTAGAGGA